>NW_027507903.1:80128690-81328690 GCF_037356315.1 Lithobates pipiens
GGCGGATCCCGATTCCGTTGTCGCGATCTTGCCAGAGCCTGGATCGGCTGTGTGACGTCAAGAGACAGCGGACATCAGCCTGTTGTCTGCTGAAAACAGGTCACAGGAGTGCAAAACAATCTGAACTCCTGGGATGTGCAGGAAAAGAACAGCCTAACAAGCTTTGGCTATACTTCTCCTTTAAAGAAGCATTAAACCCAAAAACAAAAATGTAATCCATGTTCAGCTCACAAACCCTCAAATGTGGTGGCTGCATTTGTTTCCCGTTTGTAGACTTTTTTCCTTTATTTTCACTTGGTGATCTAGCCAGGAACACATTTCCTATCTTAAGGGCTGTATCGGCCAGTTCGGTAGAAACTGGCCAACATTCAGCCCATGTATACGGCAGTCGATCCAGCTTCTGTCGAAGGGGCATGGCCGAAAGATGTCTGCCGATTAGCATGAGATCAGCACTCTCAGCCAACGGCTTGGAGAACTGATCAATCAGTTCTGGGTGGGTCCCCCTGTCAAAAACACAAAAGCTCAGAGCTCTCCTCCTGAGCTCTTTCGTTTGGCTTTTTGTCCTTTAGCCCACTGGGTTAAACGAAGAAAAAAAAAAAGGGATTGCGTCTACCAGGCTTTAGGGTGTCTCTGTTCTGGATGGAGGAGCAAAGAGGATGCCTTTTGACAGTTGCATCTGGGAAGAGTATAATATTCAATAGTAAAATCCATCAAAATCCTTTTGAACCCCTCTCAGTGTTAATTGGTTTTCCTCAACCCTCTCACCATAACTTTTTCTGAATAGCTTGGTCTGTTAAAGTGGTTGTAAACCCTGTTAAATCACTTGTACTTACAGGTAAGCCTATAATATGGCTGCATGGTTTAGGAGATATTTACCATATACGATTATGCCCACGTCATCGGCACATGTGCACTGAAGAAACGACTCAATTGTGACGTTTCTAATGGGCCTGACCGGCGGCTCCAGCCTATCACAGCACCGGAGCCTGCAAACCCGCAAATAATTCCGGGAGACATGTCGCCGGTCACACCTGTGTACGAGGAACCTGCAACAGCTTCAATCTAAGGTAAGTATTACATAATGAGCATACTAGCTCATTATGCCTTTGTCTTGCAGGTTGTTTTTTTTTTTTTTCTTTTTTATATGGGTTTACAACCATTTTAACGGAAGTTAAAAAATAAACTTAGGTTCGGTTCATACAGCGTGACTTTCAAGCAACTTCAGGGAATGCCTGTGTATTCTTCCTGTAATGTCAGATCCAAATCCAATCAATTAAGATGAGGATCCGACTTGGAGGCGACTTCCATGAAAGTCTATGGGCACCAGTCAGATAGAAGTCCCCTTGAAGTAGTACAGGAACCTTTTCTAAAGTTGGCGTGACTTCAGTAGTGCTAAGACAGCTCTCATTGACTAACCTGGGATTTCACAAGTCACGTGACTTGGGGTCAAGTCAGATCCGAGCCCAACTAGCTACATCAGGGTTAAAAATGTAATTTAAAATACATAAAAAAAAAAAATAAAAAAAAAAAAAGGGAACAAAATGCAGCTGCTACATTAGGAAGTAGAATTAAAAAGCGAGACTTTTTTTATACTGGATAGAGCAAGTAAGGATTATAACCCCTGTCAGTGTCCCACTGGAGAGATTTCCCTTCACTTCCTGTCCCATAGCCAAAACAGAATGTGAGAGAAAATCCCTGGTTGTCATCAAGGTTCCTGCTCTACTCGTGTTCTGGCGACAACTCAAAATTTGGCATTTTCTGTCACTTTCACTTTTAGTGATAACAGTAAAGAGTAGGGGTGCAACGGATCATCACCGATCCATGATCCGAATGGGTCGCCCTGTTCAGATCGGCACATACCGCGATCCGCGGTGCCCTCCGCTGCCTTGGCCTTGGGAAAAGCCGTGGCTTCGGCCTAGCTCTGAAGCAGCGGCCATCTTTGTACACCCAGCGGCTGTTTACAATGTGATCGCTCCGTCAAATGATGGAGCGATCACTTACTTGTAAACAAACTGGCGTCATGTCTTGATGCCTGTTCCTCTCTCCCCTCTGTGTACTGATCTGTACAGTGGAGGGGCAGCAGCGCTGTGGGCTGGATCTGTTGTGCCCCCAGCGCTGCTCTGTGACCATAGCAGTCACAGCCATCCCTCCATACTCTGCCCATACCCAGCCATACTCTGCCCATATTACAGTGGGGGAGATGACGTGGATATTAAAGTGGGGGACGTGGATATTACAGTGGGGGACTATGTGGTGGTGGAATTTTCACAGGTTTTTGCAAATTCAATTATTATTTGCTGATCCGAAAAATTATCCGATCCTTGACTCTGATCCGAGGAACGATCTGATCCATGAGTTTTTTGATCCGTTACACCCCTAGTAAACAGGACAAATAGAAAAGCTGAATGTGCCCAACGGGTACAGACAGCAATAAAAACTGACAGGGGTTCTAATCTCTCTCCAGTCCATCCAAAACGTAAAAAAAAAAAAAAAAAGCTGTGATATACTGAATATTTGTTTTTGGGTTTAATAATCAAAAGTCAGCCTTACACTCCTCTTACTGAGATTGATCAGGTCCCTTGGCAAGTTGCTTAGTTGCCTTCAGTCACCTATATAACCAAACAGCGTTTTTTTTTTAAGAATATTTATAGCTCTGTCTTTTCGATGCCCAACTATAATCATAAGCATTAAATAATAATCCTGGAGGTTTACTGTACAATTAACAAATGGATAACAGAAAGCTAATGGCATTTGGTCACATGGTTGTGGAATTCATACCCCAGACAGCTCCTCTGTATTCCTCCCATTTTACAACTTGGCAGCAAACCAGCCAGTGCCAACCTATTCCCACACCAAAACCCTGCAATTCAAACAGACTGACGTCAATGGCTTAGGGGCATTCTATTCCTGTACAAGGAAAAATGTAGATTCAAAAATAAACAGCAGCAGCAGCAGCAACTATGAAAGAGTATATTACACACTAACACGGAAATTACATAAAATAAACTAAATCAGGAAAAAACAATGTCAATTTGGTTACGGTTAGGGCTTGTATACACCAGATGCAGACAAATGTGTTTTTAAAACGCAGTACGAATGTATATGCCAAATGGACAACATGTAAATAAAACTCAGCAAAAGGAGCAACATAAAATGATGCCTTATGCCGAGTACCCATGAGTGGAATGTCCGACACAAAAAGTCAGATGGAAGCTTTTCATCGTATATTCCGATCGTGTGTATGCCCCATCTGCCTTTTTTTCCCGAAAATTCTGATGGACCTAGAAATAGAACATGTTTTAAATATTTCCGACAGAACCAATTCCTATCGGGAAAACCGCTCTTCTGTATGCTGTTCCAATGGACCAAAAACGACGCATGCTCTGAAGCAAGTACGAGACGGAAGCTATTGGCTATTGAACTTCCTTTTTCTAGCCCCGTCGTACGTGTTGTAAGTCACTGCGTTCTTAACGATCGGGCTTTGGTGTGATCGTGTATGCAAGACCGTTTCAGCGGAACTCCATCGGAAAAACATTCAGAGTTTATTCCAACGGGAAAACCGGTTGCGTGTACGCGGCATTAGGCAGGCCATACATTATTTTATTTTTTTTCCATTCAACCAGCAGGTTTAAAAAAAGTAAATGTAAAAGGAATTTTATTTTTTATTTTTCCCGATTACCTAGGTAGATACAGCATCGATCCAATGCTGCATCTATCCCCCGGCATCTCTGCACTGAGAAGCGGCCGATCGAACCGATCACACTGTTCTCGGAACTCTGTTAGCTGTACTATAAGTCTTCAAAAAACTACAGCCCTACATTTGTTTAGGAACTACAATTCCCATCATGCCTAGTCATGTCCGTGAATGTCAGAGTTTTACAATGCCTCATGGGATGTGTAGTTTCGCAACAGCTGGAAGGCCATAGTTTGAGGATCCCTGCTGTAGACCGTCAGTCACAGCTCTCTGCTCTGACCTCTCCTTGCTCATTGGAGCACTGGGCTGTAGAGGGAGCAGAGATCTTAGGCTCTTAGAGGCTCGCTGAGAAGCTGAGCAGGGTGGGTGTTAGTCCAGGCACCTGGCTGATCCAGACTGTCAGGATAACGCGGTGCCTGGACTAACTTCTGTGACATCAGCAGAGAGCAGACTTCAGCCCGCTCTCTGGTGAAAATGGGTCACAGGAGTGCAAAACGAATAGCACGCCTGGGATCCATAGGAGAAGTCCAGCCAAATAAGCTCAGGCTGGGGTTCTCCTTTAACCAACAAAGAAAAAAAAAAAAAGATTTACACATCAAATGGGTGGATGGGGGAATCCTTCTTGATGAGCTATTGTATTCTACAATAAACACAAACATGAGTGTTGCCAGTCAGCCATGTTTTTTTTTTTTCATATATATTTTTTAATTTTTTTTGAGTTCCACATTTACAAAATATATATACACACCTCCCCCCCCCCCCCCCCAACAGTCTCGCTCATCTTCTGCTTTGGCCTATGTTAGAATGTTTCTTCCTTCGTTCCCTCTGCCTCTCTTATTTCAGGTTCCCATTAGTGACAGGATGGATCTTTACAAGTTGATCGATAGATTGACTTATGTACAACTAGCAAGCCCATGCACTGATTGAAATTTGGCTGAACTGGTCCAAATTTCGATCCATGTACAGTTGGCTTAAAGTGACTTAAAAAAAAAAAAAAAAGACCTGTCAGCAGCCCCAATCCCCGTCTCCTCATGTTTCCCCCGCTGGTGCTCTGGGCCCCTCCCCCTTGCCGAGTACTCCCATAGCAAGCTACTTGCTGTGGGGGCATTCGCGTATGCTCAGCCCCGCCCCCCGCTTCTGGCTCACTGACTGCATCTCAGCCAATTAGGAAGGAGAGACTCGGGTCTTGTGCACATCGCTGGATCAAGATCGAGGGGTGCTGAGAGGGAGCGGCACACTGAAGGTTTTTTACCTTCATGCATAAAATGCATGAATGTGAAAAACATTCAGCCTTTAACACTACTTTAACCACTTTCAGACAGGACCATTTTGCTGGTAAATGACCAGAGGTCTTTTTACACTTTGGCACTGCGCTGCTTTAACTGGTAATTGCGCGGTCATGCAATGTTGTACCCAAACAAAATTTGCGTCCTTTTCTTCCCACAAATAGAGCTTTCTTTTGATGGTATTTGATTGCCTCTGCGATTTTTATTTTTTGCGATATAAACGTAAAAAGACCGCAAATTTTGAAAAAAAATGATATTTTCTACTTTTTGTTATTAGAAAAATCCAATAAACTCAATTTTAGTCATACATTTAGGCCAAAATGTATTCAGCCACATGTCTTTGGTAAAAAAAAAGTCAATAATTGTATATTTATTGGTTTGCGCAAAAGTTGTCACATCTACAAACTAAGGTACGTTTTCTGGAATTTACACAGCTTTTAGTTTACGACTGCCTATCTCATTTCTTGAGGTGCTAAATTGGCAGGGCAGTACAAAACCCCCCCAAATGACCCCATTTTGGAAAGTAGACCCCCTAAGGAAATTGATAAGAGGCATGTTGAGCCCATTGAATATTTTATTTTTTTGCCTCAAGCGATTGAATAATGACAAAAAAAAATTTTTGTTTTTTTTTTTACACAAAGTTGTCACTAAATGATATATTGCTCACACATGCTATGGGCATATGTGAAATGACACCCCAAAATAAATTCTGCTGCTTCTCCTGAGTACGGGGATACCACATATGTGGGACTTTTTGGGAGCCTAGCCGCGTACGGGGCCCCGAAAACCAAGCACCGCCTTCAGGCTTTCTAAGGGCGTAAATTTTTGAGTTCACTTCTCACTACCTATTACAGTTTTGAAGGCCATAAAATGCCAAGATGGCACAAAACCCCCACAAATGACCCCATTTTAGAAAGTAGACACCCCAAGCTATTTGCTGAGAGGCATGTTGAGTTCATGGAATATTTTATATTTTGCCACAAGTTGCGGGAAAATTACAAACTTTTTTTATTTTTTATTTTTTTTCACAAAGTTGTCACTAAATGATATATTGCTCATGCATGCCATGGGCATATGTGAAATGACACCCCAAAATAAATTCTGCTGCTTCTCCTGAGTACGGGGATACCACATATGTGGGACTTTTTGGGAGCCTAGCCGCGTACGGGGCCCCGAAAACCAAGCACCGCCTTCAGGCTTTCTAAGGGCGTAAATTTTTGAGTTCACTTCTCACTACCTATTACAGTTTTGAAGGCCATAAAATGCCAAGATGGCACAAAACCCCCACAAATGACCCCATTTTAGAAAGTAGACACCCCAAGCTATTTGCTGAGAGGCATGTTGAGTCCATGGAATATTTTATATTTTGCCACAAGTTGCGGGAAAATTACAAACTTTTTTTTATTTATTTTTTTTTTCACAAAGTTGTCACTAAATGATATATTGCTCACGCATGCCATGGGCATATGTGAAATGACACCCCAAAATAAATTCTGCTGCTTCTCCTGAGTACGGGGATACCACATATGTGGGACTTTTTGGGAGCCTAGCCGCGTACGGGGCCCCGAAAACCAAGCACCGCCTTCAGGCTTTCTAAGGGCGTTACAGTTTTGAAGGCCATAAAATGCCAAGATGGCACAAACCCCCCCCCCAAATGACCCCATTTTGGAAAGTAGACACCCCTAAATTTAGGGGTACACTAGTGAGACTAGGTAATAAATGGCTGGTGCCCTGAAACTATAAAAAAATAACTAACCAACCAGCGTCACCTGTAACAGTTATATGGTGATCACTGGTGAAAGGGTTAACTAGGGGGCAATCAGGGGGCTTTATGCGGTAGTATATGGGGGTCCCTGGCGCTATAAAAAGCTTCGGCGAACCTAAATACCTACCTGCCTAACTAGCGTCACCTGTGACACTAATACAGCGATCAGAAAAACGATCGCTTATTAGGCTGGGTTCACACTGGAGCGATGCGGGAACGCCACGAATGCGCGGCGGGTTCCCGCATCGCATGCCTCCCGGCGGCAGTTCACACTGCCCTATGCGAACTGCTGGGAGTGTCAGTGAAATGTTAATGACACCCCCAGATCAGTTCGCATATCGCAGTGCGATCTGCAAACTTGGATCGCATGGTGTGAACACCCATGCGATCCGATTCTGCTGCGGACCAAAAAAAGGGTCCCGTGCGAGTTTGCGGCGGGTGCGACACGAATTCAGCCATACTATCTGTATAGCTGAACTCGAATCGCACAGAGATCAGATGTGATTTGCACTGCAGTGCGGTGCGAATCACATCCGTTCTCATAAACCGCTGCAATGTGAACCCAGCCTTAGTGACACTGGCGACGGGGGGTGATCACGGGGTTAAACCTTTATTGGGGGGGTTAGGGGGGTACCTTAGAACTAAAGGGGGCTAACCCTAACTGCCCTAACAGTTATTAGTCACAAATGACACCCGCCGGGTGATCAGGGGGTTAAACCTTTATTAGGTAATAAATGGCGGGTGCCCTGAAACTATAAAAAAATAACTAACCAACCAGCGTCACCTGTAACAGTTATATGGTGATCACTGGTGAAAGGGTTAACTAGGGGGCAATCAGGGGGCTTTATGCGGTAGTATATGGGGGTCCCTGGCGCTATAAAAAGCTGCGGCGAACCTAAATACCTACCTGCCTAACTAGTGTCACCTGTGACACTAATACGGCGATCAGAAAAATGATCGCTTATTAGGCTGGGTTCACACTGGAGCGATGCGGAAACGCCGCGAATCCGCGGCGGGTTCCCGCATCGCATGCCTCCCGGCGGCAGTTCACACTGCCCTATGCGGACTGCTGGGAGTGTCAGTGAAATGTTACTGACACCCCCAGATCAGTTCGCATATCGCAGTGCGATCTGCAAACTCGGATCGCATGGTGTGAACACCCATGCGATCCGATTCTGCTGCGGGCCAAAAAAAGGGTCCCGTGCAAATTTGCGGCGGGTGCGGCGAATGGCTGAACTCGAATCGCACAGAGATCGGATGTGATTTGCACTGCAGTGCGGTGCGAATCACATTCGTTCTCATAAACCGCTGCAATGTGAACCCAGCCTTAGTGACACTGGCGACGGGGGGTGATCACGGGGTTAAACCTTTATTGGGGGGGTTAGGGGGGTACATTAGAACTAAAGGGGGCTAACCCTAACTGCCCTAACAGTTATTACAGTCACAAATGACACCAATGCAAAAAAAAAAAAAAAAAATGACATTGGTGTCACTGTGACTGGGGGGCAGGGGTAATTGGGGGGGTGATCGGGGGGTAAAGGGGGGGTGTGAGTGTGCCTGGCATGTTCTACTGTGTGTGTAGAGTGTTGGTGCAACTCACCGATCCGCTCTCCTCCGTGTCGGAACGAAAAATACCGACACGGAGGAGAGAATACATCACTTCCTCTCCTGTGTTTACATTACAGGAGAGGAAGTGATGTCACGGGGGATTCCTATTCGTCGGGAGCGATCGCGTGGGGGTGGCCATGAATGAATGGCTGCCCCCTCGTCCCGGATCGCTCCCGGACGAAAACCGACCGCCGCAGGCACCGGGCGGGGGCCCGATCGGGCCCCCGACCCGCGGGAGGCAAGGGACGTACATGTACGCCAATATGCCTGCCCGTGCCATGCTGTCGACGTACATCATCGTGCGGCGGTCGGCAACTGGTTAAGAAAGCACAGCAAACACATGCAAAGTAGAGCTGCAAAATTGTGGCCAAAATGAGAATCGCAATTTTTTTGCTTAGAATAAAAAGATCACAATTATCTCACAATTCTCACAATGTAAAATCATTCACATTTTTTTTTTGTTTTTTTTTAAATTCATTAAAGTAATTTTTTCCAAAAAAATTGCTTTCGAAAGACTGCTGCACAAATACAGTGTGACATAAAATATTGCAACAACCACCATTTTATTCTCTAGGGTGTCTACTAAAAAAAAATATGTATAATGTTTGTGGGTTCCAAGTAATTTTCTAGCAAAAAAATGATTTTAACTTGAAACCAACAAATGTCATAAAAAGGTTTAGTGTTTAAAGTGGTTGTAAACCCTTACAGACCACTTTGACCTACAGGTAAGCCTAGATGAAGGCTTACCTGTAGGTCCATGAAATATCGCCTAAACCTACACGGTTTAGGAGATATTTTCAAAAAGACAGGCACTGCTGTCAACTCGCATGCGCCGTAGACAGCGGCGTGCAGGCGCACAGAGCATGCCGTTAGTGGCGGCTCCCATACGCATGTGCGGGAGTGACGTCATCGCTGCTCCGGCCACTCACAGTGCCGGAAGAAGTGATACCCGGAAGATGGACGCTTCGTGCTACAGGGGACAGCGGTGACATCGCTGGCTCCTGTGTCAGGTAAGTGACACATAACGGGCTGCTATGCGATGCATAGTAGCCCATTATGCTTTACCTTTAACCACTTAAAGAGGAAGTAAACCCTAATGGGTTTACTTCCTCTAAAAAGTCTATTCCATTGACAAATTGTTACAATGTTTATACTTAAGTACAACTGATAAAGAACATTTTTATTCTTGGCAGACTGCCTGGTTTTTCTCTTCTTTTGAGGGCTGTGGCTTCAGAAGAGCAGAGAGAATTCTTTGCATAGAAAGAATTGTGAAACACTTTAATTTACAGCGTTTTGTGAATGAACTACAACCAATTAAAGCCTTTGCAGTAGTCAGCTTGTAGTTCTCAATGTTCTACTATAGCGTTCATCGATTCTTCTCGTTAGGGTGCACGAAGTACAGGCAGACGGATCACACTGACCGTGTACAGGAGTCCTGCATGGCAACAGTGATCTACTGATCACTGCAATGTTTTCCAGACTTACTACAAAAAAAAAAAAAAAATAGTAAATGCACTTTTTTTTAACCTGCAAAATAAAAAAAATAAAAAAGTGCATTTATTATTTTTTGTTAAAAGGTTTAACCTATCCTTTACTCTATTACAGCATCTGAAAGTCCTTGGTATGTGAGGTTGAGAACAGTTCTGATGGTCTGCTTTATTCATATACTGAACATGATTACAACATATAGTAATCCATCTTGGTACTTATACTTATTTCACTCATTAAAACGCAAATCAATTTATACCTTTTTTGAAATGCACTTTTCTGGATTTTTTTTTTTGTTATTCTGTCTCACTTAATATAAAACTACCATAAAAATTATATAGACGGATGATTTCTTTGTCAGGGGGCAAACATACAAAATCAGCAGGGGATCAAAGACTTTTTTCCTCACACGACATCTGCTAAGTAGTTTGACTCTTAACATAAAATATTGCAACTGCAGCAAAATAACAAAAAATAAATAAAATAAAGAAAACACACAAACACAATGCTAAGACAGGATAGATGACAGGTCCGTGCTGTGTTTGCTTTCATACAATGAAAACAGCATGATGACAGGGGGAGATTATTTCAAACGACAGTCTGTGCAGCACAAGTAACTTTCCCGAGTCACTGGGAGGGGAGGCCTGCCATCCAAATCAATAAGGCATGACATGCTTTTCTTGCCAGCATTATTTATACAAATAACTGTAATAAGATTTTTGCTGTACAAGATTTTATTGACAAAAATGTGTCTGTTTTATATTAATCTTTTTCTTTCTTTTTTAAAACAGACATTATATTTAGAATTTTTTTTATAACAGATTTAAAAATGAAAGAAAAAAACATAACATTTACACAAAAGAAAAAAGATCAGTTAAAAAAATAAACAGCAGCATCAACAGTAAGGCTTCATGCACACGAGACGCAGATGCAAACGCTGCTGGACACATGTTAAAACCGGCGTTTAGAAACGCGCGTTTTGCCGCGATTTTTACCGCGATTTAGCGGCGTTTTACCGCGTTTGCGTCTAGAAGCGTTTAGTTAAGCTAACATCATAGACCCTCCCCAGCTCAAAAATTAACTATTTCAGCAATTTTGTGAGACCAGAGTGAGTAGCAGCAGCTGTGAGAGCTGCAGTGTACTTTTATTTAGCGTGTCACTTGCCACGGCACCTGCCACAAGTTGTGGATTGTCCACTTGCCACATCACCTGCCACGTCACTTGCCATGTCATCTGCCACAAGTTGTGGATTGTCCAACTGCCACGTCACCTGCCACAAGTTGTGGATTGTCCACTTGCCACATCACCTGTCACGTCACTTGCCACGTCACCTGCCACAAGTTTTGGATTGTCCACTTGCCACGTCACTTGCCACAAGTTGGGGATTGTCCACTTGCCACATCACCTGCCACGTCACCTGTCACAAGTTGTGGATTGTCCACTTGCCACATCACTTGCCACCTGCCATGTCAATTGCCACAAGCTGTGGATTGTCCACTTGCCACGTCACTTGCCACGTCACCTGCCACAAGTTTTGGATTGTCCACTTGCCACGTCACTTGCCACAAGATGTGGATTGTCCACTTGTCACATCACCTGCCACATCACTTGCCACAAGTTGTGGATTGTCCACTTGCCACGTCACTTGCCACATCACCTGCCACGTCACTTGCCACGAGATGTGGATTGTCCACTTGCCACGTCACCTGCCACGTCACTTGCCACGTCACCTGCCACAAGTTTTGGATTGTCCACTTGCCACGTCACTTGCCACGTCAGCTGCCATGTCACTTGCCACAAGATGTGGATTGTCCACTTGTCACATCACCTGCCACATCACTTGCCACATCACCTGCCACGTCACCTGCCACAAGTTGTGGATTGTCCACTTGCCACGTCACTTGCCACGTCAGCTGCCACGTCACTTGCCACAAGATGTGGATTGTCCACTTGTCACATCACCTGCCACATCACTTGCCACATCACCTGCCACAAGTTGTGGATTGTCCACTTGCCACGTCACTTGCCACATCACCTGCCACGTCACCTGCCACAAGTTGTGGATTGTCCACTTGCCACGTCCCTTGCCACGTCCCCTGCCACGTCACCTGCCACAAGTGGATTGTCCACTTGCCACATCACTTGCCACATCACCTGCCACAAGTTGTGGATCGTCCACTTGCCACGTCACCTGACACAAGTTGTGGATTGTCCACTCGCCACGTCACTTGCCACATCCCCTGCCACAAGTGGATTGTCCACTTGCCACATCACCTGCCACGTCACTTGCCACGAGATGTGGATTGTCCACTTGCCACGTCACTTGCCACGTCACTTGCCACGTCACCTGCCACGTCACCTGCCACGTCACCTGCCACGTCACTTGCCACAAGTTTTGGATTGTCCACTTGCCACGTCACTTGCTACGTCACTTGCCACAAGATGTGGATTGTCCACTTGTCACATCACCTGCCACATCACTTGCCACATCACTTGCCACATCACCTGCCACGTCACCTGCCACAAGTTGTGGATTGTCCACTTGCCACGTCACTTGCCACATCACCTGCCACGTCACTTGCCACGAGATGTGGATTGTCCACTTGCCACGTCACTTGCCACGTCACCTGCCACGTCACCTGCCACAAGTTTTGGATTGTCCACTTGCCACGTCACTTGCCACGTCACTTGCCACAAGATGTGGATTGTCCACTTGTCACATCACCTGCCACATCACTTGCCACATCACCTGCCACGTCACCTGCCACAAGTTGTGGATTGTCCACTTGCCACGTCAGCTGCCACGTCACTTGCCACAAGATGTGGATTGTCCACTTGTCACATCACCTGCCACGTCACTTGCCACGAGATGTGGATTGTCCACTTGCCACGTCACTTGCCACATCACCTGCCACATCACTTGCCACGTCACCTGCCACAAGTTTTGGATTGTCCACTTGCCACGTCACTTGCCACGTCAGCTGCCATGTCACTTGCCACAAGATGTGGATTGTCCACTTGTCACATCACCTGCCACATCACTTGCCACATCACCTGCCACGTCACCTGCCACAAGTTGTGGATTGTCCACTTGCCACATCACCTGCCACGTCACTTGCCACGTCACCTGCCACAAGTTTTGGATTGTCCACTTGCCACGTCACTTGCCACGTCAGCTGCCACGTCACTTGCCACAAGATGTGGATTGTCCACTTGTCACATCACCTGCCACATCACCTGCCACGTCACCTGCCACAAGTTGTGGATTGTCCACTTGCCACATCACTTGCCACATCACCTGCCACGTCACTTGCCACAAGATGTGGATTGTCCACTTTCCACGTCACCTGCCATGCCACCTGCCACAAGTTGTGGATTGTCCACTTGCTACGTCACCAGCCACATCACCTGCCACAAGTTGTGGATTGTCCACTTGCCACACCACTTTCCACGTCACCTGCCACATCACCTGCCACAAGATGTGGATTGTCAACTTGCCACGTCACCAGCCACATCACCTGCCACAAGTTGTGGATTGTCCACTTGGCACATCACTTTCCACGTCACCTGCCACGTCACCTGCCACAAGTTGTGGATTGTCCACTTGCCACGTCCCTTGCCACGTCCCCTGCCACGTCACCTGCCACAAGTGGATTGTCCACTTGCCACATCACTTGCCACATCACCTGCCACAAGTTGTGGATTGTCCACTTGCCACATCACCTGCCACGTCACTTGCCACAAGATGTGGATTGTCCACTTTCCACGTCACCTGCCATGCCACCTGCCACAAGTTGTGGATTGTCAACTTGCCACGTCACCAGCCACATCACCTGCCACAAGTTGTGGATTGTCCACTTGCCACATCACTTTCCACGTCACCTGCCACGTCACCTGCCACAAGTTGTGGATTGTCCACTTGCCACGTCCCTTGCCACGTCACCTGCCACAAGTGGATTGTCCACTAGCCACATCACTTGCCACATCACCTGCCACAAGTTGTGGATTGTCCACTTGCCACATCACCTGCCACAAGTTGTGGATTGTCCACTCGCCACGTCACTTGCCACATCCCCTGCCACAAGTGGATTGTCCACTTGCCACGTCACTTGCCACGTCCCCTGCCACAAGTGGATTGTCCACTTGCCACGTCACCTGCCACAAGTTATGGATTGTCCACTTGCCACGTCACATGCCAGTCACCTGCCACAAGTTGTTGATTTTCCACTTGCCACGTCACCTGCCAGGTCACTTGCCGCGTCACCTGCCAGGTCACTTGCCACGTCACCTGCCACAAGTTGTGGATTGTCCACTTTCCACGTCACTTGCCACTTCACCTGCCACGTCACTTGCCACAAGTTGTGGATTGTCCACTTGCCACATCACTTGCCACCTGCCATGTCACTTGCCACAAGTTGTGAATTGTCCACTTGCCACCTGCCATGTCCCTTGCCACAAGTTGTGGATTGTTCACTTGCAATTGTTTAAAATATTTTTCTAATGGTTTTTCATCATTTTCAATCATTTTTGAGATTTTTAATGTAAAAAAAAAGGTCACCTTTAAAAACGCATATAAACGCAAACGCGGCTAAACGCAGTAGCGGCGTTTTGCCGCGTTTTGCGTCTGAAACGTGGAAATTTTTGCTTCTGAACGCATTTTTTTGCTTCTGGAAAAACGAGATTAAACGCAACTGCATAAAAACGGAAAAAAACGAGACTGTGTGCATGGACACATAGGATAACATTGAATGAGTTCAGGGGCAGTTGAAAAAACTGTCCAACTGCATCTGAACGCGCGTTTAACTGCGTCTCGTGTGCATGAGGCCTAATTCTAGTTCATTTATCATCCAGCCCATCAAGAGTATAGAGAAGGGAGGGCAAAAAAAAAGGGTTTCCTTTTAGTTTACAGCAGAACTCTAAGCAAACAGCTAGATGAATTCTAGGTATGATTTGTATCGCATAGGTCCAGCAAGTATGCATATCTCATACCTGAGCAATTGCTAGGGATGCTGCAAATCACTGTAGTAGCCGACTATCTTCTGGGTCTTGAGAATGAAGAGGCAGGGCAGTGATGTTATGATCCTGCCCTCTTCCATTTAGAGAACACCTTGTATTCATTGAAAAAAATACAAGGTATTCTGTGAATGGCAGTAATGCTGAACAAGATGCAGAAGGGACGTCACATGCTCTGCACTACCGCCATTCACAGAACGCCTTGTATTCATTAGACTTAAGGGTAACTCCTTTTCTGAGAGTCTTCCAGGACAGCCCATGAGACCTATGGCTCCTCCTACCAGGACAGGAAACACGTTATACCCCCACCACATAAAAGGGCGGTCCTCCATGTTAGTATTCTCGAAAACCATAGGACGTCCCTCCAAAACATATGCATAATACACATAACTTCAAGACAAAACTGGGTGGGAATCCAGCTGTCCTGGACGACGCTCAGAAAAGGCGTTACCGGTAAGTCTAACTCAGCTTTTCTCGAAGCGTCTTCCAGGACAGCCCATGACATGAGCCAGAACTTACCAGTCTAGGGAGGGACAACTGCCTGGTGGACCTTACGACCAAACGCCTGCTCCTGAGCAGATAGGAGATCCAGGTGATAATGTTTAATTAAGGTAAAAAAAACTGGACCATGTGGCAGCTCTGCAAATTTGTTCCGGTGAGGCTCCAGCCCTCTCAGCCCAAGGCGCAGACAAGACTCTTGTTGAACGCGAAGTGACAAAAGGTGGAGGAACTTCCCTAATTTTGTAAGTTTCAGAAATAGCTTGCTTTATCCATCTAGCCAAGATGGCTTTAGATGCACTCTTTCCCTTTGTGCTCCTGAAAAGAGGACAAACAAGGCGTCTGTTTTTCTAAAGGTCTTGGTGACCTCAAGGTAGATGAGAAGAATTCTCATGTCTGAAAAACTACATTTTCTTACTTGGTCACCTTTTGGCAAACTACAAAAGGTGTCCTGGGGTCTGACAACGTCCTGGGGTCTGTGGAATGTACTGGCCACTTCAGGCAGAAATCCTGGATCAGTTTTCAAAACAACCCGATCCTCAAAAATTGTGAGGAAAGGCTCCCTCACTGATAGGATCTGTAACTCACTTACCCTACGATCTGAGGTAAATGCCACAAGAAAAATTGTTTTTAAGGTAAGTAACTTAACTGAAATATCCTCTAGGGCAGTGGACATTAACCCTGCCCTCAGGGCCCACTAACAGGCCAGGTTTTATGTATTACCTTGGGGAGATGCAGACTAGAATACAGCAATCACTGAGCAGCAAATTATATCACCTGTAATGTATTTCAGTTATCTTGCAAACCTGGCCTGTTAGTGGGCCCTGAGGACAGGGTTGATGACCATTGCTCTAGGGCAGTGATGGCGAACCTTGGCACCCCAGATGTTTTGGAACTACATTTCCCATGATGCTCCACTACACTGCAGAGTGCATGAGCATCATGAGAAATGTAGTTCCAAAACATCTGGGGTGCCAAGGTTCACCATCACTGCTCTAGGGGCTCAAAAGGGAGTTCTACCAGACATTGAAGCACCAGGAACAGGTCCCAGGTTGGACAACTTCTAACCACTACTGGCCTGGACCTAGAAAATGATTTGAAGTATCTAGCTATAGTGGGATTTTCCAAAAGAGAAAATTGGAGAAAAACACTGATGGCTGCCGCCTGTACCTTTAAAGGTACTAACTGAAAGACATTTGTCACACCCTCTTGAAAAAAAAATTCAAAAATTGAAGGATCATCATAAGTTCATCTTTGATTTTCAGATAACCATGAGATAAATTTCTTCCAAAGCTTGGAATATATGGCTCTAGTGACTGATTTTCTGCAATTTACCAGGGTCTTGACTACTTTGTCAGAGAAACCCTGGGTGCTTGGTAACTTTTTTTTCAGATAACAGGCCGTCAAGTTTAAGGAAACCACCTGTGGGTGCAACACTGGACCCTGCGATAATAAGTCTCTCGTCGGAAGACTCAGTGGAGGCTCTGAGACCAGAGTCTGTAACAGGGAAAACCATGGCCTCTTGGGCCAAAAAGGGCTATTAGGATAAGATCTGTTTCTTCTAGAAGAAACTTCCAAACGACTTCCGGAATTAGCGAGAAAGGCAAGAAGGAGCAACAGAGGCCCAATGACCACGGATTCGCCAGAGCATTGATCCCCAATGATTGATCTACTGGGTTCAGAGAAAAGAACCTCTCTGTCTTGTGATTGTACTGATCTGCAAACAAACAGGTCTGCTTCGGGACATCTCCATCTGTTGGTGAGACCCGTAAAGATTTCAGGATGAAGGGACCAATTGTCTCAACATACCCGGTAGCGGCTGAGATAATCTGTTTTGTGTCCTTCAGGTGCACTGCTGTAATTGAGGCTAGATTCCCTTCTGCCCATGATGAAATCTCCTGGGTGACCGATTGAAGTATCCAACTCCTCGTACCTCCCCGTTTGTTGAGGTACGCAACTGTAGCAAGATTGTCAGAGAGAATCTGAAGATTGTGACCACCGATTTCAGTCTGAAATGCCTGCAAGGCTTTTGGAACCGCTAGAAGCTCTTTCTGATTCGATGAAGCTCTTGCTTCCCTTGAGGACCATTCTCCCTGTGCCATTGTGTTGCTGAGGTGGGCTCCCCATACCCAGAAACTCACATCTGTTGTGATCCTCAGGATATAGGAATGGACCATGGTAGACCTCATTAGCTGCAGGTGTGTCCTCCACCACCACCACAAGCTTCTTTCTACCTTGGAGGGTAACAAGACCCTTGATTCCAGGGAACTTGCATCTCCGCCCCAGTTTCTTTAGTAGAAAACAGCTGTAATGAGTGTTGATGAAATCTTGCCCATGGCACTGAGAAAGCAAGAGGTCATCAGACCCACTGCTCTTGAAACATCTCTCAACGAGACCGACTGGTCTGTAAGACTGACATCATTTGCATAATTTTTTGAGACCTTTTCCTGCAGGAGAAAAAAGTTTTGGTCAAAATTCGTACCCCAGATATGTCACTTTCTGGGCCGGAATTAAAACTTCTCTTTGTTTATTAACCAGCCTAGAGATTGGAGGAAGTCCTGTACAGTCTGGAGATCTGCTAACAACTTTTGGTATGACTCCGCCACCACTAGGTCATGCAGGTAAGGGATAATAGTAATTGCCTTTAGCTTTAGCAGAGCCAGCACCTCCCCCAACACCTTTGTAAAAATGCTTGGGGCTGAGGACAGACCAAAGGGGATGGCTTGAAATTGAAAGTTCAGAATCTCTGTTCCCAGCTTGACCGCTAGTCTCAAGAATCTTTGGAAGGCTGTATGGATAGGGATGTGCAGATAGGCATCCCTCAAATCCAAAGTGGCCATTAAGCAGTTTGGGTAAAGCAGGTTTTTGATTGAAAATACCATCTCCATATGAAAGTGCTTGACCAGTTTAGAGATCGAAGGTTCAGGAAAAGCCAGTATTTTCTTGACTGCTTTCTGATGACAAATATGGGAATAAAATGCCTTGCCCTGATCCAACCGGGATCAGGACCTTTTGATCTATCAAGTCTCCAATTGGGAAGATGACCAATAACTGCTCCGATGGCTGGCAAGAAAATTATAGCCTGTACCCATTGGTCACTAGGTCCCTAGGTCCAGGATGAATGGACTTGAGGTGACTGCTGCCCATTGTGGGAGAAAAGCCATCAACCTTCCTCCCACTGGGAGACACGAGTCACTGTGGCTTGGCAGGTTGTTGAGGAGGGTTACACAAGACAACTCCTCTACCTCTGCCCTTGTTTCCTGTCCAATGTTTTTTGGGCCTATTGTCCCCATCTCTAGGACCCTGCTGCCTACTTTTTTTCTTTTTTGATTTTTGAATTTTGAGGCAGCGTTGCCTGACCAGGTTTTAAGCCATGGGCTTCTTCTGGCTGAATTCACTAAGGCCAAGGTCCTAGCTGTCATTCTTACCGATTTTGCAAACGAATCAGCCAAAAACCCCACTGCGCGAAAGACAAAAGAAGGAAAGGGAAGATTTCAGAATCTGCTCTCTAGAGGTGCCTGCCAACAAGTGTGTTTGTATTTGTGTCAACCATACTTTTAAATTTCTGACTACACATGTGGAGGCTTGAGCTGGTTTAAGATTCCCAATGGCTGAGTCTCAAGCTCTGTGAAGAAGGGTGTCACCTCTTCTATCCATTGAATCCCTAAACGTTCCCATATCGTCAAAATGCTAGGTCCGAGTTTTAAGAACTTTTGAAAGAGGTGCGCCTAACTTAAGATTTTTGTTCCATGGCTGCGCTGTGTCCTCTTCAAATGGAAAAATCCTTTTAAGGTTACTGGAAAAGTAAGGTTTTCCCTCTGGATTTTCCCACTCCAGCGTGATAGTATCAGGAAGGGTATTATGCACGGGAAGAACGCTAGCCTTTTTCTTATGTAAACCTCTGTACACAAGGTCATGTTTAGACAATTGTACCTTCTCTTCTATATCAAGTGTCATATAGCTAGCCTTTAATAAGTCATCTATATCTTCCAATGATAACTTATACAGCTAGCCCCCCCCCCCACCAGGGACAGCAGCCACAGACCTACTCTCCTGGTGGATGTGCTGCTCTGGGACCAGAAGGAGGTAGGAATACCACCCCAAAAACACCACAGAAGCCATGCTCATGAGACTTAAGGGAACCAGTTCCAGGAAACATGTTACCCCCCCCATCCGGAGGAAACTCTAATACTGACATGGGGCCTGGAAGACCGCTATTTTATCTGGTGGGGGATAACATGTTTCCTGTTCTGGTAGGAGGAGGCCTAGGTCTCATGGGCTGTCCCGGAAGACGCTTAGAGAAATAACATTTGTCCTGTGAATGGTGGCAGTGATGAGCAAGCAACTCCCTGCAGTGACTGTGCAGAAGAAGAGAAGCCACTCAGCACAAGACCTGGAAGATAGTGGCGATCACCCTAGTAACAGCGACTACTACAGGGACTTGCAAATTTCACAACAATCTCTCTAGTATGAGCTATGCATACTTTACTTACATTGATCCATCTTGGACCAATGGAACTATGCAATCAAAATTTTGATCAGACTTAATTTAAGATCCATTCACATTTGCTAGACCTCATAGCCAGGTACCCTGACCCCACTACTCCCTATTGCAAGTAAAGCTAGGCTATACTAAAAAGTGATCACATGCTGTGAATAATATATATATATATATATATATATATGGAAAAAATATACCGCGCTAAGAAAAAAACATAAATACAAATAAACTATATGTGAAACAGGCTGCAGCAATAGATGTGATATAACACCCAACAGATATGCAAAAATAGAAAACTGCGCCAACCCTATACTAATGAAAATAATAATAATGAAAAAAATATATAATAAAAAATTATAAATAAAAATAAAAATAAAAAATATGAAATATATTATCAAAATATGTAGGTGATTATCACAAATGATTATAACAATAAGAACACCTTAAGTGCAAAATAAAACACAGAAATGCATCAAGAAATAATGTCATAAACAAAAGTCCAATCATGAAAAGTTCATATGTGAATCTGGATAAACGTTAGTGACACCACAGTGATTCAACACGATCCAAAAGCGCATTAAAAGTGCCCGTCACCGTATATTAGATGCGCTTACCAGAAAATAGGCAAGTTAGGGCGTTTATATATACTCAATGGGTCCCATCAGAAGATATCCTCCTCTTTAGTGGGTCAACTCTTCATCTCATAATAGTGCCCTCCAGATAATAATGATACTTCGTGATCCCAAATGGGGAGCTGTCTCCAATCACTCCAGCAGCTCATTCCTGCCTGCAAGCCTCTTCTGATCCCTTCTCTGTCACGCCCAGCACATCGATTTATAATTTTTTATTATATATTTTTTTCATTATTATTATTTTCATTAGTATAGGGTTGGCGCAGTTTTCTATTTTTGCATATATATATATATATATATATATATATATATATATATATATATATATTTTTTTTTTTTTTTTAATTCCTCAAGATATCGTAGTGCACTGATGTCCCTGCTCCTACATTCCATAGGTTTGGGCTTATCCATCTCTCCTGCTGCTTCTGGATTATTCCCCCAACCCTCACCAGTGTATTAGTTCACCATTTATCCGGGGAGTGGTACTGACACAAAGCAAAAAAAAAGCCCTACTCCTCCACCATTTTGGTCACTGCCATATAGAGTCACCACTCAGAACAACAAGTTAAAAACAAAAAAAATAAAAAATCAGCTGCAGAGAGAGAGAGAGAGAGAGAGAGAGAGAGCGACCACAAACCACTGGTGACAAGTTCTTTTCCCTCTGCTTGATTTTTTTGGACACTGCTTCCACAGTATTCTGCAAGTCCTTTTAAAAGTAATACAGACTGATCATGAACCCGCTGCTGCCTGTGATTTGATAATAGGGGAGCAGCAGCAGACTGTTGAGGTCATCCAAGCTGTGCATAGTCTCCTTGACATATATTGCTACCCCTTCTCCTAAGTTAAATCCTGTTCTGTAGAGCGCTACAGAAGGCAAATATCAAGACAGACCAAAGTTGAAACAAAGCACAAACTAAATTGAAACGGACCTTAAGACTGGGTTCTGTGTGGGTGGTTCTCGCTGCAGATCCACGCCTATTCCCACAGCCGCAACCACCCGGACAGGAAAAAAAAAAACACAGGAGATGCGTGTGGGTGCTATCAAGTCTAATGGCATGCCGCATGCACTGGAAAATCACTCCTGATTGCCGTCATAAGACCCCTTTCACACTATATAGGTGATTAAGCATTAAAAATAGCGCCTCTCGTGCCTCTCCAGTGTGAAAGCTAGAGTGCTTTCACACGCACTGGAAATTGTGCAGGGACCTTTTCTCTGTGTTTAAGGAGGCATGGCAGCCCATCCAAATGAACGGGCTTCCATGTCCATGTAAAACGCAGCATGCAGAGCCGCATCAATGTGAACCCAGCCTTATAGTGGTTCCATGGTCAGGTCTTCAAAAATTATAAGCCAGTCTTGTACCTGCTGACTTTTAATAAACAGACACTCACCTGGCCAAGAATCCGGCGCCGGCCTCACCCAGGCTGTGACTCCTTGCAGTTTCACACTGCACATGCACAGGCCACGCTGCATTTTGTAAATGGTCCTGTAGCCTACTGGGACCTGTGACGTGCCCCAGAAGGTTGCGGGCCTGTTGGGGGCCGGGAGGTGAACTCCAAAATTTCTCGTCCATGAACAGAACTAATGGATTTTAGTTTAACCACTTGCTGACCCGCCCACAGTTGATATACTGCTGCAGGGCAGCCGCTCTGTGCCAGATCACATACCTAGTATATGATCTGACACTTCCGGGTCTGCGGCACGCACGAAAGCCACCGGCGGTTCACTCCGATCACACACAGCAGGAGCCCAGAGGTGGGTACCACAAAATAGATGACCGCTGGCACCCACCATTTGTTCAGTACACAGGAAGAACAGCGATCCACCTAAGCAAGCAAGGAAGATTTCCGTTCTCAGTAGGGAAAGCATTGATCCTGTGTCTCTGCAAAGCAGGAACACGGATCTATGACTTCCCTTAGTAAAAACACCTCCCTTACAGTACAAAAGCACTGCCTAGGAACACATTTAACCACTTCAGCCCCGGACAATTTTGCTGGCCAAAAGACCAGACCACTTTTTGCGATTCGGCATTGCGCCGCTTTAACTGAAAATTGTGCGGTCGTGCGACGTGGCTCCCAAACAAAATTAACGTCCTTTTTTTACCACAAATACAGCTTTCTTTTGGTGGTATTTGATCACCCCTGTGGTTTTTATTTTTTGCGCTATAAACAAAAATAGAGCGACAATTTTGAAAAAAAAACGCATTATTTTTTATATTTTTTTTTATAATAAATATCCCCCAAAAATATATAAAAAACATTTTTTTCCCTCAGTTTAGGTCAATACATATTCTTCTACATATTTTTGGTAAAAAAAAAAATAAAAAAAAACACGCAATAAGCGATTATTGATTGGTTTGCGCAAAAGTTATAGCGTTTACAAACTAGGGGAGAGTTTTATGACATTTTTATAAAAAAAATAAAAAATAATTAGTAATGGCGGCGATCAGAGATTTTTATTGTGACTGCGACATTATGGCAGACACATTGGACATTTTTGACACATTTTTGGGACCATTGTCATTTATACAGCAATCACTGCTATACAAATGCAGTGATTCCTGTGTAAATGACACTGGCAGTGAAGGGGTTAACCAGTGGGTGGCAGTGTAGGGGTTAAGTGTTCCTAGGGGTGTGTTACTAACTGTGGGGGGTTGGGCTTTCTTTTAGTGAACACTGATCTCTGCTCCAATCACATGGAGCAGAGATCAGCGTCACTTGTTGCTAGGCAGAAGAGGGAGATGCTGTTTACAATGGCATCTCCTAGTTCAGCCGCCCCGTGAGAGGATCGCGGGTATGCCCGTGGCGATTGAGTCCGCGGGGCCCACGACCGGACTCACGGGGGTCTCGACCGGCGCATGGCAGGGTGGCATTTAAAAATTGGACGTACCTGTACGGCAATATGCCTGCCCGTGCCATTCTGTCAACGTACATCAGCGTGCACCGGTCAGGAAGTGGTTAAAGGGGTGTTCCTCTGCGATTTTGTTTTGTTTTTTAAAAGTCAGCAGCTACAAACACTGTAGCTGCTGATTTTTAATAAGGACACTTACCTGTCCAGCCAGCCCGCCATGTCAGCCGTCTGAGGCTGATCCCTCCATCGGACCAGCTGCAGGTGCCTCCATCTTAACAAAGGGAAACAGGCAGTAGAGCATTGCGGCTTCACTGCCCGTTTCCTACCGTGCATGCGCGGCGCTTTGTGAATGGTCCCGTTGTTTTGTGGGACACACACGTCCCAGAAGGCAATGGGGCCACTCGCCGAAGAGGAGGAAGCACCGTGGAAGAGGAAGATTAGGAAGACTGCCTAGCAACAGCCGTTTCAGGTAAGTTAAAAAATTATAATTTTTTTAAGAATTTTAATGCCATTTTTTATCTTAGGGTGGCCCTCCACTTTAGCCCTTTGATTGCCCCTGATGTTAACCCAGGGGTTGACAAATTTGCTTGGAATCTAGGAGCCAGCTAAAAAAGTTAGGAGCCAGGTCCATGACGGCGATCTGGACCTGTCCCTGGCCTGACATGGAGACGAGTGAGGGGAAGATAGCCCCGAGCCCCCCCCCCCCCGTCTCCAAGTGATTGCCCATAGCTCTTAGAGGGACATTTTGTTTTATTTTTTTCAAATGACGATTTTTTTTTAAATTGCATTTTAGTGTAAATATGAGATGTGAGGTCTCTCTGACCCCAGATCTCATATATAAGAGGACCTGTCATGCTTTTTTCTATTACAAGGGATTTTTACATTCCTTGTAATAGAAATAAAAGTGACACATTTTTTTTTTTTTTTAAAAGAACAGTGAAAAAAATAAAATAAATAAAAGTTAAAATAAGAAAAAAAAAAAATGTTTACATGCGCCCTGTCCCGCCAAGCTTGCGTGCAGAAGCGAACGCATATATGAAAGCGATGTTCAAACCACACATGTGAGGTATCGCTGCGATCGGTAGAGTAAGAGCAATAATTCTAGCCCTAGACCTCCTCTAACTCAAAACGTGCAACCTGTAGAATTTTTTAAACGTCACCTATGGAGATTTTAAAAGGGTAAAAGTTTGTCGCCATTCCATGAGCGGGCGCAATTTTGAAGCGTGACATGTTGGGTATCGATTTACTCGACGTAACATTATCTTTCACAATATAAAAAAAAAATTGGGCTAACTTTACTGTTGTCTTATTTTTTTTTATTAAATAAATTATTTTTCCCCAAAAAAAAGAAGTGCGCTTGTAAGTCCGCTGTGAAAATATGGTGTGACAGACAGTATTGCAACGACCACCATTTTACTCTCTAGGGTGTTAAAAAAATAAAAATAAATGATTAAATATATATATGTGTGTGTATATGTATATATATATATATATATATATATATATATATATATATATATATATATATATATATATATATATATATATATATATATATATATATATATATATATATATATATATATATATATAATGTTTAGGGGTTCTAAGTAAAGGGAAGGAGATAGCTCCATTAGCATTGCTGGTTGTAATTCCAACGGCCGCCACAAGAGGGCGCCAGATTCCAGAAGGAACCATAGGATCACAGAAGGCCTCAAAGCCGGGGGCTCAATTACCGGGCGGCGCGGCCCGATCACGCCGGGGGGGTCCACGGAGACAGGATACCCCCAGCTGTGCTGCCCCAGGTCGCTAATTCTAGTCGCAAATGTGACCTGGCGCCCGGGTTTTGTCGAGCCCTGTGTTAACCCCTTCCTGGCCAATGTCATTAGTACAGTGACAGTGCATATTTTTTTTAGCAATAATCGCTGTATTAGTGTCACTGGTCTCCAAAAAGTGTCAGTGTCTGATTTGTCTGCCGCAATCCAGCCATAAGTTGCTGATTGCAGTCATTAGACCCCTTTCACACTAAAAGCGCTTTTTATAGGTGATTAAGCATTAAAAATAGCGCCTCTCAAGTGTGAAAGCTTGCGGGATGGGGGTGGGAATTTAAAAAAACAAGCAGCACCTTTGGGGAGGTTTGGGAGCAGTGTATACACAGCTCAAAAATCACCCTGCCCATTTAAATGAATGGGCAGTGCTGCCAAAGTGCCTGCAAAGCACATCAGCAGCAGCGCAAAACGGGTGCTTTCAACCCTTTCTTCAGTCGCTAGTGGAGGTTAACATCGTCCTGCTGATGGCCAAAAAGCGCTGCTAAAACAGTAAAACACTGCTAAAACTAGCGACGCTTTCCAGCTAACGGACCTGCGCCCAGTGTGAGAGTGCCCTTACTAGTAAAAAATAAAAACAATAAAAATATCAGACGCTATACATTTTGCACAAACCAATTAATCTAAGCTCAAAGGATTTTTTTTACCAAAAATATGTAGCAGAATACATATTGGTCTAAATTGATAAAGAAATTAGATTTTTTTTTTTCAGTTCTTTTATTGGATATGTTTTACAGCAGAAATTAAAAAAAAAAAAAAAAAAAAAAAAAAGGAAATGCATTGCTTCAAAAGTGTCCTTTTTTTGCTTATAGCGCAAAAAGTAAAAAAAAACGCAGAGGTGATCAAATGCCAAAAGAAACATCTATTTGTGGGGAAAACGGACCTAAATAATTGTGTACAGCATCACATGACTGCGCACTTGTCAGTTAAAGTAATGCAGTGCCGTATTGCAAAAAAATGGCCTGGTTAGAAAAGGGGGGGGGGGGGTAAATCTTCCGGGAGGGCAAATGGTTTGTGTGTACTATTCTCATATGAGAAAAATCAGATATGAAAGACTGCACATGATCAGAAACAATAAAACAAAATAAAGTCTTTGTTGTACAAGAATCTTATCTTATCTCATTAGTTCTAACCTCTGTTTTCACTTTGCTGTGAAACATTGAGGAAAAGCATACGATCTTTTTCCTGATTTTCTTATAGTGTGTACCCAACTTTACGCCGACAGCAGAAAATAAACGTTACCCAGATGTGGAGTTTTCAGTTTGGCAAGATAGAAAAAACAAAACAAAAAATAAATAAAAAACACAACAGTGAAGCTAAAGAAACAAACACAAACCCAAGAAGGAAGGAGAAGGAGGCCATACCTTGCTCTGAGGAAACGCGCTCTTTTCTCCGGCTGAAGGCTCAGGTGGAAACACGGTTCAGATCTCCTTATTCATTCCACATATCAGCGCCCAAAAATGTGAACTCTGAGGCTGGTGAAAAAAAAAAAAAAAAATCATATAAAGAGCATCTGATTGGAGTGTGCAGGAAGCACTGAGGCGCTCACAAAAGCCATTCTCACTGAAAAGTCCATCTAATTCCTCTCAGCTGTTTGTCATGTGGTCTTGCTGACTGATCAAATGATTTCCCTTTGACAAGCTTAGCAACACTGCCCATTATTCCTTTATCGTGTAGCCTCCTCCATGAGCGCCGACGCCACAGGCTAACCACACTCAGTTTAAAGCAAATTGGCAAAAAAAATAAAAATTGAAAATAACGAGCGCAAGTTAAGAAAAAAAAAAAAAAAAGGAACGGTCTGTATGTGGGTGGGGACCAATTGCATCATATTGAAGTTTTTAAAACACACTAAACAACATTTCTCAAATGGGGGGTAGTCAACAAAAGCGTTTGCGACACTTTTCTAGCGTATCGGCCCATTATGATGACTTCAACCTGACTTGGGACGACTTACAAGTCGCCCCAGGCCAGGCGACTTTTGCCGTGGCCAAGCAGAGAATGAGCTCAAGGGGGAACTCCACGCCAAATTTCTGAAAAAAATTTGGCGTGGGTTCCCCCTCCGAGAGCATACCAGGCCCTTAGGTCTGGTATGGATTCCAAGGGGAACCCCCTACGCCGAAAAAACGGCGTGGGGGTCCCCCCCCAGATCCACACCAGACCCTTATCCGAGCACGCTACCCGGCCGGCCAGGAAAGGGGGTGGGGACGAGCGGGCGACCCCCCCCTCCTGAGCCGTACCAGGCCGCGTGCCCTCAACATGGGGGGGTGCCTTGGGGGAGGGGGGGCGTGCGCCCCCCCACCCCAAAGCACCTTGTCCCCATGTTGATGAGGACAAGGGCCTCTTCCCGACAACCCTGGCCGTTGGTTGTCGGGGTCTGCGGGCGGGGGGCTTATCGGAATCCGGGAGCCCCCTTTAATAAGGGGGCCCCCGGATACCGGCCCCCCACCCTATGTGAATGAGTATGGGGTACAATGTACCCCTACCCATTCACCTGTGAAAAAAAGTACAAAAAAAAAAACACAACACAGGGAAAAAATATTTTATTGCACAGCTCCGGGGGTCTTCCGTCTTCGGGGGTCTTCTCGCCGGACTCCTCCGCTATCTTCTTGTAGCTCTTTTGCTAGCGGAGGAGTCCGGCTTTCTTCCTCGCCGCCGGCCTCTTCTCCCAACTTCGGGGGTCTTGTCCCCCTCTTCGGTTCTTCTGCCAGGCCACCGCGCCTTCTTATAGCTCTTTTACAGGCGGTGGCCCGGTCTTCTGTCGCCGTCGCCGCCGCCGCCGCCGCCCGCCGCCGCCGCCGCCTTCCGTTCTTCTCCTTCTCCTGGAGATGTTGACTCGACGAGCTCTCCGGCCGCAATGCCAGGGACGCGCTGAGCTGCCACTTATATAGGGACAATGGGGCGGTGTCACATGGGTTGATGTCACATGGGTTGGTCACATGGGTTGATGTCACATGGTAAGGGGGCGGGGTCACCATGTGACATCAACCCATGTGACCAACCCATGTGACACCGCCCCATTGTCCCTATATAAGTGGCAGCGGAGCGCGTCCCTGGCATTGTGGCCGGAGAGCTCGTCGAGTCAACATCTCCAGGAGAAGAAGAAGGAGAAGAACGGAAGGCGGCGGCGGCGACAGAAGACCGGGCCACCGCCTGTAAAAGAGCTATAAGAAGGCGCGGTGGCCCGGCAGAAGAACCGAAGAGGGGGACAAGACCCCCGAAGTCGGAAGAAGAGGCCGGCGGCGAGGAAGAAAGCCGGACTCCTCCGCTAGCAAAAGAGCTACAAGAAGATAGCGGAGGAGTCCGGCGAGAAGACCCCCGAAGACGGAAGACCCCCGGAGCTGTGCAATAAAATATTTTAACCCTGTGTTGTGTTTTTTTTTGTACTTTATTTCACAGGTGAATGGGTAGGGGTACATTGTACCCCATACTCATTCACATAGGGTGGGGGGCCGGTATCCGGGGGCCCCCTTATTAAAGGGGGCTCGCGGATTCCGATAAGCCCCCCGCCCGCAGACCCCGACAACCAACGGCCAGGGTTGTCGGGAAGAGGCCCTTGTCCTCATCAACATGGGGACAAGGTGCTTTGGGGTGGGGGGGCGCACGCCCCCCTCCCCCAAGGCACCCCCCCATGTTGAGGGCACACGGCCTGGTACGGCTCAGGAGGGGGGGGGGCCGCCCGCTCATCCCCACCCCCTTTCCTGGCCGGCCGGGTAGCGTGCTCGGATAAGGGTCTGGTGTGGATCTGGGGGGGGACCCCCACGCCGTTTTTTCGGCGTAGGGGGTTCCCCTTGGAATCCATACCAGACCTAAGGGCCTGGTATGCTCTCGGAGGGGGAACCCACGCCAAATTTTTTTCAGAAATTTGGCGTGGAGTTCCCTCTTGAGAGCTGATAATTCTGTCAGAGTCGCCTCCGTATAGACGGAGATCCGACTTGGAGGCGATCTCCATTGAAATCAATGGGTACCGGTCGCCTACAAGTCGGATAGAAGTAGTACAGGAACCTTTTCTGAAGTCGGAGCGACTTCAGTAGTGTGCATTAAGACGGCTCTCATTCACTTACATTGCTTTTTAAATGTTGTCCGACCTGAGGTGACTAGGGGCGACCTGAAGTCGGATCAGGAGTTGCCCCTGTGTGAATGGACTCTTAGGATGTCCTGTATGACCATCTAATAGATGTGTGCAGCAGCATATATGTCGCTGGGTAAACATTCATGTGCGGACAGCACGTTCCCAGCGCAAAGGCCGCTCTTGGCCTGGGCTAAAGGTTGGTAGCCATTGGCACCAGCTTTCGGTCATGTGACCACTGTGGATTGCTGATCCTTCCCACCCAGTGTTTCAAACTGTTCCATTCACATTTGTGCAACTTGTCATGCAACTTTGGACCCCTAACGTCGCATGACAAGTTGCACTCCATGCTTTCCAAAACGTACCGCTCATATCTATGCAACTTAAAGTGGCAGCGACTTCAAAGTAGTTCATGCGTTACTTTGGTTCAACTTTCATGCGAATTGAGGGCCATAGACTTCAATGTTAACCCTTAAAAGTCGTACCTGAATGTTTTAAAATGCACAAGCTTTGTCCAACTTTGGCGGCACACCTTGGTTGTTAACAACCAGTAAACAACATAGTTGTTAGGGAACATACATGCCTCCAGCGTCCTTAACAACCGAGGACTCATCCCCGCTGACAGCTAAACGTAAAATAAAGAATGCAAGTAATACATTTTTTTTTTTTTTAAAACACCCGACCCCCCCCCCCCCCCCAAAAAAAATACATACCAGGCCCTTAACCGAGCATGCTGCACCCCGACAGGCAAGGAAAGAGGGGAATACGTGATCATTCCCCTCCGGAACCATACCAGACCACATGCCATGAGGAGGGAGGTGCTTTGGGGTAGAGGGTAGGACAAGAGCCTGGCCCGTGGTTTTTGGGTTGCAGGGGGGATGACTTATCGGGAGGGAGGGGAAAGAGGAGTGAGGGGAAAGAGGAGTGAGGGGAAAGAGGAGTGAGGGGAAAGAGGAGTGAGGGGAAAGAGGAGTGAGGGGAAAGAGGAGTGAGGGGAAAGAGGAGTGAGGGGGGAGCCAGCTTCGGGTGTGGACATTTTTTGTCCTCATGGAGGAGGACTCCGGTGGCAACCTGTGACGCTCTGGTGAACTCCATGCCCAAGAGGGTTAAGGCAGTGCTGGAAAATAATGGTGGCCACACAATATATTGACACTTTGGGCCCAATTTGGACATTTTCACTTAGGGGTGTACTCACATTTTTTGACAGCAGTTTAGACATTGATGGCTGTGTGTTGAGTTATTTTGAGGGGACAGCAAATTTACCCTGTTATACAAGCTGTACACTCACTACTTTACATTGTAGCAAAGTGCCATTTCTTCAGTGTCGTCACATGAAAAGATATAAAAATATTAACAAAAATGTGAGGAGTGTACTCACTTTTGTGAATCGAGCCGAATACTTGTATTTTATGACACGTCTGACACCATTAACATTCTGAGTTTATGGAAAATCTCCACAGAATTCAAGGGTGAGCACAACTCACACAAACATTGCCCCAAAGGTGGTTATTGGGTCATGCTGAAATCATGTGACGCTCCCTCATTACACAAGGAATTTGTCATGTAGACTATAAAATACAAGATTTCATTTACAATAACTGTTTTTCATTCAGCATGGAGGAGCATTAAGAAATATGATGAAACAAAACAACAACTAGAGTGTGAGGAAAGACAACCAAACACTGAGCTATTTCATTATACAAATTCACTAGAAGGCTGACAACAGAAAATAATGCATGTAGAATTTGTTTCCAAACCAAGAGCAAAGTTACATGTATATGCCTATACTGTCAGGCAATTACGAACAGGACATAGAAGTGTGGCTAGGCACCCAGTCTATCCTCTCAGAAAGTTAAACGATAACCAAACCTTTGTTTTTGTTTTAAACAAACATGTCATACTTATCTCCTCTGTGCAATTGGTTTTGCACAGAGTGGCCCTGATCCTCCTCTACTTGGGTCCCTCAGCGCCGCTCCTGGCTCCTCCTCTTCTCAAGTGCCCAGTTGGAGAAGCGCTCTCCCTGGTGAATTCGTGTGGGCATGCTCCCATGTCCTGATGCTGCATCTGTTGACAGACAGCAGGACTCAGCCCCGCCCCATTGGATTTGATTGACAGCAGCGGGAACCAATGGTTGCGATGCTATCAATCTATTTAATCAGGACCCGAGACACCGGCTGGAGCTTGTGTGCTCGTTCTCGGCGCTGGAAAGACCAGGTTCAGGTGAGTAAAGGAGGGGTCGGGGGGGGGGGGTGCTGCAGTATAGAAGGAATTTCACCTTAATGCACAGAATGCATTAAAGGTGAAAAACCACAAGGGTTTACAACCCCTTTAATACCATCATAGTCATATTCTGTCCACTTCTCATCTGATCTCTGGATTAGATTGACGGCATCACCAAGGGACCAGGTCTAGAAAAAAAGAAAGGAAGTACTACTCTGCGATAGCCCCACCCCAATATGGCAACCTCCTTATGGTCCCTGACTTCCAGTCGCAACATCCAGTTTGATAAATCATTTCCAGTACATAATTTCTGGCCTTTGGAGTGCAGGCCGGCTCCAGAACTAAGAGGAGCGGTGGCACTCTAAAGCCTGGTACACATGGTCTGATTGTTGGACGACCGAGCTCTCTACCCTTTTGACAAAAATCAGCGTGCAGGATTTTGTCTAGCAAACTATCCGCAAATTGTCATTTGACAAACACGAACGCAGTGACGTACTATTAAGTATAAAGAGGAATTTCAAGCGCCACCCTTTGCGCCCCTTCTGCTAATTTCAGGTTAGTAGAAGTTTCAGATTGTACAAAACAAATACCTTTTAAAAATACATTTGGCATAACTACATGCAAAGCAGCTTCATTATTATCCCATTAATGATGAGAATTTGGACATTTCCTCAACTGCCGCGTCACGAATGTTAATTCTAATTTATGAACATTAGTTTACAATTCCAAACTCTTCCTGTCGTTCCTTGATTCCGAGCATGCGTGTTTGTACTTTCGACTTGTGGGACGGATTTCTGTACTGACCATCCGAAAATCAGACATTGAGTTCACATCAGACAAAAGTTTTACAGCCTGTACATCCAGCTTTTCTGTGATGTAAAAGTCAAATCATCTGTCGAATGCACCGTACTTATGATACGAAAATCCGCATACAGCTCGTCTTCAGACTTTTCCCTTCTGATTTTCATACCGTGTGTATGAGGCCTTACACATTCATGCATACTGGCTGCCTTCATGCAGAGATGTAAGAGAATTTTATATATTTTACCTCTGTAATTTTATAAATATTACACAATGAGCGTTTTCCCTCTGGTCTCCATGCACAATCAATGGTATTTCTGAGGAGGTGAAGTGTGCCGACAGTGGTGTCCATTGTTAGCTATTGAGAGTCTGGGCTACTTTTGAACAAGAAAAAGAATCCTGTGGAGTGAAAACAGCCCTTTTTGGCCTTCTTTTTACTAGGGGTCATGTTTGTTCAAAGAGTGTGTAATGGAAATTTGTAGGTTCTGTATATAATTGTATTCTATTTTATATGTATTGCACAATGCCCTCACTGTGCACACGGCACTAACAATGTTTTCAGTACATGTTTTGCATTCTTTTAAGTCTTGATTAGAATTAGCCTGCCTATGTAACGCCCCTTGTTACCATAAACGTACAATTGTAATATTAATGTGATACCTACGTAATCATGTGTATAAAAACCTTCACATGCGTCATAATAAAGGAGAACGGTTATTTGGAAAGATGCTGAGCGTATCTTTTGTGTCTGTTCTCTACTGCAGTAGTTATTAATTTGGAACCACTAATCAATATGAGGATAGGAGTTGCCCATCATCAAAATATCCATTTCAAGTGTATAGTACAGTGGTCTCTATACTCGCCCGGGGGCCTTTATTCGGCCCTTGGGGGTACTTTTCCGCCCATTGAGACGAGACATTATTCCTTCCACTCACACCAACAATGGGGCAAAATTCTTGGTGGGGACAACGGGCGGCTATTCCTCCCACTGACACCAAAGATGCATTGTTTACTACCACTGATGCTAAAACTATTTCTACTCCCAATGGCCACAGTCCAGCCCCCCCTAAAGTCCAAAGGACAGTAAACTGGCCCTTCCTTTATAAAGTTTGGAGACCCCTGGTATAGTGTTTCACTGGTTCTCTGGGTGAATCACATGTTCATTTAAGGTGAAGGACAAGAAAAAGTTTTTGGACACATTTGTTATATCATGAATAGCTTTCAGTGTTATTGTTCACTAAAAAGACTGTTTGGTATAAATTATTCACACAGGACTTTGATCAGAATTTGAACCCATCAATCACCAATTGTCTATGTTTTACCAATTGTTGATGCACGTATTAAAAGAACATTGAAGATATATTGATTAAGCACATTGAGCCCCTTTTATTTATTTTTTAAAACACACCAATTAGGGAATCAAGGAAGTTGTGGAAAGAGATGGCCAGTAGACACGGAACAATTCACAGCGTGAAAGGAGATTTTTCAAGTAATCTTATATTGGATTGTCACTAATAACGGTTTGTATTGTTATTACAATGCTGATGTTAGAAGTGTACACTGTGACCATAGATTTCCTTTAAAGCTAAACTCCAGGTGCCATTTTACCAGCCAAAGGATTTGTATTCCTGTCCATCCAGTCTGAACATTTACATCACTCCGCAACACAAAAGAACCGATCCCTCCAAGTCTGTGGTCTGACATACTGCAAGTGTACAAGTTCCACGGTGGGTACCCACAACTACCTGCAGGAGCAGCCAACCTGGAAAACTGCAAGAAAATTAAGTTGGAGTAAACTTCCATCTCGGAATTCTACCTTCAAAGTCCTGTGGCATAAGCGGCACATGGGAGTGGCATTGTTGCGGCTCCAGACACTCACAGAGCCCGAGTCCACGAACCCGGAAGGAAGGCCAGGTGAATATGGAAGCTCTCTCAGCTGTGAACAGTGCGGCACTGGAGGGCTTTGTTTTCAGATACGTTTCACATAATGCTAGTATGCAATGAATACTAGCACATTATGGCTTTACCTTGCAACCCCCCGACCCACTACAAAAAAAAAAAAAAAAGCGCTAGTAAACGACTGTGTGTTAACTCCAGCTCTGCAGTAAGTGGATGACATCCATTCTCCTGGGACACAAGCATACAACTGAAGCATGATGGGAGCTTTGTTCACTAGTGTCCAGAATCTACTGTACTGTAAGCAGCAGTATTGTCCTCATGTCTCAGGATTAACCCTGTGCCCCCCAATGAACTATATAATAAAAAAAAAAAAATAATAAAAAAAAAAAAAAAAAAAAAGACTATGGTTTTTACAGTATATGCACACTGGTTATGAAAACAGGTTTTAAATATGTATTACAATAAATGTATTGCCTTTTCATGCACTATTTGACATTTTACCTCCTTTCTCTTGTGAATTACATACCATCAATGACAATTTTCACTTTACCAGATAATCAGGGCAGACAGGATGTGTAATCATGTCCTGGATGTAATGACACTGCTGCTCTGTGTCCGATGTCAGTGACAAGCGCACACAACGCATACTCCTGCCAGCTAACTGGATTTGATGAACAAGCTATGACAGAATAGCAGAGGGTTCAGGTGTCTAGAATAATAAATAGCAAAAGTAGAACACACAGCAATAGAATAGCAATCCAAGCAGCTTCATAAGTAGCCTATACTAATACTGAACAACAAATAGGAATATAAGGCAATGACATGTAAGGCAAGTTTAGCATGTTTCAAAGTGGTTCTAAAGGCTAGTCTTTATCTTGAAGCATTCCCTGCATTAAAAAGGTAAAAAAATAAATAAAAAAAAAAAAAACACACCCCATCACCCATCCTTAAAGCAGAGTTCCACCGAAAAGTGGAAGCTCCTCTTATCTGCCCCCCCCCCGCCCCCCTCCGGTGCCACATTTGCCACCTTTCAGGGGTTAGGGGGAGCAGGTACATGTTTGACAGGTACTATTTCCCACTTCCAAAAGACTACGCTGCAGCAAAGTCCCTCGGAAGTTCGCCACCCCCTCCTCCTTCTGCCACCGCCGGCCCAGCTAGAAAGCACGGAGCACTTCGTGCATGCGCAGTAAAGAAACGGCAGCACCCGGGAGCTGATCCGAAAATTATCTGGGGTGCCAACTTCATGAGATCCCAGGACAGGCAAGTGTCGCAATATTAAAAGCAAGCAGCTATAGTATTTGTAGCCGCTAAAATCTTTTTTTTTCATGGGGAGGGGGTCAGAACTCCACTTTAACCACCTCAATACAGGACACTTTTACCCCCTTCCCGCCCAGGCCAATTTCCAGCTTTCAGCGTTGTCACATATGAAAATGTTATCAATTGTTTACACAAATAGAGCTTTCTTGTTTAATAGAGGTTCACTGAATGGAAATTTTTCTGCCGAAACTGAAAAATGACAGTTTCAAAAAAAAAAAAAAAAAAAAAAAAAAAAAAACTCACACTATATAATATATATATTTTTTTTCTCTGTTTCAATTCAGTTTTTATTTCGGTTTTAACAAGTGGTTAACATGCAACGCCCACGCAAGGGCTAGCCTTGAGGTTGAAACAGGTATTATCTCACAAAAAGGGAAAAACTAAGGCAACACAAACAGAAGAAATTAGAGCAGTAATTAGAAGTGTTAATGATACGGTCAGGTCTAAGGGGTCCCAGGAAGGTTCCCCACAACTATGGGGCACCCCCTAGGCCAATAAAAATCCAAAGGGTGGTGCAATGTACAGCACAAAGTGAACTCAAAAAGGATAGAGGAGTGGAAAACAGAAGAGAGTTAGACAGAAGAGCGTTCACACACCTACCGAGTAGGGAGCTGGAGAAGGGACAGGGGAGTCTAGGAAAGAAAGGGAGGCCAGAAGAATAGAAGCCAAGAGATAGGGAAAAGAGAAGGGTTCTGAAACATCTGGATCAAATAAAATTATATTATATAATTTTTTAATATCATGAATTTAAATTAATACGAATTTATTGTCGGCCATCATTGGCACCGCAAGAAACGTTCAAGAAAAATGTATCCCTTTAAAATTCTATGTATGTCTTCACACTGGTCCGTTGCACTTCCATTCTGGTGTTAAAAACCCTGCTGCATTTTTGGTCAGAAAAAATAAATAATGATTCGCAATAAGCGTATATTGATGGATTTGCGCAAAAGTTATAGCATCTACAAAATAGGGGATAGATTTATGGCATTTTTATTATTTATTTTTATTAGTAATGACGGTGATCAGGGATTTTTAGCGGGACTTCGACATTGTGGCAGACAGATCGGACACTTTTGACACTTTTTTTGGGACCAGTGACATTTTATACAGAGATCAGAGCTAAAAAAGATTACTGTATAAAAGTCACTGGCACAGAAAAGGGTTAACAATAGAGTTAAATGTTCCCTGGGAAGGCGTTTCTAACTGTGGGGGCGTGTACCGACTGGAGGAGGATAGAGATCGCTGTTCCTGATCACTAGAAAACAGTATATCTACTCGCTACTCCCCTGTCAGAACGTAGATCTGTTAATTTACCTTGACAGATCCCCATTCTGGCTATCTGCAGAACAATCGCAGGTGGCCGGCGGACATCGCAAACACCAGCCACGCAGAACGGCTCCGGCATCACACATGCGTTCCCCATCTCTCTTAAAAGCGCCCGACGTACATCTATGGTGATTCGCGCAGGGGAGCCAACCTGCCACAGTATAATGATGGCGGCTGGTCGGCAAGTGGTTAATCACTACTGGGGTTTTTATTTTTTGCAAAACAAAAAGAGCAAACATTTTGAAAAAATACAAAATCAAAAAAAATAAAATAAACGGTGTGAAGTAAAATGTTCTCATGTTTGGGTGCTCCAAGTAATTTTCTAGCAGAAAATAATGATTTTTACTTGTAAGCAACAAATGTCAGAAAAGGTTTGGTCTTTAAATGGTTAAACTTCCCTCATCTACACGCCAGAGTTCTTTCCTTTGATAAAAGAACGAAAATATACAGTGTTTCTACTTATTTGGGTATTTCACTAAAACTTGGCAGTTTTCTCAGCTGTGAGAACTCTTTGCGCTGCAAAGATCGTGACATGCTGTTTTGAAGATCGGGAAGGGAAAAAGATTGCCATTTAGATTAACGATTAATCGCGCAGCTCTACAAGCAGGTAATTTTTCTCCTTCATTGATGTGCGCTGATGAGGCTGCACTGATCAGGAGGCCCCGATAGGCGACACTGATGGGCACCGACAGGCGACACGGATAGCCTCTGGATGGGACAAGTGATGTTGGTCTGGAACTATGTAGGCTTCATCAAAAGAGAAGTCAATCAACAGCTCATGAATCCCCTTGCAACCTCTGGAGGAATCCTATTTGTGAATGGCTGCTCTACATTAAACAGTGAAGACTGCAGACAGACTGAATATTAACAAAGCAAGAACGCTTTGCTTAACTAAAACATTTTAAATGGTCTGGCTGTTTGAAAAACATCTTTTGAAAAGTGCTTATTCAAGGCATTCAGCACCACCCTGCCAGCTCATTCATCTACCAAAGCCAAGTGTATCAAAAAGTTTACCAAGGCTCCATCACAGGATGGCACTGTGGGAGTCTTAATGATACAGCAGTGCCGCATCCTATAAGTGAATTTTAAATAGAAGCAAAATGTAGAAAAAATTTACTTTATAGGCACCAATTATAAAAAGTTGTATTATGTAACTTTTTACAATTGATGCCTATAAAGTCAATTTTTTCTACATTTTGCTTCTATTTAAAATTTACCTAAGCCAAGTAAAATGCCAAGTAAATCTAGAGGGAGGGGATGTGACTCTCCCTCAATCCTCCCAAACTGCCATGGGGTGCAAAGCACATTAACACGTCTCCAACTTGCACTCCTGTTCTGTGCGCTAAGTATTTTTATACACGCTTGTATTAATAAAGTTACAATGCTCTAGCAGAGTGTGCGGCCATATAATTCATAAATTGAGTTGCACGCACAATGTCCTGTTCACACCAGAATGTGGTGCAGGAAACCTGGGTTCCTTGCAGGTTTCCCCGCACTTTGTTTAAAACACACTGCAGTTGCGATCTGCACTGCGTGTCAATGTTAAGTTAAAGTGGTTGTAAACTAGGGGTGCGCATCTTCACTTACCTCACAATTCGATTCGATTATCATGTCCACGATTGGATTTGATTCCGCAATGCATCACGATTAATACCCAAGTGCCCATAATTTTCAACTTTTCATCAAAAAAGAAATGCAAGCAGTCAGAAATTGAAGAAATATATTTATTTGTATCTACTATTTAAACAAATTACACCAAGGTCCCTTCTTATAGCAAAGTCTGAACATGAACAACATGAACAGTGCAGCAGACAACAGTATTTATTTAAAAAAGAGTACTGTGACATCAAAACCTGTTGTGCAGTACAGTGCTGGCCTGGTAAAGTAGTTTCCATTTTATTATTTGTTATGCAGAAGTAAACTACTTGTAACAGTAACACTACCACCTACATCTATAAAACAGAGCACTTCCACTTCCTAAATGAGTGGCAAACACAGTGAACCTATAACACAGTCACACAGTGTGTTGCAGAACTTGCTGGTTCACCGTGATGATTGTTTGCCAATGCCACCACCACCACCACTGCCCAGTGTGTCAACAGCACAGATCACCTAGATCAGCGTTATAAGCTCTCAGAGTTGTGTCACCCAGTCACTTTACAGAAAACATTACCAGCACTCTACCATGATATACCTGGCTGTAACTGAAGCCAACCCAAGCCACCATTAGAGGAAGCAGGAAAATCCTTGCCATTATAAATTGAAGCTTAAAACCTTGATCTAAACTGTTATGGGATCAGAAATACACACGTCAGAATCAGAATCATGAAAGGGTGGGCCAACGTCAGGTAGGTAATGGGCATTGGCACAGCCACTCATTGTCATCAGGTCAGTGAGTGTGTGGTTTCTCTCTTGTGTGTGTGTATTTGTGTGATCCAATAAAGATTAAATTTACTCAAGGTTTTAAGGTTCAGTTTATTCTCTCAAGGATTTGCCTTCCTCTGGTGGCTTGGCAGGCGTCAGTTGTCTGGAATTAAATATAATTTTCGAATTTATTTACCTAAGGGTTAAGTTGAACTTGACCCCCCCCCCCCCAAAAATTGACATTTGACAATCATCATACAGTTTATTTATACACACATCGAGTGTGAAAATGTAATGGACACATTTTTGAAGATTGTGTCTGACACATTCTCTCCATCTCCCCACAGTGCTAGAAAAGCTTGTTGACTGACACTCGAGTCGTCACTCAGTAAAAAATACCTGCACTCTACCACGATACACCTGTAACTGAAGCCAAGCCACGCCACCATTAGAGGAAGCCCAAAGATGCTTGAAAGAATAAATTATCAATTGAAGCTTAAAACCTTGAGTTAAACCGTTATGGGATCAGAAATACACACAATACCACAAAGAAAAAACACACGTCAGACGGTGTGTGATTTTTCTTTTGTGTGTATTGGTGTGATCCAATAGAGATTTACTCCAGGTTTTAAGATTCAATTTATTCTTTCAAAGATTTGCCTTCCTCTGGTGGCTTGGCGGGCGTCAGTTGTCTGCAATTAAATATAGAATTGGTTGAAGGTTAAACCTCTAAAACAGACAGACAGTCACAGAGCATGACAGACACACTGTGACAAACATGCCATTAGTTAGGTACACGACACAAAACTAAAAATTCAAAATGGAGTTGGACACACAATAATAGTAGAAATAGAAAACCATTCTCCATCTCCTCCAGTTCCAGAAAAGTTCTAACAAATATAATATATATCATATAATACTCCAGGTTGAGGTTCACTGTGATCATCATTGTTTGTTTGCAATTGCCAGTGCCACAGCCACCTTGCCGGCAGGTCAGCTGCCAGCCTGCCACCACCAGTGAGTCGGAGTCAACAACAGTGTGCCTGCGTTGACAGCGCGCTAGACTAGAGTGGCATAACTGTCGTTATAAGGTCTTCTTGACAATAAAATACGGATTGGGAATAGATTAGGGACTCGGGAGGGAGAGGGAAAAAAAAGGTGTAAAAAAAAAAAAAAGGGAGAAAAAAAAAAAAGGGGAAAAAAGGGGGGGGGGGAAGGGAAAAAAAGGGGGGGGGGGGGAAAAAAAAGGGAAAGAGGAAAAGGGAAAGAGGAAAAGGGAAAGAGAAAGAGAGAGAGGGAGGAGAGAGAGAAGGAAGAGGAAAAAGGGGAAGGGAAATAGGGGAAGGGGAAAGGGAAAGAGGGCCTTTTAATGAAAATCTGCAAAAAACAAAAATCATTATCTCAATGGCAGACAGTGCTATAAACAAACAAATATATACAATTAACACCGCTGGTGTGGCAGACTGACAGTGGGCAGGGCACTGGGCAGGGCAGGGGCACTGGCAGGCAGATACGCAACAGTACAGCATCACTTCCTGGATGTGACTAACATCACTAAGTAAAAAATTACAGAAAAAAAAAAAATGGATCACTGCAAGGCGCAAGCAATGCTGCTTAGCACTTGGGAATGTGCAGATTTTTCTGTAAGAACACTAGCTGATCCACATGCTCTGGTTTGAGGGTGCTTCTTTTTGCAGTTACCACATCTCCTGCAGTGGAAAAAACCCTCTCTGCAGACACGCTTGTGCCTGGAATACACAAGTATTGCTTTGACAGCTGAGAAAGGAGGGGAAATGTGACCTCATGCTCACGCCACCAGTTCAAAGGGTCCTCAGTGAGAGGCAGAGGTGGGGCTTTACAATATTTTTCCATTTCCTCTTCAGCCTTGACATAGGGGGTTTTGGGTTCTATTGTACCTTCAGTGTCAGTGAAAGACTGTCCGAGCAAAGTCATGAGCAGCGATCTCTTTCTTTTGGGAGGAGATAGAGAATGGTTGTCCTCGATGGGTGAACTTTCTTCTGCTTCCAGAGTTTCTTTTCTTCTAGGCACTTCAACTTCATCCTCACCATGTGTCCTAGATGTAATCTGTGTTTGAACAAAAAATAATAGAAAAAATAAAAATAAAACACATTGTCAATTGCCTATGATTCTGATGGGGTGATGAAAAAGCACAGGAAACGGACGGTGCAGTTCCCGCACCACATCAGATTCAGAAGCATGGCTTACAAGTTACACCACACCACACAGTTCCAGTTTGTTTCAAGAAACATGATGAAATTCAAATTAAGTTTAATTACCTACGAGGATGTAGCCTCCTCAGTCACTCCTTTGTATATCTCCAATCTCTCCTCCTCTGTGAAGATAAAAAGGCAGTCCCTTAAAGTGAGGATCCAGTGCAGAGGCTGTATGAAGGATCTTCTTCTCTGCCTCACTGTTGTACCTCTTCTGGAGATCTGTTCTGATGGCATTCTTTATCTCATGGATCATGGGTGTGTCTCCCATAGTGTCTGTCATGCTCTGGAGGAGTTGTGCATTTAGAGGGGCAATGAGAGAAACTGTTGGATTGCGCTCTTCTGACATCAGCATGGTAGCATCCTTCATTGGCTTTAATGCACTCACAGCGTCCTCTGCATTTGACACATCTGTTTCGTTGAGAGTGCAGAGATCGGACTCTCCTTTTCTGACTTCTGGAGACAGCAAGGTGGCACAGACTGCAGGTTGTTGTTCTAAGAACCTCTCGACCATGTCGTATGCACTGTTCCATCGTGGTGGCACATCAGTTATCCGCTTACGATTCTTCAGGCCAAGACATTTCTGTTTCTCTTTTAGACAGTGGCTTGCTCTAGTGCTGCGGTGAAAGAATGTGGATATCCGTCACACTCTGCCAAGAAGCCTGGAGAGTGTGGCCACTTTCAGAGCTCACTGGGATGCAAGGTTTAGTGTATGGGTGAAGCATTTCACATGAGGGAATTTCCCAACTTGAGCGGCAACTATCAAGTTTGACGCGTTGTCGGTCACAAGCACTACAGATTTATCGGACAGTTGCCATTCTTCCACAACACGAGACAGTAGCTCTGCCAGATGAGCACCCGTGTGAGATTCATAAATGGCTCTCATTTGTAGCACATGCGACATGATCTGCCAGTCCTTGCTAACGTAATGTGCTGTTATTGTAACATAAGACTCCGTCGGGACTGAAGTCCATGAATTACACGTTATTGCGGCTGGACTTGCTTGGCTCATTGACGCAATTATCTGAGCTTTGGTTTCATGGTAGAGTGCAGGTACAACGTTTTCTGTAAAGTGACTTCGTGACGGGATCTTGTAACGCGACTCTATCATCTTCAACAGGTAGCAAAACCCAGTGTTGTCCACACCAGAGTAAGGGTGCAGGTCCTTAGCTATGAAAGTTGCTACAGCTTTTGTTATTCCCTTCCCCTTTTCAGAGTTGGGTGGCAAAGTTGAGATTATTGCTGCATCAATTCTTGGCTGAGCTCGGTCTTTTTCCTTGGCACTGGTGGTGGTGGCAGGTTTTAGCATCTCTGAGTTTAAACGGCTTGCATGGTTTCTCAAATTAGTAGTATTCCCTAGATATTTAATTTTTGTGCGACAGGCTTTACACACAGCGTATGACTTGTCCAATTCGTGCTTCCCACCTTGTTCGTGTTCATAAAAGCCAAAATGTGCCCAGATGTTTGCTTTTAAAAAGCTAGGTGCATTTTTTATTTCTCGTTATTTTTGGTCTCCTTCTGCCATTTTTACTAGTCTAGCATCATGCCATGTAATTGTGACAGGGGTGATGACAATCTTGTCTAAAAAATCTGTCAGTATTAAAAAAAAAAAAAAAAAAAAAAAAAAAATTTAAGTGGTTAAGCCTAAAGCCTGCCACTGCCACAACAAGATCACCAGAAAAGTAACAAGTTTCCTCTACTAGTAGTATATGATGTATGTAATTGTATATGTCATATACAATTACATACATACATACATCATACTAGTAGAGTAAACTTGTTACTGAAATGTTAAACAAATAGTTGACAAAAATCCTATTCTATCTCACGCTGTGACTGTCCCATTGTCCCTGTGTCCCACCAACATCCTCCTGCCCCCATTTCATTAAATTATGGTTTTATGTATTTAAAAAAAAAAAAAAAAACAGTAAAGTAGTTAGTTTGCCCAATTTTTTTGTATAATGTGAAAATTTTACATTTACATTAAATTTACACTGACGGACACAGATACAGATTCGATTTTGATATTTTTATTATTTTAGATGATATATTATATATTAATTTATCTTAGTTTGGTAGTACCGTACCTTACCCCTACCACCTCTTTTAGTCTAGTACTACTACTAGTGTGTGTGACAGACACACACAGTGAGACCGAGTTTGGTTACCCCTACCTGTGATGATGATGATGATGACGACCATGAGTGAGCTGAGCACAGTGCTGTTCTGGAGCAGGTCTCTCTCTCCTCCTCTCCTGCTGCTGCCTGTGAGAGTGTGAGTGAGGACTGGAATCTGAGAGGACAGGACAGAAGAATTACAAGTTTACAGTGACTGTACTAGTTCTTCCACAGTGTGTGTGTGTGTGTGTGTGTGTGATAGTGACACTAACATGACAAATGACAATGACACAGTCAGTTACCTACCTGATTGATTTGATGATGGTACTGACTCTGAGCTGAGTGGCAGGCAGTGTGGCACTGTGTCTGACTGGCAGTGGCACTCAGGTGCTCTGGACTCTGGACGGAGCTGGTCTCTCTCCTCTCCTCTCCTGTGGCTTGTAGGGACAGTGCGGCCTAGCTCGGGTCTCTCTCCCAGTCCTCCTGACTCCTGTCACTGTGTCCTCCCGAGTCGGGTGATGGCGGGCCTGACGACAGCACGGACGGATGGACGGTCGTTCTGCCTCTCCCCCTGTAACAGCGGCAGCCTTGAGTGTGCTCTGTGCTGGCCTGGGGAGAAAGGCAACCCACTGGGAGGAAAGCTCTGGGAGGGACTGGGACTCGGAGGAGGTCAGACTGCAGGGCCGGTGTCTTCTTCTCCTCTCTCTGAGCTGTGACACAGGGGGATGACGTCAGCAGGAGGCAGGAGAAAACGGCGCGAAAGCTTCGGCTGCTTTCGGTTCCACTCGGAGGTGCAGCGGCATGGCGCGAAGATGACGTCATCCTCAAATCGATTACTTAAAGCTACAGCATCGATGCCGCATCGTGGACGGTCGAATGCCGATGCATCGATTCGGCGATTAATTTCAACACCCCTATTGTAAACCCTTCCCCACAACTTTGTCCCATGTAAATCAGCATAAAAAACCCTAATGAACACTGTGTGTAGATATCTCCTTACTTGCTTAGTATTTTTGTAATGCTTGTTGTTCTGTAGAATGAAGTCACTGAGCATGCACAGATCTCCCCCGATTTAAGGCACACTCTCTATGTCTTATTTATCTGTTATCAGATCTTCCTATGACACAGCTCTGAACTCTGCTAATCACTCAGAGCTTCCTCCTACACACCATGTGAACATGTGACATGACATACAATCTAAACTTGGCCATTACTGCAGTCTTATCAGCTGAAGCCGATAAATCTGACAAAGGGAAACATTAGACATCGGCACAAGTAAATACTATGAAATAAACAAGTCAGCTATGAATAGGGAGGCAGGGTTGCCATTGAAACGTTGGATTGAGAAGGAGGCTTGGTTAACAGTACAGGAAGCGCTCAAAGTAACAGCGGAAATACACTCCACTGTGGACGCAGAAAAAAGTACTTAATATGGCGCTGCCTAAACCCTGGAAACATGTTTTTAAAGTTTCTTTAACCGGTTCCTAACTAGCGCACGACGATGTACGTCGACAGAATGGCACGGGCAGGCATATTGGCGTACAGGTACGTCCAATCTTCAATGCCGCCCTGCCATCGGGAGCGCGCCGCCGGCGGCGCGCTCCCGCGCTGGTCGGGACCCCCGTGAGTCCAGTCGCGGGCATACCCGCGATCGTCTCACGGGATGGCTGAATGGAGGAAATGCCGTGTATACAGCATTTCTCCATTCTGCCTAGCAACTAGTGATGCTGATCTCTGCTCCATGTGATTGGAGCAGAGATCAGTGTTCACTAAATGAAAGCCCAACCCCCCCACAGTTAGTAACACACCCCTAGGAACACTTAACCCCTACACTGCCACCCACTGGTTAACCCCTTCACTGCCAGTGTCATTTACACAGGAATCACTGCATTTATATAGCAGTGATTACTGTATAAATGACAATGGTCCCAAAAATGTGTCAAAAATGTCCGATGGGTCCCCCACAATGTCGCAGTCACAATAAAAATCGCTGATCGCCGCCATTACTAGTAAAAAAAAATAAAAAATTATTAATAAAAATGCTATAAAACTATCCCTATTTTGTAAACGCTATAACTTTTGCGCAAACCAATCAATAATCGCTTATTGCGATTTTTTTTACCAAAATATGTAGAAGAATACGTATCGGCCTAAACTGAGGGAAAAAAAAGTTTTTTTATATATTTTTGGGGGATATTTATTATAACAAAAAAGTAAAAAATAATGCGTTTTTTTCAAAATTGTCGCTCTATTTTTGTTTATAGCGCAAAAAATAAAAACCGCAGGGGTGATCAAATACCACCAAAAGAAAGCTCTATTTGTGGGAAAACAAGGACGTCAATTTTGTTTGGGAGCCACGTCGCACGACCGCGCAATTGTCAGTTAAAGCGACGCAGTGCCGAATCGCAAAAAGTGGTCTGGTCTTTGACCAGCAAAATGGTCCGGTCTGTAAGTGGTTAAACAGTAAATAATATGCGATTTGGGCTGGATTACAGTGGTTATAATCTGATAATGACTTATTATAATGGACTAAATGAAAAGAAGCATCAGAGTGGGAGAGTTTACTTCCTTTTTAGTGATACCCCAAAAGCAGGTCGCAAACACCAGTTAAAGTTACAAATTTCGTTTGTGTACAGTGTTGCGAACAAAATTATAAAAATTTAGTTGGGGACAGTGTTGCATGACCACGCAATTGTCAAAGTGTGACAGCGCTGAAAGCTGAAAATAGGCCTGGGCAGGAAGGGGGTAAAAGTGGCCGTTATTGAAGTGGTTAATGTGTATGTCTCAGCATAGCGACAGAATGTAAATGTTGAAGATAAGAACTACACATCAGAAATGGCAAGAAACCCATTGCATGGCTTGCAATGCCAAGCTGCTGCTAACAAAGCAAACAGAATATTAGCATGCATTAAAAAGGGGATCAACTCGACTGACGGTGGGTCAACTAACGGAGAAAATCAGTCAATACGCTGATGACACGCTGTTATACTTGGCAGACTCTGGCCCTTCCTTCGCAAAGGCCCTGCACATGATAGAGTGGTTTGGTAGCTTTTCCGGTCTTCGTATAAACTGGGAAAAATCCCAAATCTTGCCTCTTGACAGTTTTCCAGTCAGAATCTCAGGCCAGCCTGCCTCTTCAGCGAGTGGGAACTATTAAATATCTGGGTGTATATATCTCTAGGTCTCCGGCAGATTATATTGCCCTGAATATAGAACCTTTATTCTCCCTAGTGCGCACCAAGCTTCAAGCCTGGGCTCGTCTCCCCCTTGGGGTTTGGGGGCGCGTTAATCTTATTAAAATGGTTTTATTACCTAAAATACTATATGTGCTGTGGCACGCCCCGGTATACTTACCGCTAAAATATTTTAAATCCCTTGAAAGTCTTCTTAGACCCTTTGTATGGGGGAATAATAGGCACAAGCTTGCTTGGCAAGCTTTGAAAAGCCCGACTGATATGGGGGGCATGGCTCTTCCAGATCTAAATCACTACTATATTGCCTCACAATTGTCTCAACTTTTTCATGTGGACAAGACTGATAAACAACGGTTTCTTACCCTTCTCTGCCCCACCTGGGCTCAAATTGCAGATGATCCGATAGCTGCTGTCTCGACGGGGGCTGGGATCTCTGCACTAGAGCCAGGTAAACACTCCATGCTTTTTCACTACAGAAGGATTTGGGACCTGGCATCCACTAAACTGAATGTTATGTCCCCAAATGACTATACGCCACTCTGGCATAACAAACAATTGCCAGAACTTCAAAAGATCCAGAGTGTTCAGTTATGGGTGTCGAGGGGCATATACTACATGCATCACCTGCTTCACCATGGCACTATTAAAACATTCCAGACGCTGCAGGAGGAATTTGGTATTCCAAACACTATGCTGTTTCAGTACCTTCAGGTTCAGCATGCACTCAGGGCACAATTTCCGCAGTCATTGCCTCAGCCTGCTCCCAACCCTATTGTCGCCATAGTGAAGGATACTGATCCCAAAAAGCTTATCTCGTGCTTCTATGGTATGCTTGCGGCCCCCATCTCGGCGAGACTGGCATATGCCCTAAAGTCCCGCTGGGAGGGTGATGTAGGTGAGCTGACAGATGAGGAATGGGAGGAGGCCCTGGAGACGTGCAAGCTGGTGTCCCCTAGGCTCCAAGACAGGCTTTCCCAAATTTACATGGTGCATAGAGCGTACCTCACCCCCCTTAGGACCGCCAAATATAACACGAATCAATCTGTGTTCTGCCCGATATGTACTGTTGAGACTGGGACATTTTTCCACCTTATCTGGTCTTGCCCCAAACTGCAGGAACTTTGGATACAAGTAGTATCATTTCTACATGACGTTATGGGCTCACCCTTGGCCCTCGACCCCAAATCCTGTCTCCTAGGGATATTCCTCGAAGTATTGGATAAATTTACCAAAACTTTTCTGCAGGAAACCTTTTTCTGTTCGAAAAGTAATAGCTAGACAGTGGATGAGACCACTTCCGCCCAGGGTGGAGGACTGGAAACGGGAAGTTAATTCCACGCTGCCATATAAAAAATTCATATATAAAAATAGGAGATGCCCAGCCAAATACAATAAAATTTGGGATAGGTGGTTGCAAGAGGCTGCCACGTGTGATCAGGAATTTTGATGTAATGTTGAAGTAAATACAATGTATGTGCTATGACTTTGTTTAGCTGTGATCCATACTGTCTACTGCAACGGAGAAATGTTTCTTTATTTACTGTTATGGTTATGACGCAACACCTTTTGATTGTTCAGTGTTTGCCACTGTGATTGTACTCTCTGCAATAATGTTCAATAAACAATACATGTTTAACCCCCAAAAAAAAAAAAGGGGATCAACTCCAGAGATAAAACGATAATTCCCCGCTCTACAAGACTCTGGTCCGGCTGCACCGGGAGTATGCTGTCCAGTTCTGGGCACCAGTCCTCAGGAAGGATGTACTGGAAATGGAGTACAAAGAAGGGCAACAAAGCTAATAAAGGGTCTGGAAGACATTATTTATGAGGAAAGGATGTGAGCACTGAACTTATTCTCTCTGGAGAAGAGACGCTTGAGAGGGGATATGATTTCAATTCATAAATACCATACTAGTGACCCCAAAATAGGGATAAAACTTTTACGCAAAAAGGGAGTTTAACAAGAAACGTGGCCACTCATTAAAGTAAAAAGAAAAAAAAAGAAAAAAAAAAAAAAGGAAGAGGTTTAACCTTAAACTAAACTATGTAGAAGGTTCTTTACTATAAGAACGGCAAGGATGTAGAATTCCCTTCCACAGGTGGTGGTCTCAGCGAGGGGCATTGATAGTTTCAAGAAACTATTAGATAAGCACCTCAACAACTGCAACATACAGGGATATACAATGTAATACTGACATATAATCACACACATAGGTTGGACTTGATGGACTTGTGTGTCTGTTTTCAACCTCACCTACTATGCAACTATGAATTTGGTACAGAACTTATGAATATGGTCATAACACAATAGAAGTGTCACAAATGCTTCACCGAACAGCCCCAAGGTTTCCTAAAAGTACAGTTCTGGTTTAAAACAGATAAATGAGTCCTCCAATTAGGACTTGTATCTTTCTGCACAAATTGAAATTCATTTTGATTTAATCTCACACCCCTCGTCTTTTTAAGATTTTAAGATTCTGAATTTCTCAGACATTCCAAGCAGCATAACCACAGAGCGGTTAGTCATACCATTCCTTCGTCAATCTTGCCACTTTCTTCTGAGATCTGAAGGACGAATGTATTTTAGATGACTGTCCTGACACCTGACTTCTATATCTTCTGATATTAATAAAAGGAGTTGGGAATCCTGCAGAGGACAATGTGTCATAGAAAGGAAGGACCGGCATGTAACAAGGGCATTCATGCTCATTCAACGAGGCAATGTGATGATATGGAATGTGCAGTAACCATAGCAACCAGTAAAAAAATGAACTCAAACCATCCGAATTATGTAACCACCGGGATATTATCATCGCTCTCTCAACAGCTTTATTAGCCCCATGTAAGACAAAAAAATAGAGATTTATACAATAGAGACTAGCAGACCACTTTTTCATGCATTTTCCTCCACTCTCCTGGTATAGCAGTTGCACAATGTGTTTAACTACCTCAATACAAGGCTCTTCCATCCCCTTCCTGCCCAGGCCATTTTTCAGCGCCGTCATGCTTTGAATGACAATTGCGCCATCATGATACACTGTAACCATGTGAATTTTTTATCATTTTCTTCACACAAATAGAGCTTTCTTTTTGGTGATATTTAATCACTTCTGGGTTAATTTTTTTTACAAAAAAAAAAAGCCACTAGTGAGGACTGCAGAGAACAGGGGCAGACTGATCCCCCCCAAAAAAAGGCCGCCGCAGACAGTGCCGCTTTACTAACTGGCAGTATTTATCCAGGCCAATCCATATGTTGCTCCACCTCCACTGCTGGCTCTACTGCCCACTGGTTGCTAGGACCAAGGTGCCTGGCATCTAGCAATCAGTGACATTACATCCCTGCCCTAATGCAGAGTGAAGCCGAGGCCCCGGCATTAAAAGCAGAGGAAGATTTAACTGCCTCTTCCTCCGTGCCTAGTGCTTTAGCTCCACCCACCTTCTCCTGTGGCACGGCATGCTCAGAGGGAAGGGAAAGGCAACTGCCAGGCCTTGGTTGAGAGCAACTCTCAAAACTCTGAGGTGAGACCGAATGCCAGGGATGGATTGGAACCATGTGTGTCATGAGGGAGCCAGGGGAACTGCAGAGACCCATACAAAGAGGAAGGTTTCATGCTGAAACTTGTATTCCTCCAGTTTTGGGAGATGGAAACTCCCAAACGTGAAGGACTACAGATCCAAGCATGAGCCCTTCATAGCCAAGGATGTGACACCCCCCCTTGCCCCCCCCCCCAACTAGTGAATGACTAAGGGTCCCACGATATCAAAGGGGGGGTCACATCCTTCGATCTCAGGGGCTCATGCTGGGACTTGTAGTCCTTCAATTTTAGAGGGCGTCACAGTCTTAGATCTCGGGGGTTCATGCTGGGACCCTCCCAAAAGTGAAGGACTGCAAGTCCTAGCATGAACTCTCAGAGCTGAGGGCACGACACTCCCCCCCCCACCAAAATTAGTGAAGGGCTACAAGTCCAAGCATCAACTCCTGAGATCTGATGTGAGCCCTTAGATCTCTGGGGTTCATTCATACTTGGACCGCACAGCCACCAGAGACCCCACATAGCACAGTTTACAGATGAAGGGGTGGCTCTAAAACAGGAAGGGGTGTGGCAAATTTAGATAGATATGTGTGTGTGGGGGGGGGGGGCGCAACTTTAGCCTTGCCTAGGGCAACACAAAACCATAATATACCACTATACACCATTGGGTGTCACATACTGCCAATTCATGTCTCAGCACAGCAGTGTGGTGTGTCACACTGTAGTGCAGTGACATGAGGTGCCATCCAATGCGATGCATTTTTCATCACACCAACAATGTAGTGTGAAGAGGGCACAAAAAATAAAATAAAAAAAATAGGATTTTTATAACAGCTTGCCTGTAAAAAAAATTCTTGGAGTACATCACGGGACACAGAGCCATAGTAATTATTGTATGGGTTATATGGCACCTTCAGGTGATGGACACTGGCACACCCTAGACATTAAGTTCAATTACTCATACAATCCCTCCCCAAAGGCGATATCCCCATGCCACCTTACATCCACCTGATAAAATCTGGTGAATGTATGGACTGAAGACCAAGTTGTGGCCTTGCAGATTTAAGCCATGGAGGCTTGGTGATGCACTGCCCATGAAGCACTAACAGCCCTGGTGGAGTGCGCTTTGATTTGAAAAGGTGAAACTTTCCTCTTGAAACCATAAGCTTGAATAATTACTTGCCGAATCCATTTGGTAATAGTGGATTTCAACGCTGCCTGTCCTTTCCTAGGACCTTCAGGCAACACAAACAAAACATGTTTTCCGAATCTGAGCAGTAGCATTCAAATAGATTTTGACTGTTCTCACTACAGCCAAATAATGTACTGACTTTACTTCCGTAGAACAGGGTTCTGGAAAAAAATTAAGGTAGAACAATAACCTGGTTTAGATGAAAACCTGAAAACACCTTTGGCAGAAAGCTAGGATGAGGACGCAATACTACTCTATCCTTGTGAATGATTAAATATGGCTCTTTACAAGAAAGAGCCACCAACTCTGATACCCTTCTTGCAGAAGATATGGCTACAAAAAAAAAACTAGTTTACTTGTCAAAAGGAACAAGGGAATATGTTGTATCGGCTCAAAAGTCTGTTTCTGTAATACAGACAGAATGCAATTCAAGTCCCAAGTGTTCAGGGGGTGCTCTAACCGGTGGATTAAGCCGCGTTACCCCCTGTATAAAGCTTCAGACCAAAGAATGCAAACCAAGTGGACGTTGAAATAATACAGATAAGGCCGAGACCTGGCCCTTGATAGTACTCAAGGCTAGTTTCATCTCTAAGCCCATTTGCAGAAAAGCAAGAATTCTACCCATGACATACTTTCTAGGATGCCACACCAGGAGATATATGCCTTCCAGACTCTATAATAAAATGACTCTGGAAGCTGGCTTCCTTGCATTAATCAAAGTAGATATCACTGAGCCTGAAAGCCCATGAATCTTCAGAATCCGGGATTCAATAGCCAAACCATTAAATTTTGCGTTTTTTAAAGTAGGATGGAAGTCTGTGATAGCAGGTCTGGACGTCATAGGGCCCCTACCGCTAACTTTACTATTTCTGCATACCAAAATCTTCTGGACCACAAGAACTACCGACTTCCTTTCCCGCTTGATCCTGTGAAGAAGTCGAAGTAGCAGCAGAATAGGAGGGAATGCATAAATCAGTGAGAACTGATCCCACGGGGTCACCAACGCATCTGTTCCGCATGCGACAACGTTGTCGACATTTTGTTGAACCTAGGCGCAAACAGATCTGCACCGGGGGTCCCCCATCTTTGGCATATAGCCAGGAAGATGTCAGGGTGAAGGGACCATTCCCCCGGGAACAACTGCTGGTGACTTAAGTAGTCTGCCTGCCAGTTCTCTACCCCTGGAATGAAGATTGTCGATATGCATGGCACATGCTTTTCTGCCCAGGCTAGGATATGGTTTACCTCGGCCTGGGCTTCCTGACTTTTGGTGCCCCCTTGGTGATTGATATAAGCCACTGCTGTGGCATTGTTGGATTGAATCCTGACAGGAGAATCCCGCAACCTGAATGTCCAGGCTTTTAAGGCTAGGTACACTGCCCGAATCTCTAGAATGTTGATGGGCAAGGTCCTTTCAATTCTGGACCATTTGCCTTGGACAGACACCCCTTCCAGGACTGCTCCCCAACCTGAAAGGCTGGCATCTGCTGTTACCACTTTCCAGGTAACTGGTAAGGAGGATTTCCTCTTCTGCAGATTCTCGGATATCCTACACCAATTGAGGCTCTGGCACACTTTTGGCGACAAACGCATCGGAAAATCTAGTGCTTGGATCTTCCTGTTCCAGGCAGACAGGATACTGCCAAAGGTTGAATAGAAGGACCCTTCTTTGCCCTGACCACCTGAACCAGCTCCCTTATGGCGCTGATCTTTGCCTGGGGTAAAAACACCCTCTTCTGGGCTGTATCTATAACCAGACCCAAGTACTCTAATCTTCTTTAAAGAAGATTTCTCTAGGTTGAGGACCCATCCTAGGTATTCCAGGTAGTTGACTGTGGTGGCCATGCTTTGGTCCATGCGGGCTTCCAACTGGTCTATCAAGAGCAGGTCGTCTAGGTAAGCTATTATCGTTATACCTTCAGTCCTTAATCTGGCCAGAAGTTTTGTAAACACCCAAGGTGCAGTAGCCAGACCGAAAATGATGTTTTTCTACTTTGAAACGCAGATATTTCTGGTGAGCGGGGAAAATGGGTATATGCAGGTATGCATCCTCGATGCTGATTAATGCCAGAAGTTCTCCTCCTTGTAGGATGGAGACTACTGATCGGATAGATTCAATGCGAAAAGAACCAATTTTCAGGAACCTGGTTTAGATCTTTGAGATCTAGAATGGGTCTGACATCTCCATTTGTTTTTGGCTCCCTGAAAAGATATGAATAACCCCCCAAACTCCTGCTCTTCCATGGGGACCACCATGATCACTCTTTGCGACAAAAGGTGGTCTAACGCTAGAAAGAGAGACACTTCTTTTTCTCTGGATCTTTGGGGACATTTGACCTGAGGAAACAAGGAGATGGGAATTCTCAGAACTATAGTTTGAGCTACTGTGGAGACCACTCATCTGCTCGAAAGTCTTCCCCCCACTCGAACGAGCGGGGGCGACCCTTCATAAAGAGGCTTTAGCGTTCTATCTTGTGGGTTTCCGCACCCAGGACTTCTTTTGTCCCTGGGGTTGACCCTGAGGTTTACCTCTTGAACCCGACAGTAAAGGCCATCGGGACTGCCTGGAGGCTGATGCCCCTGGCACTGGAGAAAGAGCCCGTTTAAATGAGAGATGTTTACCCTTATTCTTAAAAGGGGTTGTAAAGGAATTTATTTAAATTTTTTTAAATAACAAACATGTTATACTTACCTCCACTGTGCAGCTCATTTTGCACAGAGTGGCCCCAAACCTGGTCTTCTGGAGTCCCTCGGCGGCTGTCTCGGCTCCCTCCCACAAGGACTCCACAACTTCACGCGAGCTCCCTCGCATGATGTGCAGTGCTTGCGGGCACGCTCCCGTGGTACAACCACTCACTATCACTTGGCACCGCCCCCCCCCCCCCCCCGGCGCGCCGTGTCGTTGGATGTGATTAACAGCAGCGCGAGCCAATGGCTGCACTGCTTTCAATCCATCCACTGTAACCAATCAGCGGCCAGGCTGATCGGCAAAGAAGATGTCTGGGACGAGCACGGGACTTTCGAGGGGTCAGGTAAGTATAATGGGGGGGCCGGTATTGTCAGATGTTTTTTCAACTTAATGCATAGAATTTTACCTTTAGAAACCCTTTAACTGGCAAAAGGGTACTTTTCACACTTGATATTTTTTGGATATATTTGTCCAAATCATCCCAAAACAGCTTTTCACTGCAGAAAGGAAATCCAGCAAGGAGCTTTTTGCATTGCGCTTCAGCTGACCAACTTTTCAACCATATGATTCTATGCATATGCACTAACCCAAGAGTAAGGCGAGAGGTTTGAAGAATAGAATTTCTAATTGCGTTGATTGCAAAACACAAAGCCGCTGGCAGCTCGGCTAACTCCTGGGCCTGCAGTTCAGGGAAAACCTTGAGCACCTGTGTCAAATGGTCTCTCAAGGATTGACATACCCCTATTGTCGCCACTGCAGAGCTACTGAACCTGGCAGGGAAAAAATATTTTTCAACAGGAATACAAATTTTTTTTATCAGTTGAATCCCTAAGCATTTGCGCATTGTCAACCGGACAAATTGAACTTTTAATCACAGAGGATATAGCAGCATCAATTGCTGGTATACTCCACATCCTTAGTAAATTTTTCCTCCATAGGATAAAGCGTTAAAACTTTTTAGGCGGTGTGGCAGCACGCAGGTAAAATCACCTGGTTGTATTCAGGATGGGAAATATGCGTGTCCTAGATTCAGGCTTTATGCAGACTTTTACAATTAGAGGGGAAGAGTTAATGAGCCCAGCTGAAGTAAGTGGGCTCATTAAGACCTCTACAAAAAACCCCAGCATGCATAGGGAGATGCTCCATCCTGGAACCAGTTTTGTGTGTATAGACTGGGGAGTCTGAGATCTGTTCTGTGCGGTGAGTTAACGCCTGTGTGGCAAACCCCTACAATAGAGACAGGGACTGGGGCAGCACAAGGCTGCACCCAGTTGTTAGACAGGGAGTCTACGTGTGTAGTTAGAGGTCAAGCTGACCAGGATTTATTTTCTTGTTTTATTTTGTTTGGCTGTTATATGTATCACTGCATGTAGCCTAAATAAACCGGACCTTTTGTTTTTTGCACCTACACCGCTGTCTGCTGTGCCTGACTTTGTGTTGTGAACCCATCCAGGGGGTCACACACACCCGCTACCGAGCGAACCCCCTCACAGTTGGTGGAGAATTTTGGCAGTTTTTTTTTTTTGTTAAGGCCAGCATGGAGGAGATACTGAGACAGCTGGCTCTAGCAAATGCAAACCAGCAGCAAGCAAATGCAAATCAGCAGCAAACAAATGCAGCTTTACAAAAGAGCCTTGCAGCTCAACAACAAGCCCAGCAGCAGGCAAATGCAAATCAGCAGCAGACAAATGCAACTTTGCAGCAGAGTTTGGAAGCTCAGCAACAAGCCCAGCAGCGATCTGAAGCCCGCTTCATAGACCTGTTGCAGAAGCAAGAGCAGAATTTTCAACAGCAAATAGAGACATTGATACAGCAACGTCCGCAGACCAATGAAGCAAGTGGGTACAATAATACCGCAACCTTTGGTGTGAGCCATTTACTGACAAAAATGACTGGAGAGGATGATCCGGAGGTGTTTTTGACCACATTTGAAAGGACTGCTGAAAGGGAAAAGTGGCCTAAGGAGGAATGGGCTGGACTGGTGGCCCCTCTGTTAACTGGGGAATCGCAGAAAGCTTATTATGACCTAGAGCCTGACCAAGCAAAAGACTATGTGGTGCTAAAAGCAGAAATATTGGCACGGCTGGATGTCACCCTGGCAGTCCGGGCTCAGCGTGTGCATAACTGGACTTTTCAGGTTGGAAAACCTCCCAGGTCTCAAATGTATGATCTCATTCACCTGAGCAGGAAGTGGCTGCAGCCAGAGATTTTGACCGCACCAAACATTGTGGAACGTGTGGTTATGGATCGTTTCCTGAGAGCTCTTCCTACTGCCATCCAAAAATGGGTAAGCCATGGAGACCCAGAAAATGCAGATAAACTTGTGGATCTGGTTGAGAGGTACTTGGCTACAGAGAACTTGACCACCTCTTCCAGGGACTCACGGACTTTCCCCCCTAAGACCAGATCATCCCCAGTGGCGGGTAAGATGACTCCAAGGGGTGAGGGTGGAGAGAGTGAGAGGGTGGGAGTTCTACCTAAGGTCTGGCGGGAGCAGCCCAGGAAGCCCATGCTGCAAGAGGCAGCGAAAAAAATTATTTGCTACCGCTGCCGGCAAGAGGGACATATTGCAGCCAATTGCCCAGTTGTGGATGAGCCTATGCAATGTGACTTTATAAGGGAGAGACGTCAGTCGCTGTTTGCGACAGTTGCATGCACTGCCATTCGGGGACCTGAGAAACATTTGTGTAAAATGTGTATTAATGGTAGACATGTTGATGTGTTGCTAGATTCAGGTAGCCTGGTAACATTGATAAAAGCTGAATTAGTTACTACAGAGGTCTCTGGGAAGAACAGGGTGGCTGTTATTTGTGTGCATGGGGACACCCGAGAGTATCCTGTAACTTCAGTGTTTTTTGAGACCCCCAAAGGTAACCTCTCTCATCAGGTGGGGTTAGTGTCTCAGTTACCACATGATGCTATTGTGGGAAGGGATTTTCCAAAATTCTGGGAACTCTGGGATTGTCCTGAGGCCCCCATTGGTGCCCCTATAAACCAGGAAGATGACCAGAATTCCTCTAGGGGTGGTGAGGACTCTCCTGAATTTCCCTTGTCGGTATTGGCGGGGGAAACTCGAGAAACTGGGGAGGAGCCAACATCCTCAGATGAAAACATGCCGTCTGTGGAGTTTTCGGATCTTGAGGTTCACAGGGAAAATTTTGCCACAGAACAGTTAAAAGACCCCACCCTAATAAAGGCACGGGAAAATGTGGTGAAAATAGATGGCGAGTTAGTGAACCCAGATAAGACTTGCACTTATCCTTACTTCACTATGGAAAGGGACCTGCTATATCGAGTGGCTCAAAGGGCAGAAGAAACCATTGAGCAACTTGTAGTGCCCAAACCTTACAGGAAGTTGGTGTTAGAATTGGCTCATGGACACATTCTGGGAGGTCATCTGGGGACAGAGAAAACCAGAGAGAGGGTATTGCAGAGATTCTATTGGCCTGGGGTCATGAAAGAAATAGAAAATTATTGTTCCTCCTGCCCTGTGTGTCAGAAGTCAGCACCTATGCCACATTTCCGTAACCCACTGGTACCTCTTCCTATCATTGAGGTCCCCTTTGAGAGGATCGCAATGGATTTGGTAGGTCCGATAATGAAGTCTGCTAGGGGGCATCAGTACATTTTGGTTATATTGGACTATGCCACCCGTTATCCGGAAGCAATTCCTCTCCGAAATACCTCGGCCAAAACCATAGCCAAAGAGCTATCCCTTGTTTTTAGCCGCGTGGGTATTTGTAAGGAACTGCTTACGGACCAAGGTACACCCTTTATGTCCCGGGTTATGAAAGAATTATGCAAGTTGTACAAAGTGAAGCAATTGCGTACATCTGTGTATCACCCCCAAACAGATGGGTTGGTTGAAAGATTCAACAAAACCCTAAAACAAATGTTAAAGAAGGTGGTGGATAGAGATGGAAAGAATTGGGATTGTCTAATACCCTATCTGATGTTTGCCATTAGGGAGGTACCCCAATCCTCTACGGGTTTCTCACCCTTCGAGTTGCTCTATGGGAGACACCCAAGAGGGCTGCTGGATATCGCCAAGGAAACTTGGGAAAATGAGAGTTCTCCTCACAGGAGTGTGATTGAGCATGTCGCCCTGATGCAAGATAGAATTGCACAGGTAATGCCAATTGTAAAGGAACATTTAACCCAAGCGCAGTTAGCACAGCAGAGAGTGTACAACCGTGGGGCCAAGACACTTACTTTTTCCCCGGGGGATAGGGTCTTGGTGCTAGTACCTACGGTTGAAAGCTAATTTCTGGCCAAATGGCAAGGTCCATATGAAGTAATTGAAAAAATTAGTGAGGTGAACTACAGGGTTAGACAGCCAGGAAGGCGAAAGCCGGAGCAGATCTATCACGTCAATCTGCTGAAAGCCTGGAGGGATAGGGAATCCCTAGTCGCAGAGACTTTGTCACAAGTACAGCCTGATTGCTTAGTTCCTGAAGTTGGAATAGCAGACACCTTATCGAAACCCCAACAACAGGAGGTTAAAGAGTTTGTACTTCGTAACAAAGAGATTTTCTCTGAGCTTCCGGGACAAACATCTGGCGTAGAGCATGACATTATCACCCCGCCAGGAGAAAGGGTAAAACTAAAACCTTATAGAATACCAGAGGCCTGACGGGAGGCAATACGTGGGGAGGTTCAAAGGATGCTGGAATTGGGTGTGATAGAGGAGTCCCAGAGTGACTGGTCCAGTCCTATTGTACTAGTGCCCAAACCTGATGGGAGCTGGCGGTTTTGTAACGATTTTAGACAATTAAATAAAGTTACAAAATTTTACACCTATCCCATGCCACGTATAGATGAGTTGGTTGACCGGCTGGGAACAGCCCGATATATGACAACTCTTGATCTCACCAAAGGGTATTGGCAAATTCCCCTGGCCGAGTCGGCCAAGGAGAAAACTGCGTTTGTAACCCCAGATGGGGCATTCCAATATAAGAGAATGCCGTTTGGGTTACAGAATGCATCGGCAACATTCCAGCGGAAAATGGATAAGATTCTGAGGCCCCATCATAAATATGCTGCAGCTTACCTGGATGATGTGATTATCCATAGCACAGACTGGGTCTCACATTTGCCAAAAGTACAAGCAGTCCTAGACTCTATCCGGGAAGCTGGGTTTACGGCCAATCCAAAGAAGTGTACCATTGGACAGGAGGAGGCCAAATATCTTGGGTACACTATTGGGAGGGGGGGTGATAAAACCCCAAGTCAATAAAGTCGAGGCCATACAGAGTTGGCCACGTCCCAACAGCAAGAAACAGGTACGGGCCTTTCTGGGAATCGCTGGCTATTATCGACGATTCATTCCCCATTTTGCTTCTCAGGCTGTGCCCCTCACCAACCTGACAAAAGGGAAAGAGTCGGTTATGGTTAAATGGTCCCCAGAGGCTGAGGAAGCATTTCAGTCCTTAAAAACAGCCTTATGTAGCCAGCCAGTGTTGTACTCACCAGACTTCTCTAAGGACTTTGTTGTACAAACTGATGCATCAGACGTTGGGTTAGGAGCAGTGTTATCCCAGGTCTGGAACGGGGAAGAGCACCCAGTCATTTACCTCAGCAGGAAGTTGAAGTCCCATGAGGTAAATTACTCCACGATTGAGAAGGAATGTTTAGCAGTGAAGTGGGCTCTAGATTCCCTTCGGTACTATCTGCTAGGTAGGCACTTTGACCTGGTGACTGATCACGCTCCTTTAAAGTGGATGGCTCAAAACAAGGAGACCAATAGAAGGGTAAATAGGTGGTTCCTGGCCCTACAGGAATTTAACTTTACAGTTAAGCATCGCCCTGGTGTTAAAATGGGGAATGTGGATGCTTTGTCTCGGATACATGCGTGTCTGGCTGCTTGTGTTACAACCCCAAGGTTGAAACAAGAGGGGGGGGTATGTGGCAGCACGCAGGTAAAATCACCTGGTTGTATTCAGGATGGGAAATGTGTGTCCTAGATTCAGGCTTTATGCAGACTTTTACAATTAGAGGGGAAGAGTTAATGAGCCCAGCTGAAGTAAGTGGGCTCATTAAGACCTCTACAAAAAACCCCAGCATGCATAGGGAGATGTTCCATCCTGGAACCAGTTTTGTGTGTATAGACTGGGGAGTCTGAGATCTGTTCTGTGCGGTGAGTTAACGCCTGTGTGGCAAACCCCTACAATAGAGACAGGGACTGGGGCAGCACAAGGCTGCACCCAGTTGTTAGACAGGGAGTCTACGTGTGTAGTTAGAGGTCAAGCTGACCAGGATTTATTTTCTTGTTTTATTTTGTTTGGCTGTTATATGTATCACTGCATGTAGCCTAAATAAACCGGACCTTTTGTTTTTTGCACCTACACCGCTGTCTGCTGTGCCTGACTTTGTGTTGTGAACCCATCCAGGGGGTCACACACACCCGCTACCGAGCGAACCCCCTCACAGCGGGAAAAAAATGCTCATCTGGGTGATCCCACTCAGAATACATAAGCTTTTCTAACAATGAATGGACAGAAAAGGCACGCAAAGCTTGAGGAAGCTTTAGTGAACCCAAACTAGAAGTGGGCTCTTCAACTGACTCAGTTAAGGGTAGCTTAAATCTAGAGCGGACCATTTCTGTAAGAGAATTCACTATCAACTTCTCAGCTTGTGAAGCTGAAGGAGGTCCTTCCCCACTTAATCCCTCAGAAGAGTCATCAGTCTCTTTCCGGTCCCCTGAGGGGGATTCATCCCGCCCTCTCCCACTGTTCCTCTGAGGATCCTGGGTGGTAGAAGGGGACCTAATGTGCTTTCTTCCACTCTGTGAAGATGCGATTAAAGCCGCTAACCTTTCCTCAAATCCACTCATAGCTGAGGAAAAAACCTCCTCAGTTATATAGACAGGGGCTGAAGTGTCAGAAGCAATTTCAGCCCCTGATGACCCCGATGGCTCACTCTGACCAGCCTCCCTCGGGGGGGGGGGGGGGGTAGTGTTGCAGAGGGAGGATCCTTAGGCGACCCCTTTGTGCCCTTGTTTTTTTGTGGTATTTGTACCATCCCCTCTGGTCATAGTGCTGAGCACAAACGCAGAGGTACTACCAAAAAAAATGCACCCACTGCTGAGCAATAGTCCAGCTACTGCTGCTGCTATTAGCCTGATGCTAAGTAAACATGCCCTGGGAATGCCTGTGTCACCCACACTCTCATGCCCCCATCTGCTCTGTGTCCCTCCTTCAGCTGTATGCACCTAAAAAGGTGTGCTTTGTACCTTACACAGCTCGCGTTGTGAACGCTGACAAGCCCTCCCTGCCCCCCCTTCCTCCGACCACCCACCGTGCCCCCCCTCATCTTTTTCAAGAGAGACTGTTTTCCCGCGTGAGCGGGGCTCCGATCCGCCCATATCGGATGTGGAGGAGGGCTGGGGAGGAGGAGAGCTGCTGGATGGGGAACCGCCATAATGGCGGCGGCAGCGCGGCATCCTGCCGACTGAGCCATGCTCCCTCTGCCTCCTGGAGAGAAGACGTCCAAGTGGGGGGACATTCAAGAGAGAAAACCTCCCTTCCCATGTCTTACCTGGGCTTGGGCTGGAGGAAGCGTGCAGCTTGTGACACAGAGCGAGACTGACAAGCTTGGAATCATGACAGCCCCCCCCGGTGGCGACTATAGGCATGGCAACATTTACTTAAAGGAGAAAACCCAAAAGAATTAGAAAAATTCCTTAGGAATCTCCCTTAGCTTATCCAGCTGTAGGATTCTGTGGCAACCAGACCCAATCTTCACCACTCACGGTGGGCTCCATTAAAAAACCTTCAGAAACCGGGGCCCCTTTTTAATCGGAGGATCCACACTCCTGGGCCTGTAAAGCACCCCGCCAGGAAATACTCAAAATACTCAATTTGTCCTGGAAAATACACTTTGAATAGATGCAGTTACATAGCTTGCCCCAGCAAGGAATGTTTCAGGAGAGCTCAGCCAAGCACATCTTTATTCATGACCAACACCTAAGACACTGGCGAAAAAACTGAGGTACTCCCGGTAAGGGGAGGGGCTATATGGGGATTTGAACTTCCTGTCTAGGGTGTGCCAGTGTCCACCACCTGAAGGTGCCATATAACCCATACAGTAATTAATGTGGCCCTGTGTCCCATGATGTACCATAAAGAAAAACATTTTTTTCCCATGAGCCCTAGCAGTGACCTGCATTTATCCAGTGCGGATACAAACGCAGGTCAGCACACATGAGAATGAGGCCTTAATGTTGGTCACCTATAAAGTGAAATAGCCTTCAGATAAACATTACAAAAATAATCTGCAATCATTGAAAATCTAAAAGCCGACCCACCTTTTTCATGGGGAAAACATAGCTTGAACATTCAGGAAATGCGACGGTCTTTCATAACCCTCCCCATAGTGTGCACAAGGAAGTTTGTTGCTGGTGACAAGCAAACAAGTCACTTAGACATTATCTACAATAACTGGAGCACATGGCTGTCCTTTCAGTACCACAGCTTCCTGTTACACCACAGGCGGTTTGAAGTGATAAAGCATTCGGTCCTAAACTAGTATTGCAAAGCTGATTGGAACATCTGATTTGTTAATATTTAGGTAACTGACAGCACAAAGCTTCATTGTACAGTCAAATGAGGAAATGCAAAATGCTGTAAGCCTATTACTTGTTTAGCACTAGTATAACTAGTTTTTCATTTAAACAATTACATCACAAAACACCTACGTGTGAGCACTGCTCGAATTTTATTCCGAGCAGAAAGAAAAATAAAAAATATATATAAAAAACACCCGGGCAAAAATGGGAGAAATAAAAAAATAAATAAAAAAAACACACACAAAACACAAAAAATTAATAAAACTCCACAAAAATTACAAACACTTATTCTGTGAAATAATAAGGTTAATAGCTGCTGCTCTAAAATGATAATACACCATATTGACCAAATCATAAAAGAAAAATAGAGCTGCACTTTCAATTACCAATAAAATACATTGCGTCTTTAATGCAATAAATCCAAAGTGTAAACCAATTCTAGGCTGGGCTTCTCTTAAGAGTCACAGGAGTGCAATTCGTTTTGCACGCCTGTGACCCATTTTCAGTGGAGAGCTGAAGTCCCTTTTCTGCTGACATTACAGAAATCAGTCCTGGCAGCGCGTTCTCGACTTCCCAAGTCTGTATCCGTCAGCTGCCTTGACTGATGGCAGTCTCAGCGAGCCGCTGAGATGGCCGCTCCCCAACCCGGCACTACAATGAGCAGAACAGGAGTGATGCTGACTGACAGTCAGCATCGCTCCACTCAGGGAGGAGGGAGAACCGAGCCATCGGCGGTGTTCGGTGACTCGGTTCTCATTGCAGAGACAGCGGGGGACAGTTGCAGCATCGGTCTGATACTCCATCCACCAAGGGAAGTAGGATTAGCCCCCCAAAAAAAAAAAAATTGCAGCTACAGGCATCATTCAGATATCCTCATTTTCAGACAGCGATTCTGTGCACCATAAGAACAATCACAGCAGTAGTTCTGCCGCTTGATCGTTCTTACAGGCGATGGGAGGGTGAGTTCCCTACCCTCCTTCCTGCCGTCATCCGGTGCTTCTCAGGGCTCTCCCGTGCCATCGGGGACCCAGAGAAAGAATCACCCGCCGCTGGATGACAACCATAGAGATCTATGGCCATCGGAGGCCCGGGCGCGACGTTATGACATCACGTCCGGGCCACGGTTGTAAACAAAGCCGTGATTGTGGCCGGTAAGCATGAGATTGTGGAATTTTTTTTCAATCTCACGCTTTCCAGCCTGGAGAAGAGATGTAGTATCTTATTGACTCTCCATAAAGAGGACCTGTCACGAACCATTCCTATTACAAGGGATGCTTACATTCCTTGTAATAGGAATAAAAGTAATACAAAAAAAATAAAGTAACATTTTTTTTTTTTTAACTACTTAAGGACCAGGCCTCTTTTTCAGACTTTACATGTTTAAAACAGTTTTTTTGCTAAAAAATTACTTAGAACCCCCAAACATATATATTTTTTCTAACACCCTAGAGAATAAAATGGCGGTCATTGCAATACTTTTTTTTCACACCGTATTTGCACAGCGGTCTTACAAGCGCACTTTTTTTTTTTTTATTCACTTTTTTGAATAAAAAAATAAGACAACAAATTAGCCCATTTTTTTTTTTTATATTGTGAAAGATAATGTTACACCGAGTAAATTGATATCCAACATGTCACGCTTCAAAATTGCGCCCAATCGTGGAATGGCGTCAAACTTTTACCCTCAAAAATCTCCATAAGCATTATTTAAAAAATTCTACAGGTTGCATGTTTTGCGTTACAGAGGAGGTCTAGAGGTAGAATTATTGCTCTCGCTCTACCGATCGCAGCGATACCTCACATGTGTGGTTTGACTACCGTTTTCATGTGCGGGCGCTACTCGCATATGCGTTCACTTCTGCAGGCGAGCTCGTCGGGACGGGGCGTTTAACAAAATAAAAAAAATAATAATTTCTTATTTATTTTATTTGATTTTATTTATTTTTACACAGTTTAAAAATAAAAATAAAATGGATCACGTTTATTCCTATTACAAGGAATGTAAACATCCCTTGTAATAGAAAAAAAGCATGACAGGTCCTCCTAAATATGAGATCTGGGGTCAAAAAGTCCTCACATCTCATATTTGGACTTAAATGCAATAAAAAAAAAAAAAAAAATAAAAAAAAAGTCATTTGAAAAAATTACATTGAAAAAAATGTGCTTTTAAGGCCGCGTACACACGGGCGGACTGTCCGCCCAACTAGGTTCGTCAAACAGTTTGACAAACAGTCCGTTCAAAATTAGCATGAACGGACTTGACCACACACGACGAACGAACAGTCCGCTGAAAACTTGCACGATGACGTGAACGGCACGTACGGCGGGACGAGAAATTCGGCATCCGATACACTGCAATGCAACCTTCGCCGTGTAAATTCTTTCTGAGCATGCGCGAGACTTAGTTTGCCGAACAAGCCTACACACGAGCGGACTGTCCTCTCAAACCAAGTTTCAGCGGACAGTCTTACGGAAATTCCGAAAAACTTTGTTCGCCAGACTGTCCGCTGAAACTGTCCGCTGAAGCCCACACACGAGCGGACTGTCCGCTGAAACACTGTTCAGCGGACAAAGTTGAACGAACAGTCCGCCCGTGTGTACGCGGCCTAAGAGGTATGGGCAGAAGTGACGTTTTGACGTTGCTTCCGCCCTGCTATGGTATAGAGACGAGTGGGGGCCATCTTAGCCTCACTCGTCTCTATATCGAGGCACGGACAGGACCTGATCGCCTCCGCCACCACCGACGGCTCCGGTAAGCGGCGGAGGGCGCGGGAGAACGGCGGGAGGGGGGGTGGCACCTCTCCCGCCGCCGATAACGGTGATCTCGTGGCGAACCCGTTGTGGAGACCACCATTATCGGCTCCTGAAGAGATGGATATCTTGGTTGTGGCAGCAGCTGCTGCTGTTATCGAGATATCCCTCTTCAAAAAAATGGACGTACATCGTCGTGCGCCGGTCATAAAGTGGTTAATGACGCCCCTGTTCCAGTAGCTTGCGCTCAGAAGCGAACGCACAAGTCCTGCCCACATATGTAAACGCTGTTAAAATGTGAGGTAGCCTCTGTAACTCTAAATTGGTAACTTGTAAAAAAAATTTAAAACGTCGCCTATGGAGATTTTTCAGTACCGAAGTTTGGCGCCATTCAATGTTCAGTGTGCGCAATTTTAAAGTGTGACATGTGAGGTATCCATTTACTTGGCATACCATCATCTGTCTCATACAAAAAAATTTGGCCAACTTTACTGTTTTGCTATTTTTTAATTCATGAAAAAAAAAAAATTTTTCTTTAAATTGCTGCGGAAATACCGTGCAAGATAAAAAGTTGAAACAGCCGCCATTTTATTCCCTAGGGAGTCTGCAAAAAAAAACAACACATATATAAAATGTTTAGGGTTCTGAGTAATTTTCTAGCAAAAAAATGATGATTTTTAAATGTAGGAGAGGAGTGCCAGAATAGGCCCGGTATGGAAGTGGTTAATGTACACGGGACGTTTTAAAACCTTACCTGAACGATTTAACTTGACAGATAGTAATGACAATGCTTAAAAACATCTGTTTTGCATTTAGGAGCATTTAAAAAAAAAAAAGCATATTTTTTTGAAATAGTCGAAAATGTATCTCCATTAAAAAAACGCCTGTAAACGAAACATGGCTAAAAACGCAAGTTGCCGCGGTTACAGGCATTTGGCGTTTCAAAAGCCCTCTGACCATCCATCCTGAAAGCATTTTTTTTGCTTTGCAAAAAATGCTTCTAAAACTTAACTGCCTAGAAATGACCCTGTGTACTCATAAGATAACAGAGGAGAGTTCAGGGGCAGCTAAAAAAAAATGCCCAACTGTTCGTGCTCAGTAGCGCCATAAAACAAGTATAAAAAAGCAGTTTATAAAGTGATTTGTGCTCTGTGTGTAAACCCTTTACAAACCACTTTAAGGCTTACCTGTAGGTGCTTGAAATATCTCCCAGACCTTGAACGAGAAATATCTCCCAGACCTGCATGGGCTAAGAGATATTTGCAAATCGCCATACGGTGATATCTTCTGCGCATGCGCCGGAGTTAGAAAAGGCACTCTGTGGCATTTTTAGCTGGGTTCCATTAAAGGCGGCTACCCTACGCATGCACGGGAATGACATCACACGACTCTGGCCAGTCAGAGTCTGAGTTCGCGACCCTGGAAGGAAGAGGGGTGAAGAATGGACGCTCGCTACTAGCGAGGAAGGTGGGGGCATCGCAGGCTTCTCCTGCAGGCAAGTGTCACATAATGGGCTACTATGCGATGCACGGTAGCCCATTATGCTTTACCTTTCCAGGGAAACAAAGAGGAAGTAACACCCATCAAGTTTCCACTTCAATACAGGGCACTTTCGCCCCCTTCCTTCCCAGCCCAATTTTCAGCTTTCATCGCTCTAGCGCTTTCAGTGACAATTGCGCGGTCATGCTACACTGTACCCAAATGAAATTTTTATCATTTTGTTCGCACAAATAGAGCTTTATTTTGGTGGTATTTATTCACGACTCCATGTTTTATTTTTTCCGATAAAAGCGCGAAAAAAGCGGAAATTTGGAAAAAAAACTATATTTTCTTTTTTCTATTTTAAAAGAAATCCAATAAAATCAAATTTTGTCATAAATTTAAGCCAAAATGTATTCTGCTACATGTTTTTGGTAAAAAAAAATTCCGTTAAGTGTATAATAATTGGTTTGTGTGATCACGGACATATGTACGCAAATGATCATGTACATATGTGTGCAGGTGATCACGTACATATGTGTGCAGATAATCATTGGGACATGTGATTTTAGTGGGACATATGTGGGGGACATGTTTTTATTATTAGGGACATGTGTATTTATTATTTGGGGACATGTATGTTTTGGGGACATGTGTGAGGACATTGTGTGGTGTGTTTACACTGTGTGGTGTGTTGTGTATTACACTAGACTGGTGATCAGTGAGTAAAAAGCTGTAAAAAACAGCTCATACTCACTGATCATCAGCCGGCTGCAGCGATCTGCTCTCCTCTCCTCAGCGATGACTTCTGCGTGAGGAGAGGAGGAGACGATTGCCTAGCAACCGGCTGTTTGTTTACATCACATGACGGCCGTGATTGGACACGGCCGTCATGTGATCAGGAGGGCCAATCACAGAGCCCTCCTGCCGATCTGAGATGCGCCGTGTCTGGGTGACACGGGCGCATCGGGATCGCGCCGCTGCGCGGGCACGCGTGATCCCGCTCCTTTTGATGGGCATTCCTGAACGTCCTATCAGAAGTAGACGGCTCCCACCCGGCCGTATATGTGCATTGGCCAGATGGGAAGTGGTTAAACAGCCCCCAGTGCTCCTCCACACACCAGCAGATGTTTGACCAAACATTCATATGAAGATTCATCAGCACATTTGGAGACTTGATGAATGTCATTCGAAAAGTACTTCAAAATTTTGTTTGCTGTTAAAGTGGAAATAAATTCCACTTTTGAATTTTGGTTGTAAACCCTGCTTGGTAATTTTTACCTACAGGTAAGCCTATAGTAAGTGAATAAAAACGTGCACCATTTAGGAGACATTCGTCCTGTATGCAGCCAGTGACATCATTGGCGTTCTGAAGGTCCGGCATACCGTGCTGGAATTTCAGAGCTTTGTGTCGGAACTGAGGGATCCCGCACCCATGCCAATCTCACCATTTCAGAGCTTGCAAACCCAGAATAAAAAGACAGGAGGAACATGTCATCGGTCACTTTACAGCACTGGAGAGCTTCTTTCCAAAAGGGAATATCTCATAATGTGCTAGTATGCGATGCTAGCATATTATGCCATTGCCTTGCAGTTTTTTTTTGAACATCTGCCATTTACAAACTTTTTTTAAATTTTAATTTACAAACGCTTTAAAACTTGCACTGTTTAGGAGATATTCACACAACATGCAGCCAGTGATGTCACCGGCGCATGCGCTTTGCAGGGATGGCAGACCGTGCTGGGTCTTCCTAGCTCTGTGATGGAGAAAAGGGCTCCCGTGTGCATGCGTGGGAGTGACCTCATCACAGCTTCAGCCATTCATACAACTGGAGCCTGCAAACCCGGAAGGAAGACTGGGTGAAGATGGCAGAGCTGGGGAGCCATGAGGGCTCCATGTGCAGGTAAGTCTGTCATACTAGTACATTATGACTTAAACATGCGGGGGGGGGGGGGGGGGGGGGCATTGTTTATTTCTAGCGCTTTACTACCACTTTAACATTCAATTTTGGAATGAATGTCATTTCTTAGACAAAAAGCAGATTAGTTGTTAAAAATTGGTTTGTTCAAAAAAGCATATGCTATTCCTTCAAATTTTCTTGTCACTGCAAATTGAACATTGATTTGACGAAATTCGCACTGTTTCTGAAATAAAAGGTTTTCAAATGAAATTCCTCTAGTATATATTCGGCTTACAGTTATCTGCACATGATTTTGATATTACATTGGAATTGACGATAATTAATGCATATTGTTATATTCTTCCTGAATTTGGAGAAAAATAGCCTTCACCCCGACCCACTCATACTCAGAGAGCTCAGGTACTTTAAAGTGGTTGTAAACCCTTACAGACCACTTTTACCTACAAGTAAGTCTAGATTAAGCCTTACCTGTAGGTGCAAGAAATATGTCCTAAACCTAAAACGGAGCATGCGCCGCAGACAGCGGCGCGCAGGCACACTGAGCATGCCACTGCTAACGGCATATTAGTGGCGGCGCGTGCACAGGAGTGACGTCATCGTGGCTCCGGCCAGTCACAGCGCCGGAGCCGCGATACCCAGGAGTCAATCAAGGATAGATGGCAGCGGAGGAGGAGAACAAGGGTCACTTCGGGGGCTTCCATCTCCGGTAAGTTATTCATAATGAGCTAGTATGCTATGCATCCTAGCTCATTATGTGTTTGCCTTGCAGGGTGTATTTTTTTTTTGGCTTTACTTCCTCTTTAACTGCTTTAGATCTGCGCTATAGGTGAATGACAGCTACAGAGCGGACCTAGCGTCTATTGATGTCCTCCTGTGCCCCCAGCATCCTGCGTGCCCCCAGCAGGACCCGTCTTGGTTGATTGCAGATCGGAGTAAGGGGTCGTTCCCGACCTCTTACCACGTGATCAGCTGTCAGCCAATGACAGCTGATCATGTGATGTAAACAGAGCCAGTAATCCTGTATTTCTCCTCATGCTGACAGCGTGATCATCGGCGGCTCTCAGGAGGGACATCAATCCAGATCAAGGGGAGCTCCTGCCAGCTCATCTGTGCCACCCACCAGTGCAGTGCCGCCTACCGGTGCCCACAGTACCACCCATCAGTGTCACCAATTAGTTCCTCATCAACAGTGCTACCCATCAGTGTCACCTACCAGTGGCCATCAGTGCCCCCCTCCCATCAGTGCCATCTTATCTGTGCTCATCAGTGCCGCCTCATCAGCGTATATCAATGAAGGAGAAAAATGACCTGTTTGCAACATTTTATAACAAACTATAAAACATGATTTTTTCTTTTTTCTTCTTTTTTTTTAATTTTCCATCTTTTTATTTTTTGCTGAACAAAAACCCCAGCTGTGAGTAAAAAAAAAAATAAAAAAAAAATAGATAACAATAATTTGAGTAGAGTGTTGTATGACCGCGCAATTGTGATTCAAAGTGTGACAGCGCTGAAAGCTGAAAATTGGTCTGGGCAGGAGGGGGGGTTTAAGTGCCCGGTAAACAAGTGGTTAACCACTTCAGGACCGCCGTATTGCCATTGTACGTCAGCACAATGGCACAGGCAGGCAGAATCACGTACATCTACGTGATTGCCTTCCAGCGGGTGGGGGGTCCCATCGGACCCCCTCCCGCTGGTTACGGCGGTCCGATTCGGTCCAGGAGCGCTCCGTGATGAGGGGATGGCTGTTCGTTTTCGGCCACCCCCTCTGGATCGCTCCTGGCCAATGAGAAGCTTCCTCCCCTGTGTATTGTTTACACAGGAAGGAGGAAGTGATGTCATTCTCCTCGGGGCGGTCTTTTTGACCGGACTACGAGGAGAAGAGTAAAAGTAAGTCTGCACGAACACTACACTGACATGTAGGTACACACAGGCACACAAACCCCCCCCGATCCCCCCCCCGATCGCCCCCCGATCCCCCCCCCGCCCCCCCTCCCCCCCCAGTCACAGTGTCACTGATTGCATTGATCATTTCTTTACTGATCAATGCATTCAGTGTCAGTTGTGACAGTAAAAACTGTCAGGACAGTTAGTGTTAGGTCCAGGGTAGCCCCCTATCACCCCCCAATAAAGATTTAACCCCCTGATTGCCCCTAGAGTTAACCCTTTCACCCCCTTTTGCCAGTGTCACTAAGCGATCATTTTTCTGATCGCTGCATGTGTCGCTAGTGTCGCTAGGTAGCTAGTTATTTTTTTAGGTTCACCGCCAGGTTTTTATATCGCTAGGTACCCCGATATACTACCCAATAATGTTTTTAACCCCCTGATTGCCGCTAGTTAACCCTTTCACCCCCTTTTGCCAGTGTCACTAAGCGATCGTTTTTCTGATCGCTGCATTAGTGTCGCTACAGTCGCTAGGTAGCTAGTTATTTTTTTAGGTTCACCGCCAGGTTTTTATAATGCTAGGTACCCCGATATACTACCCAATAATGGTTTTAACCCCCTGATTTCCGCTAGTTAACCCTTTCACCCCCTTTTGCCAGTGTCACTAAGCGATAATTTTTCTGAACGCTGCATCAGTGTCGCTAGGTAGCTAGTTAACTAGGCTCCCAAAAAGTCCCCCACATGTGGTATCCCCGTACTCGGGAGAAGCAGCAGAATTTATTTTGGGGTGTAATTTGACTTCTGCCCATAGCATGTGTGAGCAATATATCATTTAGTGACAACTTTGTGCAAAAAAAAAAAAGTTTGTAATATTCCCGCAACTTTTGGCAAAATATAAAATATTCCATGGACTCAACATGCCTCTCAGTAAATAGCTTGGGGTGTCTACTTTCCAAAATGGGGTCATTTGGGGGGGTTTTGTGCTATTTTGGCATTTTATGGCCTTCGAAACTGTGATAGGTAGTGAGGAGTTAAATCAAAAATTTGCACCCTTAGAAATCCTGAAGGTGGTGATTGGTTTTCGGGGTGCCGTGCGCGACTAGACTCCCAAAAAGTCCCACACCTGTGGTATCCCCGTACTCGGGAGAAGCAGCAGAATGTATTTTGGGGTGTCATTTCACATATAACCATGGCATGTGTGAGCAATATATCATTTAGTGACAACTTTTTGTAAAAAAAATTTTTTATTTTTTTTTTTGTCATTATTCAATCCCTTAGGACAAAAAAAATAAATATTCAATGGGCTCAACATACCCATCAGCAATTTCCTTGGGGTGTCTACTTTCCAAAATGGGGTCATTTGGGGGGGATTTGTACTGCCCTGCCATTTTAGCACCTCAAGAAATGAGATCGGCAGTCATAAATTAAAAGCTGTGTAAATTCCAGAAAATGTACTCTAGTTTGTAGACGCTATAACTTTTGCGCAAACCAAAAAATATACGCCTATTGACATTTTTTTTACTAAAGACATGTGGCTGAATAAATTTTGCCCTCAATGTATGACTAAAATTTAGTTTATTCGATTTTTCTTATAACAAAAAGAAGAAAATATCTTTTTTTTTCAAAATTTTCGCTCTTTTTTCATTTATATCGCAAAAAAAAAAAAATCGCAGAGGCAATCAAATACCATCAAAAGAAAGCTCTATTTGTGGGAAGAAAAGGACGCAAATTTCGTTTGGGTGCAATATTGCATGACCGCGCAATTACCAGTTAAAGCAGCGCAGTGCGAAATTGCAAAAAGACCTCTGGTCCTTAAGGTGTTTATTGGTCCGGAACTGAAGTGGTTAAAGGAATACAATATTTCAGGAAGAAAAATCTGCAGTGAAATGGTTATCAGAACGTCAGCTAAAAGCATAAGGAACTTGCTGTATTTTTCCCTTGAGAATTTGACTGTGGTGTCATCTGCACTACATCACTACAAGCTCAGCTATGTCAACTGATAAAGAAATCCAAACCGCCCCATTGACTGGCTCTATAAGGGTGTTACAGTAACAAGAAACGTTCATGTTTTTTAATACATTCATAAGTCTATCAAGTATTGCTCTGTAAATGAATAGCTTGGTATTTGCATATGGCTGCCGCTTCCCGGACACACAGTACCGCTTCCCCAAACCTCTGAATAGGAGCTTGTGCTGCAGGAATCTCCGGTGCACAGAAGGGATCAGAGCGTGTTCAGGGATGAGAATGGCTTGGCAGCTCTAAGGATGGCAGTGTATGTAGGTGCCAGTTGGAAGCGTACACTCAAAAGGTGGCTCCATAAAACCCTACAAAGGAAAAAGGAGCCTCCCTCAATCTGGACATCGGGGCCAGTGCTGGTGGACCCGCATGTCAGTCCGACTTTGGGAGTGATTTCAGAGACATCTGTTCGGGTTCCTGCACAGATGTCTAAACAAATCTCACCCAAAGTTGCCAAAAGTAGTACAGAAACCACGCTTGACAATCGGTGCAGCGCCACAAATGCAGCATCGCACAGATTCAGATGGTGCCATTGCCGGATGTCAAATCACTTCAATGTGAACTTAGGCTTAATGTGACCTATAAACCGTACAACAATCTGAAATCTTTTAGGTGGAGGGAAGGAAAAATATAAAAAAATATAAAAATAATAATAATAATAATAATAATAATATGGTTGCATAAGTGTGCACACCCTTAAATACTTTGTTGAAGCACCTTTTAATTTTATTACAGCACTCAATCTTTTTGGGTACGAGTCTATCAGCATGGCACATCTTGACTTGGCAATATTTGCCCACTCTTCTGTGTAAAAACACTCCAAATCTGTCCGATTATGAGGGCATCTCCTGTGCACAGCCCTCTTCAGATCACCCCATGGATTCAGGTCTGGGTTTCATTCCAAAACTTTAATCTTCTTCTGGTGAAGCCATTCCTTTGTTGATTTGGATGTATGCTTCGGGTCGTTATCGTGCTGAAAGATGACGTTCATCTTCATGTTAAGCTTTCTAGCAGAAGCCTGAAGGTTTTGTGCCAATATTGACTGGTATTTGGAACTGTTCATAGTTCTCTCTACCTTGACAAAACCCCTTGTGCTAGCTGAAGAAAAAAAGCCCCGAAGCATGATGCTGCCACCACCATGCTTCACGATGGATATGGTGTTCTTTTGTTAAAGTGCAGCGTTTTTGCACCAAACTTATCTTTTGAAATTATCTGATTTGCTATTATCAGACCATAACACATTTTCCCACATGCTTTGGGAGACTACAGATGTGTTTTTTTGCAAAAGTTACCCGGGCTTGGATGTTTTTATTCATAAGAAAAGGCTTCCTTCTTGCCACTCTACCCCATAGCCCAGACATATGACGAATACAGGAGATTGTTGTCACATGTACCACACAGCCAGTACTTGCAGCTCCTTTAACCACTTTCCGCCCGCCAGCCATCATATGACGTCCTGGATTTTGAGTGGCGATATCTGAATGATGCCTGCAACTACAGGCCGGCGATTGCCTACACCATAAGAGCGATCATAGCAGCCGACTGATCATTATTATGGGCCTTGAGAGGAGACTCTCCCCCCCCCCCACCACTTCTACCGACTCACCCCTGCCATCAGTGAATCGGAGAAGGGATCCGCCGGCCCCGAATGCTGACCATAGAGATTTCCCGCTGACCAGATGGTCCCCGGAGTCTCTATGATCGTTTGGAGGCCGGGCGCGATGTTATGACGTCACGCCTGGTCTCTGCATTCAAACAAATTGTGCCGCCTCGGCTGAGATTTTTATTTATTCATTTTTATTTTTTTATTTCAGGCTTCCCAGCTTAGAGGTGAGATGTGGGGTCTTATTGACCCCATATCTCACTGTAAAGAGGACCTGTCATGCTTATTCCTATTACAAGGGATATTTACATTCCTTGCAATAGGAATAAAAGTGATTTAAAAAAAAAAAAAAGCGTCAAACAAGAAAAATAAAAGTAAAATGAACAATAACATTTTATTTGTTTTTAAAGCGTCCTTGTCAGATTGTGCTCGCACGCAGAAGCAAACGCATATGTAAGTGGCGGCCACATATGAAAACGGTGTTCAAACCACACATGTGAGGTATCGCTGAGAACATTAGAGCGAGAGCAATAATTCTAGCCCTAGACCTTCTCTGTAATGAGTAAAAACATTTTTAAACCGTTGCCTATATGGATTTAGAAGTACCAAAGTTTGGCGCCATTCCATGAGTGTGTGCAATTTTGAAGGGTGACATGTTAGGTATCTATTTACTGGGCGTAACATCTTTCACTTTATGCAATAAAAAGCATGAAACGTTTTTTTTTTGTCCCCCGTAAACGCGTTGGCCTGGTAAGCCTCCCTGATCAGTTTTCTTCTCCGCTTGTCATAAATTTTGAAGGCACGTCCAATTCTTGGTAATGTCACTGTGTCATATTTTCTCCACTTGATGACTGTCCTCGCTGTGTTCCATGGTATATCTAATTCCTTGGAAATTCTTTTGTATCCTTCTCCTGACTAATACATTTTAACAATGAGATCCCTCTAAAGCTTAGGAAGCTCTCTGCAGACCATGTCTTTTTCTGAAGGATACGACTAAGAAAATGTCAGGAAAGACCTACTAGAACAGCTAAACTTATTTGGAGTTAATCAGAGGCACTTTAAAATGATGGCAGGTGTGTACTGACTATTTAACATGAGTTTGAAAGTGATCGCCCAATTCTGAACACAGCTACATCCCCAGTTATAAGAGGGTGTGCACACTTATACAATTTTTACTTCCCCCCTTAAGGCTGGGTTCACACCGCTGCGGGGGGAGAACCGGATGTGATTCGCACAGCAAATCACATCCGATCTCCGTAGCGCTGCGAGTTCAGCCATACAGATAGTATGGCTGAACTCGCAGCGGTCCCGCAGCAAACTCGCACGGGACACTTTTTTGGGTCCGCAACGGAATCGGATCGCATGGGGGTTCACACCATGCGATCCGATTCCTGTGCGAGTCGGCAGATCGCACTGCGATATGCCGACGGATCTGGGGGTGTCATTAACATAACATTGACACCCCCAGCCGTCCGCATAGGGCAGTGTGAACTGCCGGCGTGAGGTATGCGATGCGGGAAAACGCCGCGGATTCGCGGCGTTCCCGCATCGCAGCGGTGTGAACCTAGCCTAAAAGATTTATTTGTTTTCCAATTGAGTTGTACAGTTTATAGGTTACAATAAAAAGGTGCAAAAAGTTCAGAAATTATTTATCTTTGTCCAACATTTTGAACATCTCAGGAACCTAACATTTTATCAGGAGTTTTATATCCCTTGTAATGTGTAAAGAATCTCGCCCCCCCCCCCCCCAAATAAAAAAAACATTTTGCTTCCCGCTTGTGTGATTGGCTCACTGATTTTCCAGAAAGTCTGCATGAAGATACAAGTCATATTTCTGGCATCCCCTGCAACAAACCTTTTTGGTGAGATACTAATAGGAAATCATGTCTACAGGGGTGCAGACCTTGCAATTTTCCTCAGAGCCCTGCAAGTGCAGCAGCTGATTGGTAATAATGAGACCACTCCCATTAGATTCACTTTCCACATGGACGCCGACAAACACACAGGGATTTCTTCAGCATAACAAGAAGGTAGGAAGTTTGTTAAAATCCCTGCAATGTACATAGATGGTGGAGTGGAGTTACTCTTTAAAGTTGAACTCCACCAAAAACTTTAAAGTGGTGTTCCGGCCAAAATTACTTTTTAGATAAAAATATCCCTATAATCCTCATGCTTAATGTATTCTAGTAAAAGTATGCTGTAAACTAAAGTCTGTTTTGTATTTTTGCAGCATTGTTTTCTTACTTTAGTAGGTCCCAGCAAGCTGCGGCCATCTCATGTGTGGGCATCTGAAGCCAGACTGTATCTCTTCCTGTATTCCATGTATGCTTGTTACCCAGCATGCACCTCCAGATATGCTCAGAGCAGCACGAGCTGCGGTTGTAAGTCCGGTTTCCATAGCAACAGCAGTGTCAGAGGAAGTTGCCGCCCCTTAGCTATGGAAACCTCTCCTCCCCCTCCAGGAACTTTATCTACATTTACAAAGATTATAAATCTAGAAATACAAAAAGCTCCTGAAAAATGTAATTACTTTTGAAAAGATGTGAACTGTAAATGATATTTACAATTCGCATCTTATAAAAAGTAATTACCTTTTGCAGGAGCTGCCCCATCGAAATCGGCAAATCATACTGCCAGCGTCAAAACTGCCCCATCATAGTACTCTATTATAAATCATTAGTAATGCTGTGGCTGTGCTATTCCCCGGGCCTGTAATCAAAGCCGAGATGCTCCATCCGCCTCCTCCACCGCCCATCACTGTGTATAAGAAGCTTTGGTAACCATGGCAACAAAACCCTGATTACCCTTTTTAAGCATTGTGAACCGGAAATGACGCCCAGGGCCGCGGCCAGAAAGGAGGAAGTGAAAAATAAACACTTGATTAAACACTTCTGGACCAGCCGCCGCAGTTTTACTGTGGCAGGTTGGCTCGGTTGGGCAAATCCATCGCTTTTCCTTTTGGCCACTAGGGATGCGCGTGTGCCCAGAATCGACGCGAGTGCCCGGCTGGCGCGATGACCGCCAGGGATCCGCGATGGCTCATGACAGAGCGAGAACCGGGATCTGTGTGTGTAAACATACAAATCCCGGTTCTTTCAGGGGAGTAGAGACAGATCGTGTTCTCATACTAGGTATGAACACCGATCTCTCTCCTCCTAGACAGTCCCATCCCCCCCCTACAGTTAGAACACACCTAGGGAACACAGTAAACAACTTGATCGCCCCCTAGTAACCCCTAACACTCCAAACTGTGGCTCATTCCTTGACTTTATTTGGCCTCCTGGGGCACCACTCCTCCCACTGGACACCAAGGACGGGGCACCATCCCTCCCACTGGACACCAAGGACGGGGCCTGAGACATTGTTTATGGACACCGAGCTGTGGCATCTTCTACTGCTTTAGTAAATAAACTCCTATGCCAGTCTTCAGAGAAAACTAAAGCCCACCCTTGCAGTGGGGCTGTCCCCACACTATAAGTGATAAATGCTCATTTACATCCAGGGGACCAAAAAGAAAGCACTTTTACTTACCTGACCCCTACTTGCCTACACACTGGCATCCTCAAGTCCAATTCAGGACTATGGGCAATGCATTGTACTTGATGTGAGAGGTCTTGTAGCCATTGGAGTATAGGGAAGATCAAACTGAGGGAACCAGTCTAGAAATGCAGAGCACCAGCAGGAGCAGAAGATGGGGAAAGTAAAAAATGCAGTTTCCTGGTCCCCTAAATGCAAGCATTTAACCCTTGCAGTGCGGGGATAGCCCCACCACAAGGGAGTTTTTTTTCACCCCAGGATTAAAAAGTTCACACACCACCTATGTAGCAACAAGAAGAGCTCCCCCAACTTCCACATCTGCCCTGCTTTTCCTGCATTATTGGACTTCGCTTTCAGTGCCACCTACTGGTAAAACCTGGTATTTCAGTACAATTACAAAACAATTCTGAACCCTCAATGTATTAGTAAAGCTCACCACACATGGCTCGTTTCCTGGACAGATTTCCCATCCATACATCCTGCTGAACCGATTTTCGCACAGTGTATGCCCAGTTTTAGCAGGGTGTGGAAGGTAGGTATGGTTACAAAAAAAAAAAAAAAAAAAATAGTTTTTACCCGAGCGGAGCTTTTACTGTCAAATGTAAGACTGCCGAGTAGTAAACACATGTATGAAGGTATTGCCTTTGCTTACTTTGGTAAGTACACACTCTTATATCACAGATGACTGGGGTTAAAAGCAACTCATTTTTTTTCTTCCTAGAAAAACCCAACAAATGGATATGAATGAGACATTACGTCTACATATATATTTTTCTTGTCTACAAATACTGCTTTTTATAGCTGCAATATCTAAAAGACATCTGGATAACAGGAGCCCATTATTGTCTCTAATTGCTTTTAAGTACAGTTGGCATTAGAAGCAAATATCAAAATGACGGCCATTACCCTACTAAGTCATAAATGACACAACTGAACTAGGAATTCAGGTTTACCTAGGAACACTAGAAATGTGTAGAGCAACAACTGTATAATGTAATGGAAGTACGTTGTAACTAAACACTTTATAAAGCTGACATTTGGCATTTTTTACATGGTTACACTGGACCAGCTTGGGTCGATGTAAATATGTATGTGCCATATCTCAAGAAAGAAGAAGAAGTGATCCCTAATGCCACACATGCATGTAGTGCTACGATGTTAATAAAAGCGACAACCCTGGCCTGGACTCCAACCAGGCCATGCCCACAATGCGTTTCGCTCTGCCCCTCAGAGCTTAATCATGGGGCTGTATGTGCCATACCAATGAGATCCCAGTGGAAGCTGGACATCTCTGTAGTAGGCATCACTATTACAATGCTCTCCACCAGGCATGTACTGGCCATCAGGACTACAGGGAGTTTCCCGGTGGGCCGATGGCTCAGTGGGCCGATTTCAGTGACAAACTAATGGCTGCGCGGCTTGCCCACAACTTCACGCAGTGATGTGAGAAAGATGAGAAAAATACAGAGAATAAGTGAAATAATAAAAGAGGTTAGTGAGAACTCCTTATGTTATGTTACTTATGTTTTTTTTCACAAGATGTTTTTTTCACAATTGCGTATAGTTGTATATACTGTTTTTGTGCTTGTTTGCAAAAAAGTGGACTGGTCTGGATGAAGTCCAGGGCCAAATTTTTGTCCCAGTCCAGCCCTGCTCTCCACTAGCTCCTGGGTCCTGTGGTGAGCCTCTGGCCTGCTGCATGGTGAACACAGGAGGTTGCTCCATCGACATGAGAATCATTCTGGGAACACAATTTTCTCAAAGACATGGCAGCTGGACCCTGTACTGGGTGGTACTCAGGATTAGGGCTGTATGCATTCAGAAAACAGGACTGGAACAAAGAGTATGTGCATTTTGGGAACACAGTACATCCCTGAACATAGTCCTACATGAGTGTACCACCCAGTACAGCATTCAGCCATGTATTTCAGCTATGACAGGCTGGCAGCAGAGGGGCAGGACCCTGTACTGTGCATCCTGGGTGCACAAAAAAGAACCACAGGTAAATCTCTGTAGCCTCCCTGTCGGCGTGGCAGCGAGCGTCACAGGAGATACTTTAAAGCTTAGTTCACACTTGAATCGTGCTGGTTCCCGCATCGCACAAGTGTGGGTTCCCACATCATATCTCACTAGCAGGCAGTTTCATACTGCCATCTGAAAACTGCTGTGGGTGTCAACGTAAAGTTAATTCCCCCAAATCGGTTTGCAGGTCACAGTACGAACTGTGAAATCAGGCAGGAATTGGATCCTGCACCATTCTGATCTGAATGCGATGCAAATTAAGCCACACAAACTGTATGGCTGAATTTGCATCACTCAGACATCTCATGTGCTGCTTCATCCCACCCCCTCTATAAGCTCTGTTGTACAGCAGGCTGCATAAGGCTGATGCCAAGTTATATGCAGTTACTTATAACTGCTTGCACTGAAAAAAAATATGCATTTACTTAAGCATTTAGGATTACAGAGTTGCTTTAATGTGTGCCTTATATACAGTGCCTTGAAAAAGTATTCACACCCCTTGAAATTGTCCCCTTTTTATCATGTTACAGCCAAAAACTTAAATATATTTTATGTGATAGACCAACACAAAGTGGCACATGATTGTGAAGTGAAAGGAAAATGATAAATGGTTTCACAAAAAAATATGTGAAAAGTGTGGCGTGCATTTGTATTCAGCCCTCTTTACTCTGATAACCCTCACTAAAATCTAGTGGAAACAATTGCCTCCAGAAGTCACTTAATTAGTAAATAGAGTCCACCTGTGTGTGTAATTTATTCTCAGTATAAATACAGCTGTTCTGTGAAGCCCTCAGAGGTTTGTTAGAGAACCTTAGTGAACAAACAGCATCATGAAAGCCAAGGAACACACCAGACAGGTCAGGGATAAAGTTGTGAAGAAGACTTGAAAATTGCTCTTCACAGATGATCTCCATCCAATCTGACAGAGCTTGAGCTATTTTGCAAAGAAAAATGGGCAGAAATGTCACTCTAAATGTGCAAAGCTGGTAGGGACATCCCCAAAAAGACTTGTGGCAGTAATTGCAGCAAAAGGTGGTTCTACAAAGTATTGACTCAGGGGGGCACACTTTTCACATATTTCTAAAAAAAAAAATTGAAAAACTATTTTTAAAAATTTCAAGGGATATCTTTTTCAAGGTACCGTACATGCCTGGATTTCAGCTTTAAAAGCAGAACTCAAGTTCCGCTTTTGTTTACTGCAAGTAGGTAGGTTTGTTTCTACTACATTAAAATGGTTCTGCACCTTTAAAAAAAAAAAATATTAAAAGCCAGCAGGTACAAATATTGCAGCTGCTGACTTTTAATAATTTCACACTTACCTGTCCCAGTTTCCAGCGATGTCGGCGGCAGATGACGAGCAATCGCTCGTCTCTCTGCTGCCCCCACCGCCATCCTGTCAGGGAATCGGGAAGTGAAGCATTGCGTCTTCACTGCCCGGTTCCCTACTGCGCATGCGCGAGTCGCGCTGTGCGTCTCTGCTGGTCCCCGCTGTGTCCTGGGAACTGTGTGTTTCCCAGAACACAACAGGGGGGGCGGGGCGTCTGCGGTGGTCTGTCCCGGAAGTGGGTGCAGATACCTGTATTATCCAGGTAACTGCACCCCCCTCCCCCCTGAAAGGTGCCGATTGTGGCACCGGAGGGGGGGGAGGGATCAGATGAGCGGAACTTCCACTTCAGGGCGGAGGACCGCTTTAAAGACATGCAAAGTCTCTTCCGCAATAGAATGCATTTACCTGCCTGTCCACAGCATCCCCTGCATGTAAATTGAGCTGCACATGCACAGCTCTGATTACAGTGGCTGGGCTGATCCCTGTGTGCTGGAATGATATCCTCCTGTGCATGCGCAGGAGTAACGTCATCCAACACTGGTCAATGAAGATGGCCAAAACCAGCACACAGAAGAAGATTCTGGCAACATCAAAGGGACAGGACCACTGAAGAAAATCTGAGTACAAACTGCCTTTAGTTCTGCTAGTGGATCTTCACTGCATCTGAGCAGCACAAACCAAGAGCGCTATTAAAGGCTAGGTTCACACATGTGTGGGTGGTGCCGCTGTGGGACTCTGCAACCACCCACACTGTGAAACACAGGTGCCATTAGTCCTAATGGCATGCCACCTGCACAGGAAACCCGCGGGCTGCAATTTCCAAAGTGGTGCAGGGACTTCTTTCCTGTGACACTGTCAGTGTGAGGAGAGGAGAGCCAATAGACGGCATATCCCTGTTTACATGTGATCAGCTGTGATTGGACACAGCTGATCACATGGGTAAAGAACCACGGCTCTTTACCGAGATCGGGGTCGTGTTGTGTCCCAGCTCGATCGCGTGCTGCATGCCCCTGGGGGTGCACGATAGCTTCGAGACTGGGCGAAGCACAAGAGAGCATCCCACGTTTGGGAGCCAGTTAACAACCAGTCTCCTCCTGCAAAAAAAAAGTTTTAAATTTACGAAGCTTAAAGTGGTTGTAAACCTTTGGGGTTTTTATCTTTTATTATGTCTATACATACCTGCTCTGTGCAGTGGTTTTGCACTGAGCAGCCCAGATCCTCCTCTTAGGGTCCTTCACTGGTGCTCCAGGCCCCTCTTTGGTGGGTACCAAAGCAGCTTTCTACGGGGGCACCAATTTGTGCAGCCCCCCTAAGTCCCGCTGCTGTGCAATTGACACGGACAGCAGGACTTGGCCCCGCTCCCGTGTCATAGCATTGATTGACAGCAGCGGGAGCCACAGTTGTGAAGCTGCCCAATGAGGGGGGAGACAGCAGCGGGAGCCGCAGCTGTCATGGATTGGGCTCAGGTAAGAAAGGGGGGAGGGGGGTTGTGCTGCACTACAGAAGGTTTAAAGTGAGAAATATTACGGTTTTACCAACCACTTTAAGAAACGCATCAAACAAATGCGTTGGGATATGATTTTTTATGCTGCTGCATTTTTTTTTTGTAGGAGGAGACTGGTTGTCAAACACAAACCCCTACAAAAATGCAAGAAAAATACCTTTACATGCATTTTTTGATGCGGTTCCACTGAAGTCTATGCAGCCAAAACCGCACTGTGCTGCGTGTAAAAAAGTCCCTGCGCCTTTTCCAAAAACACACTGCAAAGATGTGACTGGCCCCATAGGAAATAATGTTAAATGGCTTGTGGTGCGTTTCTACAAATCGAACACAAAAAAAAAAAAAAAAAAACACACACACACACAGATGTCACCCTGGCCTGAAAACTCAAAAGAACGCACCAACCGCACATGCTCAGATATGAACCAGGCGTAGGGGCTCATTCATATGACTGATTAGTCCATGAATCCGCATTGAGCAGTGTGCAGAGGCCCCTATAGAAGTGGATGAAGATGCAGCAGCTGCATGGACACAATTGCCTGACAAATAGGCAGGAGCTGAGGCCCTGTGGGGGGCTGTGCCCCCCACTCCTGAGTACTTATCATACGATTGTGTTCTTTACCTGCGCTGCAGCTACACCCCCCTCTATGGAGGGCCTCCGCACATCTGCCAGCGGATCTTTACAGAGGAGGGGGCTGATCACCCCTCTGAATGAGCCCTACGAGACCAAAAAAAACCTACGATTCTACCCCCCCCCCCCAAATAAAAACTTTCCAACCACACAACAAACTTCTGGGTGTGAATAGGGAGGGGTGTCAGGTGTACAGAGGAGTGTGTCAGAGGTCATGTGACCATCCAAATGACAGGTGTGTGTAGGAGAATCTAGAAGAGCCATCAGTCCTCATCATATTTGGGGGGGGGGGGGGTTGTATTTTTGCACCCTACCTATATATCTATCTCCCTATAGGGGTAGGGTTATATATATATATATATATATATATATATATGGGGGGGGGGGGGGGTCATATCCAGAATAATAAATGTCACTACAGATGACTTGTACAGTAGAGGAGAACTCATCTCCAGGAATCACCCCAACCAGACATCCCATAATACACACTGAACGGAATCCCAAAGTCAATGCAATCATCATGAAAACTTCCGATCAATCATTCTTTCCATATAAAAGTATAAGGGAGGTGGAGCCCGGAGCACAGAAGTCGGCTCACCCTCCATAGATCCGATCCCCGGGAGGAGATCACACCCCGCCCTCCCCTCTCACCTGCACTCCCCGTCCTCATCCCGCTCCCCGCACACACAGATTGCCCTTTTTTGGCTTCTCGAAGAGCGGATTACATAGAGGAACATCACTTCCCGAGCCGGGGCCAGGACACACCCACGGGGCGGTCTCTGCGGACAGCCAGTGTACTAGGAAGCCCCGCCCACCAGGGAGGAGACTCCCCCAGGATGGAACTGTGACCGCTCTACTCATATACAGAGCCGTGTGCTATTATAGACACTGACTGTACTATATATTATATATGTGACATATCTACTGGCTGTACTATATATTATATGATATATACTGACTGTACTATATACATTATATATATATATATATATATATATATATATATATATATAGATATAGATATATACTGGCTGTACGTACTATATACATTATATACATATATATATATATATACTGACTGTCCCTGTCACCGTCCTTGGGTGTGGAACAGCAGCAGGCTGGATGCATTGAATGTCACCTCTTGCTCGGAAATGGTTCAGTGGGTATGGTTTCCCTGCTGTGCATTCTGGGAGAGGGTATTTAAGGTACCGACGCCAATTTTCTGGGTTTGTTTTCCAGGGTCCATGATCCCAACCCCAGGGCCCTCCTGGCCTGGGGTCTGTGTCGCATTGGTCTTGTGCCTCGGGCCTTCTGGCCGAGGCTTCGCAACTGGGAGTGTAGGCCCAGGAATATCTTGGGGCCTTCTGATCCAGGGGTAGTCCTGTGCTGTCTCGCCTGCGGGGAGAAGCCAAGGAAAGCTGAAGGATCCAGGGGAGGATTTTTCTAGTAGAGGACTGAGTGCAAGGCTGGTGCCTCTGGAGGAGCATGGAAACTTAGTTTGAGGACGCAACCTGGATTAAAGCGGGAGTCCGCCGGGACTCCGCGTTTTTTTTTTTTTTTTAAAGCCAGCAGATACAAATACTGCAGCTGCTGACTTTTAAAATAGTGACACTTACCTGTCTAGCACGCCCGCGATGTCGGCACCCGAAGCCGATCTCTCGATCGTCTCTCGGGTGCTGCCGCCGCCATCTTGGGTATGGGAATCAGGAAGTGGAGCCTTTCGGCTTCATTTCCCGGTTCCCTACTGCGCATGCGCGAGTCGCGCTGCGCAATAAGGATGGACCCGCTGCCTCTGGGATCTGTGTGTTTCCCAGCAGGCAGCGGGGGACTTTCGGAAAGGGGCGTAATCTACGCCCCTTTCCGCAGAGAGCTATCCCGGAAGTGGGTGCAGATACCTGTACTGTACAGGTACCTGCACCCCCCTCCCCCCTGAAAGGTGCCAATTGTGGCGCCGGAGAGGGGGAGGGTTCCGATGCGCGGAAGGTCCACTGTAGGGTGGACCTCCGCTTTAATATCCTTACAGTATTGCCGGGTTGGCTGAAAGAATCTGATACTTTATGGTAGTTCTTCCTAAAAACTCTCAAGGATCTCTAAGTTTGATTAACAAGTCTGTGGCACAGACTTGTTGCGCATCTACTTTCAAGAACCACTAAGTTTAATTAACAAGCCTGTGGCAGAGACTTTATTTGGCATATCATCGGCTTCTAGGTCAAGTGAGAGGGGCCTATCCAGTGACCGCTGGATCCAGTCTGTGGAGCTGTTTGTCCTCTGGATCTGATTGATACCTCTAATGCCGCGTACACACAATCAGACTATCCAGCGGACTAGAGTCCGTCAGACAATCCGCCCGTGTGTGGGCTCCAGCTGGGGTTGCCACCTTTTCTTCAAGCCAAACCCGAACACTTTTCTGGCGCACTGCATTTTTCTTTCTAGTTATCACTATATAGACAATAGGATTGTAAAAGACCTTGGATACCTTTAGGTGGCTTAAAGAGTAGTAACATAGTGTGCTGTGTACACCATGGTGAACAGAGGGTGTAGCCACATTGCATTAACCGTGGAAGGGGTCTAAATTAAACCCACCCTACCTACAACAACCCTTACGATCCACTGCACCCTTCCACTGACATTTCAAAGTAGCCCATCCAACCTATAACCCACACTATCAAAACCACGCCAAAGTGGTCCATTCTGTCTCAACACTACTACTAATCAGTCCATCATATCTAAGGCACCCCAGAGTGCACCCCGTGGGATGGACAGGGGGACAGTGGGATGGACAGGGGGGCAGTGGGATGGACAGGGGCAGTGGGATGGACAGGGGGGCAGTAGGATGTACAGGGGGACAGTGGGATGGACAGGGGGACAGTGGGATGGACATGGGGACAGTGGGATGGACATGGGGACAGTGGGGTGGACAGGGGGCAGGGGGATGGACAGAGGGATAATGGGATAGATAGAGGGACAGTGGGATGGACAGGGGGACAGTGGAGTGGACAGGGGGACAGTGGGATGAATAGGGGGACAGTGGGATGGACAGGGGGACAGTGGGATGGACAGGGGGACAGTGGGATGGACAGAGGGACAGTGGGATGGACAGGGAGACAGTGCGATGGACAGGGAGACAGTGGGATGGACAGGGAGACAGTGGGATGGACAGAGGGACAGTGGGATGGACAGAGGGACAGTGGGATGGATAGAGGGACAGTGGGATGGATAGGGGCACAGTAGGATGGACAGGGGGACAGTTGAATGGATAGGGGGACAGTGGGATGGACAGAAGGACAGTGAGTTGGACAGGGGTACAGTGGGATGGACAGAGGGGCAGTGGGATGGACAGAGGGGCAGTGGGATGGACAGGGGGACAGTGGGATGGACAGGGGGACAGTGATATAGACAGAGGGACAGTGTGATAAACAGAGGGACAGTGGGATGGATCGGGGGACAGTGGGATGGATAAGGGGACAGTGGTACGGACAGAGGTACAGTGGGATGGATAGGGGGCAGTGGGATGGACAGAGGTACATTAGGATGGAGATGGGGTCAGTGGGATGGACAGGGGACAGTGGGATGGACAGAGGGACAGTGGTATGGATAGGGGGACAGTGGAATGGACAGAGGGACAGTGGGATGGATAGGGGGACATTGGGATGGACAGGGGGCAGTGGGATGGATAGGGGGACAGTGGTATGGACAGAGGGACAGTGGGATGGATAAGGGGACAGTGGGATGGATAGGGGGACATTGGGATGGACAGAGGGACAGTTGAATGGATAGGGGGACAGTGGGATGGATAGGGGTACAGTGGGATGGGCAGAGGGACAGTGGGATGGTTAGGGGGGCAGTGGGATGGACAGAGGGACAGTGGGATGGATAGGGGGACAGTGGGATGGATAGGGGGAAAGTGGGATGGATAGGGGGACAGTGGGATGGGCAGAGGGACAGTGGGATGGATAGGGGGAGAGTGGGATGGACAGGGGGACAGTGGGATGGATAGGGGCACAGTGGGATGGACAGAGGGATAGTGGGATGGACAGGGGGATAGTGGGATGGACAGAGGGACAGTAGGATGGACAGAGGGACAGTGGGATGGACAGGGGGACAGTGGGATGGACAGGGGGACAGTGGGATGGATAGGGGGACAGTGGGATGGATAGGGAGACAGTGGTGCTCAGTGATGGACTGTACGTACCTCTCTCCTGCTGTCCTGTTCCGTAAGCTGTGGATTGCACTTGCTCCCTGTGCACTGGTTGCTCCTTCTGCTGGGCTCCTGCAAGAGCGCTGCATTGACAGGGGCAAGGGGGTCAGGGTGGCCACTGCTTTGCTCTGCATGCAGAGAGGGACTGAGGGAGCCGGAATTAGGGGGCGGAGCGGAGGTGGACCGAGCATCGGCAAGCGTCATTGGTTGCTAGGACACTGGTCATAGCTGCCAATGACTTCAAAGTAAATAATGCAGGAAGGAGGGGGGAGGCAGGCGCAGGGCGGGAGAGAAGGAAGTTGGACACAGAGGCGCCCGGGTTTCCAGGGAACATAAACCCGGGCACAAGTTGCCAGACCATTACTGTCCGGGTCAATCCCGTACGGGTGGCAACCCTAGCTCCAGCCGACTTTTTTTTCCCAAAAGTCCGGAGGACTTAGAAAGTAGTTTTGACTCAAAAACTCAACAATCCAGCCATCTGTGTGCTAGTCCGCCAGACTTTTGAAATGAACAGACTTTCCCGCACACGGAGAAAAGTCAGTTCATTTTGAACGCGGCTCCAAGTAGCCGGGACTAGGGAAGGAGGTCAATGTCGCTGCCTTCGGCGGCGAGATTGACAGGTCGCTGGCCCCGTCACATGGTATGGACTTAAAGGGGAAGCCCTACGCCGAAAAAACGGTGTGGGGTCCCCCCCACAGTCCATATCAGACCCTTATCCGAGCACGCAGCGCGGCCGGTCAGGAAAGGGGGTGGGGACGAGCGAGCACCCCCCTCCTGAGCTGTGCTGTACTGTGCTGTACTGTGCTGTGTTGTACTGTGCTGTGCTGTACTGTACTGTTCTGTGCTGTGCTGTGCTGTACTGTGCTGTGCTGTGCTGTACTGTGAACAATGCTTATCCCTGGAACTAGTCTTTTGCTGACGGTACTCACTGTGAAGGCTTTACAATAAATACACTTGATGTTATGGAGTTGCCGCCTGCTTCTTTTTCTTGATGATCAATTTGGAGTTAGCTGTGAACTAAGACCCTAGAAATACTGCTTTCACTCCAACATTCAGAATGTAACCTCAGATTTGGGCACGATTATTGCTTACATACATGTGCTCTTTAATAAGGGGGCCCCCGGATACCGGCCCCCCACCCTATGTGAATGAGTATGGGGTACAATGTACCCCTACCCATTCACCTGTGGAAAAAAGTAAAAATAAAACACAACACACAAGGGTTAAAATAGTTTATTGCACAGCTCCGGGGGTCTTCCGTCTTCGGGGGTCTTCTCGCCGGACTCCTCCGCTATCTTCTTCTAGCTTTTTTGCTAGCGGAGGAGCCCGGCTTTCTTCTTCGCCGCCACCCTCTTCTTCCGACTTCGGGGGTTTTGTCCCCCTCTTCGGTTCTTCTTGCAGGGCCACCGTGCCTTCTTCTAGCTCTTTTACAGGCGGTGGCCCGGTCTTTTGTCGCCGCTGTCGCCGCCTTCTGTTCTTCTGTTCGGGGGACAAGACCCCCAAAGAGGGGAACAAGACCCCCGGAGTCGGAAGAAGAGGGCGGCGGCGAGGAAGAAAGCCGGGCTCCTCCGCTAGCAAAAGAGCTAGAAGAAGATAGCGGAGGAGTCCGGCAAGAAGACCCCCGAAGACGGAAGACCCCCGGAGCTGTGCAATAAACTATTTTAACCCTTGTGTGTTGTGTTTTTTTGTTACTTTTTTTTTACAGATGAATGGGTAGGGGTATATTGTACCCAATACTCATTCACATAGGGTGGGGGGCCGGTATCCGGGGGCCCCCTTATTAAGGGGGCTCCCGGATTCCGATAAGCCCCCCGCCCGCAGACCACGACAACCAACGGCCAGGGTTGTCGGGAAGAGGCCCTTGTCCTCATCAACATGGGGACAAGGTGCTTTGGGGTGGGGGGGCCACGCGGCCCCCCTTCCCCAAGGCACCCCCTTTCCTGGCCGGCCGGGTAGCATGCTCGGACAAGGGTCTGACGTGGACCTGGGGGGGACCCCCACGCCGATTTTTTCGGTGTTGGGGTTCCCCTTTAAGTCCATACCAGGTGATGGGGCCAGCGACGCCTCCTTCACTGGCCCCGTCTACCTGGAGACGTGCTCAAAATGAGCAGACTTTTCTCTGCGCGGGAAAAGTCCGCTCATTTCAAAAGTACGGCGGACTGGCATACCAATGGCCGGATTGTCCGCCGAAATGCGAGTCCGGCGGGAAGATTGGAGTGAAAAAATACTTTCTAAGTCCGCCGTACTTTCGGGTAAAAAAAGTCCACCGGAGGCTACACACGGGGGGATTGTCCGGCAGACTTGAGTTTGCCAGACTTTTCCACCCGATTGTTTGATCGTGTGTACGCGGCATAAGAAATCCAGAGAATAGCCATTCACAGCTGGATCCTCACCCTTATCGGATAGTCCTTCTCTTACCAGGCCTAGCAGGCAAACAGGGCGTTTAAATCAAATAGTCTCTGCCACAGACTTGTTGTAGAACACTTGAATAAAGTCTCTGCCACAGACTTGTAGAACACTTGAATAGAACTAAAAGATGTAGGCAACTCAGGGAACCCTCGCATGGTACCAGTATCTTGCAGCCGGTCCGGCAATACCACACAAGACTAAATTTACTTGGGGTCTTTCAACTTAGCCTCCAGGTTGCCTCTGAGAAACCAACCTTTGCGAAAGCCTTCTCCCAAAGAGTCCTCCCCTGGATGCTTCCACAGTTGCTGGGCCTCTCCACAAACCAAGATGTCACCGAACCACCCTGGAATCCTTCTTTCAGTATCTTTGCCTCGGGCCAGCCAGCCCCGAGACTTGGAGTCTCCCCATGCCATGAGAGCCCTGGGGGCTGGTCAGGAGGACCAGGACCAAACAGTCAGGAAGCACTTCTGGACCGGAACCCCCAAAGCACGCAATGTCAGCACCTTAAGTACCCTCTCCCAGAATGCACAGCAAGAGTGACACTCCCACTGGGCTGGTTCCGAGAGAGAATAAACTCTTAATGCGCCTAACTAGACTGCGTTCTAAACACTGCCAGGGATGACAGCACCACCTATGGTCAGGCAGAACACCATGCAGTCCAGCCAGACTGGTACTGAGGTCAAAATTTAGAGTAATTAAACCCAAAACCAAATTGCAGTTCCAGGAAAAGTTAAAATGACAAAATACATAGCGCGTGCTCTTCAGGAGCCGGCACTACACTTACCTCTGTACAATTGGTTTTGCACAGAGCGGCCCCGATCCTCCTCTTCTGGGGTCTCTCAGCGCCACTCCTGGCTCCTCCTCTTCTCGAGTGCCCAGTCAGAGAAGCGCTCTCCCCTGGGGCACACGTGCGGGTGCTCTTCTGTGTCCTGCTGCTGTGTCCATTGACACAGATAGGGATGAGCTTCAAGTTCGAGTCGAGAGAACATTGCCTGTGCGCCTGTTCAGCGAACAGTGAACAATTTGGGCTGTTCGCAGCAAATTCGAAAAGCCGGAACACCCTATACAAGTCTATGGGAGAAATCTAAAGTGCTCATTTTAAAGGGTAATATGCAGGTTACTGTCCTAAAAAGTGTTTGGGGACCCGGGTCCTGCCTCAGGGGACATGGATCAATGCAAAAAAAAGTTTTAAAAACGGCCGTTTTTTCAGGAGCAGTGATTTTAATAATGATTAAAGTGAAACAATAAAAGTGTAATATTCCTTTAAATTTCGTAGCTAGGGGGTATCTATAGTATGCCTGTGAAGGGGCGCATGTTTCTGCTGCTTAGAACTGTCCCTGCACAAAGTGTCATTTGTGCAGGAAAAAAAGTCTTTTAAAATCACTTGCGGCTATTGTCGGGTCCCGTACTACAGAGAACACTCAATGAGTGTTCTCTGTATTAGCCGACAATTCATTCATTCATTGATTAAAAAAAAAAAAAGCGTGGGGGTTCCCCTAAATTCAATTACCAGGCCCTTCAGGTCTGACATGGATATTAAGGGAACCCCGTGTCAAATAAAAAAAAAAATTGACGTGGGGGTCCCCCTAAATATCCATACCAGACCCTTCAGGTCTGATATGGATATTAAGGGGAACCCCACATCAAATTTAAAAAAAATTGACGTGGGGGTCCCCCTAAAAATCCATACCAGACCCTTTATCCGAGCACGCAACCTGGCAGGCCGCAGGAAAAGAGGGGGGACGAGAGAGCGCCCCCCCCTCCCTCCTGAACCGTACCAGGCCACATACCCTCAACATTGAGAGATGCTTTGGGGGTCTGTGACCCCTCAAAGCACCTTGTCCCCATGTTGATGAGGACAAGGGCCTCATCCTCACAACCCTGGCCGGTTGTTGTGAGGGTCTGCGGGCGGGGGGCTTATCGGAATCCGGGAGCCCCCTTAATAAAGGGGCCCCCGGATACCGGCCCCCCACCCTATGTGAATGAGTATGGGGTACAATATACCCCTACCCATTCACCTGTAAAAAAAAAAAGTAACAAAAAAACACAACACACAAGGGTTAAAATAGTTTATTGCACAGCTCCGGGGGTCTTCCGTCTTCGGATTAGCACCGCTGGAATCTTTTTTTTATTTTTAATAAAGGAATTTTTCAAAAGTGTGTTTGTCTTATTTAACCATTTTGACACTTTCTTTGTGAAATAGTAGGGGTACTTTTGTACCCCCTTACCATTTCAAACAGGGGGGGGGCCGGGATCTGGGGGTCCCCTTGTTGAAGGGGGCTTCCAGATTCTGATAAGCCCCCCGCCCGCAGACCCTCACAACCACCGGCCAGGGTTGTGAGGATGAGGCCCTTGTCCTCATCAACATGGGGACAAGGTGCTTTGAGGGGTCACAGACCCCCAAAGCATCCTCCCAATGTTGAGGGTATGTGGCCTGGTACGGTTCAGGAGGGAGGGGGGACCGCTCTCTCGCCCCCCCCTCTTTTCCTGCGGCCTGCCAGGTTGCGTGCTCGGATAAAGGGTCTGGTATGGATTTTTAGGGGGGCCCCCACGTCAATTTTTTTTAAATTTGATGCGGGGTTCCCCTTAATATCCATATCAGACCTGAAGGGTCTGGTATGGATATTTAGGGGGACCCCCACGTCAATTTTTTAATTTTTTTTGACACGGGGTTTCCCTTAATATCCATGTCAGACCTGAAGGGCCTGGTAATTGAATTTAGGGGAACCCCCACGCTTTTTTTTTATCAATGAATGAATTGTCGGCTAATACAGAGAACACTCATTGAGTGTTCTCTGTATTACGGGAGCCGACAATTTAGCCGCAAGTGATTTTAAAAGACTTATTATCCTGCACAAATGACACTTTGTGCAGGGACAGTTCTAAGCACCAGAAACATGCGCCCCTTCACAGGCATACTATAGACACCCCCCCAGCTACGAAATTTAAAGGAATATTACACTTTTATTGTTTCACTTTAATCATTATTAAAATCACTGCTCCTGAAAAAACGTCCGTTTTTAAAACTTTTTTTTGCTTTGATCCATGTCCCCTGGGGCAGGACCCGGGTCCCCAAACACTTTTTTGGACAGTAACTTGCATATTACCCTTTAAAATGAGCACTTTAAATTGTGAACGTTCGAGTCCCATAGACTTTAATAGGGTTCTAAAGTTCACACGAAGTTTAGGTCTGTTCGCAGGTTCTGGTGCGAACCGAACAGGGGGGTGTTCAGCTCATCCCTAGACACAGACAACAGGACTCGGCTCAGCCTCCGGCTCCTACGTTATTTGATTTGATTGACAGCAGCAGGAGCCAATGGCTGCGCTGCCACACGTGCCCCAGGTCTGGATGAAAAGATCACATACAGGTACGTGATTTTGCGCTAAAGGGTTGCCATGTCGCAGCATATGTATGTGGGACGGTCCTTAAATGGTTAACCTGCTGGCTAGTTTCTTTTACAAACAGAAGCCAAAAGATTCTCTACACTGCTGTGTAAACAACACTATAAACACAAGAGTAATATTGCAGGTTTTTAAAAAAAATATTAAATGCAGCACACCACAGCACACAGACAGTAAAGCCTTGTACACATGATCGGATTTTCAGCAGACAAAATCTCAGACTTATGTCCGAAGGCATGTGCCTGGATTTTGTCTTGCATACAAACGGTAAGGAATTGTCGGCCAACAAAACGAACGTAGTGATGTATTAAGTAGTTTTTCAGCTCTTTAGCGCCACCCTTTGTGCTCCTTCTGCTAATTTTGTGTTAGTAGAAGTTTGGTGAGAGTTGATTTGTGTTTTAATTTCACACTTTTCATTTAACGCTTTTCAGTTCACGCTTTTCATTTTGTGCTTTTCAGTTAATTTCTGAACGGTTGTTCGTCACCCAGACACATTGTGGAATCGGAGGAGATAATGTGTTATTTATTATTGGCCATGTAGTTATTGCTTTGACCCAAGTCCAGTCCAGGAACAGGAGGAGGAGGAGTTCTTGGACCAAAAATTGGTTGCTTTATTAATCGTGACCAATTATGTCATATGTCTTTGCTGCGGGAGCTCCAGGAGAATAATCCGGATGATTTTCAGAAAAAAAAAAAGGCATGATAATATTATTCTTGATATCACTAGAAAAAAAGCCTTTGAAAATTAGTTTGCAATAACTCCATCAGTATCACCAGCAAAGCAACTTCATTATTATTCCATTAAAGAAGAAGAGAATTGTGCGCTGCATTCGGAGATTTCATAAATTGCCACATCATGGATGTTAATTCTCCATTACAAATGCTAGTTTACAAGACCGACAGCTTCTGCTTCCGAGTATGCGTGTTTGTGCTTTTGTCCGATGGAAAATCTGACAACAGACATTTGTCCACAGAAAATTTTAAAACCTGCCATCCAACATTTGTCTGTGGAAAATCCGACAACAATTGTCCAATGGAGTGTACAAACGGTCGGATTTTTCCATCAACAGCCTGACATCACACATTTCCCATCAGAAAATCCGATCATGTGTACGAGCTTAAGTCACCGATGTGGTGCGAATTCACTGAAAATTCTGTGCAGATTCCGCACCGCATCCAAATCACTCCCCGTTCATGCGAACCACTGTAGGTGTTTAGGTTAAGTTAACAACACCCCAAAAATTGTTCACAAAACGCAGTGCAATTCGCAGAATCGGATAGCATAGGTGTGAACATCCATGCAATCCAATTCTGGCGCAGCTAAAAAAAAAAAAGGATCCTGCACGTTTTTGGTGTGGATTCAGTGCAATTTAAGCCATACAAAATAATGGCTTCAAATTGCACTGCTGAAGGATCCCATGTGGTTTGAACAGGAATGCGATGCGATTCCTGTTCAAAATCGCATGTGGTTCCCGCACCACATAGTGTGAACTGGCACTGGCTTGTATATATCATGTCGTTGGGTAGTGATGAGCTTGGGTTTGATCCAAATCTGAAAGTCAACTGTCAGTGCCAGCCAATGCGCAGATATACAGTAACGGGGGGGGGGGGGGGGGGGGATATTTGTGATGTCCTTTGACTAATATGCGCACATGGCCACTATCTTGATGAGTGAATGCCTGTATCTTTATAGAGGCTCCAAATGAAAAACAGATGCAGCGCTCACTTCAGGGTCACAGAATAGCCATGAGAGGAATCTGAATGATCGGTGGCTCCAAATGTCCTCCAAACACCCAAACAGAATGCAGATAGATAAGGAAAGTCGGCCTAATACAAGCTCTTACAAATTTCTCCACACCCTCCACCCCATACAGGCAGCTACAAGCAATTCAAAATAAATTTAAGACAAAGAGCAAATACAGTAGTTCTTTACAGAGCACATGTTATGTGATGGAATCCTCAGAAAGTTCAAAAATCATGTCACTGAGATCAGCGGGCAACCAAACCATATACCATATATAAAAAAAAAAAATTATATATATATATATATATATATATATATATAATTTATGTATAAATAAAGTTGAAAATTAAAAATTAAAAAAAATGTTAAAAATGAATGATGGTACAGGGAGTCCCCGAGTTACGAACCTCCGACTTGCGAACAACTCCTACTTACAACAAGACGGCGCCAGCGGGCACATCAGAAAAAATCAGAACACAGCAGAAAACCTCAGAAAACATCGTCGGAAAACAGCAGAAAACCTCGGAAAACGACGTTGGAAAACATTGGAAAACACCGTTCTGCGCATTCACGTCCGAATTATGAACAAATCTGACTTAAGAACAAACAGGCAATCCCTAACCTGTTTGTAACTCAGGAACTGCCTGTATAGAGCTGAAACACCAATCCAGTGAGAAGCAAGCACAAAAATGATTTCATTTAGACCCCTTTCACACTGGGGCCTCCCGTGCGTTAGCGATAAATCGCAAATTTTAGCGGCGCTTTAGCGCTGTTTAAGAAGGGGCTAAAACACCCGTGTTTTGACGCTTCCGAAGCGCTTTTCAGCCACTTCTGAAGCGCTGCCCATTCATTCCAATGGGCAGGGGCATTTTGGGAGTGCTGTATACACCAATCCAAAACCACCCCAAAGATGCTGCTTGAAGGACTTTTTCTAATGTCTGGCAAGCGCACCGCCCCAGTGTGAAAGCGCTCGGGCTTTCACATTCGGGTGACATGGGAGGCAGTTTTCAGGCACTTTACAGGTGCTAAAACACCTGAAAGCTGCCTCAGTGTGAAAGGGGTCTAAAATAAAACTACAAAAAAAAAATAAAAAGAGAACAAAAATGCAGGGACATGGTAAAAAGAGGGCAAGAAGCTAGTAAAAGAAAAATAATATTTTATTTCAGGAAAAGATCTACATCCCATCTATAATTGAGACCTGAAGCGATTCTAGTGTAATGTAAAAATCCACCAAACCTCTCGTCAGTAGTTTGTGGTGGATATCTCCTCCTTGTGGGGATTTTTTAACGATTCCAATATCATTGAATGTGAAAGAGGTCATATTACCAGAATGCACATCCCTAAAGTGCTTTGAGACATTAGATGGATCTTTTGACATTCATATTAGTGGCTCCATTGTAATGCTCTCCAATTCTCACTTGGAGAGGACTAAGCCCTGGTTTAGACAGAAAGCGGCTATGAAATCGCACTACTTCAGCAGAGATGTCAATGCAAGTCGCACATGAAATCACCAAAAACAGTGCAGGAGCCTTTTCAAAATTGGAGTCGCACCGATATGAACGTATATGATCCATAGCCAGAAATAGAGTGCAACTTGTCATGCGACTTTGATCTGTCAAATCGCATGACAAGTCGCACTGGTGTGAACGGGGGCTAATAGTGAAAAGTAAATATTGTAGTGCACATACTGTATATTGCACTCTACTACATAGTAGAGCTGCACGATTAATCGTTAAAGAATCAAAATTCTACCCCCCTAACGATCTTGAAAAAGCATTTCCTCACTTCAGTGCAGAGAGTTCTCTGCTCATTGATGACAGCTGTCGAAAAAAAAAAAAAAAAGGCAGTCTGCCAAGGTTTATCACAACATCACTTAGGCGGTGATAATTATAAACATTGTATCATTTGGTTCTTTTAGAACAGGCATGTCCAAAGGCTGGCCTCAGGCCAATTGTGGCCCCCGTGTTTGTTTGAATACGCCCCCTTGGATCTAATGAGAACCTCCAGAACACAGATCACCTGACCTCACCCAAATATATAGGCTCTCCCAGCAGGCCAAGGGATTCAAGAAAACAACTGCCCATTGGCTGAGATACCCTATATACCCATAACCTGACCTTGCATTGCCCTTCTTGTATCTAGTACCACCAAATACCCAGCCATCTAGTGGTAGAAGAGAAAAGTGCAACAAGGCCAAGCCTAGGGAGAAATCAATAGATCTCTAGCAATCAACCAGGATAACTACTCCTGGCAACTAAATTTGTGAGTTGCAACCCTGCCTAAACTACAATATATATCCAAATAACATGCCCAAGCTCATCCTTAGTCCTGAGTATGGATGAGCTGGGTGTTTGAGTCAAATGCATGTTCGACGAAGCCAGAACTTTATGAGCCGTTCACGCCACATTCGAGTGGCGTTCACGGCCCATAATGCACTGCGGCATCGCAGTGCAGTGCTGGCTGATGATTGGCCAAGCATGCACTATGACTATCACAGCGCCATCAGCGAGGAGAGCCATAAATGGCCACAGGCAGGATGCCTGTGGCCAATTATGGCTCAAGGGGTTTAGTACATGCCCACACTATATAAGGCCGCCTGCGTGTGCCCCCTGCACAGTGTACACCTGAAGCTACCCCAATGTCTGGTGTTGTTCTGGTCCTATACCACAGGCAGCTGTAGCAGTTACAGTCAGTGTATTGTGCCACCTGCACAGTGTACACCTGAAGCTACCCCAATTGCCTATGTTGTTCTAGTCCTATTCCACAGGCAGCTGCAGCAGTTACAGTCGGTGTATTGTGCCACCTGCACAGTGCACACCTGAAGCTACCCCAATTGCTGGTGTTGTTCTGGTCCTATACCACAGGCAGCTGCAGAAATTACATTCGGTGTATTGTGCCACCTGCACAGTGTACACCTGAAGCTACCCAAATTGCTCATGTTGTTCTGGTCCTATACCACAGGCAGCTGCAGCAGTTACAGTCGGTGTATTGTGCCACCTGTACAGTGTACACCTGAAGCTACCCCAATTGCTTGTGTTGTTCTGATCCTATACCACAGGCAGCTGCAGCAGTTACAGTCGGTGTATTGTGCCACCTGCACAGTGTATACACCTGAAGCTACCCCAATTGCTCGTGTTGTTCAGATTCTATACCACAGGCAGGCAGCTGCAGTAATTATAACTGGTGTACTGTGTCATCTGCATAGTGTGCACCTAAATCTACCCCAATTGCTGGTGTTCTGCTGATCCTATACCGCAGGCAGCTGCAGTAATTACAGTCGTGTACTGTGTCATCTGCTCAGTGTGCACCTAAATCTACCCCAATTTCTGGTGTTCTCATCTCCCAGCAGGCCATTAGTATGTATGGAAGGCCAACAAGGAGAGGCAGACAGTCACGAGCCAATAAAAGAGGGCAAGCAGGCTCTGTGTCTAGAGGAAACAGTGCTGGTCGTGGATGCGGTGCATCCTCATCAGCACGTGACCATGGGACACACTTGTCCTTATTTTCGGCAGCTGGACATGTTGAGCTGCAACATGCCGAAAACTTGGTAGAGTGGATGACCAAGCCTTCCTCATCCTCTCTCATCCAGGCTCAGGATACTGGCAAAGCAGCTGCCAATGCGGCCTCTTCCCTCGTCTCAATGGCATCAGTCACTCCTCCCCTAGACCCACCATGTCCTCCTGAGGAGTCTGTTTGTGCACAGTGTTGGGTACATGTTCCAGGAGGATGCCCAGCATTTTGAAGGCTCTGATGATAATACCCAGCTAGAGGAAGGCAGTAGCGTGAGCCCAGAGAGAGGGGATGCCCAAGAAGGACAGCAATTTGGCAGTCATGTTCCACCAGCTGCAGCATACTGCCAGGTTTGCTCCAGTGATGAGGAGGGAGGGGATGATGAGGTTACTAACTCCACATGGGTGCCTGATAGGAGAGAGGAGGAGGAAGAGAAGGAGGCACATCTCCAACAAGGCAGCTTAAGGGCAGCACAGCGAATGAATCACACCACAGAGCTCCGCCTGTGCAGGGCGCTGCCTCTGCACGTTATTTCAAAAGTTCTTTGGTGTGGGCCTTTTTTGAGATGCACCACTGCTATTTGCAACAAATGTCTCAAGCGTATCTCTTGTGGCCAAAACATCAGCCGCTTGAGCACCACATGCTTGACCAGACATATGTTGATCTGCCATGCAGCTCGTTGGCAAGCGTACCTCAAAGACCCACACCAAAGAACAAAGTGGACCTCTCCTTGCTCCTCATCAGCTGGGATCTCCAACCCCACTAGACCTTCAGTCCTCTCTGAAATCTGCGCTGAGAGGAATGAAGGTGTAGAATTAGATGTGTCACAGCCAAGTGCTTGCGGGCACTCTGCTAGCAGTACACCCTAGTCCGATTATAGCAGGTAAATTTCCCTGCCCCAGCTGCTGGACTGTCGAAAGAAGTTCACTCCCACTCCCAGCCATCCACATGCTTAGTGGTTGAATGCTAGCTTGGCTAAATTGCTAGCACTTCAACTGCTGCCTTTTCAGTTGGTAGACTCGGCCCCCTTCCGTGAGTTTGTGCAATGTGCGGTTCCTCAGTGGCAGGTTACCAAATGCCACTTTTTCTCACGGAAGGCGATTCCGGCTCTCTACCGGCATGTGAAAGGCAATGTCCATGCCTTGCTGGACAGGGCAGTCAGTGGTAAGGTACATATTACCACTGACTTGTGGTCCAGCAGGCATGGACAGGGATGTTACCTATCTTTCACGGCGCATTGAGTGACTCTTCTGGCAGCTGGGAAGGATGCAGGACAAGGTGCAGTAGTGTTCGAGTTTGTTCCGCCACCACGCCTCCAAAATGCTACTACTGGTTGTAACACAACTCTCTCTTCCACCCTCTCTGTTTTTTCTTCCTCCATGGCCTCTTCCTGTGCTTTGTCCTCTGAACCAGCAGTGCTCTGTAGGTGTTCAAGGGGCTAAGCAAGTATGCAGGCAAAAAGATGCCATGCCGTGCTTGTGCTGGTGTGCTTGGGGGACAGGAGCCACACTGGGGCAGATATTCTGTAGGGGCAGGCTGAGAGGTGGTTTATGCCAAGCCAGCTTAAGCCAGGAATGGCGGTTTGCAACAATGGCACCAACTGCCTCACCGCCCTCTGACAGGGACAACTGACCCATGTACCCTGTGTGGCTCATGTCCTTAACTTGGTGGTGCAGCAGTTCTTGGGCAAGTATTCAGGCTTACAGGATGTCCTGAGGAAGGCCAGGAAAGTCTGTGTGCATTTCTGCCGATCATATAATGCCAGTGCTCGGCTGGCCGAGCTCCAAAAGGAATTGAACCTGCCCAAGAACCGCCTAATCTGTGACATGCCCACCAGGTGGAACTCAACATTGGCCATGCTGCAGCGGCTGCACACGCAGCAGAGGGCCATCAATGAGTACCTGTGCGACTACGGCACCAGGACAGGGTCAGGGGAGCTCGTTTTTTCCCCCCAAGCCAGTGGGCCATGATCAGTGATGCATGCACTGTCCTGTCACCATTTGAGGCTGCCAAGAGGAAGGTGAGCAGTGACAGTGCATGCATTAGTGACACTGTACCTCTTGTCCACCTGATGGAGCACACGCTGCGTGGAATAATGAACAGGGCACTTGGGGCAGAACAGAGGCAGGAAGAGGAGGACTTCCTTGCCTCTCAAGAGCCCCTTTATCCAGACAGTGTTCCTGCTGTCCCGCCAATCACACAGGAAGAGGATGAGGAGGAGGAGGGGGAGGAGGAGGAGGATTGTGTCAGCATGGAGGTGGAGCCTGGCACTTAGCATCAGCAGCAGTATTTTAGGGATGATTTACAGTCCCAAGAAACCCGTGGACTTGTACATGGCTGGGAGGAGGTGGCTGCGGATCATGACGTCCTTAGTAACCCAGAGGACTCCGGACTGAATGCCTCAGCTAACCTACGCTGCATGTCCTCCCTGATCCTGCAAAGCCTGCGGAAGGATCCTTGCATTCTTCGGATCAAGGAGAGGGATCATTACTGGCTGGCAACTCTCCTTGATCCACTGTACAAGGGTAAGGTTGTGGACCTTATCTTGCCGTCGCAGAGGATGAGACATCTCCAGGAGGCCTTGCAGAAAGGTCTGTGCAACGCCTTCCCAGAGACTGGGAGGTTACAGATTCCTGGTCCTAGACAAAATGTTGCTGAGGCTTCGGTCAGTCACAGAAGGAGCGGTGGAGAAGGTGGCCGTCTGACTGATGCGTTCAGACAATTTTTTAGTCCACAGCCCCCAGGTATGATCGGTTCCAGCAACCATCGCCAGCGTCTGATTTACATGGTGCAGGAATACCTAGGGGCAAGGTCAGACTTGGAAAATCCTCTGGGTTGCTGGGTCTTGAGGATGGATCACTGGCCAGAGCTTGCAGAGTATGCAATTGAGCTACTGGCCTGTCCTGCGTCCAGCGTTCTTTCGGAACGCACATTCAGTGCAGCTGGAGGCTTTGTAACTGATCACAGGGTGTGCCTGTCCACCGACTCGGTTGATCGACTGGCCTTCATAAAGATGAATCAGCCTTGGATCACCACCAGCTACCAAGCACCTGAAGCTGATGTAACCAAATAATTTTTTTTGAAATGTCACATCCCTTCAAGACGGCCTATGCTGATGCTGAGTGGCTATCCTGTTATGCTGACTGACTATCCTCTTCCTCCTCAATGATCCTGCTGATAGCTTGGAAGAACATTTTTGGTTCTGGGCGCTACCACCAGTGGCTAAGGCCCAATTTTTCAGCCCCTGTTTAGCCTCGTGTAATTACAATTGTTGATGCAATATTTTGCAGGAAGGGTTCGTTGCTGCGCTCAATTACAATATTTGTGAGTGGTTGCAGTGTTGTGGCACCAGCACCAGTGCCTAAGGCCCAATTTTTCAGCCCCTGTTTAATAGGGGCGTGTAATTACAATTTTTGATGCAATACTTTGCAGCAGAGCTCATTCCTGCGCTCCAACTAGATTATCTGTGAGAGGCTGCAGTGTTGTGGCACCAGTGCCTAAGGCCCAATTTTTCAGACCCTGTTTAACAGGGGCGTGTAATTACAATTTTTGATGCAATATTTTGCAGGAGGGTTTGTTTCTGCACTCAACTACAATATTTGTGAGTGGTTGCAGTGTCGTGGCACCAGCACTAGTGCCTAAGGCCCAATTTCCCAGCCCCAGTTTAACAGGGACGTGTAATTACAATATTTGATGCAATACTTTGCAGCAGGGCTCATTCCTGCTCTCCATCTAGAGTTTCTGTGAGGTGTTGAAGTGTTGTAGCACCAGTGCCTAAGGCCCAATTTTTCTACCACTGTTCAACAATGGCATGTAATTACAATTCTTGATATAATAGTTCACATCAGGGCTCTCCAGCACCCACCAAGAGTCACTTTGAGGGCTTACAGTGTTAACTTGTGGCAACACCAACACCTTAGGCCCAAATTTCTGCAGAGCATATAGGGCTGGCCCCTACTTTCAAACATCCAACTTACAAATGTCTCCTACTTGCAAACGGAAGGAGACAACAGGAAGTGAGATGAAATCTACACCTAAGAAGGGAAATTCTCTCCTGTAAGAGTTGATATGGGAAAAACGTGTCTCCTCTCCACTGATGCTTTATCCCAATCCTTGTTTTACTAAAAACACCAAATTTTCAAAAAACATTGGTCACTGGGACAGAAAGTGAGGTGAAATCTTCTCAAGTGGTGCACAGGAAGGAAAAAAAAATGTTACAGGGCTGATAACCCTTCCCTATGTTTTCCAAAAAGCTTAAAAATATATTTTTGAATGGAGCTACACTTTGTAATTTTTAACTGGTACATTTTTAAACAGATTCTACTTAACAACAAACCTACACAGTCCCTGTCTTGTTTGCACTGCCGGTATACTGCTGTTCTGAGTATATAGGGCCTGGGGGCCCCACGCCTTTCCTTTTTTTAATTTGGGTACGGGGTTCCCTTAATATCCGTATAAGACCCAAAGGGGCTGGTAATGGGCGGGGGGGCTACCCATGCCATTTTTCTCAATGATTTTCATCCGTATTGCCAGAACCAGATATTACATTAAAACCACAAGCAGTTTTAAATTACTTTTTTTCCGTTAGAAATGTCATTTTGTGCAGGGACTGTTCTAAACACGGAAAACACGTGCCACTTCACAGGCATACTACAGACATCCCCCAGGCATGATATTTAAAGGAATATTTCACTTAATTTTTTTCACTTTTTTTTTGCTCCCGAAAAAACAGCCGTTTTTAAAACTTTTTTTTGCATTGATACATGTCCCCTGGGGCAGGAACTGGGTCCCCAACCCCTTTTTAGGACAATAACTTGCATATTGGCCTTTAAAATTAGCACTTTTGATTTCGAACGTTCGAGTCCCATAGACTTTAACCACCTTCAGACCGGACCATTTTGCTGGTCAATGACCAGAGGTCTTTTTACAATTTGGCACTGCGCTGCTTTAACTGGTAATTGCGCGGTCATGCAATGTTGTACCCAAACAAAATTTGCGTCCTTAACTTCCCACAAATAGAGCTTTCTTTTGATGGTATTTGATTGCCTCTGCGATTTTTATTTTTTGCGATATAAACATAAAAAGACCGCAAATTTTGAAACAAAATGATATTTTCTACTTTTTGTTATTAGAAAAATCCAATAAACTCAATTTTAGTCATACATTTAGGCCAAAATGTATTCAGCCACATGTCTTTGGTAAAAAAAAAAGTCAATAACTGTATATTTATTGGTTTGCGCAAAAGTTGTCACATCTACAAACTAAGGTACGTTTTCTGGAATTTACGCAGCTTTTAGTTTACGACTGCCTATCTCATTTCTTGAGGTGCTAAAATGGCAGGGCAGTACAAAACCCCCCCAAATGACCCCATTTTGGAAAGTAGACACCCTAAGGAAATTGATAAGTGGCATGTTGAGCCCATTGAATATTTAATTTTTTTGCCTCAAGCGATTGAATAATGACAAAAAAATTTTTGATTTCACTTCTCACTACCTATTACAGTTTTGAAGGCCATAAAATGCCAAGATGGCACAAAACCCCCACAAATGACCCCATTTTAGAAAGTAGACACCCCAAGCTATTTGCTGAGAGGCATTTTGAGTCCATGGAATATTTTATATTTTGCCACAAGTTGCGGGAAAATTACAAACTTTTTTTCTTTTTTTCACAAAGTTGTCACTAAATGATATATTGCTCACGCATGCCATGGGCATATGTGAAATGACACCCCAAAATAAATTCTGCTGCTTCTCCTGAGTACGGGGATACCACATATGTGGGACTTTTTGGGAGCCTAGCCGCGTACGGGGCCCCGAAAACCAAGCACCGCCTTCAGGCTTTCTAAGGGCGTTACAGTTTTGAAGGCCATAAAATGCCAAGATGGCACAAACCCCCCCAAATGACCCCATTTTGGAAAGTAGACACCCCTAAATTTAGGGGTACACTAGTGAGACTAGGTAATAAATGGCGGGTGCCCTGAAACTATAAAAAAAAATAACTAACCAACCAGCGTCACCTGTAACAGTTATATGGTGATCACTGGTGAAAGGGTTAACTAGGGGGCAATCAGGGGGCTTTATGCGGTAGTATATGGGGGTCCCTGGCGCTATAAAAAGCTGCGGCGAACCTAAATACCTACCTGCCTAACTAGCGTCACCTGTGACACTAATACAGTGATCAGAAAAACGATCGCTTATTAGGCTGGGTTCACACTGGAGCGATGCGGGAACGCCACGAATCCGCGGCGGGTTCCCGCATCACATGCCTCCCGGCGGCAGCTCACACTGCCCTATGCGAACTGCTGGGAGTGTCAGTGAAATGTTAATGACACCCCCAGATCAGTTCGCATATCGCAGTGCGATCTGCAAACTCGGATCGCATGGTGTGAACACCCATGCGATCCGATTCTGCTGCGGACCAAAAAAAGGGTCCCGTGCGAGTTTGCGGCAGGTGCGACACAAATTCAGCCATACTATCTGTATGGCTGAACTCGAATCGCACAGAGATCGGATGTGATTTGCACTGCAGTGCGGTGCGAATCACATCCGTTCTCATAAACCGCTGCAATGTGAACCCAGCCTTAGTGACACTGGCGACGGGGGGTGATCACGGGGTTAAACCTTTATTGGGGGGGTTAGGGGGGTACCTTAGAACTAAAGGGGGCTAACCCTAACTGCCCTAACAGTTATTACAGTCACAAATGACACCCGCCGGGTGATCAGGGGGTTAAACCTTTATTAGGTAATAAATGGCGGGTGCCCTGAAACTATAAAAAAATAACTAACCAACCAGCGTCACCTGTAACAGTTATATGGTGATCACTGGTGAAAGGGTTAACTAGGGGGCAATCAGGGGGCTTTATGCGGTAGTATATGGGGGTCCCTGGCGCTATAAAAAGCTGCGGCGAACCTAAATACCTACCTGCCTAACTAGCGTCACCTGTGACACTAATACAGCGATCAGAAAAACGATCGCTTATTAGGCTGGGTTCACACTGGAGCGATGCGGGAACGCCATGAATCCGCGGCGGGTTCCCGCATCGCATGCCTCCCGGCGGCAGTTCACACTGCCCTATGCGAACTGCTGGGAGTGTCAGTGAAATGTTAATGACACCCCCAGATCAGTTCGCATATCGCAGTGCGATCTGCAAACTCGGATCGCATGGTGTGAACACCCATGCGATCCGATTCTGCTGCGGGCCAAAAAAAGGGTCCCGTGCGAATTTGCGGCGGGTGCGACACGAATTCAGCCATACTATCTGTATGGCTGAACTCGAATCGCACAGAGATCGGATGTGATTTGCACTGCAGTGCGGTGCGAATCACATTCGTTCTCATAAACCGTTGCAATGTGAACCCAGCCTTAGTGACACTGGCGACGGGGGGTGATCACGGGGTTAAACCTTTATTGGGGGGGTTAGGGGGGCACATTAGAACTAAAGGGGGCTAACCCTAACTGCCCTAACAGTTATTACAGTCACAAATGACACCAATGCAAAAAAAAAACAAAAAAAAAAAAAAGCAATTGGTGTCACTGTGACTGGGGGGGGCAGGGGTAATTGGGGGGTGATCGGGGGGTAAAGGGGGGGTGTGAGTGTGCCTGGCATGTTCTACTGTATGTGTGGTGTGTTGGTGCAACTCACCGAACCTCTCTCCTCGGTGCCGGAACGAAAAATACCGACACGGAGGAGAGAATACATCACTTCCTCTCCTGTGTTTACATTACAGGAGAGGAAATGATGTCACGGGACATTTTCATTCGTCGGGAGCGATCGCGAGGGGGTGGCCATGAATGAATGGCCGTCCCCTCGTCCGGGATCGCTCCCGAACAAATACCGACCGCCGCAGGCACCGGGCGGGGGCCCGATCGGGCCCCCGACCGGCGGGCAGGCAAGGACGTACATCTAAGCCCTTATGCCTGCCCGTGCCATTCTGTCGACGTACATCGTCGTGCGGCGGTCGGCAAGTGGTTAATGGGGTTCTAAAGTTTTCGGTCCCTTCGCAGGTTCTGGTGCGAACCGAACCTGGGGGTGTTCGGCTCATCCCTAGTCAGCACTAAAGTGAGGTTTTGGTCTTCTAGGGGGGCCAGCCTGGTGCTATACTCTGATCTTTCTCGGTTTGTGATTCAATAAATTTGTTAGGCAACTCAGTTTGGGTTTGTTTGATCCGCTGTGTGTTTTTTGTCTTAATATTTAATGTCACACTGTATTTGTACAGTGGTCTTTCAAACAAACAAAATTCTTTTTTAGAAAAAAAAAACACTTTAATGAATTAAAAAAAAAACTAAACAGTAAAGTTAGCCCAATTTTTTTGTTTAATGTGAAAGATGATATTACGCCACCAGAATCATGAGAGAATATTCTAAGCAAAAAAAAAATCATGATTCTCATTTTAGCAAGAATCGTGCAGCTCAACTAAATATACAACATTTTTAGAATCACAATTGATAAAATCCCAAATTGGGTATTTCCTGCCTGTAGATTTAGAAATTATGGTGCTACATTTCTAATGTTTATCACAATAACGACATGTATTCATACCGCATCTGAAAGAACCTTTAATAATAAGCTAGGTTGTTCTGAGATGTTTAAACTGAAACAAGTTGTGAGATAAAATATTCCCTAAGAAGTTGGAATACCGACTAGAAAATCTACATCTACTGGTGAGAAATATTGAAAGATTTTAGTCTGCAGATAATACAGGTAGATACTTTTTAATAATGTAATTAATATTTCTTTGTATTCTCTAGAACAGGGATATGCAATTAGCGGACCTCCAGCTGTTGCAGAACTACAATTCCCATGAGGCATAGCAATACTCTGACAGCCACAAGCATGATACCAGAGGCAGAGGCATGATGGGACTTGTAGTTTTGCAACTGCTGGAGGTCTGCTAATTGCATATCCCTGCTCTAGAACAATGATTATCAACCTTTTTTGAGTCAAGGCACCCTTTATAAAGGATGGACAATCTTGAGGCACCCCATTCTAAAATGTAAAAAATATTCTAATAGTTTTACATAATGCAAGTCCAAATAGGACACCCAACATTAGAGGTGATTTATTCCTCCAAATCAAATACAGTTTTGTAAACTGGCACTGACTAGTAATCTATTGTTTCTCCATCACTCAGCTAATTTGACCCCACAGCTGGTGGAGAGGGGCAGGGGAGGGTCAAACAAGGATGTTATGCATGTGACTGACATCCTCCTTATCTTGGTTGTTAGGGTGCCTGCAGCTAGAAGGTTGTAATGATGTAGAATGAAAATCTGTGATTTAGTATAACTAAAAAGCAGCCTTCATCCACACGCTGGCTTGTATACAATTTTTGGGCAATTTTTAGGCATTTTGCCAAGGCACCCCTGAAGAAACCTCCAGGCACCCCAGGGTGCCTGGGCACCCTGCTTGAAAAAGGCTGCTCTAGAAAACATTGTAGCAAATGTGACAGGTCTATCCCATTTTCTCCAGTGTTTGTTCTGACATTTCCATTAATAAGAGCTGGCGTGTGTGGATTCGATGTTTTTGGCCCTATCTATGTGCCAGTTTTTAAACTCACGATCTTTAAAGGGGTTGTCAACGCTCATGGTTTTTCACCTTAATGCATTCTATGCATTAAGGTGAGAAACCTTCTGTAGTGCTGCCGCCCCCCAGCCCCCACCCCCCGTTTTACTTACCTGAAAGCTGACATCTTCCGTCTGGGAACGAGCACACAAGCTCTAGCTGGTGTCTTGTGTCCTTATTGGATAGAGTGATAGCAGGGCAGTCATTGGCTCCCGCTGCTGTCAATCAAATACAATGACCCAGCGCTGGGGGGGTGGGGCCAAATCCTGCATTCTGTGTGAATGGACACAGATACAGTACTCGGGAGCGTGCGCACACGGGTGTCCACTGTAGAAGAGCCTTCTGCAACATGCACACTTGATGCGGGGAGGAGCCACCAGCGCCATTGAGGAACCCCAGAAGAGTGCAAAATGAACTGCACAGAGGGGGCAAGTATGACATGTTTATTATTTAAAAAAAACAAGGGTTTACAACCCCTTTAAGTCTGACTGAAATGTTCTGACACTCTCGTAAGGAACCTTCAGGTGTGGAAAAATGTGTTTTAGCCGTAATAAATTTTCCCACGTCACAGGTGGTCTAGTGTGTGAAGGATGACAGCTAGAAGCGAGGAGAAAAGAATTGCCAGCACATTCTTTCCGAAAATTTTGGGTGTTTAACAATCCTGTAACATCATCAGCTATAAGTCTGATGTCATAAAAATGAATGCTCTTGGACCCACATGCATATGAAAATACAAACTTCAAGAGATTGTTGTTAACATAGGAGACAATCTGGCAATAAACATAATTTTGAACAGAATTAAACCATGACTTTCTAGACACCAAATATGAAATAAATCAGATGCATATATCTGATATTTAGGACTCGTTCACACAGGCAAACTTAAGCATACATCCGCACGAAGGGCCGTTTTTGCCTGCATGGGATGCACAGGTGTTCAGAGCATTCGCATGCAGACTGTCCCATTCGATGTCAATTGGGACACAGCGGCTGAACAGACACAACCACTGCTTCCACTTTGACATTCATGCAGGTGTTAGGGCCTGCATTTGAAGCCAGAACCTCTACTGTGGTAGGCAATGTCTCTTCTTGCTGAGCTACCTGCAATGCTGGACAGTTCCTGGGACAATTCCTTGAATGATCCTGTCTTGAACCTGGTTTGTCTTGAACCTGGACTCTTTGCTCCTCCCATGAACTTCCTGGTTTAAGCCATATCTCTGCACTTCCGGTGTACCAGATTATTGTGCTGTTTCCAGCCAGTACCTTGCTCCCATCTTCCCTACTGCCGTCCATATTTTGCTACCACTCTTTATCAACCCTTGGCTTGTTCCTTGACTACACTTATGCCTGATCCCAACCTGCAAATACCTGCTACTGAACTTTTGACTTGTTTACTGACTATGCTTATGTTTGATCCCCACCTGTTTATCCGCTACTGGACCCCGACTTGCTCACCTTATGGTGGGGCGATCCTGGGGACCGCGACCTAGTATAAACACAGAGAAAAATCCATCTTCGCCATTAGGAGCTCTGGTGAACACCGGTTAGTACTTAGACTCTGCACCTCAGGTGAGCAACATCATTCACCAGGGTGACTGCCTGTGTACCTATCCTGCTGGTCGGTGGTAGTTCCACTACTGCTATAGCAACTGGTCTTTGAGCCTGACCCCTGATCGTGACAGCAAGTCAAAAAAAAAAAAAATGCATGTCCCACGATGTACATTGATTGTCAGTCATACCTTCCAGCGATCCAGATTTATGGCAATCACAATGAACAATGCCCCCACGAAAGAAAAAAACATACCAACCACTAGCATGTCCTATCCTGATGACTACTTTGACTGCTTGTCCACAAATGATGGCTTGGCGGATGATAGCTGATATCTCAAGGGTGATGTCATTGTCATTGATTGACAAATATGTCCTTTGTATAGATGGTGGAGAAGGTGAACATCTTGAAGAGGGCTGACTATGATGGGAAGTATGGACCATACCAAACCCAAATGTGAGAAAAAGGCTAAGATCATGACTAAAGTTGTGAAAAGCCTGCACAGGAATTTTGTGGTACGACGATCCAAGGAAAAATTGAGGAAACACTGGTCAGACCTGAAATTGAGGGCGCACGATCAGTACAGAAGGATCAGGAAACTGCTTCTAAAAAATTAAGTATTTGTTCCTATTATTATTATTACTTGCATGCTGCTCCATGTGCTTTGCTTTACCGTTGTACAGTTTAAAACGGCAAGTTTCAGGTTCGTGGGCACAATAATTGTTCGTAGCAAACATCGTTCATTCACCTAATAATACAATGCTTTTGGCAGATGCAGGTTAACTACATTTGTTCATGCCTATTAGTAGTAAAAGAAGTTGAGTAAATTGTTGTCTAGATGGGTTTGTAACTATAATGAAATACAAACTTGATTCAGTGTAAGGAGAAGACACTCAGCAGCTGTTTACACATATGGATGCAGGAGTACTAGTGTGGGACAACAGAACACTCTTTTTAGGGTGTCCCACACAGGTGCTCCAGTGGACACTAGGGGTCTCTCCATGTGTGAAACTACCAAAAAAGGTAAGTATTCCAGCTTTAAGAAAGGGTAAAAATTATGTCTTCAACTTGGAACTTACCAAAACAGACAATTGTACGACACTTCAATGATTCATATTCCTACTTCTTGCCTCAAATATCTGTGTGCCAAGTATACCTTTTTTTTATTCACATAGGGGAGAAAAGAATGAGGTCACCTGAGGACACCAGGAACCCCACACCTCCTAAAGAAGGGGAATTCCCCTCATGCCATGAAGAAGATGTGGAGGGGGAGAGGTTCATGAATTGGGCGAAATAGTGACCACAACAGGTCAGTGTCTGAGACCACTGCTTCAGGTAATAGATGTATGCTTGCATATTTATAATACATGGTGCATTTCTTTATTTTTAGGGGATGTGGATGTTATGGAAGAAGAAACTAATTTTAACAGTGCAAGTACACAGATCCTTATTGTGAGATAATGGTGTGCAATCAGGAATTAGAGAAGATCAAGGAAAACATCAATGATGTTGAAAAAAGGCTCAACAACATTATAGATTTTTTAGGCAGAATCTAAAACACACCACATTTTTTACAGTTTGTCATTATATTTTTTATTTTTCCCAAATTTTTAAAGTAATTTGAAAGCCAAAATTTTGAAGATGCACACAGTGCCATAAAGGGATATCAATGTATGCGTTTTGAGTGCAACCCCTTCCTCGCAATTTAAGTAGATGAGAGCAAGGGGTTGTGCCCCAAAAACACGTCCATTGATCAAACATGATGGAAGCTAGCACATGTTGACATTAGGAATGGGATCAGGAGTGAAATCCACATTTTGACTCCCAATTTGTGTGCATCTTCAAAATTTTGCTTTTACAGGGATGACATCACCCCATTTGATGAAGACAAGATCAAAACAGTTTTGACATACTAATGTCTAATATTTCCTTCAATTTATCAAAGCTGAACGTTGTAAGTTCCTGAGTTGTGTATGTTATGGTTTTAAACATGTCTGTTTAACCTAAAAAAAGGATATTTCTACTGTCAAACATAAAAATGTTATACACCAAAGATGTTTGTTTATTAAAAAAAAAAAGCTTTTCTCATGCACACGTGAATGTGCACGCAGTAAAATATTTTATACTCAATGTGTGGCTTCATCTTTCAATTCTCAATATCAGTTTTTGGAGTAAGTTGGTGTAGTTTACAGTAACAATGGGGGTATTTACTAAAGGAAAATCTACTTTGCACTACAAGTGCATTTTCAGTGCACTTGTAGTGCAAAGTGGATTTGCCTTTAGTAAATTACCCCCACAGTGCTCTAAAATTTGCCCCAATCACGCCATTAAAAGGGACTCAAAGAAATTAATTCATGGAGCTGAAAAGGATGATTATTTTTTTTTTATCATTAATGCATTACATACATTAACAACAAAAACAATGTGTGTGTGTAGCAGACCCACAACATAATAGTTAGCTTAAGAAGAGATTGTCACCTCATGTATCAAATAAATTATGTTTGCACTATTGAAGAAAATGGGCAAATAAAAAGGCCACTGGAGAACCTAGGAGACAGCTAAAAGAAACACAAGCAGTAAATCAATGGCCCCCCCCCTTCCCTCAAAGTACTCAACATACTTCTGTCTAACTTTGGGGGCACTTGGGGGAGGGAGCCAGGACAGCCAGGTTCAAGTGTGGTCAAGGTAATTGGATTTGGATTTTGAACGCTGGCCTCATTCCCAACTGAGGCCACATAGTTTATAGCATTTTTCTGTAGGAAATTGTGGAGAATGCAACAGTCAACAACAATATGATTCAGTTTATATTCCACCATATGGATCGCTGTCAGAAATAGGTGTAACCGGCTGGCCATTATTCCAAATGCATTCTCCACGACTCTTCTGGCTCTGGCAAGCTGATAATTAAAACCCCTCTGCTCCGGGTGAGGGTCCTCATGGTGAACGGTCGCATCAGATGATCAGCCAGCCCAAACGCTTCATCAGCGACGAACACAAAACGGAGATCAGCCACGTTGTCTTCCGGAGGTTGCAAGCCCAAGCTGCCATTCTGGAGACATCGGAAGAACTCTTGTCTGGTTGATGACTCCACCATCCGACATCTGACATCTGACCATTTTTCCCCACGTCTACATCGAGGAACTCGTATGCCGCCGACACCTCCGCCAACACCACCGCCAACACCACAAAACTATTAAAACCCTTATAATTATAATAGTACAACCCCGAGTTGGAGGGTGGGACGATGTGGACATGCTTCCCATCTATTGCCTATTCCGCAGTTGGGAAAGTCCCAATGCTGGGCAAACTGGGAAGACACAGTCTGCCATTCCTGTATGTTTGAAGGAAACTGGAGTCAAACAAGAAAAAAAATTTGTACTTTTGCATATAACATCGCAAGCAGATTAGACACAAACATTCTTGGCCAACATCAGTATAACATTTATTTTAAAGGAGTATTTAAAGTCAAAAGTATAAAGGTCCACTTATCAGATTCCTCACCCCCTCTGATGGCCCATTGTAAAAATTTTAGGGTGGGGGGGGATGTTTTGAACAGGTAACCCTCTCCACTTCATTGAAAGCTGAATGCATAAATAATGTGTGTTACTTTGGCCAACCCCTCCTTACTTACACTATTGGCAGCCCACTGGACAGGTAAGAAGTGTCATAATACAAAAATAGGAATAAACACTGTACAAATGTAAGCACATTTTTTACATTCTGCAATTACTTATCAAGATAATAGGAGAACAAAACTTTAAACAGTACCAATTGAAAGTATTCAGGCAGGCCCTTGCACTACATGCTTTGGCGAATTCATCCATAAATCTGACCACAAAAGAGGTAGGTATAGTGTGTATGGGTTTGGCAAAGTCAGCAGATAGAGCATTGGTATCAGTTGACTTAGCGGTTGGGGGGGAGGGAGAGTTCAAAATGAGTTTGGGCCCCCCAAAATAAAGCCTCTTGCACTATGCCTAAATTTAATGACAATAACATTTGGGCACATTTTAGGGGGTGTTTAGGGTAAGCACTACAATGGAGCTGACAAAATACATTGTTAAGTGACTAGGCTAGGTGTGTATGGTCCCAGGATAGCATGCTGGGGAGGTTAGTGAAGGCAAATATGCATGAAGGAGACAAAAAGGAGCATTACAAGCATCTAGCATGCATAAGAACAAAGAGGAAATTCACAGCATATTACAATTATGAAGAATAATGAAATAAATACAATACATTAGCAAACATTAAATACATAGAATGTAATGTTAAAGGAGAAAACTTAGCTTAATATAGTTCTTCTGCAGGACCTGAATGATGGCAGAACACGTCTCTGGAATAATGATTCCCAGGGCCTGGGGGGAGATGGCAGTCGAGAACTTGATGTCCTGCAGACTTCTCCCCGTCGCCAAGTACCGCAAGGTGGCAACTAGCCTTTGTTCAGGGGTGATGGCTTGCCACAGGCAGGTGTCCTGTTTCATAATATAAGCGGACAGCAAAGTCAACAAACGGTGAAAAAAAGGGGTCCGTCATCGGGAGACAATTCCTGAAATCATCAGGATTATTCTCACGGATCTCCCACCACAAAGGCATATGCGAGAATTTTTCACGCTGGAGAAACCAATTCTTTGTCCATGAACTCCTTCTCGCCCTGTTTATGGACTGGACTTGGGTCAAAGCAAGAACTCCAACACCAAGCCCCTGCACAGCACGAACTCTACGATGAATGCGTACCCGCAACATGGCTAGAAAATGGTCAGCTGGTCAGAACAAACTAACAAAATGCACTGAAAATCAGAAAAGCCTGAGAACAGCGAGCTGAAAATCAAAAAACGTGCGGACAAGAACGCACTGAAAAACAGATACGAACTATTAAATAGAATGCAATGAAAGACAGTAATGAACTGACAACACGCACTGAAGAACGTATAAGAACCCACAAGCACAAACTGAAGAGCAGTAACGAACTTAAAAGCACGAGGCTGAAAAGCGGGAATCGTTTCTCACTAAACTTCTACTAACACAATATAAACACGAGATTAGCAGAAGGAGTCCAAAGGGTGGTGCACTTGGTATTGAACTTCCTTTTTATAGTGCCATCGTACATGTTGTACGTTACCGCATTCTTGGCGATTGGAATCTCCGACAACATATGTGTGACCGTGTGTATGCAAGATAAGTTTGAGACAACATCCGTCGGAAAAAAATCCACGGTTTTTATTGTTGGAATGTCCAATCACGTGTACAGGGCATAACAGTGTTGTGTGGCACACATCTATAAGCCTCTTGTATGAGGAGCCCCAAAGCAATCTTTTTTGTGCGATTGAGCAGGTCTAGAGATGAACCCCACCCCCCCACCTGTGAATTCTGATGTACATTATATTTTAAAGGACACAAACTTTGTGAGTACCAATCATCTCCATTGTCTGTCACTATATGCCTTGCTGTTCAACTACTGTGTCTTTAGATATTTAATTATTATTATTTATAATTTTTTGTATTTCTTATATATATTTTTCTGTTAATAGAACAAACAGCTTGCTTCAATTCAACCCCTGAGGAAGGAATTGAGTATTTACACTTTTGTGACCACACACTCCATTTGATCTTGTTTGAAGATCATCCGTGTGCTCCTGACACGTACCTTGGTGGTGAGCCTGACGTGCAGAGGGAGAGCTCTTGTACGGCTCTGGTTCTGGGTTCACTGGAGTGGGAACAGTGATCCACGGAGCAGTGGGGTAGGAGAGGCTGCAGGGTCTGCTTGGCTGAATATGGCATCCACTTGGCAGAGACAGGAACAGGCTTGATTGCTGTGGATGTAGGAACACTGAGAAGTAGCAGACAGGTGCCAACTGATGCAGGACTTGTAGGCAGATGCACACAGATGCAGGACTTGTAGGCAGATGCGTACGGATGTAGGCAGGTGCAGAGTCGGACAAGCCAGGTCACAGCAGCTGATCAGTCAGACAGAAGCAGCAGGCAGAGAATGGTCAAGTTCAGGCAGGATCGGCAATGGGAGATCAAACAAACAGTAACACTGAACAGGTCAAAGGCAAGCCAAGGGGTCAGGACTGGAGACAGCAGCGAAGTCAGGTAAAGCCGGGTAACACTGGAGCAGATGCAGGTTCAGGATCGGGTACAGGGTGAGCTGCAGATCAGACAGCAAGGATGCATTCTGAAGAGGTCCCTTTTAAAGATCACGGGGTGCCAAAGCTGCATTACTGTGCGTGCGTCCGCGATCTGCACACGCGCATTGGTGCAGTCTATTCACTGCTGAATGCCTGTGGGCTGGAACATATCCCAATGGACCCGTGCGTGACAGCTCCAGAATTTAGCTTCTGGTTGAACTACAAGACCGCAGTCCCAACCCTGCACTACTTCTCGATAGGCTCTCAGCGAGCCTAGCAGCCAGATGTCCCCGGGATAGCTTTAGGTTTCTGGCCTAGCAGCCCGGGGCAATACGATACATGTCCACCCAGACAGCCATCCAGGTGGCACAGAACCCCGATCACCTGACTCCACCCAAATAAATAGGCTCTCCCAGCAGGCCAAAGGAACCAAGAAAATCCCTGCCCATTGGCTGAGACACTCCATTCATTCCTAATCTTTGCTTACAATGCCCTTGTCTTATCTAATGTCACCAGATACCCGGCCATCTAGTGACAGAAGAGAGAAGTGCAGAAATTCCAGAATTAGGGTCAAATCAATTGACCTCATAACAATTGGCCAAGGCAACTATCACTTGGCAAATAAATATAATAGCAACCCTGCCTAAACATCAGGGTGCTACACACGGAACAAAATCATACTGAATTGGACTCAAAATGCACTTTGAAAATCAAGTGTAATAAGAGTGACAGGCCCAGTCTGGTAATGTGTCACAAAGGCATGCAATGAACTCCCTGTCCCTGTTTTTCAACAAGGCTGCCTAAGAATGCACCATACCCTTGGTGAAATGTGCAGTCACCTTTGTAGGTAAAGGTAGGATTCTGGCCTATAAGCCAGATGAAAGAGCTTATCAACCCAGGATTGTTCCTATGGAAGCACATCTCTCTCTGTTCTCTCCAGCAGGAATAATAAAGCTGATCTGTTCACCAGATCTCTGAGGTTATATTTCGGTAGGCCTGAGAACCTGTCCTATATCCAGCAGAGGGATAGAGAGGGCTGATAAGAAGAAAAAATGGTGGGAAAGACCCATGCTTGGTTTAGATAGCATTTCAATGCCACTGTAGAAACACATTTTGGTACCAAAAAAAAAAAAGAAAAGCCGTGTAAAACACCAAGAAAGGTTCTTTATATACTAGGTCTTTCTGAAGGAAGCTTTTATCTATACCAGTGGTTGTCAAAAATATGCGCCTGACATCATCAAAGGGCTGTACGTAATGCGCAATATATGTAATGCTTGAGAGGACTGTCAGAAACTGCAGACCTAATAGAGGAAATGAGGGTAAGAGAGTGTGGACAGGATACATTTGTGGCTGGGGATATGCTGCAGAAGATAAAATCAGGAACGTTACAGAAGGCTGGTAAATATAAATGCTATTACCCTCGTTGATATTCCCACTACAAGCTGCTAAGGTCAGGGGGCCACACATCATATGGGGCTGCAGGTTGGGCAGCACATCAGGTATCTATATGCTGGTAGTAAGGGGTACAGGAGAAGATGTTAAATTTACTATTTATGCTGCCATGAAGTTGTCAGAAAAACTATGAAGTCTACTCTATATTGCACTAGATTTTCTGAAACACACTGCCATCTTCTGGACAAATATCGTTTCAGGATCTAATCACTGCCTGTCAGACACACAGGAACACATTTATGCCCTGTACACGATCGGATACTCGACAACACAATCCATCTGATTTTTTTCAGACAGATATTGGCTCAAACTTGTCTTGCATACACATGGTCGCACAAAGTTGTCGTAATTTCCGATCGTCAAGAATGAGGTGGCGTACACCATGTACAACGAGACTATAAAAGGGAAGTTCAGTACCACGTGCTCCGCCCTTTGGGCTCCTTCTGCTGATATCGTGTTTATCGTGTGCTAGTAGAAGTTTGGTTAGAGACGATTCACGGTTTTCAGACTTGTGCTTCAGATCGTAACTGCTCAACAGTTTGTGCTTGTGAGTTCGTATCTGCTTTTCAGTGCGTATAGTCAGTTCGCATTTGTTTGTCATTGCGTTCTGGTCCGCTCGTTTCTGATTTTCAGCTCGTTCTTTCAGGCCTTGCTGTTTTTCAGTGCTGTTAGTTTGTTCTGACCAGCCAACCATTTTGTAGCCATGTTGCGTGTACGTACTCGTCGTAGAGTTCGTGCTGTGCAGGGGCTTGGTGTTGGGCTTTTAGCTTTGACACAAGCCCAGTCCATGAACAGGGTGGGGAGGAGTTCATGGATGAAGAATCGGTTGTTCCGTGACCAATTCTCACACATACATTTGCTTCGTGAGATCCGGGAGAAAAATCCTGGATACCTGCGTGAGGCAAGCCATCACTCCAGAGCAGAGGCTAGTCGCCACCTTGTGGTACTTGGCGACCGGGAGAAGCTTGCAGGACCTCAAGTTCTCAACAGGCATCTCCTTCCAGGCTCTGGGGATCATTATCCCAGAGACCAGTTCTGCCATTATTCAGGTCCTGCAGAAGGACTATATTAAGGTAAGATTTCTCCTTTAACATCACATTCTATGCATTTAATGTCACAGTAGTGTCCTGTACCCCCAAATGCAGTGTCCGCTGCCCCCTTTACATCATCGCCCCACTGTAGTGTCCTCTTCCCCCCATTGTAATGTCCTGTACCCCTCAATGCAGTACCCGTTGCCCCTTTATATAACCCCCCCAACTGTAGTGTCCTCTGCCCCCTCCCCTCACAGTAGTGTCCTGTACCTCCAATGCAGTGCCCGCTGCCCCCCTTTACATCACCCCCCACTGTAGTGTCCTGTACCCCCAATGCAGTGCCCGCTGCCCCTTTACATCACGCCCCACTGTAGCACCCTCTGCCCCCTCCCTCCCACAGTAGTGTCCTGTACCCCCCAATGCAGTGTCTGCTGCCCCCTTTACATCATCCCCTCATTGTAGTGTCCTCTGGCCCCTCCACCCATAGTAATGTCCCCCTAAGCAGTGCCCTCTGCCCCCTTCACATCACCCACCACCCCCCCCCCACTGTAGTGTTTTCTGCCCCCTCCCTCCACAGTAGTGTCCTTTACCCCCCCCAAAGCAGTGTCTGCTGTCCCCTTTACATCACCCCCACACTGCAGTGTCCCCCCCAAGCAGTGTCCTCTGCCCCCCTTCACATCACCCCCCCCGTAGTGTCATGTACCCCCCCCCCCCCACAAAACAGTGTCCTCTGCCCCTTCACATCACCCCCATTGCAGTGTCCTCTGCCCCCCCCCCCACCTCACTGTAGTGGTCCTCTGTCCCCCCTCCAACAGTGTTTCCTCTGTCCCCTTCACATCTTCTCCTCCCACATACACACAGCAAGTATATCTTAGTTTGAAATAACAAATAGTCTAGAAAGAATAACTAGATATGGTGATTTATGTAAAAGTACTTGCTTCCCCATGCACCGATCTCTGCTATTGACTAACAAAATTGCTGCCACTTTTAGTATTATAACCTAGGCAAAATGGCCACCAGTGTAGTTTTCACATAGACTTCAACAAAATGGTCACCAATCTACTTGAACCAATTAGGTATTTAAAGACACGGAGTCCATCTGCCACTACTTCCTGATGAAGTCAAGTGAGCACGATGTAATGCGCAGGACGCAAGCGTAGGCAGATGTGATGTAATGCGGAACTATTGCTACTGTCTAGGAAAAACAAAAAACAAAAAAAAAAAAAAAAAATCGCTCACCACATGGAACCACAAGCAGGGGACCACATATAGAGTAGTATATTTATTAAAAAGTATAGATTCCACATTGTCATGACAAATAAAACAGTGCACTTACAAAGACTGAAGGACAAAAACACGCATGGTGCTGCTTTCCTCTGCCAACTTTAATGTCAGCGAGTGCATTGTAGCTTTGTTGCTCATACGTGGTGAAGAGGATTTTCATTAGCTGGTATAGGACACTTTCTTTTTTTTTTTTTTTATTTATCACATATTTTTTTAATCTTTTGCATTGGACTTTTTTTTTTTTTTTTTTATATAATCATTTTGAACATTATGGATCCTATTTACATAAGGCTGTGTTGATAGAACATGTAATATTCTATAGTTGGAGGCATTGCATTGTTTTTTTTGTTTGTTTGAGTACTGTATACTTACTTATTGCAAGCTGACGATTTCTTTTCTTTAGCGCTGACCCCCTTTTATATTTACCTTGTTCTAGAAGCTGATGCTTTACCTTTAATGCATTTTTTTTAAATGAACTGTAGCGATAGAAGGGTACACAGATACAATTTTGATTATTTATTGCTTTACATCTAAAAAATAGAGTTTCAGCAGCGCAGCATCAAACACCTTCTTCATCCTGCAGATTATTCCTCCAGTCCTAGGCCTGTACGGAGGCATGAACTTTAGGTTATCGGACAGGCAGGGGGGGGGGGGGTAATGGACAGGAAGTGCGGGGACATCACCACACTTGTGCTCCAGAAGCACCAGTCCCTCTGACGCCATAGCAGATGGAACTTACAGTACTATGCAAAAGTTTTAGACAGGTGTGAAAAAATACTGTAAACAAAGCATGCTTTCAGAAATAGAAGCATTAATTTATTTAAAAAAAAAAAAAAAAAAGAGGAAGAGAGAAAGTCAAATAAAAATAGTATTTTTTGTACTCACCGTAAAATCCTTTTCTCTGTAATTCCCCGACTGACACAGCTCCTCTCTTTAGACCATTGGGTTGTTACACCACCTTTAGTAGAGGACTAGGCATAACATGTTAACATGTAATGAAAAAACTCAGAACTTCTAGTTCCACCCAAGGGGCGGTCCCTTAGGCAACAACCCCTCAACCTGCCATGCAGCTTCAGTACATCAACAAGCAGTATAACGTAAAGAAAAATAGGAGGGGCGGGTGCTATGTCAGTCGGTGAATTACAGAGAAAAGGATTTTACGGTGAGTACAAAAAAAAAAATCCTATTTTCTCTTATATTCACCAACTGACACAGCTCCTCTCTTTAGACCATTAGGACATCCCCAAGCAGTGGCAAAACGAGAGGTGGGAAAACAGCATACAACTTCATCCACCATGGCATGTGGGAACTAGTACAAAGACTTTACCCACAAAAAACAACAGTGTGTGGGAATAACCAAACTTTTTTTACCCACAAAAAAACAGGGTGCTCCTCAACAAAGAGGCACTACCCTCAAACCGCACCAGAACTGCAGTAACAAAGGCAACAGTGCATTTACTTAAAAGTACTGCGTTTTTACCCCAAAAAAAAAAAAAAAATAGTATGTGCAATTGCAATTATACAGCCGCCTGCAAAACTTTGGGGCCAAAACAGGCATCACGTAGAATTTGTAAAAGTGTGAACAGACGACCACGTCGCCGCTTTACACACTTGAGCAGCAGACACTCGATGTCGGAAGGCCCAAGACGTTCCGATTGCCCTTGTGGAGTGGGCCATGACCGGAAAGGGGGGCACCTGTCCCTTCATGGCGTAGGCCTAGGCCTGTACTACAATCTGTCTGGAAATGGTGGCCGACGAGACCGCCATGCCTTTTTTCAGACCAGCCACCGAAACAAACAGGGAGTCCGACTTCCGAAATGGAGCCATGGCAGACAAATACACCCTCAGAGCCCGAACCACGTCCAGGGCATGAAGGGCCACCTTCTTAGGATGCTTCGGCTTAGGACACAGAGATGGTAGCAGTGTCTTCATTGATGTGGAACGCCGAAACCACCTTCGGCAGAAAAGAATGTTGCGGACGCAACACCACCTTATCCCTGTGGATAACCAGCTAGGGCGACTTGCAAGACAAGGACGCCAGTTCCGAAACCCTCCTGGCCGATGTAATGGCCACTAGAAAGACCACTTTCTGGGAAAGAGTCAACAGAGGAATTTCTCTGATATTTTCAAATGGCGGTTTTTGAAGCGCCGATAACACCAGATTCAAATCCCATGGGGGTAACGGTGGACGCACCAGAGGAACTACATGTCGGACTCCTTGAATAAAAGTGCTCACTAGAGAGTGAGATGCCAGGGGTCGCTGTAAAAAAAAAAAAAAAAAAAAGACAGCTAAAGCTGATATTTGTCCTTTAATGGTGCTTAAAGTGGTTGTAAACCCTTACAAACCACTTTGACCTACAGGTAAGCCTAGATTAAGGCTTACCTGTAGGTCCAAGCAATATCTCCTAAACCTATATGGTTTAGGAGATATTTGCCCGAAAACGGGCACCGCTGTCTACGGCGCATACGCCGTAGACAGCGGCGCGCAGGCGCACTGAGCGCAGCATTCTCAGCGACGGAGCTGCCGCGCGTGTCGGCTCCCATGCGCATGCGCGGGAGTGACGTTAGCGCTGCTTCGCCGAATGACAGCGGCGGAGCTGAGAGACCCCACCAACAAGATGGATGCGGCGGACTACAGGGGACAGCGGCGACTTCGCTGGCTCCCGTGTCAGGTAAGTGACACATAATGGGCTACTATGCGATGCATAGTAGTCCATTAAGCTTTGCCTTTGCAGGGAATGAAAGAGGAAGTAAACTCATCAGGGTTTACTTCCTCTTTAAAGCCAATTTCTGGTCTACTCCTTGCTGTAGAAACAGCAGGATCCTGGATATAGAAAAGGAGCGAGGGCGCCATCCTTTCTCCTCACACATAGAGATGTATGACTTCCAGGTACGATGGTATATCTTCCGAGAAGATTTCCGTGCTCTCAGCATAGTTGAAGTCAGAGTCTGAAAGACCCCGGTACCTCAACACCTGGCTCTCAATAGCCATGCCGCTAAAACCAGCGATGGTAAAGCAGGATGGAGAATCAGACCTTGAGACAGAAGGTCTTCTCATAACGGCAGTCGCCAAGGGGCGTCTGCCACCAGGCACACTAGGTCTGCGTACCAGGGACGCGGGGGGCAATCTGGGGCAACTAGTATTACTGGAATCCCCACGGCCTCCACTCTGCGGAGCAGACGCGATAACAGTTTCAGTGGAGGGAAGGCATAGATCAGCTGGTACTGATCCCACAGTGCCACCATTGCAACTGACGCGTCTGCCCAATGATCTCTTGTCCTGGACACGAATCTTGGCACATTCTGATTGAGACAGGAGGCCAGAAGATCCACATCTGGTGTGCCCCATTGCAGGCACAGTAGCCTGAACACCTCTGGATGCAATGTCCATTCTCCTGGGTCCAGCATCTGGCGACTTAGATAATCCGCCTACCAGTTCTCCACTCCCGGGGTGTAAATGGCCGACAGGGCCGGTAAATGTCGCTCTGCCCACTGAAGGATGCGAGTGACCTCCCATGCAGCGACCAAGCTTCTTGTTCCTCCTTGGTGATTGACGCATGCCACCGCCATGGCGTTGTCTGACTGGACCCCTATTGGACACCCTCGAAGTCTTATCGACCATGTGGAGAGACATAGCCTGATTGCTCTCAGTTCGAGCAGATTGATCGGCAACTTGGATTCCTCCACCGGCCAGAGGCCCTGGGTCGACTGAACTCTCATTACTCCACCCCAGCCAGATAGGCTAACGTGCGTTGTGATCACTGTCCACTTCAGAGGTAGGAGCGACTTCCTGGACCGAAGTGCCGGGTACCTCAGCCACCAGATCAGGGAATCTCTGACTAACTGGCTCACCTGAATCTGCCGATCCAGGGACAATGGAGATTTGTCCCATTTTGTCAAAATCTCCTTCTGCAGGACTCTGGTGTGAAACTGGGCATACGGTACTGCCTCGAAGGAGGCCACCATGAGTCCCAGGACTTGCATGCAGAAGCGTAGCGACGACCACCTGCGGTTCATCAACAGTTTTACAACGGCTCTGAGAGTCTACAGCTTGTCTGAAGGGAGAAACTCTCGCTTCCATGGAGTCCAGCAGTAAGCCTAGGTACTCCAAACGCTGAGTCGGTGTGATCACCGACTTTTTTTAGGTTCAACAGCCACCCAAATTCCTGCAGTGTCTGCATGGTGATTGCCACATCCTCCTCTAACTCTGAAGATGCTCTCAGGAGGAGATGGTCTAGGTATCCCACGATCGTGATCCCGCGTTGCTGCAGCAACGCCAAAACAGGAGCCAATACCTTGGTAAAGACTCGGGGGGCTGATGCCAAACCAAAAGGGAGAGCCACAAACTGGTAGTGGGCTTCCCCTTCTGCAAATCGGAGAAACTTCTGATGCCGAAGGCATATGGGTATGTGCAGGTACGCATCCTGGATGTCTAAGGACGCCAGGGAGTCCCCTTGATTGAGTGCAGCGACTAATGAACGAACTGATTCCATTCTGAACCTCTGTACTTTCACAAAGTAATTGAGGGCTTTCAGGTCCAAGATTGTAATCCCCAAAAAGGAAGAGGTGCGTCCAAATAGGTTTGAGTAGAACCTCTGGAAACTTTCCGATTCCAGAACCGGTACTATCATCCCGCGACTCAGCAGGTCCCTTACTGCCCCCAAAAGGGCCTCCCAGCGAGCTGGGAGTAAGGGTATGCTGGAGGGGAAGAATCTGTTTTGCGGCCAAGAGAGGAACTATATCTTGTAGCCTGAGGAAATCAGATCGCAGACCCATTGGTCGGACAGCCGAAAGGTCCACCGGGCTGCAAACTCCCGAAGGCAACCCCCCCACCTGTGTTGTGGGCGGGGCAAACCTTCATGCGGTAGCACTTTTGCTTGCAGGCTTGCGGTTCCAGGGACGCTTTGGTCCTTCAGAAGTCGTCCTGTCGGGCTGGAGACGCTTTGTCAAAGCCCCGGGCGGACGAAAAAGACGTTTGTGAGCGGAGAAAGAAGGCCCTTGCCTACAGCGTGGCTCCTTAGCCTTCCTGGCCTGTGGTAGTAGTGTACTCTTACCACCTGTGGCATTTTTAATAATGTCATCCAAAGGGGCTACAAAGAGCCGGTCACCAAGAAAGGGAAGATCCGTCAGGGCTTTTTTGGATGCCTGGTCAGCAGACCAGCATTTTAACCAAATTAGGCGCCTCAGCACCACAGCTGACCCTGAAGCCCTGGACAAGAGAGGAAGGGTATCCAGGGCTGCGTCACAAACGTACTTCAGGCCTTGCACTAGTTTGTCTGCTAGTTCCAGGAGAAGCCCGTCGTTCTCCCAATTCTCGGTGCAACAGTTTTGCCCACTCGGTTAGTGTCTGCGACACAAGTGTGGATGCCAGTACTGGTCCTATGGTTGACCCCACAACCGTAAACAAGGAACGAGCCACTGCCTCGGCCTTCCTGTCCGTGGGGTCCCTAAAAGCAGGAGTCCCCTCTACTGGGATCGTGGTTATTTTGTTTAACCTGGATACTGGGGGGGGGGTCTACGACTGGGGGAGCCGACCATTTTTTGAGAAGGCTCTTCTCAAAGGGGTAACGCACCGCCATGTATTTGGGGAGCAAAAAGGTCCGTTGCGGTCAACCCCATTCCTTGTAAATTTACTTATCAAAATAAGTCAGATACGGGAACACCTTAGGTGAATGGGCTGGCTTACAGGATCCAAAAGGGACTGCTGCATCAGCAGAGGGATCTACTGGCTCCTGAATCTTCAGGGTATCGGTCACAGCTGTGATAAGTGCTCCAACAAGCGCTTTGTCGAGCACGGACCCAGACGGGGACTCATCCTCACTGTTCGAACGGTCCTGGTCAGCATCATCTGAAACGACAGAGCAGGGGTCGCCAGCCTCAGCAGGGCCCGAGTTTGCGTCAGAGCTCTCCCCGGAGGAGGGGGGGGGCAGGGGCTGCTTTTTAGCACCTTTGCACCCATGTAAACGCCTCCATCTTGAGGACCACTGACAAAGTGTCCAGAGGTAATGCACAGTCTGCAGGCGAACCAGTTGCAACTGCCTGGATTTCGGGGGAAGAAACACCAGTTTCTGAAGCCATGCTTACCCTACCCTGTCTGCCACCTGATGGGGACTTAGGACAGTGGTGGTCCCACCCTCCTAACTGCTGCTGGCTGAGAGGCTCTTTCCCGCAGTACTCACCACCCTGACTGGTTCGGTGCTGTCCATCTAGTAGTGCCTGTGTCCTGCATCAGCTCCCAGGTGCATAGAAGAACCCACTGCGCTGTCCAGAGCTGCTGCAAATGGCGCTGAAACTGTGCGCAAAAACGTGCTTGGGCTTCAAGAAAATGGCCACCGAGCATCCTGTATAAAGGACATAAAACACAGGGAAAATGACTGCCAAGCTACAGGAAAACATGCTGCTCCTTGAAACTGTCCAAAAACCATGTTCAGGCTTCAAGAAAATGGCCGCCGAGCGTCCAGTATAAAGGACATAAACACAGGGAAGATGGCTGCCGAGCTACAGGAAAGCATGCTGCTCCTTGCCCCACCAAAGATGGCCACCAAACACTGTATACCATGAGGGACATTGAAACAAACAGGCAAGAATGGCAGAGAACAGCGCTACAGCGATTGAAAGGTACAGCCTCCAGACACCCCCAGGGAGAGATCCACACACATCCAGGGCACAGCCAGCCAGCGCAGTCCCCCCCCCCCCCCCCCAGGTGAGAGCCCCCGTATATGACACACACACACCGATCAGTAGCCTCATGCAGCATCCCCCAAAGGGAAGGGGGAAGGAAGATAGGGACAGGGAGAGAGGAGAGGGACCCCCGAATTGACCTCCCAGGGAATGCCCAGCTGCCCAGTCCCACCGAAGCAGGGAGAGCTGTACTTAAGAGTCCTGCAGAGCTGGGAGACATTCCATCACAGACCCGCTCTCTGATCAATATGGGGTGGCTGCTGGCCCAGCACACTGTGACACAGACATCAGTAGCCTGGTCATAAGTGTGCCCCAGAGCATTAACGCTCACCAACTACCTCTGGAGCTGATGCCTGTCGTGGCCGATCCAGCGCGTAACTCTTGTCTGCACACGTTCGCTAGCCAGGCTGGGGAGACTACAAGGATAAGGGTATCCAACCTCCACCCAGCCGGCTGTTGATAGCAGATCACAGGATCTTTAATCTTGTGCAAAAAGCAAAGCTTCTGCAGAAAAAACATGGACCGTTGGGCCCACCAGGGTTCCTAGGTCCTTCTCCTTCACTAGGCAAAATAAAACTGAAGTTGCGGGGCAGGCTGAGGGGTTGTTGCCTAAGGGACCGCCCCTTGGGCGGAACTAGAAGTTCTGAGTTTTTTCATTACATGTTATGCCTAGTCCTCTCCTAAAGGTGGCGTAACAACCCAATGATCTAAAGAGAGGAGCTGTGTCAGTCGGTGAATATAAGAGAAATCAATATTTTGGTATGACCAACCTTTGCCTTCAAAACAGCATCAATTCTTCTAGGTACACTTGCACACAGTGGGGAAGAGTTATTGATCTGGTGCACTCACAATCTGGTGAAGCTGTGCATGGTAGCCAATCAGCTTCTAACTTCAGCTTGTTCAATTAACCACTTAAGGACCGCCGTATTGCCATTCTACGTCATCAGAATGGCACAGGCAGGCACAAGCACGTAGATGTACGTGCCTGCCTTCCAGCGGGTGGGGGGGTCCAATCGGACCCCCTCCCGCTGGCTACGGCGGTCCGTTTCCCTCCGGGAGCGATCCGTGATGAGGGGATGGCTGTTGGTTTCTGGCCACCCCCTCTCGATCGCTCCTGGCCAATGACGAACTTCCTCCCACTGTGTATTGTTTACACAGGAAGGAGGAAGTGATGTCATTCTCCTCGGGACGGACCGGTCTACGAGGAGAAGACACAAAGTAAGTGCACCAAAACACTACACTGACACATAGGTACACAAACCCCCCCCCCCCCGATCGCCCCCCGCCCCCCCTCCCCCCCCCCAGTCACAGTGTCACTGATTGCATTGATCATTTCTTTACTGATCAATGCATTCAGTGTCAGTTGTAAAAGTAAAAACTGTCAGGGCAGTTAGTGTTAGGTCCAGGGTAGCCCCCTATCACCCCCCAATAAAGATTTAACCCCCTGATTGCCCCTAGAGTTAACCCTTTCACCCCCTTTTGCCAGTGTCACTAAGCGATCATTTTTCTGATCGCTGCATCAGTGTCGCTACTGTCGCTAGTTATTTTTTTTAGGTTCACCGCCAGGTTTTTATATCGCTAGGTACCCCGATATACTACCCAATAATGGTTTTAACATCCCGATTGCCCCTAGTTAACCCTTTCACCCCCTTTTGCCAGTGTCACTAAGCAATCATTTTTCTGATCGCTGCATCAGTGTCGCTACTGTCGCTAGGTAGCTAGTTATTTTTTTAGGTTCACCGCCAGGTTTTTATAGCGCTAGGTACCCCGATATACTACCCAGTTAACCCTTTCACCAGCGATCACAGTATAAGTGTCACTGGTGACGCTGGTTAGCCAGTTAGTTATTTAGGTTCCCCGTCAGGTTTTTATTTAGCGCCAGGGACCCCCATATACTACCTAATAAAAATTTGAACCCCCTGATTGCCCCTAGTTAACCCTTTCACCACTGATCACCGTATAAGTGTTACGGGTGACTCTGGTTAGTTTGCTTTTTATAGCATCAGGGCACCCACCATTTATTACCCAATAAAGGTTTAACCCCCTGATCACCCGGCGGGTGATATCAATTAGGTTTTAGGGTCAGGGTCTGCGTCGCCCCAGGCAGCGCTAGGTTAGTGGCAGTACCGCTAACACCCACCCGCAAAGCATACACCTCCCGTAGTGGTATAGAATCTGAACAGATCAATATCTGATCTGCTCAGATCTATACTAGCATCCCCAGCAGTTTAGGGTTCCAAAAAAACGCATTGTTAGCGGGATCAGCCCAGATACCTGCTAGCACCTGCGTTTTGCCCCTCTGCCCAGCCCACCCAAGTGCAGTATCGATCGATCACTGTCACTTACAAAACACTAAACACATAACTGCAGCAATCGCAGAGTCAGGCCTGATCCCTGCGATCGCTAACAGTTTTTTTGGTAGCATTTTATATTTAAATCCGGAAGGCAGTGCTTGGTTTTCGGGGTCCCGTACGTGGCTAGGCTCCCAAAAAGTCCCCCACATGTGGTATCCCCGTACTCGGGAGAAGCAGCAGAATTTATTTTGGGGTGTAATTTGACTTCTGCCCATAGCATGTGTGAGCAATATATCATTTAGTGACAACTTTGTGCAAAAAAAAAAAAAAGTTTGTAATATTCCCGCAACTTTTGGCAAAATATAAAATATTCCATGGACTCAACATGCCTCTCAGTAAATAGCTTGGGGTGTCTACTTTCTAAAATGGGGTCATTTTGGGGGGTTTTGTGCTATTTTGGCATTTTATAGCCTTCGAAACTGTGATAGGTAGTGAGGAGTTAAATCAAAAATTTGCACCCTTAGAAATCCTGAAGGTGGTGATTGGTTTTCAGGGTGCCGTGCGCGACTAGACTCCCAAAAAGTCCCACACATGTGGTATCCCCATACTCGGGAGAAGTAGCGGAATATATTTTGGGGTGCAATTCCACATATAACCATGGCATGTGTGAGCAATATATCATTTAGTGACAACTTTTTGTAAAAAAAATTTTTTTTTGTCATTATTCAATCCCTTAGGACAAAAAAAATAAATATTCAATGGGCTCAACATACCCATCAGCAATTTCCTTGGGGTGTCTACTTTCCAAAATGGGGTCATTTGGGGGGGGTTTGTACTGCCCTGCCATTTTAGCACCTCAAGAAATGAGATCGGCAGTCATAAATTAAAAGCTGTGTAAATTCCAGAAAATGTACTCTAGTTTGTAGACGCTATAACTTTTGCGCAAACCAAAAAATATACGCTTATTGACATTTTTTTTACTAAAGACATGTGGCTGAATAAATTTTGCCCTCAATGTATGACTAAAATTTAGTTTATTCGATTTTTCTTATAACAAAAAGAAGAAAATATCTTTTTTTTTCAAAATTTTCGCTCTTTTTCCATTTATATCGCAAAAAAAAATAAAAAAATAAAAAAATCGCAGAGGCAATCAAATACCATCAAAAGAAAGCTCTATTTGTGGGAAAAAAAGGACGCAAATTTCGTTTGGGTGCAATATTGCATGACCGCGCAATTACCAGTTAAAGCAGCACAGTGCGAAATTGGAAAAAGACCTCTGGTCCTTAAAGAGGAAGTAAACCCTGATGGGTTTACTTCCTCTTTTTTTCCCCTGCAAAGGTAAAGCATAATGGACTACTATGCATCGCATAGTAGCTCATTATGTGTCACTTACCTGACACAGGAGCCAGCGAAGTCGCCGCTGTCCCCTGTAGTCCGCCGCATCCATCTTGCTGGTGGCGTCTCGCAGCTCTGACGAATCACAGCGGCGAAGCCGCGATGACGTCACTCCCGCGCATGCGCACGGGAGTCGCGTCTCGCAGCTCCGCCGCTGCCATTCGGCGAAGCCGCGATGACGTCACTCCCGCGCATGCGCACGGGAGTCGACAAATTAGGCAAATCCATTCTTGGACTTGCCGCATTTAGCGCGCCTGCGCGCCGCTGTCTACGGCGCATGCGCCGTAGACAGCGGTGCCCGTTTTCGGGCAAATATCTCCTAAACCATATAGGTTTAGGAGATATTGCTTGGACCTACAGGTAAGCCTTAATCTAGGCTTACCTGTAGGTCAAAGTGGTTTGAAAGGGTTTACTTCCTCTTTAAGGTGTTTATTGGTCCGGAGCTGAAGTGGTTAAGCTTTGACAATAAAACCTGGAAGCCGATTGGTTTCTATGCAGAGCTGCGCCAGATTTCGCACTCTCCAGCTTTAGCAAACAACCCCCAGTTTTTTAAGGAACTTTGCAGGTAGGTTGTTCCAAACATCTTGGAGAACTAACCACAGATCTTCTGTAAATGTAGGCTGCCTCAAATCCCTCTGTTGAGATCAGGGCTCTGTGGGTGCCAAACCATTACTTCTGGGTCCACATGTTTTTGTTTATGCTGAAGATAGATGGCTGTATGTTTGGAGGCATTGTCCTGCTGCAGAATAAATGTGGGTCCAAACAGAAGCCTTCCTGATGGTATGACATGATGGATAAGTATCTGCCTGTAGTTCTCAGTTTTGAGTTCACCACTGATCCTGATCAAATCTCCAATTCGATTTGCAAAAATTAAACCCCAAACTTGCAAGGAATGGCAAGGTAAAAAAAATAAAAAAAACTTCCAATATCAGCCCCCCCAATACTTACATTAGTGAATATAAATAGAGAGACGCTATTCCCACAGTAGTCCCATCTATCAAAAAAGGGACTTATTTCAGAGATTATGCAGCATACTCCAGAAGTAGTAAAAGTTATACTTACATTGCTTGTTTCAAAACAGTGCTGTGCCCATCTACAGCAACGCTGTATTTTCTTCTCACAGGACACAAGAGGCAGCAGCTTGTCAATCAAACCCTGTGAGCAGGGATCGAGGGGTATGTTCAGCCATGCTGTGTCTTTGGATGCACATAGACTCTTGTTGGGAAAAGTAAGCGGGCAGGAAGGTGGTAAGCTACTGACTTTCTCCTCTCTACATCATAGGCACCAATTGCTCCATGGTACTATATAATAACTGGGGGGGTTCTTTGCCATAACACAAAGTGTGCACAGAACACATGACAGCACTGAATTTCTAATAGGAGCAACAAGGATTTTCTTTTGCACTTAAAGAGTAGCTCCAATTTTGTTGAGAAAAAAAACTATTTGCCTCTGTGTGATCTATGTACATTGCAGGGATTTTACCAAACTTAACAAGAAAGTGACTAGGTATGCTTCTCATTCAATCATCAATTCTCTAATAATCACAAATGATATAACAAAAAATATAACAAAACATTGAGTCCATCAAAGTGATACATACACAGGATCCGGTATTGACAGTCCGTTTAGATGATAGATATCCCAGTGGTTGAATGTGTAAACAAATCCAACAAAAAGTGACAGGGTGCTCGTACAAGACCATCCCCCTCATCAGCTCATGCCTCTTACCAGAGACTTTGGATCTCAAATTATGGGAGATCTAAATTGCTTTTGGTCTCCACACATCCCTGTGATTATCAGGAGGGATAAGATATCATCCGCATATAGGTTCAGCCTTGTTACCATCCAAGGATTAAATCTAATACTCAGCCCAGCATATATAAACCGATCTTCAGTAGTTTTCATTAGGGCTGTTACTGATTAAAATTTTCGTGTTGGTTTTTTTTTTTTTTAAATCAATTAATTATAACGCACATACAGATCCAACTACTTTTAGCTGGTCTCCTTGCATTGCAATTCGGCATTAGTCAGTGGTAAATGTGGTATACACTATATACAATCACCCGACACTAGTTCCCACAATCCATGACTTAACTTCACACAAATACGTTTTAAATTCAAACTGTAGCACTGACAAGTCTTTTTTTTCCCCACAGTAGTGTGACAATCCCTCCACCTCCGGTCTAACTAATCACTCTCACCTTATGGCATGGACCCCTGTGCCAACAGGTGGTCATGCAAGCAGGTATCAAAAGGGTTAAGACGGATCATAAACTTCTCTCACATCTCCTTAGATCTCAGCAAGGACGCCAGGTCATGGGTAGAAAAGAAAAGATCTAAGTGCTCACCGCTTAAGTATAAGATTTAATTTTTGTGTTCAAACGCAAACTACTCACATAAAAGATGATAAAAATACAGCATGTAAAACCAACAATCGTGTTAGTTCCATAGGGCAGCAGCGGGTGACATCATGCGTACCTCCTGCCCCGTACACGTTACGTTCAATCAGAACTTCAACGTCACCAGACTCCCCCCTTCCCTTCATTAGCAGACGAGGGCACTTGGGGAAGGGGGGGGAGGAGTCCAGTGATGTTGATGTCCGTGACATCACCAGATCTCTGACGGAACTCCTTGAAGACCAGGAAGCCGGCGGAGAGGAGAGTACAGATCAAAAAAATTTTGATCGATCAAAAAAATTCATAAATTAATCGAGGAATTAATCTTTAATTTCCACAGCCCTAGTTTTCATGCATATAAAAAGGTAGAGGAAAGCACTTCATAGCGTAACATTTAAAACCATTCTATTAAACGTATATATTGTACTTACAGTTAAGATGATCAAAAACAGCAGAATACCCTGGCAGTGAAAGGGTTAATATGCATCATAGGGAGTGTTCTAACTGAAGGGGGAGTGGGACTGTGTAGGGAAATGAACAGATCGCTGTTCATACTCTGTATGAACAGAAGATCTATCAGTTCACTGCTCAGAGAACCGGAAACTGTGTGTTTACACACACAGCTCCTGGTTCTCCGTGTGCCCTGAGCAATCGCGGGAACACGGCGGGCACTCACATCGGCTCGGGGAGCGAGCGTTAGGCGCTCAAGCACCCCACTAGTGGCCTTTTATGCTACCGACGTAGAATAACGGCGGCGGCTGGTCGGCTAGCGGTTAACAGATATTATATAATTCAATGGCATATTTAATTACTTTTCGCACAAGTAAAAATCTGCATTTTTTTTTTCTTACCAGAACATTACTGACAAACCTTTAGGCAGTTATTTTCTGAAAGCCCTGTATATTATAACAGTGACAGCTGCAATGTTTTAGGGGTGCACAACATTTGCGCAACTGTTTATCAAACCTATATTTTCAAGGGAAAAAAAAAATATATATATACTAAGATTTATTTTTAGTCCGCACAAACACAAAAGAATATGAAATTGGTAAAATAAAAGATGGGTTGCATTAAGCAAATAGATACCGAACATGTCATAAAAGAGATCACTTTTACTGAACAGCTGGGAGCGGACTGAAAAAAAAAAAAAAAAGTTAGTTACTTAGCTCACAGCTACTGCTGAGTAGGGGTGCAACGGATCGTCACCGATCCGTGATCCGAACGGGTTAACCCGCTCGGATTGGCACATGCCGCGATCCACGGAGCGCTCCGCGGTCTCGGCTTAGGAAAGGCCGTGGCTTCGGCCTAGCTCCGAAGCGGCGGCCATCTTTCTACACCCAGGCTGTTTATAATGATCGCTCCAACGGAGCGATCACTTGTAAACAAACCGGCGTCATGTCATGATGCCGGTTCCTCTCTCCTCTCTCTCTACTAACCTGTACAGTGGAGGGGAGAGATCCTGAGATGGAAGCAGCCATCCCTCAATACCCTGCCAATACGCTAGCCGATACCCAGCCAATACTCTAGCCGATACCCAGCCAATACTCTAGCCGATACCCAGCCAATACTCAGCCAATATTACAGTGGGGGAGATTGTGGATATTACAGTGGGGACTATATGGTGGTGGAATTTCCACAGGTTTTTACAAATTAAATTATTATTTGCTGATCCGAAAAATGATCCGATCCGTGACTCTGATCCGAGGAACGATCTGATCAGTGAGTTTTTTGATCCGTTGCACCCCTACTGCTGAGTCATGAGCTTGTTTTAACAACTTGAGTTCCAGGCTGTTTATAAACAGCCTGTGGACAGTAAGTGGTTAACAGACCAAAGACATACAAAAAAGGGGAAAAATTCATTGACAAGGTTTTCTATACTTGAAGTGTTACTAACTCCACAACAGTAAAATCAGTCTGTATATGCAGTAAAGCATACTTGTTATACTCACTGTGGAGCCTAAAAGGGTTAAACCTCAGCATTGTGTAAACAGGCTGTTTGATCCTGTCTTCTCTGATCCTCCCCTTCTTCCACAGTCCCCAAGCCATCTCCTGATAGTAGAGACTATGGAGTCACTCTGCACATGCTCAGTTTTGTGTGTATTGCTAGTGTTTTTTTTTTCTTGGGAGAGTGCATGTGATTGGCACAGGGCCAATCAGCACTGTCCAGACAGAGGGTCAGGGGTCCTGCAGCCTCATAGGACAGTCAGAGAAGAATAAAAAATCCTTCTACAAGTTTTAATCAAACACTGATAGAAGTCACAAGACTGCTATATACTGCTGATGAGTTAAGGCATTTAGCAGCTTATATTTCCTAAAATAATTGCATTCCTAGGCAGATATGATTACAATATTTCATTTCATCAATTCAAAAATACAACAGCAAAATAATTTGAAAATGTTTTATTTATTTTCTTCAACATCAGTAATTTGAACTTTTGTGTTTTGCTGTCTCTGTTCAAACTGATGCCTTTCTATAAGTGGCTTATAAATATATAAGCCGGCACCAACTCCAAGTAGCATTGCCAGCATGAGCTGACCGAAAGGCAGTCTAGGAATCATCTTCACAGCAGGAATGCGTTCTTCTGAAGGAAAGGCCGTGAACCTGGAAGAGAAGACATTCACACTAATAAGTTATAACAAATAGAAATGTACCAAATGCAACAGCACAAAACTATTTTAAAATGGTGCTTGTTCAGACCAATGTGATGTGTTGACAACCCCCACCAACCACCAATAATAAACCTGATCAGTACACTACTTTAACCCGTTCACTGCCACAGCCTTTTCTTGTTCTTTGCACATGGATAAAATGTACAGCCTGAAGAGAAGTGACCCCCCCCCCCAAAACATGATACATTTTCTGAAAGCAGATTCCCTACTAAATAAAATAGTGGGAGTTGCAATTTCTTTATGTTACACAACATGATTAACTATTTATCAAAACTCACATTTTCAGTAGAAAATACGCCAACGTTAATTTTATTGCACGCAAACCATTTGTTTTTATATGCAAAATATAAAATCTAAGGGCCGGTTCACACAGGGAGCGACACGACTTGCCGTGCCGCGATCTGACAAGTCGCCCTCGTTCTGTACAATGGAACCGTTCTGAGAGGAGCGACTCGAGTCGCTCCGACTCAAAAAAGGTTCCTGTACTACTTTTGGGCGACCTCGGGGCGACTTGCATTGACTTCTATACAGAAGTCATTTGCAAGTCGCCGCTGAGGTCGCGGCGAGGCAAGTCGGTGTCGCCTCGCATCGCCCCCTGTGTAAACCGGCCCTAAGATTGCACTGAATAAAAAGATACCAAACATGTCAAGCTTTAAAACTGCACATATAAACAAAATAATAAACCAAAATAGTTATCAAAGCTACACCTCCATATAATGGATCCAGGGGGGAAGAATTCAATGCCAGAAACCTTCGATCAGTACGTACCGTTACTCCAAATCATCCACAGAGGGCAGGGGACTGTGTTCCTCTAGATCAGGGGTCGGCAACCAGCGCGCCGCACCCGGCTCGCCACCGCTAGAGGTCTGGCCCATCAGTGCCCATGATTAATTAACAGGCACCCGGCCTGCAGACATTTTCACCACTGTCCTCTTCATTGGACAGCGGCAAGTGCGGCTGCATCACAGGGCTGGATGGGGACGGGAACCAATGAAGTTCACTTTTTACATTAACCACTTCCCGACCGGCACATGCCGATGTACGTCGGCAGAATGGCACAGACAGGCAAATGGGCGTACAGGTACGTTCCTTTAAATTTGCCGCTGTGCCATCTTGCGCGCTGGTCGGGACCTCCATGAGTCCGATCGCGTGTCCTGCCGTTTCGATCGCCACGGGGATACCCGCGATCGTGTCACGGGGAGGAAGAACGGGGAGATGTTAATGTAAACAAGCATCTCCCTGCTCTGCCTAGCAACAGTGTCACTGATCTCTGCTCCCTGTGATTGGAGCAGAGATCAGTGATGTGTAAAACACAGCCACGCCCCCTACAGTTAGCAACACGCCCCTAAGGCACACTTAACCCGTATTAATAAAAATGCCATAAAACTAACCCCTATTTTGTAGACACTAACTTTTGCGCAAACCAATCAATAATCGCTTATTGTGATTTATTTTTACCAAAAATGTGTGGAACAATACGAATCGGTCTAAACGGAGGAAAAAAAATGTTTTTTTTTATATATATTTTGGGGATAATTATTATAGCAAAAAAGTAAAACATAATGTGTTTTTTTTCAAAATTGTTGCTTTTTTTGTTTATAGCGCAAAAAATTAAAAAACGTAGAGGCGGTCAAATACCACTAAAAGAAAGCTCTATTTGTGGGGAAAAAAACAATGTCAATTTTGTTTAGGAGCCACGTCGCACCACCGCGCAATTGTCAGTTAAAGCAACGCAGTGCCGAATCACAAAAAAGTACTTTGGTCAGGAAGGGGGTAAATCCTTCCGGGGCTGAAGTGGTTAACCAGCAGTTCCCACCCCCATCCAGCGCTGTGATATCGATCTCCTACCTTACACATCTGTAAGGTAGGAGAGCTCTACCTACACAGTGTTTGTGTGGGGTGGAGGGGGACAAAGGACACTACGGTGTGTGGTGGGGGGTGCAGGGGACAGAGGACTCTGCTTTGGGGGCACAGGAAACCTGCTATGGGGGGGAGGGGGCAGAGAACATTATAGAAGTGATGTGAAGGGGGACAGTGGGGACAGGGACCCCATCTCCAGACCATGCTGGCTGGCGTCAGCCACCCTTGGGTGCCAGATTGGGGGAGGGGGCAGCAAAATCCAAATCCCCAGCCACATGTTCCCTCAGAGTGAACTGGATTTGTACTAGTTAAGCACCTTAAAGTGAGGTAAACCTATAATGTTATTACTATGGGGATTTGGATAGAAGGAGAATACGGCCCTCCATGCATTTACATACATTGAATCCGGCCCCTAAGGCCCCTTTCACACATGCGGACATTTTGTCCGTATTTCATCCATCCGTTTGCGGATGAAATACGGACATGCATGCATTCCTATGGGATAGCGGGTGTCTGCGGATGAACATCCGCAGACACCCGATATGGTCTGCCTCCGCTATTGTCCGATTCTGCAGACGGAGGAAAATCCTATTTTTCTATCCGTCTGCAGAGCGGATGAAGACGGACAGACGGTCCGTGTTCATCCGATCCCCCATAGAGGAGAGCGGAGAGCTGACAGGGCGGTCCCTGCACAGTGTGCCGGGACTGCCTTGTTATCCGCCGGCTCAGCAGGGACAACGGAGCGATCCCCACTGAGCAAGCGGATCATCATGGGGTGGATCATTACTGATCCGTCCCATGTGAAAGGGGCCTAAAAGTGGAAAAAGTTTGCCGATCTCTGCTCTAGATTAATGTCAGAATATACATAAATTGACTGAGTGTCCGCAAGAATTTGTCAACGAGGAACAGCCAGGATTGCAAAAATACAAAAAGCTTTACTGACAATGAAAAAATGATTGATTATTACATGAACTACACCTCCACCATGTATTCAATTAACCACTTGCCGTCCGTGCTATAGCCGAATGATGGCCACAGAGCAGACCCGACGGCCTCCCCTTTGCACGTTCCCTGCGCACACAATGTGTTCACCGAGTCTCTGTGAGAAAAAAAAAAAAAGCGAAAAACAGTAACTTTAGCCCAATTTTTTGTATAACGTGAAAGATGTTATGCCTAAACAATCATGATCTCTATTCTGAGAGAGAAAAAAATAAAGCTGGATTCTCATTCTAGCCAAAATTGTGCAGCACTTAGTGTATGGGCAGCAAAATTAGGAAGGTAGTTACAGACTCAGAGGAGCGGGAATTGCTCCGTAAGGGGATCAAGGTGGTATTCCACGGGTCAATTAGTACAGTCCAGAGAAATAATTGTATGCGCAAGTGGATCAATCCTATTGCAGTCCCAGGATATTTGCATAAATCACATATGTGCCAGTAGTCATACTATGTAGGAATGAAGCATATTGGTGAAGCAATTTCCTGAGATAGGGATGAGCTGAAGAAGCTCGCCTGAGGAGTGAAATGCATCAGCTTGGTGTCATCACGATGGTGATGTCCGGACACAGATCATTCTCCACGGACACTGCCTTTCCTTGGGAACAAGCCATGGAAATAGCAGGATGGAGCACACAGAGACTATAGCGTGTGGTGCTTGGTGCGCAAGGAACGGGACAATTCCCCCTGTGAAGGCAGGATAGTTCAGCGCCATCCGGGAGTGATGAGACACTGGAACTATCTATACACTTCTGAGTTTACACATCCACCCCCTGGCTGACACCATTAGAGGTCGACCGATATTTGCCGTTTTTTTAATAATCGGCATCGGCCGATTCTGCCGATAAAAAGCCGATTTAGAACTACAGCGGGACTTTGAAATGACTTCTGTAAGAAGACAGTGTAAGTTGTCTGAGTCGTCATAGCAACACTTTCCTCCTCTCTGGGCAGACTGCCAAGAAAAGAACTAAATGATACAATGTTTACACTGAATGAATGAATGAAGTCATCTCTGTGTGTAGAAGTTCTCAGTTTAACCATTTAAAGACTAAATCTTTTCTGACACTTGTTGCTTACAAGTAAAAATCCTGTATTTTCTGCCAGAAAATCACTTAGACCCCCCCAAAAATTATATATATTTTTTTAGCAGAGATCCTAGGGAATAAAATAGCGGTTGTTGCAATATTTTATATCACACGGCATTTGCACAGAGGTCTTTCAAATGCATTTTTTTGGGAAAAAAATACACTATTTAAAAATAAAATAAAAACAGTAAAGGTAGCCCATTTTTTTTTTTTTCGTCCAAAAGTTTTGACTACCTGTTTTTATTTAATACATAGGTTTTTTTTAATTTTTTTTATCTAAATCATACATACAAGTAAACTGATTGGAGGTTTGTTTTGTTTAATAAATGTTTAAATGTAAGAAATTTTCTGTATCACTTATGAAGGCTGCTTTCACACTGGAGCGGGCAGGCGTTGATGGTAAAACGCAAGTTTTAGCGGCTCTTTACCATAATTTTAGCGGTTCTATTTGGCTGCTAGTGGGGCACATATAACCCAGCTAGCGGCCAAGGAAGAGGTTAAATGCGCCCATGAAGCACTGCTGCCAAATCGCATTGCATGCGCTTTGGCAGTGGTGCCCATTCATATCAATGGGCAGGAGTGGATGAGGAGCGGTATACACCACTCCAAACGTGCTGCTTGCAGGATTTTTTTTTTTTTAAGATCCTGCCAGCGCATCGCCTCAGTGTGAAAGCACTCTGTCTTTCACACAGACTGCAGGGGAGCCGTTTTGCAGGCACTTTACAGGCGCTATTTTTAGCCCAAAAGCGCCTGAAAAACGCCCCAGTGGGAAAGGTGTGTTAGATCAAGGGGGATTAAAAAAAAAATAATAAATAAAAAAGGAAAAAAATAATAAATAAAATAAAATCGGCCTAACATATCGGCATCATATATCGGCTATCGGCCGCCATGATTTCTAAATATCGGCATCGGCATCGGCTAGAGAAAAACCCATATCGGTCGACCTCTAGACACCATCCCATCAAGCATACCCCTGCTGCACATGGAGCCTGCAGCGTGTGGTGCTAAGTGTGCAGGGAGCGGGATATCTCCCCCGTTAGTATCCGTGGTAGCTACCCGTGTCCTTAGACAACCTTGTTATATTTTAATTGAATATATGGTGGAAGTGTAATTCATGTATTTAATATTTTTTTATTGTCAATAAAGCTTTTTGTATTTTTGCAATACTGGCTGTTCTTCGCTGACGATTTCTTGCGGACCGTCTGTATGTGTATATGTATGTATGTATGTATGTATGTATGTATGTATGTATGTATGTATGTATGTATGTATGTATATATATATATATATGTATATATATGTATGTATATATATATATATGTATGTATATATATATATATGTATGTATATATATATATATATATATATGTATGTATGTATATATATATATATGTGTATGTATATATATATGTATGTGTATGTATATATATGTATGTATGTATATATATATATATATATGTGTATGTATATATATATGTATGTATATATATATATATATGTATGTATGTATGTATATATATATGTGTATGTATGTATATATATGTATATATATATATATATGTGTATGTATGTATGTATGTATGTATGTATGTATGTATGTATGTATGTATGTATGTATGTATGTATGTATGTATGTATGTATGTATGTAATATATATATATATATATATTAGGGATGCACCGAATGGGTTTTTTGGTGCCGAAACCGATACCGAAAATGAAAAATACACTAGGCCGAAAACCGATACCGAAAATTACTGTTTTTTAAAAATATTTTTATACAGGAGGTGGTCAGAGACTGGCGACATGGTACAGGAGGTGGTCAGAGACTGGCGACATGGTACAGGAGGTGGTCAGAGACTGGCGACATGATACAGGAGGTGGTCAGAGACTGGCGACATGGTACAGGAGGTGGTCAGAGACAGGGGACACGGTACAGGAGATGGTCAGACTGGGGGACACTGTATAGGAGATGGTCAGAGACAGAGGACGTGGTACAGGAGATGGTCAGGGACTGGGGACATGGTACAGAAGATGGTCAGACTGGGGACATGGTACAGGAGATGGTCAGAGACAGAGGACGTGGTACAGGAGGCATCCCCCATTGCAGGCCAGTGTGCCCCATTGCAGCCAGCCTGTGCAGGGAAGAGAGCCGCCTCCGCCGCCTGTTTGATTACAGCGCCAGGAACATCACAGCTTTCATTTCAATAGCTGTGTGTTCCCGGCCGTGCGCCGTTACACACAGCCCCTCCCCCTTGTCCGGGCACTTAGATAGACAGATCATCCGCAGGATTGGACGGATGATCTGTCTATCAAAGTGCCCGGACAAGGGGGAGGGGCTGTGTGTGACGGCGTGCGGCCGGGAACACACAGCTATTGAAATAAAAGCTGTGATGTTCCCGGCGCTGTGATCAAACAGGCGGCGGAGGCGGCTCTCCTGCGCTATACATCCCCCATGATGGGCGTCACCACCCAGGCCACGCCCCATTTTCGGCTCCATTATCGGCCGTTTTTCTCTTTCGGCAAATTGGCGAAAAGGGCATTTTCGGCCGATATGTTTCGGTGCATCACTAATTATTATATATATATATATATATATATATATATATATATAATCGCACGTGCCTGCGAAATAGTGACAAACTTTGCTACCCAGAATTGTCAATAGGCGACACTTCAAATGCTCAGTACAGGTCATCAGTTTAGAGTTAAGAGAGTGCGAGTGTCTTTTTATTTACGTGTAAAAAAATAAAAAAGACTTTCGCAAAGGACTAATGCATTACCAAAAGAAAATGTATTATAAGCTCTGAGGAAGTTCGAGCGATTCCTGGGTTTCCTAGCAACATTTCTACATCTCAACCAGACTGGGGGTTTTGCAGTTTTCAACACTTTTAGCCATTTGGCTGTTTGTATGTTTTTGGCTTGTTTGTTTCCTTGTCCAATTGCCTGAGGCCGCGTACACACGCGGGGACTGTTCGCCCAACTTTGTCCGTCAAACAGTTTCGGCAAACAGTCCGCTCAAAATTAGCATGGACGGACATGGCCACACACGACGGACGAACAGTTTGCTGAAACCGTGCGCGATGACGTGAACGGCACGTACGACGGGACGAAAAATACGACGTCCTATACACTGCATTATAACTTTCGGCGTGAAAATCCTTTCTGAGCATGCGCGCAACTTTGTTTGACGAACAAGCCTACACACGCGGGGACTGTCCGCTGAAACAAGGTTTCAGCGGACAGTTTTTCGGAATTTCCGAAAAACCTTGTTCAGCGGACTGTTCGCTGAAACTGTCCGCTGAAAGCCCACACACGAGCGGACTGTCCGCTGAAACTTGGTTTCAGCGGACAGTTTCAGCGAACAGTCCCCGCGTGTGTACGCGGCCTTACTGATACACCTGACTTTAAAGATAAGCCTCGAGTCTATGAAGTCCTACCAGGGGTCCTTTCATATACTTGGATTAGATACTTCTTTACACAGTCACTTTCATTCAAAAGGGAAAACTAACATATCTGTAGCAATAAAGTTGTCATGTTAGTGGAGTCAAATCAATCAACACATTGATGGAATTTTGAATAAGACTATTTAAAGAAAAAATTTTCATTATATCTTTCAAATTTTTTAGTACCATGCATGGTTCAAAAATTTTTCCAATAGAGTGATGTGTGTGGATTGAATGGATGGTGTGGATGAGAACATATGTTAGACACCGATGTCTCATTAAGACCTTGTCTTAAATTTTAATTGTATTGGAGGGGTTAATTATATTTAATGTTTGTACTATTTATCTGTGGTGTGAGAGCCATCAATAAAATCTTGTTATATCCAGTATACCCTCCTTGAAGAATATTTTTGGAAATTTCCAGTCCTTTACAAATATATGGTTGTTAAGGAGTGGGCAGCCGCCGCGTCCTTAACAACCCATGAGTCATCCGCTATCAGCGGGGGTTTCCCGCTGACAGCTGAATGTAAAGAAAAGCTTTGCCAGCATTTACCGTATATACTCGAGTATAAGCCGAGATTTTCAGCCTCTTTTTTGAGGCTGAAAGTGCCCCCCTCGGCTTATACTCGAGTCATCGCTGTCTGCCCGCTCGATCAGCGTGTCGAGCAGACAGACAGCGGCCATTCTATGATTCAAAAGCCGCGCCTCCGGCTCCGCCTTCGCCTGTGATAGGCGGAACACTGAATTTCCCAGCAGCCTGTGTTCCGCCTATCACGGGCATCGTCTCATCCTCGTACTACGGACGAGGATGATACGACGTCTGTGATAGGCGGAACACAGGCTGCTGGGAAATTCAGTGTTCCGCCTATCACAGGCGAAGGAGGAGGCGCGGCTTTTGAATTTTACAATGGCCGCCGACGAAGAGGGCACGGGACGGAGGCAAGGCAAGGCAAGGCACGGCACGGGACGGGACGGGACGGGACGGGACGAAGGCAAGGCACGACACGGGACGGAGGCTCGGGACAAAGGCTCGGGACACAGGTAGGCTGGACACACACACACACACACACACACACACACACACACGGATGGAGACACACACACACACACGGATGGATGGATGGATGGAGACACACACACAGGGATGGATGGAGACACACACACACAGGGATGGATGGATGGATGGATGGATGGAGACACACACACACAGGGATGGATGGATGGATGGAGACACACACACACAGGGATGGATGGATGGAGACACACACACAGGGATGGATGGATGGACACACACACACACAGGGATGGATGGACGGACACACAGGGATGGACGGACACACAGGGATGGACGGACACACACACAGGGATGGACAGGCATGTCTCACCCTCGGCTTATACACGAGTCAATAAGTTTGCCAGTTTTTTTGGGGGTAAATTGGGGGCCTCGGCTTATATTCGGGTCGGCCTATACTCGAGTATATACGGTAAGAAAAAAATAAAAATAAAAAAATCAAAGCAAACAAGCTCTTTAACCACTTTTAGACCGGACCATTTTGCTGGTAAATGACCAGAGGTCTTTTTACACTTTGGCACTGCGCTGCTTTAACTGGTAATTGCGCGGTCATGCAATGTTGTACCCAAACGAAATTTGCGTCCTTTTCTTCCCACAAATAGAGCTTTATTTTAAAGGTATTTGACTGACACTGCGATTTTTATTTTTTGCGATATAAACGTAAAAAGACCGCAAATTTTGAAAAAAAATTATATTTTCTACTTTTTGTTATTAAAAAAATCCAATAAACTCAATTTTAGTCATACATTTAGGCCAAAATGTATTCAGCCACATGTCTTTGGTAAAAAAAAAAAAGTCAATAACTGTATATTTATTGGTTTGCGCAAAAGTTGTCACATCTACAAACTAAGGTACGTTTTCTGGAATTTACGCAGCTTTTAGTTTATGACTGCCTATCTCATTTCTTGAGATGGCAGGGCAGTACAAAACCCCCCCAAATGACCCCATTTTGGAAAGTAGACCCCCTAAGGAAATTGATAAGTGGCATGTTGAGCCCATTGAATATTTTATTTTTTTGCCTCAAGCGATTGAATGACAAAAAAATTTTTTTTTTTTTTTTTTTTTTTTTACACAAAGTTGTCACTAAATGATATATTGCTCACACATGCTATGGGCATATGTGAAATGACACCCCAAAATAAATTCTGCTTCTTCTCCTGAGTACGGGAAAACCACATATGTGGGACTTTTTGGGAGCCTAGCCGCGTACGGGGCACCGAAAACCAAGCACCGCCTTCAGGCTTTCTAAGGGCGTAAATGTTTGATTTCACTTCTCACTACCTATTACAGTTTTGAAGGCCATAAAATGCCAAGATGGCACAAAACCCCCACAAATGACCCCATTTTAGAAAGTAGACACCCCAAGCTATTTGCTGAGAGGCATGTTGAGTCCATGGAATATTTTATATTTTGCCACAAGTTGCGGGAAAATTACAAACTTTTTTTTTTTTTTTTCCACAAAGTTGTCACTAAATGATATATTGCTCACGCATGCCATGGGCATATGTGAAATGACACCCCAAAATAAATTCTGCTGCTTCTCCTGAGTACGGGGATACCACATATGTGGGGCTTTTTGGGAGCCTAGCCGCGTACGGGGCCCCGAAAACCAAGCACCGCCTTCAGGCTTTCTAAGGGCGTTACAGTTTTGAAGGCCATAAAATGCCAAGATGGCACAAACCCCCCCCAAATGACCCCATTTTGGAAAGTAGACACCCCTAAATTTAGGGGTACACTAGTGAGACTAGGTAATAAATGGCGGGTGCCCTGAAACTATAAAAAAATAACTAACCAACCAGCGTCACCTGTAACAGTTATATGGTGATCACTGGTGAAAGGGTTAACTAGGGGGCAATCAGGGGGCTTTATGCGGTAGTATATGGGGGTCCCTGGCGCTATAAAAAGCTGCGGCGAACCTAAATACCTACCTGCCTAACTAGCATCACCTGTGACACTAATACAGCAATCAGAAAAACGATCGCTTATTAGGCTGGGTTCACACTGGAGCGATGCGGGAACGCCACAAATCCGCGGCGGGTTCCCGCATCACATACCTCCCGGCGGCAGTTCACACTGCCCTATGCGAACTGCTGGGAGTGTCAGTGAAATGTTAATGACACCCCCAGATCAGTTCGCATATCGCAGTGCGATCTGCAAACTCGGATCGCATGGTGTGAACACCCATGCGATCAGATTCTGCTGCGGACAAAAAAAAAGGGTCCCGTGCGAATTTGCGGCGGGTGCGGCGAATGGCTGAACTCGAATCGCAGAGATCGGATGTGATTTGCACTGCAGTGCGGTGCGAATCACATCCGTTCTCATAAACCGCTGCAATGTGAACCCAGCCTTAGTGACACTGGCGACGGGGGGTGATCACGGGGTTAAACCTTTATTGGGGGGGTTAGGGGGGTACATTAGAACTAAAGGGGGCTAACCCTAACTGCCCTAACAGTTATTACAGTCACAAATGACACCAATGCAAAAAAAATAAAAAATGCATTGGTGTCACTGTGACTGGGGGGGCAGGGGTAATTGGGGGGGGTGATCGGGGGGTAAAGGGGGGGTGTGAGTGTGCCTGGCATGTTCTACTGTGAAGTGTCGTGTTGGTGCAACTCACCGATCCTCTCTCCTCGGTGTCGGAACGAAAAATACCGACACGGAGGAGAGATTACATCACTTCCTCTCCTGTGTTTACATTACAGGAGAGGAAGTGATGTCACAAAGGATTTCCATTCGTCGGGAGCGATCGCGAGGGGGTGGCCATGAATGAATGGCCGCCCCCTCATCCCGGATCGCTCCCGAACGAATACCGACCGCCGCAGGCACCGGGGGGGGGGGCCCGATCGGGCCCATATGCCTGCCCGTGCCATTCTGTCGACGTACATCGTCGTGCGGCGGTCGGCAAGTGGTTAAAAAAAAAAAAAAAAAAAAAAAAAAAAGGTTGTGGGGGTTCCTTTCAAAATGCATACCAGTTGCGAAGCCCCCCCCCCCCCAAAATGCTGAGCTGTATTTTACTGCATTTCTTAAAGTGATAGATAACGCTTTATGAATGCAGCCCAATATGTTTAATTGTGCGAAGTTATACTTATGTTTGTAATGGCATTTGTTTCTTATTAAGCGTATGATGATTGATCACATCTTTACAGTACTGGGACTTTCGGATTACATTTTGTTTGCATGTGATATATTAAATTAAATTAGAGATTTCTCTGGCAAAATCAACAGCTCAACTATCACCCTGCCCCTTGTGCCAAGGTTCTAGGTGTTATCCTGGACTCTGAACTATCCTTTCACACCCACATCCAATCCCTTTCCAAAGCTTGCTGCCTCAACATCTCTAAAATACGTCCCTTCCTAACCAAGGACACCACAAAGCTCAAAATGTACTCCCTGGTCATCTCTCACCTCGACTACTGCAACTCCCTCCTCATTGGATTACCTTTGCACAGGCTATCCCCCCTTCAGTCCATCATGAATGCTTCTGTCAGACTCATCAACCTTACAAACCTCTCAGCGTCTGCTACCCCACCCTGCCAATCCCTCCATTGGTGCCACTCAAACAAATGAACTTCAAAATACTAACAATAACTTTCAAAGCCATCCACAACTTGCCCCCCAGCTACATCACTAACCTAGTCGAAAAACACCAACCAAATCGTTCTCTTCATTCCTCCCAAGAACTTCTGCTCTCTAGCTCCCTCGTCACCACCTACCATGCTTGTCTCCAAGACTTCTCCCGAGCCTCTCTCATCCTCTGGAACGCTCTTACCCCAATCTGTGATACAGCACTGAGTTACTTTAACTGACAATTTTGTGGTTGTGCAACACGGTACCCAAATAAAATGTATGCAATTTTGTATCCTACAAATAGAGCTTTCTTTTGGTGGTATTTGATCACCTCTTATCAGAACAGAGAACTGCCTTATTTACATTGTCAGTAAAACACAGAATGGAGATCTGCCTATCGGTGGGTGCTAGCAGACAGCCAGCACCCACAGACTGGCATCTGCTGTGAATAATCACAGAAGCGCCACGCCCCTTGCTGACAGACATGCAGAATCACACATATACACATATATATATATATATATATATATAATTTATTTAGTCAGCCACCAATTGTGCAAGTTCTCCCACTTAAAAAGATGAGAGAGGCTTGTAATTGTCATCATAGGTATACCTCAACTATGAGAGATAAAATCTGGAAACAAATCCAGACAATCACATTGCATACAAATTGAAACTCCTAAGGTTTGACCTCATATTATATATGTTTTTGGTAAATCTGAAGGAAAAACTCAAAAAAAGTCTTCAGAAGCTTGTCACACACAGTTACTGGTATGTTGGCCCATTCCTCCATGCAGATCTCCTCTAGAGCAGTGATATTTTGGGGCTGTCACTGGGCAACATGGACTTTCAACTCCCTCCAAAGGTTTTCTATGGGGTAGAGATCTGGAGATTGGCTAGGCCACTCCAGGACCTTGAAATGCTTCTTAAGAATTCACTCCTTTGGTGCCCAGGCAGTGTGTTTGGGATCATTGTCATGCTGAAATACTCAGCCACGTTTTATCTTCAATGCCCTTGCTGATGGGAGGAGGTTTGTACTCAAAATCTCACGATACATGGCCCCATTCATTCTTTCATGTACATGGATCAGTCATCCCGTTTCCTTTGCAGAGAAACAGTCCCAAAGCATGATGTTGCCACCACCATGCTTCACAGTAGGTATGGTGTTCTTTGGAGGAGAAAGAATGCTAAGTTGCAACCAAACACGACGAGTTGTGTTTCTACCAAACAGTTCTACTTTGGTTTCATCTGACCATAGAACATTCTCCCAATCCTCTTCTGGATCATCCAAATGCTCTCTAGCAAACCTCAGATGGGCCCGGACATGTACTGACTTAAGAAGGAGGACACGTCTGGCACTGCAGGATCTGAGTCCCTGGCGCTGTAGTGTGTTACTGATGGTAGCCTTTGTTACGTTGGTCCCAGCTCTATGCAGGTCATTTACTAGGTCCCCGTGTGGTTCTGGGATTTTTGCTCACCGTTCTTGTGATCATTTTGACCCCACAGGGTGAGATCTTGCGTGGAGCCACAGATCAAGGGAGATTATCAGTGGTCTTGCATGTCTTCCATTTTCTAATTATTGCTCCCACAGTAGATTTCTTCACACCAAGCTGCTTGTCTATTGCAGATTCAGTCTTCCCAGCCTGGTGCAGGTCTACAATTTTTTTTCTGGTGTCCTTCGACAGCTCTTTGGTCTTCACCATCGTGGAGTTTGGAGTGTGACTGTTTGAGGTTGTGGACATGTGTCTTTTATACTGATAACAAGTTCAAACAGGTGCCATTAATACAGGTAATGAGTGGAGGACAGAGGAGCCTCTTAAAGAAGAAGGTGGTCTGTGAGAGCCAGAAATCTTGCTTGTTTGTCGGTGACCAAATACTTATTTTCCACCATGATGTGCAAATAAATTCTTTCAAAAATCAGACAGACAATGTGATTGTTTCCACATTTTGTCTCTCATAGTTGAGGTGTGTGTAAATTTATTTAGAGATATATATATATATATATATATACACACATACACACACACACACACACACACACTCAGCTATGGGTCGGTCTTTAAAGCGGGATTTTTTTATCTGTGTCACTGGTGGGCGATTCCTACGGTATCTTTGCAGTCACGATCGGAGTCTTTTTAACCCCCGGCGTGACGATTTCATTGCTAAGGAAAACTTTTAAAAAAGCAGTCCGGCGGTTTCCATTTTCACTGTGGGCATTTGAAGCCCACAGGCATTTACTTCCTGGATGCGATGACACTGAGCTCCCAGCATCCACCGCTCCGTCTCGCACATGCTCATTGAGTGTCCTCTTTGTTTTCCTTCCTCTTGCCTCATGTGCTATAGTGGTAATGGCAGATAGAGCTGCCTGCCCACTTTCAAAATGGCAATTTCGGACATGCCCTCGTCACGTGACCGGCGTCCTCCTTCCGAAATCTCACGAGATTTCGGCATGACTGTGTCCCCCACTGATTCCTGGGAAATAGCTAAAAAAGTTCCCAGGGACCATTGCGAAGCCGATAAACACGCCTACTCCCACGGGAGGAGAGCCCGGAAGTCGGCATAAACATTAAAAATAAAAAAGGTAAATACTGCATATTATTTTATTTCAATGGTCATATCTGCATCTATGTTCCAAAGCCATTTGAAGAAGATGAACTTGCAATTTTCTGTACAAAACCGCTTTAAGCAATGTGGTCAATGCACGCTTTTGAAGACTCTGACAATATGGCTTTCCTCTGTAGCCAAGGCATCCAGTCTCTCAGGAAGCTTCTATGGGAACCACATATTCTGCTCTCCTCTCTCAAAAACATTTTGGATTGTTTGAAAATTTGGGACTTGTTTCACAATTTTTTATAAAATATTTTGTATTTAAGAAGGTGATTCAGTGTCATGTGCCTGTTTTTTGCTTAGTGAACGATCAATCTGTGCCAATGGTCAATTTAAACTGAAAACACAGTTGAACAGAAAAAAACTATTTTAAATGCCATATGTAGGATGAAAATTATACAATAAAATAGTAAAAAGTGGGGGCGTGGCCTGGACGGCGATGGAGTAGGTCGCAAGTGAGTTGCGCTCCGCTCCCGGTATATCCTGTACGCTTATCCTGCCCTCAGCGACTGCCTTTTTATTACGGAGAATCGGCGGATAGGGGTCCGGTCATCCTTCCAGACATGTCTCCGTCAAAGAAGCACAGCTCGGCGGCGGCCTCCTTGGAGAAATTCCGTAGGCAGGATAGAGAGCCGGCCCAAGATGGCGCTTCCTCGCCTTCCGCAACCCCTCCGGCGGCAAACGACACGGACAAGGTGCTTGAAGCTATCTCTGCCTGCCAATCTTCCCTTACAACCAAGATTGAAGAGATCAAAGTCGACATCTCTCTCATGCGGCAGGACATGTCCAAGATCAGGGATCGTGTAAAGGAGGCCGAGGACAGGCTTGGTCGGGTGGAAGACGAGCTACACCCGCTCCAGCAATCCCACGAGGAGGTGAGGCGCCAACTCCATCTTCTAGCTCAAAAGCAAGATGATCTAGAAAACAGGGCGCGCAGGTCGAACGTTCGGTTTATCGGCCTGCCGGAGGGAGCAGAGGGCCACGATCCGTCTACCTTTCTAGAGACTCTTTTGACCAACACCTACGGTCGGGAAGCATTTTCTAATACCTTCGTTGTGGAACGAGCGCATCGCATGCCAGCGAGGCGCCCGCCGGAAGGCGCACCACCACGTACGTTTATCGCCAAACTGCTCAACTTTCGGGACAGAGATGCAATTCTGCGCCTTAGCAGGGAGAAGGGCAACATTCCGTTTCAAGCAGGCCATGTTATGGCATTTCCAGACTTCTCTGCAGAAGTGCAAAAACAGCGCGCCCGCTTCATGGAAGTTAAGAAGAGGCTGAGAATCCAACATTTAAAATATGCTATGATGTACCCAGCGCGGCTGCGAGTTCTGGGCGAAGACCGAGCTCATTTCTTTGATGACCCGGCGCAGGCGATGGACTGGTTGGAAAGGAGGGAGGCTGATAGGAACCGCCGGGTGCAGTGACTGGCCCGGTCCCCCTGATTTGGGATGTTGTCCTAGAGTTTTACCTCCCCGATATACTTACCTATCACCGGTGAAGAGGTACTTATCCTGGAATGGCCTACCTATTACCGAACATCATACTGATGATGACTGTTACCACTGTGGGCCTTCCCCAAGGCGGCCCGTGCCTGTTTTGTTCCCATTAGACTGTTGCGAGGGCAGTAGATGACCTGCACCTATTCTGGAGTGCCCTCCCGGACTGCTTACGGATTTTGCTTCTCCTCATTCTACCTGAAATGGACTTGAAACTTTTTACAGCGTGGCCCCGAGCTTTCCTCGGGCTGCCCTTTACCGTGGGTATTCCGTGCTAGGACGTGTGCCCCCCTCTTTCTTCCCTTCTTCTTCCTCTCCTCTTCTCTTTTCCTCCTCTTCTTTTGCTCTGTTTCTGATCGCTTTACCTCAGTTCTCCTGTCTTCTCTGTTATTGACCCCAATATTGATTTGCCTATTCCACATGTGTCGCTGATGGGATCACCCCCTTTTTTTGTTGGCACCGGGGGCGGAGGCTGTGACCCTTGTTTTACGGCTTAGCCCGATGGGCTACTCTATGCGCCTTATGCAGCGAGTAGTCGCCCCCTATATAGTTAAACGCCCGACCTATCCCCGTGTGGCTGTGTGCAGTCCGGGCAGTGGAGGGAGGTTCTGCTGGCTGCATTCGCTACGGGGGATGAGGGCGAAAGTTTGGATGTTTGGGGACGTGTGCTCCAGTTCAGTTGGAAGGACTGAGAGCTGGGTGGGGGGTGGGGGGGTGGTTTGGGGGTTTGGGTTCATGATAGTTTCTTGGTTGTTGTTTTTTGGGGTTATGGTACAAAGGGAAATACTTCAATGTCTGATGATGAGATGGTGGGTGGGAAAATCGAGAGTTGTGCTGAGCTCCGCACTGGGAGTCAGTCCGCCTAGCGAGTTGTATCATTTAAACGCCACTAGTAAATGGCCCCAGTTAAATTTTTGACGTGGAATGTCCGTGGGATTAGAGATAAGCTAAAGCGTACGGCTGTCTTTGCATGCCTCAAATCCTACAGAGCGGACATTATAGTGCTGGTGGAAACGCATGTAACGGGCCAGCTACAGCTGGCGCTTCGGAGGCCGTGGGTTGGCTGGACTTACCACGCTACCCACACTCCATATTCCAGAGGAGTTTCCTTATTAATAGCCAAGACAGTGCCCTTTCACCTTCTTGATTTGCGGACTGATCCCCAGGGCAGGTTTATATTTCTTAATTGCACTATTCAGGGCAGGAGGTTTCTGATTCTGGCAGTATACATACCGCCCCCATACTCGGCTGCTGTCGTGTCTGAGGGCATGTCATATATGGCCCGATACCCTGATACCCCGGCCATCTGGCTAGGGGACTTCAACCTTGCCCTTGACCCAAGCATGGATAGACTTCGGGGTGGCTCTGCCCCTGCGACCCATATGGGGTCTAGACTGAGTCGCACCCTTCGGGAATTTGCATTGACAGATGTGTGGCGCTATAGAAACCCCACATCCCGGGTATACTCCTGTTTTTCGGCTACGCACTCTACTATGTCCCGCATAGACTATATTTTGACGTCAAATGTCCTTCTCCCGCAGCTGGAGGATGCAGGGTTTCATGCGCGGTCCCTCTCAGATCACGCCCCCTGTTGGGCTACCCTGTCTCTGATGCAACAACTGGGGCCTAGGGGCTGGCGCCTGAATCCCTTCTGGCTAAAAGCGCTGGAGGAGAGAGACGACCTGTCTGGGGAGTGGAGTCATTTTTTTGCAGCTAATAGGGGGACGGCTACGGGTGGACATGTTTGGGAGGCTTTTAAACTGCATGCAAGGTCCTTGTTGATCAGGCGGATAAATAGATTAAAATGTTCCTCTAAACAGATCCTCCGTCAGGCGGAGGAGCAGTTGGAGGTTGTCACCCGGGAGTTTACGTCACATCCCACCGAGGCGAATGCCTCGGCCCTCAGGCTTCAGACCCGTGTTCTTGACCAACTACACTTTGAGCAGGCTAAACGCAAGCATTTTTTTACACGGCAGCGGATTTTTGAACAAGGCGAGAGAGCGGGTAGGCTTTTGGCTTACCTCGCCCATCAGGATGCGAGGCCACCTGTAGTGGTGTCGCTGATGGATGGGAGCGGCGCTCTTGTGTCTGAACCGGGAGCGGTGACCGAGATGTTCCGGTCTTACTTTGCTGACCTCTACGCCTCTCGTGTGGAGGTCACGGCTCAGGAGACCCAAACTTTTCTACGAGATGTTCCTTTCCCTCAATTATCGGTAGCTCAGATAGCTGATCTGGAGGCTCCGATCTCACTAGACGAGGTAGTGGTGGCGTTATCTTCCCTGGCAGCGGCCAAGGCTCCGGGACACGACGGTCTACCGTTGGATTTTTACGCAACATACTCCGACGTTCTGGCCCCTGAGCTGCTGAATTTATATAATTACTTATTTGAGTCCGCTTCCCTTCCGGAAACGCTGCGCCAAGCGACGATTATAGTCATTCCAAAACCGGGCAAAGACCCACATAGCCTAGATTCATTTCGTCCGATTTCCCTGTTACAGGTGGACATAAAGATCTTAGCCAAGATCCTGGCATCCCGATTGTGCTCCCACGTTTTGTCCCTTATCCACTCGGATCAGACCGGTTTCATGCCTGGTAAAAATACGGCAATGAATATTCGTAGACTCCACATGAATTTACAAGCCACGCACGACAATGGTGGTACCAGGGCCGTGGTGGCGTTGGACGCGGCCAAGGCGTTTGATTCGGTGGAGTGGGGATATCTGTGGGAGTGCCTTCGGCGCTTTGGATTTGGGCCTAAGTTTCTGCAATGGGTCCAGATATTATATTTTTCCCCGGAGGCGCGCGTGGCGGTGAATGGTTGCCTGTCCGAGCCCTTTCCTCTGGGGCGCGGGACCAGACAGGGGTGTCCCTTGTCGCCGCTCCTGTACGCCTTAGCAGTAGAACCACTGGCTATCTCCCTTAGGTCCAGCGTCCAAGTTGGGGGTCTTAGAGCAGGGCCCCTAACGGAAACGGTAAGCATGTACGCGGACGACATGCTTCTGTACCTTGCGGATGAGGGACCCTCCCTGAGAGCGGCCCTGGGTATTATTGAAGAGTTCGGTAGGCACTCGGGCCTCACCATAAATTGGGCAAAATCATTGATTCTTCCCATTGACCTCTCTCCGCCGGAGAGGGACACTTCGTCCCTTCCGCTGCGTAGAGTGGCCACTATTCAGTATCTGGGGGTTCAGATCACCAGGGATCCCTCCGATTATATAACCCTTAATATAGAACCACTGATCTTATATCTAAAATCCAAAACTCAATCTTGGGCTAGGCTCCCTCTAGGTGTCATGGGACGGATAAATTTAATCAAGATGATCCTCCTCCCCAAATTCCTCTACAAACTCTGGCAGGCCCCTACCCTTATCCCCCTTAAATATTTTAAAACTATAGACACAATTCTAAATTCTTTTATCTGGGGCTCTGGTAGACATAAATTAGCCTGGAATACTCTTAAAAACCCTACGGATATGGGAGGAGCTGCGCTCCCCGACTTTCGTGCCTACTACGTAGCTGCTCAGCTCTCCCACTTTTTTCACCTCCACAAGATGGACGCTTCCAGATACCAGTCGCTACTCTGTGGGGGGTCTTCTGGTAGCGCCCATTCCCCCCTGCAGGTCTTGTTTAGGGGGAGAGAGTCTAATGGGAGGAAGAGGAAATCTGCTCCATTACTGCTACAGCACAGGCGGATCTGGGGTATCGCACAAAAGATGCTGGGAGCGGACTGGATGCACTCACATACACCCCTGTGGTACAACTCCCAATTGAAGGAGCTCAGGGGGCTGCCGGGAGCGGACCTCTGGGCCTCCCGGGGAGTGATGTACCTATACCAGGTCGTCTCCCCACGAGGGGTGCGTGGTTTCCAGGCGCTACAAAGAGAGTTTGAGCTCCCCGCCTATATGTTATTTCGTTATGCACAATTATCCCATGCCCTTCGGGCTCAATTCGGGGAGGGATTCCCGGATCCACAGGAATTATCGGTAGTGGGTGTTATAGTGGGAGAGGAGCCCACAAAATTAATTTCGACCCTATACAACTCCCTTAGAAGAAGATCGGTAGCTGCAATTACGGAGAATACGAGATACCGATGGGAGGAGGATGTGGGCCCGATCTCGGGGGAGGAGTGGGAGGAGATCATGACTACAGTTAAGCGAGTGTCCCCTAGGGTGCCAGATAGGTTAACTCAATTATATATCCTCCATAAGTCATATCTTACGCCGGCCAGGATCTGTAGATACAGGCCCTCCCTGGGGCCGGGGTGTCCGCGATGTGGGAGCCTCCCGTGCTCCTTTTACCATCTACTGTGGTCCTGCCCCGATATTCAGGCCTTCTGGCTACAGGTGGTACGGTTTCTGCACGATCAAATGGGCTCCCCCCTTCTGCTGGATCCTAAGGCTTGTTTGTTAGGCCTGGAGCTGGGCGCCCCGGAGGCACCCTCCGATGCGACCTTTACCCAAGAAACATTGTTCAGTGCGAGGAAACTGATTGCCAGGTTGTGGATGCGGCCCGAGACTCCGACATTCGGGGCTTGGGTGGCTGAGGTTAACTCTAATTTACCGCTGAAAAAAGTTATCTACACACACAGGGGGTGCCCTGGCAAATTTAATAAGATTTGGGATCGCTGGCTTAATGACCCGGATACTTGTGGGAGCTGAGTCCACGTCAGGGTTGGGTTTGATTAGATCTTATGTGCTATTATGTTTCACCTTCTGCTATTTAGTTCAATGAACTTTGAAACTCCAATATTGATGTCTGTATATCTGACTTTGTTTATATAGCTATGCTCTGGATATCTTGTTGCGCTAATACGGCATTTAGATGTTTTTTGCTGTTGACCGCTGAATGTACCATTGACTGATTGTTTATTCTTTCCTTTTTCTTTCCCTGTAACCTGTACCATTGCCCAATAAACTTGTTTTATAAAAAAAAAAAAAAAAAAAAAAAAAAAAAAAATAGTAAAAAGTAATTCTATCAGTAAATTTTGGACTTTTGTTGGTTACATTCGTTTGAGGCTTCTGAGATTATTCCCAATTCAGTGACAGGTGCATTTGATCTGCTGTTGACCTCCATCTAGCCTGTTCTTGACTAGCTTTAAGCAGGCTATAATTAAGATAGAATTGCATGGGGATGCAAAACCCACCTGCTGCAAACAAAAACCTTTCAACACAGGCCCTAACTCTACATTTGCCACATAAAACAAACAAAATCACATCTACCCCAACCGTGTGAAATTTACCTGCTTCTTTAACTTTTTGCGGAAATACTCATATTTTCTTTTGTAATCCCGTGAATAAGGCACAGCCTTCAAAGCAAAAACAAAAAGTATGGAAAATGTAATATAACACTTAGGAAACTGAGTGTAATCATTGTTGTAAAATATTTTTTTTAAAGTTAACTGCATTTGTGTTTTTAGTGTGAAGCATCCCCTCTGTGCATAAATGCCAACTTAAAGTGATATTAAAGCGTTGTTTTTTTTTACATTAAAATAGAAAACATGTTATGCTTACCTGCTCTGTGCAGTAGTTGTGCACAGGGTAGCCCAGATCCTCTTCTTAGGTCCCCCGAGAAGGGTCTCCGGCCCCTCCCTCCTACCCGTAGAGCAAGCAGCTTGCTATGGGGGCACCCAGGCAGGCTCTTTCCTGAACCGCTGCTCTGTGTGTCCATTCACACAACGCCAATGGCTCCCACTGCTGTCTCAGCCAATTAGGAGGGAGAGTCGAGACTCCCGTGCACATCGTTGATGGAAGATCGGATTCGGTTAAACATTGGGGGGGGGCTGCTGCACAGAGAAGGTTTTTTTACCTTCATGCATATCAAAAACAGGAAGAAGATCTGGACAGCCTCGCTCAAAAAATGTTTTTTTGCCTTTTATTCAAAAATTCTTGTGAACAAAAACACAAGCCACAGCAGGAACAATACCCCATAATGACAACATGAAAGAAGTTTGTTTGAAATCTTTGCAAATTTATTAAAAATTTAAAAAATCTCATGTACATAAGTATTCCCAGCCTTTGCCATGACACTCAAAAGGTGCATCCTGTTTCCACTGATCATTTTTGAGATATTTCTACAACTTAATTGGAGTCCACCTGTAGTAATTTCAGTTGATTGGACATGATTTGGAAAGGCACACACCTGTCTATATAAGGTCCCACAATTAATAGTGCACGTTAGAGCACAAACCAAGCCATGAAGTCCAAGGAATTGTCTTGTAGACCTCCAAAACAGGATTTTATCAAGGCAAAGGGTAAAGAAAATCTCTGCAGCATTGAAGGTCTCAATGAGAACAGTGACCTCCATCATCTGTAAATAGTTTGGAACCCCCAGGACTCTTCCTAGAACGGGCCGCCTGGCAAAACTGAGCGATCGGGGGAGAAGGGCCTTTGTCAGGGAGGTGACCAAGAACCTGATGGTCACTCGGACAGAGCTCCAGCATTTCTCTGTGGAGGGAGGAGAACCTTCCAGAAAAACAACCGTCTCTACAGAACTTCACCAATCATGCCTGTATGGTAGAGTGGCCAGACAGAAGCCACTCCTCAGGCACCTAAAAGACTCAAGACCATGAGAAACAAAATTCATTGGTCTGATGAAAAAAAGATTGAACTCTTTGGCCTAAATGGCAAGCATCATGTCTGGAGGAAACCAGCCACTGCTCATCACCTGGCTTATACCATTCCTACAGTGAAGCATGATGGTGGCAGCATCATGCTGTGTGGCTGTTGTTCAGTGGCAGGAACTGCCTATTCAGGATTGAGGGAATGATGAACGAAGCAATGTACAAAAACATAATTGATGAAAACCTGCTCTAGAGCGCGCAGGACCTCAGACTGGGAGGAAGGTTCATCTTCCAACTGGACAATGACCCCAAGCACACAGCTAAGATAACAAAGGAGTGGCTAAATGACGACCCTGTGAATGTCCTTGAGTGGCTCAGCTCAACGCCCAGACTTGAACCTGATTGAACATCTCTGGAGAGATCTGAAAATGGCTGTGCACCGACGCTCCCCATCCAACCTGATGGATCTTGAGAGGTCCTGCAAAGAAGAATGGGAGAAACTGCCCAAAAATAGGTGTGCCAAGCTTGTAACATCATACTCAAAAAGTCTTGAGGCTATATTTAGTGCCCAAGATGCTTCAAATAAGTATTGAGCAAAGGCTGTGAATACTTATGTACGTGGGATTTTTTTGTTTTTTTGTTTTTAATAAATTTGCAAAGATTTCAAACAAACTTCTTTCATGTTTTCATTATGGGGTATTGTTTGAAGAATTTTAAAGGAAAATAATTATTTTAAATCTATTTTGGAACTGACTGGAACAGGCAACAATCAATAAGTAGGAAGAAAGAATTGATAGAGGCGTTCTACTCTCCATACTCTGGGTGATGACCGCCAACAATAAACCAATATAAACTATAGTGAAGCTGCCCCTTTAAGAGTAATCATATGCACTTTTAAGTAATTTAATTTAAAAAAAGCAGGCGCTTGACTCTGAATCACCTTTTTAAATAATTTACAAAAATTCTAATTAAAAATTGTGAAATAAGTCCCAAAATTAAAACACCATTAATATTTGTATTACATCCATATATCAAAGCATTTATGTCCCCAAACCACATGTATGTTATTCTTATTTTCACTTTATCCTTGTGCTTCTCCACACCAACTGTGCAAGCCAATGCAGGAATGAAGTGTAATGCACCACGTGATGGTAAAAATACACACTCACCAAAAGATATTGCATTTAAAGCGGGATTCCGCTGCCGTTTTTTTTTTTACCTGTGTCACTGGTGGGCGATTCCTACGGTGTCTTTGCAGTCACGATTGGCGTCTTTTTAACCCCCGGCGTGACGATTTCATTGCTAAGGAAAACTTTTAAAAAAGCAGTCCGGCGGTTTCCATTTTCACTGTGGGCGTTTCAAGCCCACAGGCATTTACTTCCTGGATGCGATGATGCTGAGCTCCCAGCATCCACCGCTCCATCTCGCACATGCTCATTGAGTGTCCTCTTTGTTTTCCTTCCTCTTGCCTCATGTGCTATAGTGGTAATGGCAGATAGAGCTGCCTGCCCACTTTCAAAATGGCAATTTCGGACATGCCCTCGTTACGTGACTGGCGTCCTCCTTCCGAAATCTCACGAGATTTCGGCATGACTGTGTCCCCCACTGATTCCTGGGAAATAGCTAAAAATGTTCCCAGGGACCATTGCGAAGCCGATAAACACGCCTACTCCCACGGGAGGAGAGCCCGGAAGTCGGCATAAACATTAAAAATAAAAGGTAAATACTGCATATTATTTTATTTCAATGGTCATAACTGCATCTATGTTCCAAAGCCATTTGAATAAGATGAACTTGCAATTTTCTGTACAAAACCGCTTTAAGTGGGTAAAGTGTAAGTTCACCTTTACAGAAAATCTCTACAGTAATCCCTAACACTGGATCCTGTCCCCACCCCCTCTGGTCTCACTATATTGTAGTCCCATGATCCTGCTCTGTTAGGCACTGGAACACTGCTTCATCGGTCCTGATTTGAAATCCTCCTGGCTTTCTCTCCTCGCTGCACTGACAGGACAGGCTAGATCAGGGCTCGACAAAACCCGGGCGCCAGGTCGCATTTGCAACTAGAATTAGCGACCTGGCACCTGGGGCAGCACAGCTGGGGGTATCCTGTCTCCGTGGACCCCCCCGGCGTGATCGCATCGGGCCACGCCACCGGCCGGTAATTGAGCCCGCGGCTGTGAGGCCTTCTGCGATCCTATGGTTCCTTCTGGAATCTGGTGCCCTCTTGTGGTGGCCGTTGGAATGACAACCAGCAATGCTAATGGAGCTTCCCCTGCCTGCCATCTCCTTCCCTTTACTTAGAACCCCTAAACATTATATATATTTTTTATTCTAACACCCTAGAGAATAAAATGGTGGTCGTTGCAATACTGTCTGTCACACCGTATTTGCAAAGCGGACTTACAAGTGCACTTTTTTGGGGAAAAATAATTTAATAAAAAAAATAAGACAACAGTAAAGTTAGCCCAATTTTTTTTTATATTGTGAAAGATAATTTTATGCCGAGTAAATTGATACCCAACATGTCACGCTTCAAAATTGCGCCCACTCATGGAATGGCGACAAACTTTTACCCTTTAAAATCTCCATAGGCCACGTTTAAAAAATTCTACAGGTTGCACGTTTTAGAAGAGGTCTAGGGCTAGAATTATTGCTGTCACTCTACCAATCGCAGAGATACCTCACATGTGTGGTTTGAACACCGCTTTCATATATGCGGTCGCTTCTGCACGCAAGCTTGGCGGGACAGGGCACGTTTAAAAATATTATTTTTTTCACTGTTCTTTTAAAAAAGATGCGTGTCACTTTTCCCTTGTAATAGAAAAAAGCATGACAGGTCCTCTTATATATGAGATCTGGGGTCAGAGAGACCTCACATCTCATATTTACACTAAAATGCAATTAAATTAACTTTTTTAGCTGGCTCCTAGATTCCAAGCAAATTTGTCAACCGCTGGGCTAGATGGATCCTGATTGGTCAGCACTGTCCATGTGATGGTGCTGACCGATCAGAAGACCTCTTGTCTGTACACGCTGAGAGATACAGAAAGGAGATTAAGCTGCGAGGATTTCAAATCCCTGAGCCGGTGAAGTGGCTTTCTGATCCCTAACAAAGCAGAATTGTGGGACTACAGTACAGTGGAACCAGTGTTAACGTTTATGTAGCGGCGGGCTGCTGAAGAGCACGCGCTATGTTTTTCAAAGTTAAAGAACTTTACCCAAACTACAGTTTGTGTCTATTTTGTCTAAATTTGACTTCTGTCAGTCTGACTGGACTGTGAGAGGTTCAGCCTGGCTGCAGGGGGCACTGTCTCTGGTGGCAGGCGTGGAACTATGGTCTGGTCAGACGCTTAAGTTGCTCTCTTTCGGAGTTAGGTCAGTGGAAGTGGCCCTCGCACTGTGCCCTCTGGGAGAGGGTATTTAAGATACGGACATCACGTGGTTCAGGGTTCCGGTCCAGTATGAAGCGATTACTTGGTCATGGTCCTCCTGACCAGCCCCCAGGAAGGCTATGGCCTGGGGTGTGGATCCACCCGACTTTGATGCCTCAGGGGTGGCTATCCTGAGGCAGGGAAACTAAAGGAGGATTCCGAGGTGGTTGGGTGCAGTCTCCGGTTCAGGGAGAGACCCATTGTAGTTAAAGCATTCCAGGGGAGGACTCTTTAGAAGAACGCCACGTTTGAGTTTGGTTTTCTTAACAAGAGCCTGGAAGGGCTGAAGTAACCGAGAGAATCTGGTCTTGTGGATATCGCTAAGCTGGCTGAAAGATCCAGGTATCCTACAGCTTACTTTCCTACGTGTTCTGCAACAACGTCTGTGACAGACTTTGTTCCTGAGTAAAGCACCTTGTTGGCTGCTAGGCCAAGAGAGAGAGGGACTGTCCGACCTGAGCGTTCATCCAGCTGCGAATGGCTATTCTCTGGATGCAAAGTAAGCAAGTTCTTCAACGTTTATAGACTTTGACATTGAGAATTCCTTCCCAAACCTCTGATCCCAAGTTAAAAGACTGTTCAATGGTTAAAGTTTGCAAATAAAATCCATTCAACTGGATCTATTGTCAGTCTCCAGTTACTGGGTCACCTACCATGGGACATCCCCTAGACGTGCAAGAAGAAGAAGCGAAAGGTAATGGTAAGCCCAAAAATAACCAACAGCTCCTTCGGAGGTTAGTGCTACACATACTTAGCCAAGGTTTCCACTATTGTGATCTGAAAGTCGCATGATTTTCATATGACTTGAAGCAATGCCTTGATCTTCTTGAGGTCTATGGACCTCAAGACGCATTAAAGTCGAACCAAAGTAGTGCAGGGACTACTTTGAAGTCACACAAATATGAACGGTACACATTGGAAATCATGGGGTACGACTTGTCGTGTGACTTTTCAGTCCCAAGTCATAGGACAAGTTTCAGAAGTGGAAACAGAGCCTTACACTTTAACCACTTAAAGACTGCTCCATAGCAGTTTTACACATATATATATACACACACACACACACACACACACGTGATTCTGCACATCCGCCTGCAGGGGGCGTGCTGCTTCAGCTGTGATTTTTCACAGCAGAAGCCTGTCTGCAGGTTCCATTCTGCTATTTTGTGCTCCTGGAGCAGGAAACAAAATCCATGTCTTCCCTTAGTAAAAGCACCACATACACCTAAATATATACCTAAAAACACTAGCTAGGCACACAATTAACCCTTATTCAACCTAGATCAGAGATGGTGAACCTTGGCACCCCAGATGTTTTGGAACTACATTTCCCATGATGCTCAACTACACTAGAGAGTGCATGAGCATCATATGAAATCTAGTTCCAAAACATCTGGAGTGCCAAGGTTTGCCATCACTGCCCTAGATGTTTAACCCCTTCCCAGCCAGTTTCATTAGTACAGTGACAATGCATTTTTTTAAGCACTGATCACTATATTAGTATACAGAGTCCCCAAAATGTGTCAATTCATGTCAGATTGCCCGCCACAATATCACAGTCCCACTATAAGTCATTACTAGCATAAAAAAAAAAAAGTCCCATAGTGCTATCCCATAGTTTGTAGATGCTATAACTTTTGCATAAACCAAACACTTATTGGATTTTTTTTTCCCCCAGAACCATGTAGAATACAAATTGGCCTAACCTTTCTGTAAAGGTGAACTTACCTCTACAGCTTGACAATTTAGTCAGGCCTCATACTATGGAGGGCCGTGCTCGCCCACACAGGGACACACCGGTCTACACTTCTAATGTCCCCACATAATGGAGAACCAAACGGGGGCAACAAAGAATGCTGAACTTCCACTCCTTCCCAGGTTAGGTCAGCCTACCTGCAGTCATGTGCGGGATACACAGGTCACGTGACCTTCACTGGTCTCTCCAATACACAGCCCCTCTAGTGACGTAAGGACGTACGGCGCCTCCTAGGGCCCAAACGTCGTTATTCAGGCCTCGCTCTGTATAGTCCAGTACATGAGCCTTTCCCCGCTGTGCTGTAGCTGGATACAAAAAAACCCCACAGATGCTATACGGTGTAAAAGTCCTTCAGAAATGGAGCGGAGCCTGTAGCGGAAAAACGTGGTTTCTTGTCTCCATAATAAGAACCATTTTATGAAGGTCCGCCTCAGGAGTCCGTAACTCTGGTCTCCGACAACATGGCCGCGGGCTGTGTGACACACACGAGGGGTGACTCTGCCTCTAGTTGCAGTCACCGGGGAAAGTGACAATGGGGCGGGGTGTCCAAGCACAACAAAGTGCGGCATGGAGGCGATCCGGAGCCGAGCTCTGTCTGTGCTCAGGGGGCAGAGCGGCCACCGCTCCGTGCAACTCAGGAAGAGGAAATCCAAACTGTACAGCAAGGACCCCCGGGGGGCGAATACAGGGGGAGGTAACTGGAGACACCGCTGTATGAATGGGATCCCAGAGTCATCGTATTCCTGCCTGGGAATGTCACCTCCACCACCATGGGGGGATTTACCAGAGGCGCCTTTACTTTACTACATTCTTTTTACTTCATTTTTTTTTAACATTACTAATTTTATTTAATTTTTTTCCCTCAATTTTCTAAACTGCCCCCCCCCCCCCCAAAAATAAAAAAAATAATTATATATATATATATATATATATATATATATATATATAATCACTATCTCTCCTAGTTTAGTGAATGAGGCGATGCTCTGATGATTCCCATCATCCAATCATGGGGACATACTAAAAGGAATGACAGAATGGAATGCCCATAGACTTTAACAGGGAGATGGAATGCCCATAGAGAATAATGGAACAAAGTGGAATGCCCATAGAGAATAATGGAAAAAAAAATTCAGTTTGTGACAGACTCTTTTGACATATAAATGTTTTTTTTTTTTTAAAGACCTACTTTTAAATATCAGTGGCCATGTTTAATATTAGATTAGATGGGATTAATGTTGTTTTTTAAAGGTAAATGACAGAGTGGAATGCCCATAGAGTATAATGGGAAGTAAAATATAAACTCATTTGCAAGCAAATCTGAGTGACATAGCAATTTATCCTTTACCACAGCTGTTCCTCAAGTAGAGTAGCAGATTGTAAGATTGAGATTATTTGGGATTACGGCTGTTTTCTATGGAATGACAAACATATGACAGAATGGAATGCCCATAGAGTATAATGGGGAGCAAGATGTGACCTGGAGTCAAAACCATTGGTCATATCAGATCAATCTTTAGCATACATACTCTCTATGTACAGTGGTGATGTCCAAAATTCACATTAAGTGGGATTATTATTGGTTTCTATGGAATGACATACATATGACAGAGTGGAATGCCCATAGAATATAATGGGAAGCAAGATGTGACCTGGAGTCAGAACCATTGGTCATATCAGATCAATCTTTAGCAGACATACTCTCTATGTTTGTAAGTGATGTCCAAATTAGACATTAAGTGGGATTATTTTTTTTTTCTATGGAATGGCAGATAAATAATAAAAAGGAATGCCCATAGAGTATCATGGGGAGCAAGATGTGACCTGGAGTCAAAACCATTGGTCATGTCAGATCAATCTTTAGCAGACATACCCTCTATGTCCAGTGGTGATGTCCAAAACTCACATTAAGTGGGATTATTATTGGTTTCTATGGAATGACAGATAAATAATAGAAAGGAATGCCCATAGAGTATAATGGGAAGCAAGATGTGTCCTGGAGTCAAAATGATTGGTCCTATCAGATCAATCTTTAGCAGACATATTCTCTATGTCCAGTGGTGATGCCCAAAATTCACATTAAGTGGGATTATTATCGGTTTCTATGGAATTACATACATATGACAGAGTGGAATGCCCATAGAGTATAATGGGAATTAAAATATAATCTCATTTGCAGGCAAATCTGAGTGACATAGCAATTTATCCTTTACCACAGCTGTTCCTCAAGTAGAGTAGCAGATTGTAAGATTGAGATAATTTGGGATTACAGCTGTTTTCTATGGAATGACAAACATATGACAGGGTGGAATGCCCATAGAGTATCATGGGGAGCAAGATGTGACCTGGAGTCTGAACCATTGGTCATATCAGATCATTCTTTAGCAGACATACTCTCTATGTTCAGCAGTGATGTCCAAATTTGAAATTAAATGGGATTATTTTTGTTTTCTATGGAATGACAAGACATATGACAGAGTGGAATGCCCATAGAATATAATGGGAAGTAAAATATAAACTCATTTGCAGGCAAATCTGAGTGACATAGCAATTTATCCTTTACCACAGCTGTTCCTCAAGTAGAGTAGCAGATTGTAAGGTTGAGATTATTTGGGATTACAGCTGTTTTCTATGGAATGGCAGATAAATAATAGAAAGGAATCCCCATAGAGTATAATGGGAAGCAAGATGTGACCTGGAGTCAAAACCATTGGTCATATCAGATCAATCTTTAGCAGACATACTCTCTATGTTTGTTAGTGATGTCCAAATTAGACATTAAGTGGGATTATTATTTTTTTCTATAGAATGACAGATAAATAATAAAAAGGAATGCCCATAGAGTATCATGGGGAGCAAGATGTGACCTGGAGTCAAAACCATTGGTCATATCACATCAATTTTTAGCAGACATACCCTCTATGTCCAGTGGTGATGTCCAAAATTCACATTAAGTGGGATTATTATTGGTTTCTATGGAATGACATACATATGACAGAGTGGAATGCCCATAGAGTATAATGGGAAGCAAGGTGTGACCTGGAGTCAAAACCATTGGTCATATCACATCAATTTTTAGCAGACATACCCTCTATGTCCAGTGGTGATGTCCAAAATTCACATTAAGTGGGATTATTATTGGTTTCTATGGAATGACAGATAAATAATAGAAAGGAATGCCCATAGAGTATAATGGGAAGCAAGATGTGTCCTGGAGTCAAAACGATCGCTCCCATCAGATCAATCTTTAGCAGACATATTCTCTATGTCCAGTGGTGATGCCCAAAATTCACATTAAGTGGGATTATTATTGGTTTCTATGGAATGACATACATATGACAGAGTGGAATGCCCATAGAGAATAATGGGAAGCAAGATGTGACCTGGAGTCAGAACCATTGGTCATATCAGATCAATCTTTAGCAGACATACTCTCTATGTTCAGCAGTGATGTCCAAATTTCAAATTAAACGGTATTATTATTGTTTTATATGGAATGACAAGACATAGGACAGAGTGGAATGCCCATAGAGTATAATGGGAAATAAAATCTAAACTCATTTTCAGGAAAATCTGAGTGACATAGCAATTTATCCTTTACCACAGCTGTTCCTCAAGTAGAGTAGCAGATTGTAAGGTTGAGATTATTTCAGATTACAGCTGTTTTCTATGGAATGACAGATAAATAATAGAAAGGAATGCCCATAGAGTATAATGGGAAGCAAGATGTGACCTGGAGTCAAAACCATTGGTCATATCAGATCATTCTTTAGCAGACATACTCTCTATGTCCAGTTGTGATGCCCAAAATTCACATTAAGTGGGATTATTATCGGTTTCTATGGAATGACAGATAAATAATAGAAAGGAATGCCCATAGAGTATAATGGGAAGCAAGGTGTGACCTGGAGTCAGAACCATTGGTCATATCACATCAATCTTTAGCAGACATGCCCTCTATGTCCAGTGGTGATGTCCAAAATTCACATTAAGTGGGATTATTATTGGTTTCTATGGAATGACAGATAAATAATAGAAAGGAATGCCCATAGAGTATAATGGGAAGCAAGATGTGACCTGGAGTCAAAACCATTGGTCATATCAGATCAATCTTTAGCAGACATACTCTCTATGTCCAGTGGTGATGTCCAAAATTCACATTAAGTTGGATTATTATTATTTTCTATGGAATGACATACATATGACAGAGTGGAATGCCCATAGAGTATAATGGGAAGCAAGATGTGACCTGGAGTCAACACCATTGGTCATATCAGATCATTCTTTAGCAGACATACTCTCTATGTCCAGTGGTGATGTCCAAAATTCACATTAAGTGGGATTATTATTGGTTTCTATGGAATGACAAACATATGACAGAGTGGAATGCCCATAGAATATAATGGGAAGCAAGGTGTGACCTGGAGTCAGAACCATTGGTCATATCAGATCAATCTTTAGCAGACATACTCTCTACGTTCAGCAGTGATGTCCAAATTTGACATTAAACGAGATTATTATTGTTTTATATGGAATGACAAGACATTTGACAGAGTGGAATGCCCATAGAATATAATGGGAAGTAAAATATAATCTCATTTGCAGGCAAATCTGAGAGACATAGCATTTTCACCTTTCCCACAGCTGTTCCTCAAGTAGAGTAGCAGTTTGTAAGGTTGAGATTATTTGGGATTACAGCTGTTTTCTATGGAATGACAGATAAATGATGGAAAGGAATGCCCATAGAGTAGAATGGGAACCAAGATGTGACCTGGAGTCAAAATCTTTCAGCATACCAAATAAATCCTTAGCAGATATAGTATCCAAGTTTAGTGGCACGATTTTAAATCGAGTGTGTATGGATTTTAATTGTTTTATAAGGAATGAAAGAAGAAAATGCCCACAGAGCAGCCCTCAAAAATTACACTCGCCTGCTCACATTTTGCGAGTGGATTTTGAGGACTGGCAGATGTGGGCTGCCTGGGGGGCCAGCACCACCAGTGGCGGCCCGCCCATAGGGGGCGCCCGGGCGCCGCCCCCTCCCCCTAGGTGTAAAAAAGAAATAAAGTAAAAAAAAAAAAAAAAGTTAAAAAAAAAGTAAAAAAAAAAAAAAAAACGGGCCCTTTAAGACATTTAAAAAAAAAAAATGTCATTTAACAATTTAACATAGTGTACTGTGGCGCCGGTCACAGTGCACTATGAGAAGCGCCACGTCGATGCAATCACAAGATTGCATCCATGGCGCTTCATTTGCGGGTTAAAAACCCGCCTTGCGGCGCACAGCAGAACGCCGACTAGCTTCCGCCCGTAAAATCATTGTGATTCTACGGGCGGGAGCATTGTCAATCTTAGACAGGCAGGTCACTTCCGGCTTTCGGCTGCTTCACGAAACCCGGAAGTGACGTCGGCAGCTCCGTTCCTCAGCCCGAGCGGAGCTGCAAGACAGGGAGGCAGGAGGTGAGTCACCGCATAAAGGCTTTCTAGTTTCTACTTTGTTGAGAATGTTCATGCATTTAGCTGAATGAATGGAAAAAAAGCTTTCACAGCCAGAAAGCTTTCCCCAGGCCAGGCGACTTTTGCCGTGGCCAATCAGAGAATGAGCTCTGAAGGGGGAACTCCACGACAAATTTCTGAAAAAAAATTTGACGTGGGTTCCCCCTCCGAGAGCATACCAGGCCCTTAGGTCTGGTATGGATTCCAAGGGGAACCCCCTACGCCGAAAAAACGGCGTGGGGGTCCCCCCCAGATCCACACCAGACCCTTATCCGAGCACACTACCCGGCCGGCCAGGAAAGGGGGTGGGGACGAGCGGGCGAACCCCCCCCCTCCTGAGCCGTACCAGGCCGCGTGCCCTCAACATGGGGGGGTGCCTTGGGGGAGGGGGGGCGGGCGGCCCCCCCACCCCAAAGCACCTTGTCCCCATGTTGATGAGGACAAGGGCCTCTTCCCGACAACCCTGGCCGTTGGTTGTCGGGGTCTGCGGGCGGGGGGCTTATCGGAATCCGGGAGCCCCTTTAATAAGGGGGCCCCGGATACCGGCCCCCCACCCTATGTGAATGAGTATGGGGTACAATGTACCCCTACCATTCACCTGTGAAAAAAAGTACAAAAAAAACACAACACAGGGTTAAAATATTTTATTGCACAGCTCCGGGGGTCTTCCGTCTTCGGGGGTCTTCTCGCCGGACTCCTCCGCTATCTTCTTGTAGCTCTTTTGCTAGCGGAGGAGCCCGGCTTTCTTCCTCGCCGCCGGCCTCTTCTTCCGACTTCGGGGGTCTTGTCGGGTAGCGTGCTCGGATAAGAGTCTGGTGTGGATCTGGGGGGGACCCCCACGCCGCTTTTTCGGCGTAGGGGGTTCCCCTTGGAATCCATACCAGACCTAAGGGCCTGGTATGCTCTCGGAGGGGGAACCCACGTCAAATTTTTTTTCTGAAATTTGGCGTGGAGTTCCCCCTTCAGAGCTCATTCTCTGATTGGCCACGGCAAAAGTCGCCTTGCCTGGGGAAAGCTTTCTGGCTGTGAAAGCTTTTTTTCCATTCATTCAGCTAAATGCATGAACATTCTCAACAAAGTAGAAACTAGAAAGCCTTTATGCGGTGACTCACCTCCTGCCTCACTGTCTTGCAGCTCCGCTCGGGCTGAGGAACAGAGCTGCCGACGTCACTTCCGGGTTTCGTGAAGCAGCCGAAAGCCGGAAGTGACCTGCCTGTCTAAGATTGACAATGCTCCCGCCCGTAGAATCACAATGATTTTACGGGCGTAAGCTAGTCGGCGTTCTGCAGAGCGCCACAAGGTGGGTTTTTAACCCGCAAATGAAGCGCCATGGATGCAATCTTGTGATTGCATCGACGTGGCGCTTCTCATAATGCACTGTGACCGGCGCCACAGTACACTATGTTAAATTGTTAAATGACATTTTTTTTTTTTTAATGTCTTAAAGGGCCCGTTTTTTTTATTTTATTTTTTTTTTACTTTTTTTTTTTTACACTTAGGGGGAGGGGGGGGCGGCGCCCGGGCGCCCCCTATGGGCGGGCCGCCACTGGTGGTGCTGGCCCCCCCAGGCAGCCCACATCTGCCAGCCCTCAAAATCCACTCGCAAAATGTGAGCAGGCGAGTGTAATTTTTGAGGGCTGCTCTGTGGGCATTTTCTTCTTTCATTCCTTATAAAACAATTAAAATCCATACACACTCGATTTAAAATTGTGCCACTAAACTTGGATACTATATCTGCTAAGGATTTATTTGGTATGCTGAAAGATTTTGACTCCAGGTCACATCTTGGTTCCCATTCTACTCTATGGGCATTCCTTTCCATCATTTATCTGTCATTCCATAGAAAACAGCTGTAATCCCAAATAATCTCAACCTTACAAACTGCTACTCTACTTGAGGAACAGCTGTGGTAAAGGTGAAAATGCTATGTCTCTCAGATTTGCCTGCAAATGAGATTATATTTTACTTCCCATTATATTCTATGGGCATTCCACTCTGTCATATGTCTTGTCATTCCATATAAAACAATAATAATCTCGTTTAATGTCAAATTTGGACATCACTGCTGAACGTAGAGAGTATGTCTGCTAAAGATTGATCTGATATGACCAATGGTTTTGACTCCAGGTCACACCTTGCTTCCCATTATATTCTATGGGCATTCCACTCTGTCATGTTTGTCATTCCATAGAAACCAATAATAATCCCACTTAATGTGAATTTTGGACATCACCACTGGACATAGAGAGTATGTCTGCTAAAGAATGATCTGATATGACCAATGGTGTTGACTCCAGGTCACATCTTGCTTCCCATTATACTCTATGGGCATTCCACTCTGTCATATGTATGTCATTCCATAGAAAACAGCTGTAATCCCAAATAATCTCAACCTTACAATCTGCTACTCTACTTGAGGAACAGCTGTAGTAAAGGATAAATTGCTATGTCACTGAGATTTGCCTGCAAATGAGTTTAGATTTTACTTCCCATTATACTCTATGGGCATTCCACTCTGTCATATGTCTTGTCATTCCATATAAAACAATAATAATCCCGTTTAATTTGAAATTTGGACATCACTGCTGAACATAGAGAGTATGTCTGCTAAAGATTGATCTGATATGACCAATGGTTCTGACTCGAGGTCACATCTTGCTCCCCATGATGCTCTATGGGCATTCCTTTCTATTATTTATCTGTCATTCCATAGAAACCAATAATAATCCCACTTAATCTGAATTTTGGACATCACCACTGGACATAGAGAGTATGTCTGCTAAAGACTGATCTGATATGACCAATGGTTTTGACTCCAGGTCACATCATTCTCCCCATGATACTCTATGGGCATTCCTTTCTATAATTTATCTGTCATTCCATAGAAACCAATAATAATCCCACTTAATCCGAATTTTGGACATCACCACTGGACATGGAGGGTATGTCTGCTAAAAATTGATGGGATATGACCAATGGTTCTGACTCCAGGTCACACCTTGCTTCCCATTATACTCTATGGGCATTCCACTCTGTCATATGTATGTCATTCCATAGAAACCAATAATAATCCCACTTAATGTGAATTTTGGACATCACCACTGGACATAGAGAGCATGTCTGCTAAACATTGATCCGATATGACCAATGGTTTTGACTCCAGGACACATCTTGCTCTCCATGATACTCTATGGGCATTCCTTTTTATTATTTATCTGTCATTCTATAGAAAAAAATAATAATCCCACGTAATGTCTAATTTGGACATTACTAACAAACATAGAGAGTATGTCTGCTAAAGATTGATCTGATATGACCAATGGTTCTGACTCCAGGTCACATCTTGCTTCCCATTATTCTCTATGGGCATTCCACTCTGTCATATGTATGTCATTCCATAGAAACCAATAATAATCCCACTTAATCTGAATTTTGGGCATCACAACTGGACATAGAGAGTATGTCTGCTAAAGAATGATCTGATATGACCAATGGTTTTGACTCCAGGTCACATCTTGCTTCCCATTATACTCTATGGGCATTCCACTCTGTCATATGTATGTCATTCCATAGAAAACAGCTGTAATCCCAAATAATCTCAACCTTACAATCTGCTACTCTACTTGAGGAACAGCTGTAGTAAAGGATAAATTGCTATGTCACTCAGATTTGCCTGCAAATGAGTTTAGATTTTACTTCCCATTATACTCTATGGGCATTCCACTCTGTCATATGTCTTGTCATTCCATATAAAACAATAATAATCCCGTTTAATTTGAAATTTGGACATCACTGCTGAACATAGAGAGTATGTCTGCTAAAGATTGATCTGATATGACCAATGGTTCTGACTCGAGGTCACATCTTGCTCCCCATGATACTCTATGGGCATTCCTTTCTATTATTTATCTGTCATTCCATAGAAACCAATAATAATCCCACTTAATCTGAATTTTGGACATCACCACTGGACATAGAGAGTATGTCTGCTAAAGACTGATCTGATATGACCAATGGTTTTGACTCCAGGTCACATCATTCTCCCCATGATACTCTATGGGCATTCCTTTCTATAATTTATCTGTCATTCCATAGAAACCAATAATAATCCCACTTAATCCGAATTTTGGACATCACCACTGGACATGGAGGGTATGTCTGCTAAAAATTGATGGGATATGACCAATGGTTCTGACTCCAGGTCACACCTTGCTTCCCATTATACTCTATGGGCATTCCACTCTGTCATATGTATGTCATTCCATAGAAACCAATAATAATCCCACTTAATGTGAATTTTGGACATCACCACTGGACATAGAGAGCATGTCTGCTAAACATTGATCCGATATGACCAATGGTTTTGACTCCAGGACACATCTTGCTCTCCATGATACTCTATGGGCATTCCTTTTTATTATTTATCTGTCATTCTATAGAAAAAAATAATAATCCCACGTAATGTCTAATTTGGACATTACTAACAAACATAGAGAGTATGTCTGCTAAAGATTGATCTGATATGACCAATGGTTTTGACTCCAGGTCACATCTTGCTTCCCATTATACTCTATGGGCATTCCTTTCTATTATTTATCTGTCATTCCATAGAAAACAGCTGTAATCCCAAATAATCTCAACCTTACAATCTGCTACTCTACTTGAGGAACAGCTGTGGTAAAGGATAAATTGCTATGTCACTCAGATTTGCCTGAAAATGAGTTTAGATTTTATTTCCCAATATACTCTATGGGCATTCCACTCTGTCATATGTCTTGTCATTCCATATAAAACAATAATAATCCCGTTTAATTTGAAATTTGGACATCGCAACTGGACATAGAGAGTATGTCTGCTAAAGATTGATCTGATATGACCAATGGTTTTGACTCCAGGTCACATCTTGCTTCCCATTATACTCTATGGGCATTCCACTCTGTCATATGTTTGTCATTCCATAGAAACCAATAATAATCCCACTTAATGTGAATTTTGGACATCACCACTGGACATAGAGGGTATGTCTGCTAAAAATTGATGTGATATGACCAATGGTTTTGACTCCAGGTCACATCTTGCTCCCCATGATACTCTATGGGCATTCCTTTTTATTATTTATCTGTCATTCTATAGAAAAAAATAATAATCCCACTTAATGTCTAATTTGGACATCACTAACAAACATAGAGAGTATGTCTGCTAAAGATTGATCTGATAGGACCAATGGTTTTGACTCCAGGACACATCTTGCTTCCCATTATACTCTATGGGCATTCTACTCTGTCATATGTATGTCATTCCATAGAAACCAATAATAATCCCACTTAATCTGAATTTTGGGCATCACAACTGGACATAGAGAATATGTCTGCTAAAGAATGATCTGATATGACCAATGGTTTTGACTCCAGGACACATCTTGCTTCCCATTATACTCTATGGGCATTCCACCCTGTCATATGTTTGTCATTCCATAGAAACCAATAATAATACCACTTAATGTGAATTTTGGGCATCACCACTGGACATAGAGAATATGTCTGCTAAAGATTGATCTGATAGGACCAATCGTTTTGACTCTAGGACACATCTTGCTTCCCATTATACTCTATGGGCATTCCACTCTGTCATATGTTTGTCATTCCATAGAAACCAATAATAATCCAACTTAATGTGAATTTTGGACATCACCACTGGACATAGAGAGTATGTATGCTAAAGATTGATCTGATATGACCAATGGTTTTGACTCCAGGTCACATCTTGCTACCCATGATACTCTATGGGCATTCCTTTTTATAATTTATCTGTCATTCTATAGAAAAAAATAATAATCCCACTTAATGTCTAATTTGGACATCACTAACAAACATAGAGAGTATGTCTGCTAAAGATTGTTCTGATATGACCAATGGTTCTGACTCCAGGTCACATCTTGCTTCCCATTATTCTCTATGGGCATTCCACTCTGTCATATGTATGTCATTCCATAGAAACCAATAATAATCCCACTTAATCTGAATTTTGGAGATCACCACTGGACATAGAGAGTATGTCTGCTAAAGACTGATCTGATATGACCAATGGTTTTGACTCCAGGTCACATCTTGCTTCCCATTATACTCTATGGGCATTCCTTTCTATTATTTATCTGCCATTCCATAGAAAACAGCTGTAATCCCAAATAATCTCAACCTTACAATCTGCTACTCTACTTGAGGAACAGCTGTGGTAAAGGATAAATTGCTATGTCACTCAGATTTGCCTGAAAATGAGTTTAGATTTTATTTCCCATTATACTCTATGGGCATTCCACTCTGTCATATGTCTTGTCATTCCATATAAAACAATAATAATCCCGTTTAATTTGAAATTTGGACATCACTGCTGAACATAGAGAGTATGTCTGCTAAAGATTGATCTGATATGACCAATGGTTCTGACTCCAGGTCACATCTTGCTTCCCATGATACTCTATGGGCATTCCACTTTGTCATATGTTTGTCATTCCATAGAAACCAATAATAATCCCACTTAATGTGAATTTTGGACATCACCACTGGACATAGAGAGTATGTCTGCTAAAGAATGATCTGATATGACCAATGGTTTTGACTCCAGGACACACCTTGCTTCCCATTTTACTCTATGGGCATTCCACTCTGTCATATGTTTGTAATTCAATATAAAACAGCCGTAATCCCAAATAATCCCAATCTTACAATCTTCTACTCTACTTGAGGAACAGCTGTGGTAAAGGATAAATTGCTATGTCACTCAGATTTGCTGGCAAATGAGTTTATATTTTACTTCCCATTATACTCTATGGGCATTCCACTCTGTCATTTACCTTTGTTATGCCATAAAAAACAACATTAATCCCATCTAATCTCAATATTAACCATGGCCACTGATATTTAAAAGTAGGTCTTTAAAAAAAAAAAAAAACATTTATATGTCAAAAGAGTCTGTCACAAACTGAATTTTTTTTCCATTATTCTCTATGGGCATTCCATCTCCCTGTTAAAGTCTATGGGCATTCCATTCTGTCATTCCTTTTAGTATGTCCCCAATCATGTGCTTCTGTTAATTTTCCTTGCATGTGATTGGGTATTGTTTTCAAAGAGAAATTTCACCTCCTTTGTTAGGCTAAGGGAAAATCCCCAGCAAACTGAGCTGCCTGTTTGCCTTCAGTAAATCAGCCCGGGCATAGCTCCCAACTGTCCCTGATTTGGAACAAAGTCCCTCTTTCCTCCTCATTTGTCCCTCATTTTGATCGGATCCATTTAGTTGTATATAAAAGGCGCTTTTTATCTTTCAAAAAATGTTTCCCAGCGCTAAACCTTTCATCCAATTTCGAAATTGCTGCATTTGTAAATTTTAAAAGTCAATATAAATGAATAGTAGCGGTAAAAAAAAGCCCTTGTGGATTTAATTAACTTTTTTATTTTTGATTAATTCTCCTTGAAGGGGGTGTGGCAGGGGGCGTGTCCTATGCCTGCATACATTTTCTAGTAGGTGTCCCTCATTAACATCTCAAACTGTTGGGAGGTGTGGCCTGTGTGCTCTAATGCCAGTAAAACTCCCCACTAAGGATGAGCTCTGGTGGGTTCGCACACTCTGTGCAGAGCCCGTCAGGAAGTCGGCGCTGTGCTAATCACAGGCAGTGAGACATTGCCCTGATGCACTGCTGCAGAGATTGGGCAATGTCTCACTGCCTGTAAATAGCACAGCGCTGACTTCCTGACAGGCTCTGCATGTGGAGCATGCGAACACGCCGGAGCTGATCCCTACTCCCCTTGATGTGTGCTGTGCGGGTGAAGTCTGCTTATCATCTTCTAATACATCTTTTAAATGTACTCAGCAAATATCACCCTTCGTCAACCAATCTGTCTCAAAAAATAAAAGAGACTGTCCTCTCCTCTCCTCTCCTCTGCTCTCCTCTCAACTCTCTTTAAAGGGTTAGCTCACCTTATCAGGGGGAAAAAAATGTGTATGTATATAAACAGTATCTCACAAAAGTGAGTACATCCCTCAAATTTTTTTAAATATTATTTTATCCACTTCAGCCCCGGACCATTTTGCTGGCCAAAGACCAGACCACTTGTTGCGATTCGGCATTGCGTCGCTTTAACTGACAATTGCGCGGTCATGCAACGTGGCTCCCAAACAAAATTGACGTCCTCTTTCTCCCACAAATAGAGATTTATTTTGGTGGTATTTGATCACCCCTGCGGTTTTTATTTTTTGCGCTATAAACAAAAATAGAGTGACAATTTTGAGAAAAACTTTTTTTTTTTTTTTTTTTTTTACTTTTTGTTATAATAATCCCCCAAAAATATATATAAAAATTTTTTTTCCCTCAGTTTTGGCCGATACGTATCCTAAATATTTTTGGTAAAATAATCACAATAAGCGATTATTGATTGGTTTGCGCAAAAATTATAGCGTTTACAAAATAGGGGATAGTTTTATGGCATTTTTATTAATCTTTTTTTTTTTTTTTTTACTAGTAATGGCGGCGATCAGCGATTTTATTGTGACTACGACATTATGGCGGACACATCGGACATTTTTGACACATTTTGGGGACCATTGTCATTTATACAGCAATCGCTGCTATATAAATGCAGTGATTCCTGTGTAAATGACACTGGCAGGGAAGGGGTTAACCAGTGGGTGGCAGTGTAGGGGTTAAGTGTTCCTAGGGGTGTATTACTAACTGTTGGGGGCTGGGCTTTCATTTTGTGAACACTGATCTCTGCTCCAATCACATAGAGCAGAGATCAGCGCCACTAGTTGCTAGGCAGAATGGGGAGATGCTGTTTACAACGGCATCTCTCCGTTCAGCCGCCCCGTGAGACGATCGCAGGTATCGCTGCGGCCGGACTCACGGGGGCCCCGACCAGTACACAAGCACGCCACCGGCGGTGCGCTTGCGACGGCAGGGTTTAGACGTTAATGGCTATGTGTTGAGCTATTTTAAGGGGACAGTAAATTTACACTGTCATACAAGCTGTACACTCACTACTTTTCATTGTAGCAAAGTGTCATTTCTTTAGTGTTGTCATATGAAAAGATATGATAAAATATTTACAAAAATGTGAGGGGTGTACTCACTTTTGTGATATACTGTATCTATCTATACCCTGTATAATAATGATGAGCTACCAGTGCCAACATAGCCAGGGTAGTGGTCCAGAGATTATGAACCCCCCCCCCCCCTCTTCTCCTCCTTTATTTAAAGTGATAGTAAACCTCTTTAAAGTAAAACTGAACAAAGACAATGAAATAATGTGCTGGTATGCATCGCTTACTAGCACATTATGAAATGCCTTAGAACAGAGCCTCCCACAGCGGTGCCCGGTCACAGCTGAGGGAACTGACCTGTTTCTTCCAGGTTCATGGGCTCTGGAGCTGTGATGACGTCACTGACGCGCGCAGAAGCCCTCCATTCCGGCAAGAAGCTCTGAAGTTGTGGCACGATACGCCGGACCTTGAGAGAGCCGGCACCCCGGACGTCAGCAGCTGCATGCAGGATGAGTATTTCCTAAACCGTGCAGGTTTAGGATCATTTTCATTTTACCTACAGGTAAGCCTTATTATAGACTTACCTGTAGGTAAAAATCACCAAGCGGGGTGTACAACCACTTTTAGGCCTCAGGGATGTATTAGAGTGACTCTTAGCCCCTGTACACACGGTCAGAGATTTCGACAACCAAATCCGTCGGATTTTGTCCGTCGGATCTTGTCCGAAACTGTTGCATACACACGGTCGGACAAAGTTGTCAAAATCTGATCTTTCAGAACGTGATGACGTAATTTCATTACGATGGGACTACATTCAGGCTAGTAGCCAATAGCTTTGATGTAGGAATGTGATCTGAGCATGCGTGGCACTTTGTCCGAATTCCGAAAATTCTCTACACATGATCGGAGTATGTCCTATTGGACCAGTTTGTCGGAAAATATTTCCAACAAGACGGATATTCCGACGGAATCAGTCTGATGCATACCACGCACAGTCGGATTATCCGACAACACGGTCCGATAGGACACATTCCGACCTATTCTCCGACCGTGTGCACAAGGGCTTTGACCCCATTTACACCTGAGCGTTTTGTAGCTTGAAGCCTGAAGCTACAAAACGCTAGGGGGGAAAAAATCTATTATTCTCAATGGAGATGGTTCACATCTCCACTCCATGTCGCCTGAAGCAGAACGCCTGACGCTCAAACAAGTTCCGGACCCTTTTTTGTCACTCGAATTGAGCAGATTTGGGTGTTTTTCTTCTTTTTTAACATTGGTGACCTTTTGCCCTGCACAAAATCGCGGTAAATTTGCACGATTTTCTGCTTGAAAACACTACGCTCAGGTGTGAATGCAGCCTTATTGGTCAGGGTCAACGCAGAGCATCTGTGTTTGGGAAAACCAGTCTTTCTGATATTTCACATTTATTGTATTAAAGTGGTTATAAAGGCTAAAGGTTTTTTTTTTTTTTTTTGTTTGTTTGTTTACCTTTCTGCCTTCGGGTTGGTTCATACTGCCGTGATTTGTCATGTGACTTGAGAGTTCAAAGTTGCACCCCATTAATGGAACCGTTCTAATCGGTGCGACTCAAAAAAGGTTCCTGCACACCTTTTTGAGGTGACGTCTTCCCCACATTGACTTCTGTTAATGGAGTCGTAAACAAGCTGCAATACAATCATACCTTAAGTTGCATGACTTTCCTCTTACGGTAGTGTGAACTAAGCCTAAAGGTAAAAAAAATGCCTACTTGAGCCTGAACCCCCGATCCAGTGCTGTGCCCAAAAGCAGTGGCACTGCCCTCTTTTCCTCATTGGATTCCGTCAGAACAACAGTAGCCATTGCCTCCTGCTACTGTCAATCAAATCCAGTGATGGGGTTGAGTCAGTGTGTGTGTGTGTGTGTGTGTGTGACAATAGATGCACACAGTGTGGCTCAGGAGTGAGCCTGTAGCAAGTGGCTTGGTAGTTGGGGGGGGGGGGGGGATGTTACCAGGAGGAGTCGGGAGTGCCAGCAAGGAACCCCAGAAGAGGAAGGAAACTTTTAATATCACTTTAAAAATCTAATATTTTTGTGAAATGAAACATGAATAAAATTATTCTGTCTATGGCGAGCCATAGTTATCTTGTTATTTTAGATCAGACCTTGGCAAGTTGTAGTCCCAGGGCCGCATCTGGCCCTTGATGGCACCACTGTCAACATGCCTCTCTGAGCCTATCAGCCTTCTCACTGAGGGAGCTGAGGGGCTCAGAGAAACTTGCTAATAGATGTCCATGTGGAGAGCTGCAAGAACTGGAAGGAGAGAGCCTGAGTAAGTGAGGAGGATCGGATCTGGCGGGAGAGCATTGCATATGGTTGCAGCACAGCCCCATTTAACTTAAAGCTGTACTCTAGTATTTGATACATAGTTTACATAGTTTGGGCCAGGCTGGCCCAAATGAACTGTCCCTCACTGACGTGAGGCCACTAGATGGGGCTACATACAGTATACCACACTGTGTTCTGGGTTCAAGCCGAGACGTCCTGTCTCATACCCGGAACACAATAGAGTCTGAGTGGAACGCTGCCATTCAGAGAAAACAATGTATTCTAGCAATAAATACAAAGCTTCTTATCATTAGCTGAGTCAGAGAGGTGGGCCGATGTCAAAACCTATGACTCAGCCAATCAGAGGAATCTTTTGTATTCATTGCTAGAATACATTGCTTTTTCTGACTGAGTGCCGCTCCATTAAACTCTATTGTGATCTGGATATGAGAAGTTGGAGCTGGAACCCGGAACACAGTGTGGTATTCTCTATGTAGCCTCAGCTATATACGGTTTATACTGCACATCCAGAGCCCTCACATGTTAGTGAGGGACATAGTTTTTTATTTATTTATTTTTTTTTTTGGGCTAGCTTGACCCAAACTAATTATATAAAGTCTAACAAAAGTTGGAGTTCAACTTTAATGGGTGAGTTTGACAAGAGGTGCTGCTTGTCAAGCCTTAGACCACAAGTTAACAATGCCATGGCCACAAAGCAAAGCATTATGCCAATGGCATGTGAACCGCCCCGTATGGGTGGGCAGTTGCCCCTTTTTACCACCTCAAGACCGCCTGCCTGAAAGAGACATATTTCATGAGCAGTTGTACATCTTATTCCAACTGTTTGTTTTCTATATGTACTTGCAGACCTTCCCAGGTCCAAAATTAATTTTGAGTAGTCTGGCCCTCCAAAACAGTCCCAGTTTCTCATGTGGCCCCTTTAGAAAATGAATTGCCCACCCCTCTTTTATATCATATTAATTTATCTTTTACTGATGTTTTTCCCTTTTAGGTCTCTTTGGAGAAAATGCCATCTTTGTTTTGCTGACATTTGCCTTTCGAGTGTTTAACTGCTTCATGGTGCAGACCAGCTTTGTTCCGGATGAATACTGGCAATCCCTAGAAGTTGCTCATAATATGACTTTTAAATATCCTTTATTGTAATTACAGTGTGTTTTATGAATGGGTCATGTCATGTTTTTTAAATACCATAAATGAATGCATTTATTGTAATTGAACTTTTATATATATATGTAAAATATTCAATATGTAATTGAATATTTAAAAATAATTCTAGCCAGTAGAGTCTTTTGTTAGAACAGAGCCCCGATGTCTCCCTTAAACTATTTGGTGTTCGTTGTGTCTGGGAATTTCAGACGCCTGTGCACACAAACACACTATAATACCCACTTTTTGGTGAAGTGTAAGATGATGTTGTATTGAGTAAATGGATACCAAACATGTCAAGACTTAAAATTGGATTCACCCGTGAAATTGTAGTATCTAAAATTTAAAAGCCTCTACAGGTTATCAGTGTAGTTATTTGTGAATTATGGCCCTGGAATGATTGTTCTTACATTGAAATTTGCACTGATACCTCATACAGTACATGTGGTACAATCTCTGTTCACACCTACGTGCATTTGCACTTGTGTATGTGTAGAGGGATGGGGGTATTTACATTTTTTTCAAATTTGCCTTTATTGCTATTACAAAGGTGCTAACAAGCCCATATGTGATAGCTCTGGGAAGGTGGCAGGTACTCTTTATGGAGACTTCAGGGTTCTATCAGACCCCCCCCAATGTCTTCCCTGCCCTCCAATACAGCTAATTGTGCTTGGTTAGCCGCTTCCCTGGCTGTAGCAGCCAGGGATTGACCACTCTGTATCAAGAAGTGATTCAGTCTTTGCTGCTTCCTGGGTCATTAGTCACAGAGGAGAACAAGGAACAGATGATGCAAGGCAGAAATATGGTGGGGGCAAAGACACTCCATTTATATTCAATGAGCTCCATCAAGGCAATGTGCAGCAAGTGTTGATGTGTATGATATTATACACATATTGGGCAGCACAGTGGTTTATTGATTAGCACTTCTGCCCTGCAGTACTAGGGTCATCAATTGGAGTTTCAGCCAAGACACTATATGCATGACGTTTTCATGTTCGTTTTTTTGGTTGTATGATATTCCTCTGGATACTCCGGTGTCCTCCAGAGATATGCTGGTAGGTTAATTGGCTGGAGGCTGATGTCAATGTACAATATATAAATAAAGATGCTGTCTGGCAAGGTGGGCTCTGAATAAAAAAAGGTATAGAAACGGTACCACATCCTATAGTCCTAGAGGAGTATGTACAGAAACAGCAACAAAGAATGGACTTCTTAGGTCAGTGGTTATGTTTTAAAAAAAACAAACAACAACCCTGTGCCCATTCACACAGCGCAGGATACCTGTATGAGGAGACATTTAGTTATTGTCGAATAATTTTTACAATGTTTTATAAGATCCAACATAGCTTGTGATCTCTGGGTATTGGAGAACTTTTTTTTTTTTTTTTCTGATTCTGTACACATTATATATATATATATATATATATATATATATATATATATATATATATATATATATATATATATATATATATATATATATATATATATATATAGTTCTCTATTCCCAAAAAGTTGGGGCGCTGTGTAAAGTCTACATAAACCAGAATGTAATGATTTGCAAATGTCATAAACCCATATTTTATTCACAATAGAAAATGGAAAGCATATAGCATGGTTAAACTGAGAATATGGACCATTTTAAGGAAAATGTAAGGTAATTTTGTAATTGACAGCAGCAACCAAAAACGTTGGGACAGAGCCATGTTTACCACAATGTAGCATCCCCTCTTCATTTACAGCTGTAGTAAACCACAGCTGGTTAAAAAAAAAAAAAACTTGTAAAGCAATTGCATAATGTGGTAGTATGCATCACATACTACCACATTATGAAATGCTTATCATGGAACGAATGCAAACAGAAAAAAAACAAGGATGAATATGGACTTTAAATTGGTAGCCACCAGTAGACCCAAATAAAAAAAGAGCACTCAATATAGTATACATAGAATTTTATTATATATTCATGTTAAAATCATTATAGTAAAACAGACGTTGAAAAAGTTTTCCAATGTATATACATGGTATTATCCTGAATGAATGTCTCCTATTTGAATTAACCTGAAGGTATACTCAAAGACATGATGGACTCTATAATGGGTCTATAAAGGAGGTCATACATTTCAGGGCCCTGTAGGGAAAAAAAAGGTACAGAGGAATCTTTACGCTTTTCACTTTGCAGCTTCCTCAGAAGTTCCTATTGGTACTAGAAAATACAAAAATGAAGAAGGATATGGAGAGATTTAAGATATTCTAATACCGTTCTTCATGAATGAAGCTCTCCAACAATCATATGTCCACTGTTGAGATATATATATATATATATATATATATATATATATATATATATATATAATTTTAGTGTATATATATCAATTACCCCCTTGGCTTATTACCAATTTTGTAACATTAGAGCCTTTAGTTCAGTGTGTGTGGGGTGTTTTTTTTTTTTTAAGGGGTTGTAAAGATAAATGTTTTTCCACCTTAATGCATTCTATGCATTAAGGTGAAAAAACAATCTCACAGTCCCGGTGCCCCCAGCCCCCCCCCCCCCCATTTTACTTACCTGACCCCTCGAAAGTCCCACGCTCGCCCCCGACGTCCTCTTCGCCGCTCAGCCTGGCCGCTGATTGGCTTGAGTGGATGGATTGAAAGCAGCACAGCCATTGGCTCACGCTGCTGTCAATCACATCCAATGACATGGCGTGCCGGGGGGCGGGGCCGTGTGATACAGCCAGCGGCTATAGCCGCTGGCTGTATCACGGGAGTTTGCCCGCAGGTGCTTCTCACCATGCGAGGGAGCTTGCATGAACATGAGAAGTACCTGTGGGAGGAAGCAGAGACAGCCGCCGAGGGACCCCAGAAGAGCAGGTTCGGGGCCACTCTGTGCAAAATGAGCTGCACAGTGGAGGTAAGTATAACATGTTTGTTATTTAAAATAAAAAAAAAAGACTTTACAATCCCTTTTAATCTGAATTATATGTTAAAATTAAAAAAATATATACATAAAATTATTTTTCAGAAATAAAAAAATAATTGGCATGTGCGTATGTATTCACCCCCTTTGTTATGTATTCACCCCCTTTGTTATAAAGCCCATAAAAAGCTCTGGTGCAACCAGTTACCTTCAGAAGTCACATAATTAGTGAAATGATGCCCACATGTGTGCAATCTAAGAGTCACATAATCTGTCATTACATATACACACCTTTTTGAAAGGCCCCAGAGGCTGCAACACCTAAGCAAGAGGCACCACTAACCAACCAAACATTGCCATGAAGACCAAGGAACTCTCCAAACAAGTAACGGAAAATGTTGTTCAGAAATACAAGTCAGGGTTAGGTTATAAAAAATAAATAAATAAATATCCAAATCTTTGATGATCCCTAGGAGCACCATCAAATCTCTCATAACCAAATGGAAAGAACGTAGCACAACAGCAAACCTGCCAAGAGATGGCCACACACCAAAACTCACAGACTGGGCAAGGAGGGCATTAATTGGAGAGGCAGCATAGAGACCTAAGGTAACCCTGGAGGAGCTGCAAAGTTCCACAGCAGAGACTGGTGAATCTGTACATAGGATGACGATAAGCTGTACGCTCCATAGAGTTGGGCTTTATAGTAGAGTGGCCACAAGAGAGCCATTACTTTCAGCAAAAAACAAAATGGCACGTTTTGAGTTTACGACAAGGCATGTGGGAGACTCCCAATATGTATGGAGGAAGGTGCTCTGGTCTGAGGAGACTAAACTTGAACTTTTTGGCCATCAAAGAAAATGCTATGTCTGGTGCAAACCCAACACATCACATCACCCAAAGAACACCATCCCCACAGTGAAACATGGTGGTGGCAGCATCATGCTGCGGGGATGTTCTTCAGCAGTCGGGACTGGGAAACTGATCAGAGTTGAGGGAAAGATGGATGCTGCTAAATGCAGGGATATTCTTGAGCTAAACCTGTACCACTCTGTGTGTGATTTGAGGCTAGGACGGAGGTTCACCTTCCAGCAGGACAATCACCCCAAACCCACTGCTAAAGCAACACTTGAGTGGTTTAAGGGAAACATGTGAATGTGTTGGAATGGCCTAATCAAGGCACAGACCTCAATCCAATATAAAATCTGTGGTCAGACTTAAAGATTGCTGTTCACAAGGGCAAACCATCCAACTTGAAGGAGCTGGAGCAGTTTTGCAAGGAGGAATGGGCAAAAATTGCAGTGGTAAAATGTGACAAGCTCATAGAGAGGTATCCAAAGCGTCCAAAACATATTCAAAGTTGTGGGCATCTTCTGTAAATTCAATTGTTAATTCCAGGTTTGGGAGGTAAAAACAACATGAAAAAGGGGGTGAATACGCTTGCAAGGCAGTGTGTGTGTGTGTAATATATATATATATATATATATATATATATATATATATATATATATATATATATATATATTTTAAAATAAGCTCCCATAAATGTAGTGGGAGACAGGAGAGGATATCTGAGTCTAAAGAGTCCTCTCATATAAATGTAAGACTCCACGGGAGAGAGGATATTAAAGCTCACCTTGTATGTAATGTACTTTGATTATGCCGATTCTGGCTGTAAACTAGTCCCCCGACTCAGGGCATCTGTCTCTTCTCCCCAGCCTATATATATATAATATACATGCATACATACATACATACATACATACATACAGGGCAAAGTCTCCTCCCCCGTGCTCACCTTGCTATGTTCTGGGTGGTGAAAGTGTGGGTCTCTGGGCAAGCGCTGCTGAAGGAAAGGGCATGCCCAGAAATGGCTGACGAGCTATCAGATAATCTCCCCTCCTCTCACTCTCTGTGTGAATCAGCTAGTTCCGAGAGTGCTGCACGTGATCGTGTTAATATCACATCACGTGACTTGCACGATGAGGTGTCAAGGACATGCATAGCGTACTGTGTAAGATCATCAGACTTTTACCCTATCTACATGGGTTCTCATGGTGTGTATCAGAACGCAGCCTAGCTGCCGACACTGGATAGAATCCCATCATATATGTTGGCTGGTATAAATACCACGTGATTAGGAAGGAACATGCTATGGTCCACTAACCCTGGCTGAGAAAAAAAAAATGTGTGTATATGTATATGTGTGTATATATATATATATATATATATATATATATATATATATATATATATATATATATATATATATATATTCATGAAACAAAGCTTTTTAGTAATAGTAACTCACTGTTACAGCCGAGAGGGCTGACACTTCTTCCCTGGGTCTTTCTTTCGTGTTCCTGCTCTTTGGCTGTGTGATTGGCCGAAGCTGCGTTGTGACGTCATGAGCTGCATCATGACGTCTTTTGCGCACGTGAAGCCTTTGTTTCCAGCACCAGGGTCCGAAGGTTCAGGACCCTCAGAGCACATGTGCTGATGACCTCACTGGCTGCATCCAGGGTGAATCTCTCCTAAATGGTGCACGTTTTGGAGATATTCATTTTACTTACAGGTAAGCCTTATTATAGGCTTACCTGTAGTTAAAAATCACAAAGTGGACTTTACTACTGCTTTAATAACTCTCTCTGTAAATGTCTGGGAACTGAGAGGACCAGTTTTCTGGAGTTTTGGTAATGTTGTCCCATTCTTGCCTGACAGGATTCTAACTGCTCAACAGTCCTGGGTCATCTTTGTTGCATTTTTTTGTTTCAAGATGCACCAAATATTTCCAATTGGTGAAAGGTCTGGACTGCAGGCAGGCTAATTGGGCTCCCGGACTCTTACTAGGAAGCCATGCTGTTGTCATAGATGCAGTATGGGGTTTAGCATTGTTCTGCAAAAATATGCAAGGCCTTCCCTGAAATGATCTGGATGGAAGCATATGCTGCTCTAAAACATGGATATGTCTGTCAGCATTGATGGTGCTTTTCCAGATGTGCAAGCTGCCCTTTCCATATGCACTAATGCCGCATTCCGCCCCCCCGTCAATACTATGAGATAGGGTGGATTTGTTTTAAATCAAATCGATTTTAAATCAACTAGGCTTAAAGGGGTTGTAAAGGTTCGTGTTTTTTCACCTTAATGCATCCTATGCATTAAGGTGAAAAAACATCCGACAATACCAGAACCCCCCCCCCCTGTTTTACTTGCCTGAGCCCGTTCACCTGCTGCGCTCATCCCGATGTCCTCTTCGCCACTAAGCCTGGCTGTTGATTGGCTAGAGTGGATGGATTGAAAGCAGCGCAGCCGTTGGCTCGCTCTGCTGTCAGTCACATCCAATGACGCGGTGCGTCGGGGAGGGGCTGGAAACGTGGCCACAAGTACTAACCACCATGCGAGAGAGCTCGCATGAAGGTGGTTAGTACTTGCAGGGAGGAGCTGAGACCGCTGCCGAGTGACCCCAGAAGATCAGGTTCGGGGCCACTCTGTGCTCTGTGCAAAACGAGCTGCACAGTGGAGGTAAGTATAACATGTTGTTTAAAAAAAAAAAAAAAAAAAAAAAATCATAATTTTTAAATAGCAACTATCATCTGTCCCGCAGCGACTCCTCCTCTGCCTCGCTGTTGACTCCCCGACTGTCCTATTCACTTTAATGGGGCGGCTGGTGATGGGGCAGTGACACAACCAGGCGAGGGACATGGCAGCAGCAGATGAGTGGATGTCCGCTAACAGGCACTGCCATGATGGATCTGAAATGGCAGGTGCTCTTTAAATGTAAGGACTTATTCTTGCTGGTAGGTAGAATCATTAATACTTGCAAACAAAATTAGGGTTTCCTATTTAGAATAATAAGCTGTCAGGTTAGTAAAACAGCGATATCAGAACCAATTCAGTAATAGTTTATAGTGTACATAGATTTGCAAAGCAATGGGATAAAGGAATATTCCTGAAATTTTGTTTTATCTCATGGTTACAGTAAAATTGTGTGAATGAATCCATGGAGTACATGTTATCTCAGCTTGCAGAGCTTGGGATTCATTGAATGAGTTCACCAAAAATTTTAATATTGCAGAATATACAGCCTCCTGCTACATAACCAAGCTCCATTTCATGCTGAATAAACTCAATTATTAATGTATCTTAAATAGAAAACTATCTTTAGATAGATTTTTACTCCAAAAGCATTTTATTAAAATAAATTTGATAAAAATCTGATAAAAACAAAACAAAAAAAATCATTGATTTATATCCACCCTGCATTCAGAGATGCAGACTTCTGAAGCGAGTGTCGATAACAAGCTGGAAGGTCCCTCTCCTCTTTGGCCTGGAGGACCCTACGCTCATGGTTGTACGGTTGTGGGTTAGCACTCTCGCCTAGCAGTAAGAAGGGTCACTGGTTCGAATCCCAACCAAGACACTACCTGCCTGGAGTTTACATGTTTTCCCTGTGCCTGCATTGGTTTCCTCCGGTTTCCTCCCACAAACCAAAGACATGCTGGTAGGTTAATTGGCTTCTGTCCAAAATTGGCCCTAGTATATGAATGGGGACCTTTGATTGTGGGCTCCTTGAGGGTAGGGACCAATGTGAGTGTGCAATGTATAGTATAATAGGGACAATTGTAGCCATTCACTCGGGATGGACTGGTGTCTTTATTCAACCTTACTAACTATGAAACAAGAAAATTTTGACTTCCACTTTACAACAGACCTTTTTAAATGAGCTTGGCCCAGAAAAAATGGCAACGTTTCTGGATCATGTTCAGATATGGCTTCTTTGCATGATAGAGCTTTAACGTGCATTCTTGGATGGCACAGCGAACTGTGTTCGGACAGTGATTTTTGGAAGTATTCCTGAACCCATGCAGTGATGTCTTTCACAGAATCGTGCCCGTTTTTAATGCAGTTCTATGAGGGCCCGAAGATCATGGGTATCCAATATTGCATTTCAGCCTTGTTTCTTGTGCACAGATTTCTCCGGATACTCAGAATTCTGTAGTGTAGATGATGATATAGTTAAAGTCTTTGTAATTTTACATTGAGGAGCATTATTCTGAAATTGCTCAACAGTTTTTAGACTCAATGGGGGAGATTATTTATTTATTTTTTATTTTTATTTTTTTTAAAACTGGCGCAAACAGAATCTGGTGCAACTGTGCATAATAACCAATTGGCTTCTAACTTCAGCTTGTTCAAGTAAGCTTTGACAATAAAACCTGGAAGCTTCGCCAGATTCTGTGTGCACCCGTTTTTGTAAATCAACCCCAGATTGGTGAACCTCTGCCCATCTTTACTTCTGAGACACTCTGAATCTCTGACGCTCATTTTATACCTTGTTACTACCACTTACTTTGCCAGGTTTTTGTTGCCCCGGCTCAACTTTTTTTTGGGAGGTGTATTGTTGCCATTAGTTCCAAAATCTTGCCATATCTTTTTTTTTTTTTTTTTTTCCTAAGAATTGTGCATTTTGGTAATTTATAAACACCTGTAGTAAATATACAGCGTTTTGCATTTTTCTTTACATATCAAGTAATCACAATGAATATTATTTCACTTTAACAATAGTAATTATGGCTATTTAACATGGGAATGGAATGAAGGACTGAGGGGCTTCACTTACCCACTGCTATTTGCCTCTGTGTATAAAGTTTTGGATTGGATTGGCAAGGATGAAGTCTTCTTCTTGGTATGTATATTTAGCGGTCTTACATTTCAGTATCTGAATATCTTTGATAAATGAAATGGTTTGTAGTTTAGGTAATCCCAATAGGGAATTGGCAGAATAATTTCAATCTGGTAAGTGAACATTTGATCTCACCCTGGAGTCCTATGGATGTCTATTGTAATTGTTAACCTGAATCCAGTTATATAAAGAGGAAAGGATCTCCGCTATTAGCCCAGGTGAATAAACGATAGAGGGTGGCCTCGGTCTACAGGCCTATGACTCTATGATTAAGCCCTGGTGGGCGGGACAAAATGCATCAGGGTGTGTGGTTTGGTGGAGACCCGTAGACTGAGCCCACTTTTTATTGTTTATTCACCTGGGCTGGTCGGAAATAGCGGTGATCCTTTCCTCCTTACATTTACTAACCCCCTGGATTGGTATTAGGACACAGGGATATGCTTTCACCTCTACTTTGAGCAGCTATAAGACCCCTTTCAAACTGGGTCATTTTGCAGGCGCTATTGCGCTAAAAATAGCGTGTGCAAACCGACCTGAAACAGCCACTGCTGTCTCTCCAATGTGAAAGCCCCAAGGGCTTTCACACTGCAGTGGTGTGCTAGAAGGACGTTAAAAAAAAAAAGTCCTGCTAGCAGCATCTTTGGAGCGATGTATACACCGCTCCTGCGCATTGAAACTAATGGAGCAGCACGGCTATACCACCGGCAGCAGCAGCGCTTTGTGGTGGTTTTAACCCTTTCACGACTGAATACCGCCGGTAAAACGATGGTAAAGTGGCACTAAACATAGCGCCGTTTTACTGCCGACGCTGCTCCCGTCCCTGTGTGAAAGGGGTCTAAAAGAATGTAAAAAAAAATTTAAAATTTTTGAGTGCTGGGCGGATATTAAGTGTAGATGCCTTATTTTAGGTTTGCAGTACTCTAATGGGAAGGAGGACTTCTCTGTTTGCTGGACTTCCTGTGATGAATATTCATACAAAACCCATTTAACCATTGTAAACGTGCATTATATGTTCAACTTGAAACGTAATAATCTTTTTATAGGTCTGGATTCCAAGATTGATACAGGCTATATTTTCTGGCCTTGCAGATGTAAGACTGTACGGTCTAATGAGGCGTCTGGAAAATGCAAATGTGGCAAAATGGGTGGTATGTAAAAACTTGATCATTGGATGTCATAAATCGTTAGCACAGCAGGAATTGCAAGTATAGTATATGTTCTCAAGAGCAATGGATGGGTCCTTCCCCTTTCTCTCTTCCCCCCCTTATTCTTTTCATTTGGGCTCAGTATCCCCCCCCCCCCCCCCCCCCGAATAAGCAATGGTGTTTGCACCCTTGATATACTTATGTGCATAGGATGTGGTGTCTCTCCTATTGTATCCTAAGTTGTAATATGTTTGTTGTATCTTGAATTGTCATGCTCATTCTTGAAAAAAATTTAATTATATAATGTGTCACTTAATTTTATTTTGGCTTGAGTGGTGAATGTTGAAACTCCTGTCTGCACAAAATTGTAACCCCCCTTAGTGGGGACACAGCATTAAAAACATGACAGGGGTTCTAACCTTTCCCTTCTCTATCCAAATGTACAGAAATAGTTTTGTCTTTAGATACACATTAACGATACATAACTAGATACTGAAAAACATTTGAGATGTCTGTAACTAAGGCAGGCCACAGACTGTGCAAATTCCTTTCCTGCAGTAATAGGTTGCAGGAAAGAAATTTGCATGATTCCCCCATCAAAACAGAAAGTGCAGACAGGGGAATCCCTCTTGTTGGGCCATTGTCTGCTCCCGACAGGGATGCCGGGATAAGATGATTATCGCTAGCGGTTATAGAAGCCGCTTGCGATACTCGAATACGGCAGGCTGGTTGTGCCCAAGTTGATTGATCGATCAACTTGATACATTCATCCTGCCCATTAATAATATGAATCTCGGCTGGTTCAGCAGGAACCAGACCGCATATGGCCGGCTCTACTGTAAGAAACCAAAGCAAAACTCCACCCAAAACAATATTTCACATGATGCATAGAATGTGGCAGGAGTTGATCCTCTGCCAAGTACTTGCAGCTCCTCTTATTCCATCCCTAAGGCAGGCCATACATGGAGCGAGTTTCTTTCCTGCAACTGTGGGTGTGTGGTTGCAGGAGCACTGTGTTAATTTGGGAATCTCTTCCTGCTGAGCCATTGAATTCTCCAGGCAGGGGAAGCTGTCCTTCGGGAGAGAAGACAGTGACTATTGCTAGCGGCTATACCAGCCACTAGCAATAACTATACTAGCAATAACTATATGTAAAATTCATCAGGCCGATCGTACCCAAATTGATCTATCGACTTTGCCTACACATTGTTTGAATCTCAGTCACTTCCTTCTGAACCGGCCTAGATTCAAACCTTCTAGGGCTGGCCTAACACAGCCATTGCTCAACATTTCCCTGTCAACAGTTTATAGAAGTTCACTCTAACCCTACAGAAAACACTGTGCGTTGTGTGAAGTTCTCTGCATTAGACAGCTTCCCCTGCCTGGAGAATACAATGGCTCAGCAGGAAGGTATTCCCAAATTTAACACTGTGTTCCTGCAACCACACACCCACAGTTGCAGGAAAGAAACTCCCTCTGTGTATTGGCTGCCTTAGGCTGGCTTCACACCTGTGCATTGTAGTAACTCACGCAGTTTACCATGCATTACCATAACACATAGTGCTATATTCCGTGTATTGTAGTTATAAATTAATGGCACCACAACCAGCACAGTACAATAGGAGTTGGTGGAACCACACTACAGCACACCACCACTTGCAGTACTGTTCATTGTGGTGCACTGCTGGGAGGGAAAAAAGTACAGGTCCAGCAAAAGAAAAAAAAAACTGCTTAAATGCTCCCCAAAACACACACATTAGAGCAGAAAAAAAAAGTTGACTGCCCATATCATCCAATGTAATTCCAGCTATTATTTGCCTAATGGCAAATACAAAGGTAAGGACTAATTGTTGGCTATAGGCATGCTTTTATTTCAAGTCCACTTTGGTGTGTGTGTGTGTGTGTGTGTGTGTGTGTGTCTTTTTATTTATTTTTATTTTTTTATTATTTTTTGGCTTTCTAATCGTTAACACTTGTTTTTTTTTTTACATTTATTGTATTCAGTACTTTTGTCAGCTGTGTTCCTGGTTCACCTGGTTTTGTTGCACAAGAACTCTCACAAACACCATGGAAACTGTACTCGGCACATTGGCTCTGTATTCGTTCCCACTGGAAGGTTCACCTACAAAGAGCAGGTGAAAGAAAAACTAGACAAACAACTTCTTCCATATCTGACTTTGCTGTGGATTGTCATTCTAAATCTGTCTTCTTGTTTTCTAGTACTAAATACTTGCTATTTGTGGCTTTGGCTTTTGTTATACGACCAACTGCCATCATTCTTTGGATTCCATTGCTCATCTATCACTTCTTTAAAGAACCGAAAAAACTAGATTTAGTGCTACAACAATGTCTACCTGTTGGGTAAGTCTTTACATTGAATTCAAGTGGAAAACATACTGCACATTATTTTACAAGCTGTGTGATTGATTTAACCACTTAAGGACCGCCGTATTGCCATTATACGTCATCAGAATGGCACAGGCAGGCACAAGCACGTAGATGTACGTGCCTGCCTTCCAGCGGGTGGGGGGTCCGATCGGACCCCCTCCCGCTGGATACGGCGGTCCGTTTCCCTCCGGGAGGGATCCGTGATGAGGGGATGGCCGTTGGTTTCTGGCCACCCCCTCTCGATCGCTCCTGGCCAATGACGAACTTCCTCCCACTGTGTATTGTTTACACAGGAAGGAGGAAGTGATGTCATTCTCCTCGGGGCGGTCTTTTTGACCGGACTATGAGGAGAAGACTAAAAGTAAGTGCACCAAAACACTACACTGACACATAGGTACACTTAGGTACACAAACCCCCCCCCCCCCGATCGCCCCCCTCCCCCTCTGCCCCCCCAGTCACAGTGTCACTGATTGCATTGATCATTTCTTTACTGATCAATGCATTCAGTGTCAGTTGTAAAAGTAAAAACTGTCAGGGCAGTTAGTGTTAGGTCCAGGGTAGCCCCCTATCACCCCCCAATAAAGATTTAACCCCCTGATTGCCCCTAGAGTTAACCCTTTCACCCCCTTTTGCCAGTGTCACTAAGCGATCATTTTTCTGATCGCTGCATCAGTGTCGCTAGGTAGCTAGTTATTTTTTTAGGTTCACCGCCAGGTTTTTATATTGCTAGGTACCCCGATATACTACCCAATAATGGTTTTAACATCCTGATTGCCCCTAGTTAACCCTTTCACCCCCTTTTGCCACTGTCACTAAGCGATCATTTTTCTGATCGCTGCATCAGTGTCGCTACTGTCGCTAGGTAGCTAGTTATTTTTTTAGGTTCGATCGCTCCTGGCCAATGACGAACTTCCTCCCACTGTGTATTGTTTACACAGGAAGGAGGAAGTGATGTCATTCTCCTCGGGGCGGTCTTTTTGACCGGACTACAAGGAGAAGACTAAAAGTAAGTGCACCAAAACACTACACTGACACATAGGTACACAAACCCCTCCCCCCCCCAGTCACAGTGTCACTGATTGCATTGATCATTTCTTTACTGATCAATGCATTCAGTGTCAGTTGTAAAAGTAAAAACTGTCAGGGCAGTTAGTGTTAGGTCCAGGGTAGCCCCCTATCACCCCCCAATAAAGATTTAACCCCCTGATTGCCCCTAGAGTTAACCCTTTCACCCCCTTTTGCCAGTGTCACTAAGCGATAATTTTTCTGATCGCTGCATCAGTGTCGCTAGTGTCGCTAGGTAGCTAGTTATTTTTTTAGGTTCACCGCCAGGTTTTTATATCGCTAGGTACCCCGATATACTACCCAATAATGGTTTTAACATCCTGATTGCCCCTAGTTAACCCTTTCACCCCCTTTTGCCACTGACACTAAGCGATCATTTTTCTGATCGCTGCATCAGTGTCGCTACTGTCGCTAGGTAGCTAGTTATTTTTTTAGGTTCACCGCCAGGTTTTTATATCGCTAGGTACCCCGATATACTACCCAATAATGGTTTTAACATCCTGATTGCCCCTAGTTAACCCTTTCACCCCCTTTTGCCAGTGTCACTAAGCGATCGTTTTTCTGATCGCTGCATCAGTGTCGCTACTGTCGCTAGGTAGCTAGTTATTTTTTTAGGTTCACCGCCAGGTTTTTATAGCGCTAGGTACCCCGATATACTACCCAATAATGGTTTTAACCCCCTGATTGCCCCTAGTTAACCCTTTCACCAGCGATCACAGTACAAGTGTCACTGGTGACGCTGGTTAGCCAGTTAGTTATTTAGGTTCCCCGTCAGGTTTTTATATAGCGCCAGGGACCCCCATATACTACCTAATAAAAAATTTGAACCCCCTGATTGCCCCTAGTTAACCCTTTCACCACTGATCACAGTATAAGTGTTACGGGTGACTCTGGTTAGTTTGCTTTTTATAGCATCAGGGCACCCACCATTTATTACCCAATAAAGGTTTAACCCCCTGATCACCCGGCGGGTGATATCAATTAGGTTTTAGGGTCAGGGTCTGCGTCGCCCCAGGCAGCGATAGGTTAGTGCCAGTACCGCTAACACCCACGCGCAAAGCATACACCTCCCGTAGTGGTATAGAATCTGAACAGATCAATATCTGATCTGATCAGATCTATACTAGCATCCTCAGCAGTTTAGGGTTCCAAAAAAACGCATTGTTAGCGGGATCAGCCCAGATACCTGCTAGCACCTGCGTTTTGCCCCTCTGCCCAGCCCACCCAAGTGCAGTATCGATCGATCACTGTCACTTACAAAACACTAAACACATAACTGCAGCGATCGCAGAGTCAGGCCTGATCCCTGCGATCGCTAAAAGTTTTTTTGGTAGCATTTTATATTTAAATCCGGAAGGCAGTGCTTGGTTTTCGGGGTCCCGTACGTGGCTAGGCTCCCAAAAAGTCCCCCACATGTGGTATCCCCGTACTCGGGAGAAGCAGCAGAATTTATTTTGGGGTGTAATTTGACTTCTGCCCATAGCATGTGTGAGCAATATATCATTTAGTGACAACTTTGTGCAAAAAAAAAAAAAGTTTGTAATCTTCCCGCAACTTTTGGCAAAATATAAAATATTCCATGGACTCAACATGCCTCTCAGTAAATAGCTTGGGGTGTCTACTTTCCAAAATGGGGTCATTTTGGGGGGTTTTGTGCTATTTTGGCATTTTATGGCCTTCGAAACTGTGATAGGTAGTGAGGAGTTAAATCAAAAATTTGCACCCTTAGAAATCCTGAAGGTGGTGATTGGTTTTCAGGGTGCCGTGCGCGACTAGACTCCCAAAAAGTCCCACACATGTGGTATCCCCATACTCGGGAGAAGTAGCGGAATATATTTTGGGGTGCAATTCCACATATAACCATGGCATGTGTGAGCAATATATCATTTAGTGACAACTTTTTGTAAAAATTCTTTTTTATTTTATTTTTTTTTGTCATTATTTAATCCCTTAGGACAAAAAAAATAAATATTCAATGGGCTCAACATGCCCCTCAGCAATTTCCTTGGGGTGTCTACTTTCCAAAATGGGGTCATTTGGGGGGGGTTTGTACTGCCCTGCCATTTTAGCACCTCAAGAAATGAGATAGGCAGTCATGAATTAAAAGCTGTGTAAATTCCAGAAAATGTACTCTAGTTTGTAGACGCTATAACTTTTGCGCAAACCAAAAAATATATGCTTATTGACATTTTTTTTACTAAAGACATGTGGCTGAATAAATTTTGCCCTCAATGTATGACTAAAATTTAGTTTATTCGATTTTTCTTATAACAAAAAGAAGAAAATATCTTTTTTTTTCAAAATTTTCGCTCTTTTTCCATTTATATCGCAAAAAAAAAAATCGCAGAGGCAATCAAATACCATCAAAAGAAAGCTCTATTTGTGGGAAGAAAAGGACGCAAATTTCGTTTGCGTGCAATATTGCATGACCGCGCAATTACCAGTTAAAGCAGCGCAGTGCGAAATTGGAAAAAGACCTCTGGTCCTTAAGGTGTTTATTGGTCCGGAGCTGAAGTGGTTAAGTACATCAATATATCAATACACACCTAAAGTGAACGCAATGGTTTTTATAGGCTCTAGCCCTACTCCTAAAAAGATATTTATGTGGTGCTGGGTGTGGTTAGCTGCAGTTGGGGACAGATGCCCGAGCCTGGACACTGCTGACTGCGATTGCCAATTCTTACCGCAGGAATTTGGCAGCTCACCAGCTGGGTAACTGGACCTAAGCCTGATGTTTCTCCTCTAATGTGGTATAGCTACTAGATGGCACTGACTACCATAACAAGTAGGTATGCTCCTCATTGCCCTCCAGTGGCCATAATGCTGCATTTTTTTTGCATTGACATATTGTTGCAAATGTAGCCTGAGAACATTGTTGATTTTGCCCCATTTGCACAGAACAAATGTTCATGCAGTCTTGATGGGCATAAAGCTATGGATTTAAAAAAATAATAAAATTTATACCCCTTAAAGTGATTGTAAAGGCTCTTTAAAAAAATAAATAAATGTTCTATTTCCTCTATGCAGTTAGTTTTGCACAGAGCATCCTGGATCCTCCTCTTCTCTGGTCCCTGTTTGCTGCTCCCTCCTTTTGAGTGCCCCTCAGTCAGCACACTGACAAATAGAGCTTTCTTTTGGTGCTATTTGATCACCTCTGTGGTTTTTTATTTTTTGCGCTAAAACAAAAAAAGAGTGAAAAACGAATTTCTTCATCAGTTTAGGCCAATATATATTCTACATATTTTTGATAAAAAAACAAAACATAAAAACAACACAATAAACGTATATTTATTCGTTTGCGCGAAAGTTATAGCGTCTACAAACTTTGCGAAAGATTTATGAAATTTTTTATTTATTTCTTTTTTTTGGCTGTGATGTATTTTTGGGCCCATTGACATATATACAGCGATCAGTGCTATAAAAATGCACTGATTACTGTGTAAATGTCACTGGTAGGGAAGGAGGTAACACTAGGGGACGATCAAGGGGTAAATGTGAGTTCTAACTGTATGGTGATAGGACTGAGTAGACGAGGAGACATATCCCTGTTCCTACTTACCTGTCTCCTCTCCTCTGACAGTACAGGGATTTGTGCGTTTACACACACAAATCCTCGTGCTGGTACTCGTGTGTGGCCGGCGGCGAACTCCAGCCACGCGTATCGGGTCCTCCGCTGTGTGGCAGCACGTGTCCTCTGTCGGCTCTTAATGTGTCAAAGGACATTCAAAAAAGTATTGGTTACTGGTATCGGCCAGTACTTGGAAAACAAGTATTGGTACTTGTAATCGCTCTTAAAAAAGTGGTAACGGTGTAACCCTAATTTAAAGACCTCAAGACTGAGTTTGACCTACCCATCCCTGTTTTTCTGGGGGGGTTTTTTCTACTTCCGCCACGTTTTACGCAGCCAATTTGGGGAGTCCATCCCCGATTTTACAGTCACTATACCTGTTTAGCTTTTTTGAGTCTGAAACTTGTAAAAACATCTAATGTCCTACTTTCTACAACTCCTTCCTTCCAGTGGCTACTAACCTTAGAAATTAAAAACCCGATGGGTGGCAGACGTTAGGAAGATAGAGGATGAAGAATGGGACTCTATGCTTGAATCATGTAAGCTAGTCTCCCCAAACCTCCTTGACCCCCCCCCCCCACTTGTTTATACTACATAGAACCTAGGCCACACTATAGTCCTTTGTGCCCCAGATGTGGTGAGACCAGCAGCACTTTTTACCATTTTGGTATGGTCATGCCCTGCTATTCAAGACTATTGGTCACAGGTGGTTTGGTTCCTACATGATCGAATGGGCTCTCCATTAACCCTCTGTCTCAAGCAGTGCCTCTTCGGATCTTCCCTAATCTGGAAAGTGATAAATATTGATGTATTTTCTTACAAGAAACGCTTTTTAGAATGTTGATTTGCTAGGGTATGGCTCAGGACTTCACCCCTGACAGTCCAGAACTGGGTGGCTGCTAATAACCTTATGCTGCCATACATGAAAGATATTTATATCCATAGAGGTTGCCCAGCTAAATATCATAAGATTTGGGACAGGTGGCTAGAACATTCCTCTACATGCATTGATGATGACTCTGTGGGTATATAAGTGTCTGCTTCATGTATGCACTGTATTACTTGCTGCATCTACTTGATTTGCACCATTATGAGCTACCACCTATTGAATAGCTGGTATAGTTTGCCTTGCAGGTGAGAGCTTCTAAAGTTGTTTTATTTTAATTATATTTAAAGAACTGACCATTTTGTTTTTATTGTTATTAGTTTTTCAACCTAAAATAAAGAAAGGTACAAGACAAATAGATTGGCAAAACACAAAGTACCAGCTTGTACATTATAATATAAAGAAGCAAGAATGGGGTAATTGGACCCCTAAACAGGATACAAAACCTATTATCACCTAACACAGTGGTGGTATAATGAGACCACAAACTGGTTTCCAGTAGAAGAAAGAAAAGATTACATTAGCTCAAATAGGTCCTATCTGTGCTAAGGTGTGTAACCAGATGTCAAAAGCCACTGTACTAGGCACAAAGAAAAGGTAGAAAAATACAAGAGGGCAAGAAGAAAGGGGGGGGGGGGGGAGGGGGAGATTAGTGTAGAGTATCCACCTGTATCAGAGCCCTACCCAATTAGGAAGCTGCCATGCATGCACGCCGTGACACGGCCATGGATATGTCAGACTGGGGAGCTTCTAAGAGGTCCAACAATTCCCAAACCCAGTTATGGGCATCCAGTGTATCAGTTAAGGAGGCAGTCAGGTATTCCCTCCACTTCACCGCTTGGAACCTAGAGTGTGGTTCAAACAAAGGGGGGGTGGCCTCCCGTTTCTTCTATTAAATAGAAACCAAGCAACACGCTGTAGTCATCACCAGCACAAAGAGTTGTTTTTGTTTTTTTAGAAAGATTAGAAGGTGGGAAACCCAGGAGAGAGTTTTTTTTTTTTTTTTTTTTTTTTTGGGGGGGGGGGGTTTGAAATGAACCCAGGATCCAAAGAAGGAGTAGAGTCGTGAATGAACCATCTGCCAGTAAGGGACAATTAATGGGCAGGACCAATAGATGTGGTACAATGTGCCTGGGTCTTTTTTGCAACAGTGGTCAGCAGAGTGATATATGGAGTGGAGCAGATCTGGGGTTTGTTACCAGCGATTGATAATTTTTATACTGATTTTCCTTGTACAAGGTGCAGATAAAGCTCTTGGATGCCTGTGACCAAATCTGTATGTACCGATTTTGTGGGAATCCTCCTTCAATTTGTTGATCTTTTGTAATTTAATTGTGTCCATCCTGATGTTTCTTCTCAGGTTTTGGTTAAAAATGAAAAAAGAAATGCATGTGCCTTTCACTAACTGTATTAACTTTTTACTGACCACCTCAAGAATATTAATTACATGTGTGTTTTGCAGACTCTTTACTTTTGGGGCCTCACTGATAATTGACAGAGTATTTTTTGATAAGGTATGTTTCAGTGAAGACTAAACATTGGTATGTTGTAAAACTTCAGTTTCTTAACCCTTTGTATAATTTGACCATATTATCTAATGTTCTATAGAAAAAAACAGAATGATTGCACAATGGATGCACATTTACTATAGGTACATGATCATCGGGATTTGCCAACTGCCAAAAGAAATAAAAAATCACTATAAAGGGGGTGATGTCAGCTGAATGCTCGACTAAAACCACACATTCTACACATGTGAATTTGAAAAACTCTTAGGGCCCATTTAGATCCTGGTGTGTTTCATTACCATGCGTGTTGATGCATGTTTTTTTCACAAATTAATGTGCATTGCATTAAGACAGCCCATTCCAATGAATATTCTGGCAATGCATCAAGGACATGCACCATTTTTGGCAAAGTAGCGCACAACAACTGCAGAGCGTTACCATGTATTGTGCTGCTCTGTAACATTTTTGCATTAATGCTGTTTTACTTTAGTGTGTGAAGGGGCCATTCAAAATAAAATTGCACTGCAGCACATTAGTATTTACTCCAGTAACAAGTGCGTTACCAAACCGAAGCTGAAAAGCACCTTGTTGCTACACTACAGGCTTCCTAACTCCATAAAACAGTGTATATACAGTTGTACTCATAGGTTTACATACCCTAGCAGCCATACCCTCTTGGCCATTTTTCAGAGAATATGAATGATAACACAAAAACATTTCTTTCACTCATGGTTAGTGTTTGTCTGAAGCCATTTATTATCAATCAACTGTGTTTACGCTTTTTAAATCACAATGGCAACAGAAACTACCCAAATGACCCTGATCAAAAGTTTACATACCCCAGTTCTTAATACCGTGTGTTGCCCCCTTTAACATCAATGACAGCTTGAAGTCTTTAGTGGTATTTGTGGATGAGGCTCTTTATCTTCTCAGATGGTAAAGCTGCCCATTCCTCTTCGCAAAAAGCCTCCAGTTCCTGTAAATTCTTGCATGAACGGCACGTGTGAGATCTCCCCAGAGTGGCTCAATGATAATGAGGTCAGGAGACTGAGATGGCCACTCCAGAACCTGCACTTTATTCTGCTGTAGCCAATGACAGGTCGACTTGGCCTTGTGTTTTGGATCATTGTCATGTTGGAATGTCCAAGTATGTCCCATGCGCAGCTTCCTGGCCGATGAATGCAAATGTTCCTCCAGTATTTATTTGATAACATACTACATTCACACAGTTGATTGATAATAAATGTTTTCAGCCAAACACCAACAATGAGTGAAAGAAATGTTTTTGTGTTATTCATATTCTCTGAAAAATTACCAAGAAATCATAAATTCTGCCAGGGTATGTAAACTTCTAAACACAACTGTAATTGCCTACCACAGTGATGGCAAACCTTGGCACCCCAGATGTTTTAGAACTACATTTCCCATGATGGTCACCTACACTTGAGAGTGCATGAGCATCATGGGAAATGTAGTTCCAAAACATCTGGGGTGCTAAGGTTCACCATCACTGGCCTACTATCTGCAGAGCCTAAAACTTCTCTGATCATTAGAAATGGTCCCCCAAAATTGGCTGGAAACCAACACTTCCAGAGTTGTTGATCACCTGGCTCCTCCTGCTGACCTCCACATCACTTCTATCTCTCTGCATTCCTCTTGGTGAGACCCTCTGCATTCTGTTGGTGGTGGTTTTGATGAATGGAGAATGTAAATTCACCCCTAAAGACAAGTTAGATTCAGAGCTACTGGAACAAGTAATCCAGGAAACCACTGCTTGTCTGCTCACAGTACACTCCCACAGATTGATCAAAATAGAGAGATATCTATAGCTCTAGCTCAATCAATACCTTTTTTTGTTATATTTATTTTGAGGTTTCTGAATTATATTGGGTAGCTCAGGCTGCGAGAAGGGAAATAATCAACTATAAGTACACTTTAAATGTTCTTTCTATATCATTTTTTTTTCCTGTCTGATGCCTATAAGCTGTAATATATAGGCTATAGGCTGACATTCATCTGTTAATCTAATACTAAAATATTACTAATGCAGTATCAGTATTGCATGTGAGATACTATGAAATCTATATGTATGATCATTATGGACAGACTAATATTTTTGCAGACAGGTTTCCCTAACAATTGAAAAATCATAAAATATTTATGACATGGGTACAGAATTTCGTTCATATTTGAAACATTAATGCCCAACTCTAGGCTCCCCCTGGCCCCCCTGCTGTGTGTTTGTGTGGCGTGTGTTTTCAGATCTCTTCCCAATATTGAGCAGTCTTCATTGGTGCAGAGAGTTGCACTGATGACACCAGGGCCCTTCTCTGCATTATTACACTGCAAGGACAGGGCTCAGGGGTGGTCTATGATGCCCTTCACTCACAGTATTTCCTCAGTCTTCCAGGTTGAATGACACTGGGTGTCATTTAAAGTGATTAAGGCAAATATTTTTTGTAATAAAAAAAATAAATAAAATAAAGAGGTTATACCTACCGTGCAGGTCCCCCTAGTGTCCCCTGCCAGTACTGTCCACTCCTTCTTTTCTGTGGTTCCCCCTTAGCAAGCCACGTGTTGAGGGGACACCCATGTTGATGTGCCCCCGAACCAGGCTGTGTGTGTCCACATGGCTCCTACTGCTCTTAGTCTTCTGTGAGACCAGAAAGAGGGCAGTGGTGCTGCTGGCAGACCAGAGTTGGATCATGAGAGGTAAGTGTTTAGGGATTGGAGAAGGGCTCAAGTAGTAGGGAGTTTTTTTATCTTAATGCATAACATGCATTAAAGCAGAACTTTACCCTTAACAATTTGATAAAAAAATAATGTTCTTTAGCAAGGAACATACATTTGACATTAATAATTATGCTACCAAAATTAGCGTGTACTGTATATTATCTCCAGCATTGCTCCTATTTCTTCTTGCTTGAGGCTGCCATTTTGCTGAAGCCCAGAGCCCCTGAGCAGCAGTAAATCATAAAGCGGAACTAAACCATTGATTTAACGGTTTCAGTAAACCGTTACATTCCTGGAATGCTGGGATTGCTTGTGAGGACACAAGCTTCATTTGCTTGTGTCCTCAACCAAACTGTCAAACCAATAAATGGCTGGTGTTATAACTGATTACATGTAGAACCATGGCAGTTGCAGATCAAACAGAAGCAGCTTCCTTGGCTGTAAAGGATAGGAGGGTTTAATTCCGCTGTCAGCAAATTGGCCTCTACAAATTCTGCACCCTGCCTAAAACAAATAGAGAGAAACTGAGCATGTGCGAGCAGAGTGGGACACGGGATTACTGGATTTTACACCATATAGACACTTATTTTTAATGTTTTACGTAGCTATACCTGGAAAATGGGCCAGCCTAAAGTCATCTAGCAGGACTTAATTTGCTGACTAAAGTACCATTTTAAGGCAATGAAAACTTGCTCCAGAAACACTTTTACCCAGAAGACTGCAGACATCTTGCGGCAAAAATAAATTAATGTGGAGGAACAGCACTGGAGAGAAGGTGAGTATTGCAGACGATGCTGCTTTTTTTTTTTTTTTTTTTTTTTTTAAACACTGGCTAGAATCCCAAAGAAAGAAAACATTCCCGCAGCTGAGCTTTAATTTGCAGAATCAAAAAGTTAAAATTAAATTACATTTAAAAATACATTTTAAAATTAGAATTTTATTTTGATGGTTCAAAGTTCTAAATTGTGATTACCTCCGTTCTAGTACATGAGTTAGTATTATGCTTTCCGGATCCCTAATTAAACCCACCCTCTGCTTTTCTTTCTAGTGGACATTTGTTCAGTGGAATTTTCTGAAATTTAATGTTCTACAAAATATGGGGTCATTCTATGGGTCTCATCCATGGCACTGGTACATCAGTCAAGGATTTCCAGTCATCATTGGCACACACCTACCATTCTTTTTACATGGTGTTGTGGTGGCACCAAGACGATACGTAGTCCTGTTGGTAGCTATAGCTTGGACTTTGCTAATATACAGGTAAGCAAAACACTGTGGGATATAATTATAAAGCCATGGATGTGACATTTACCAAAAATTCATCCCAAGTAAATTGAATGATTCACCTGCAGTGAATGTTTGGAGAATGTGACATTTGCTGCATTATACAGTTGTGTTCAAAATAATAGTCCAATATCACTAACCAAATCAATGACTCTTTTTGGTATAAATTTATATTTCTGCATGGCATATAATTTACTAGTAGGTGTAGTAAAGTAATAGAAAACCAACAGACCCAAGAGTCATGACATGCATGCTGCTGATTCTGTGTAATTAACCGATTGCCAACCAGCCGCCACAGCAGGTTGGCTTGGCTGTGCGAATTGCCGTCATTGTATGTCGGGCGCACACCCACAGATCGCCATGTACATGCCCGGTGTACAATTGCACGCATAAGGCGTAAATTGACCAAAAATGCAGATTCCTCCCACTGACATCAACGATGGGATACTATTTCTTCTATTGACACAAACAATGGGGACCCTATTCCTTCCACTAATACCAATGATGGGGTGCTAGTCCTTCACCTACTAGGCACAGGGACTATGTACATTTTTTAAATACAACTGACCACCAACTTTAAGCCCTTGTACACACGGTTGGACATTCCGACAGAAAATGTCCGATCGGACCGTGTTGTCGGATAATCCGACCGTGTGTGGGCTCCATCTGACTTTTTCCGCCACAATGTCCGACCCAACAAAGTTTGAGAGATGGATATAAAAATTTTCCGACAACATGATCCGATCAGACTTTGTCCGATCGTTTGTAGAGAATTCCGTTCGGACAAAGTGCCACGCATGCTCAGATCAAATTCCTAGACCAAAGCTATTGGCTACTTACCTGAACGTAGTCCCGTCGTAACGAAATAACGTCATCACGTTACGAACGATCGGATTTTCCGACAACTTTGTCCAACCGTGTGTATGCAACACCAGTTTTGGACAAAATTAGTCGGACAAAATCCAACGGATTTTGTTGTGGGAATGTCTGACCGTGTGTACAAGGGCTAAGACATTGTCTATTTTCACTGACACTGGGGCATTTTCTATTCCCACTGGCCAAAGTCCAGCCCCCATAAAGTCTGAAGGACAGTAAACTGGCCCCTTGTTTACAAAGTTTGGAGTCCCGTGCTATAGAGTTTCACTTGAGTGACAGCTGCATCTGCTGACATCATATTCAAGTTGGCCCCTCAAGAAAGAAATATCCAAACTGGACCAATGTAAGTATGCAATAAGATAATACCTGGAGTTCAGCTTTAAATGCCCACTTCAGGAAGAGTCGATTCCCTGGCACAGCCAAAAGGGGAAAACTACAGACTCTTCCTGGAGTGGTCTATTTCCTTAGCAAGTTCAAAGGTGTAAATAAAGTCATTTATGGAAAGGAAAAATTTTGCAAGTAAGCATTTAAAGCTGAACTCCAGGTATGATCTATGTTGCATACTTTGGTCCAGTTTGGACCTACCGTATGTAAGTGAGCATATTTCATACTCGAGGGGAAGCTAACAATCACTGTAGTAATCTATGCTACTACAGCGATTAGTTATTGGGTTTTGTGTCAAGCGTCTACCCCTTTGCACTCAGACAACAGGCACTGCTGCCATTTACAAGACCTTTTTGTGTTTAAAAAAATAAATAAAAAATTCAATGAATACAAGGCATTCTCTGATTGGTTGGGGTGGAGATCCTGACATTACCATCTCTATCCACCTCATCCAAAGCTGCTTGTCACAGGACTTGGAAGATCACAACCATCGCTGCAGTAGCATGGTCCACTTGCACCAATGTAAGTATACATATTACACACCAGAATGGCCCTGGGGAAGCTGACAATTTATGTAATAGTCAACGCTGCTACAGTGATGGTCATGATCATCTGGGTCCTGTGACTAGCTGCTTTGGACAAGGTGGAGATCCTGACTTCCCCCATCCTTCGTCGCCACATCCAATCGGAGAACGTCTTGTATTTATTGTATTAAAAAAATACACAGCCTTCTGTAAATGGCAGCAGGGCCAAGCGAATGACCCTCTGTGGTCAGTGGGCAAACCGCTCACCACAGGGTCTTGGAAGATTGCAGCTATCGCTGGAGAAGCATGGATTACTACAGAGATTGTCCACTCCCCCTGGTGGTGTGAAATATGCATCATTATATTGCTCCAAGCTGGATCAGTGTAAGTATGCCATAAAGATCACACCTGAATTTGAGCTTTGAGACTCACTTTATGTGTGCTTTTATGTGCAATTCTGTAAGTTGGTCACTGGGCCTTGTTAAAAAACAAAACAAAAAACAAAAAAAAGTTTTGCCCAAGGTATCCAGATGTTTTGTTCTATATATATTCTAAGCTAATATTTCATTCTTGTAATTGTAAATAAGGTTATATATAAATTGGTGAATTTAGTGTGGATAATAAAGATATACTGTACATGTACAAGGATTTCTAAACTACATGAAATCTAAATGTGGAATACAATATTACATAATCCATACTGTCCATACTACAAAGAAATTACCTGGCTAAGCTGTTTAGGGTCTCCTTGTTCTATTGGTTTGCAATGACTTATCGATATGACTTGTAGATATTACTTTTTTTATTATTGCATTATTGACAATGTTTCTCCTCCTTTTTATTTATTTTTTAAAGCTTTTTAAGCCATAAAGAATTTCGATTTATCTATCCTGTGTTGCCGCTCTGCATGATCTTCTGTGGTAAGATGATTCAATACACTTTTATTTACTACTTGTTAAAGTGGTTGTAAAGTCAGCCCTCCTAATACTTACCTGAGCCCCATCTCAATCCAGCGATGTCCATGAGTCCCTCAGCCATCCGGGACTCTCCTCCTGATTGGCTGGGGCACAGCAACGGTGCCATTGGCTCCCTCTTCTGTCATTCAAACTCAGACAATCGGGAAACAGAGGGGGCGGGGCTGAACCGCAGCTCTGTGTCTGAATGGATAAGCGGAGCTGCAGCTCGGCTGGGGTGCCCCCTCATAGCAAGCTGCTTGCTGTGGGGACACTCGACAGGAGGGAGGGGTCAGGAGCTCCAGGGACCCTAGAAGAGGAGGACCTGGACTGCTCTGTGCAAAACCACTGATGGCATTATCTCTGCCTAGGAAAAGGCTTTGCGTGAAGCTTTTTTTTTTTTTTTTTTTTTTTTTTTTTTTTCTTTTTATGTACACTTGTAAAATTCATGAAAGTTTCACTTTAAGGAGTCTATTTATTATAGGTACTTGCATAGCGCTGACCATTTACGCTTTACTTTATACTGTATATTGTACATTTACATCATCCCTGCCCTCAATGGAGGCTTAGAATCTAAGGTTCCTAAGTGCAGGTTTTGGGAAAGGTTCCTGTGTTACTTGGCTCTATGGAATATGGGAACCACATCCAAAGTTTAATCGCAACCGCGTGAACAGAGCATTACTCGCATATACAATTTGTGCCAATTTAGACAGGAGCCAAATAACCAACCAGCATGTCTTTGGCGTGTGGGAGGAAACCCACGCAGGCACAGGGAGAACATGTAAACTTCAGGCAGGTAGTGCTGTAGTTAGGATTCAAACCAATGACCCTAGTGCTGCTATGTGGAAGTGCTAACCACTTAGCCACCATTGTATCCACCACTATTCTCAACACACTGGGAGTAAACCCAACTTTTATAGCTGAACACGTGTCTTGAGTACAGTGGGAAGAAGCAATTAGGTAATATATTGTATGTATCTTGTAGTTATGACATGGACATTTGCATTAACCTAAACAAATGTGACGAATGTGGTTATAATCTAAATTGATCAGGGGAGTAAAATCTTTATTTGACAAATGCATCAATTAAAGTAAGTGACAGGGTATTTATAGGTTAGTTTTCTTAACGGATCCAACATTAACAACGTTTTACGAAATCAACCAAATAGCACATCATTAAGGTAATGTGGTGACGCTAATTGTGATAGTTGGGACTTTGTCCCAATAAACATTCCAAGTGAAGTTTACCTTATGATTGTGCTAGCGAAATAAAACCGGATACCACTGAGTTGTAGGTGGGGGAATCATCTGGTATTGATCCGGACTCTGAGTGTATGGCGTTGGATTGTTACATAGAAAAAATTGCTTTAAGGGCTTAAAGGATAGTGATATTTATTTGTGAATGTAGTTTTGGCGAGTGAGCATGAAAAAAATAATGGTACATTCGCATTTGATCACGCGGGGGGGGGGGGAGAGGAGATTAGAGTATGTTGGGATGAGGAGAGTATGTTGGGATGAGGTAACTGTGGAGTTATGAGGACTAAGAGGGGGGCTTAGAGTAGGTGATTGGGAAGGGGGGGATTTAGCTTAATTGATTTTTATTATATATACATATTATTATTTTTTTATTTTTATTTTTTTAAATAGGTTTCTCCTTTTCTCATTTTAAATGTTGGAAGAAGACAGCTGTTGGTGTTTTGGTGGTGTCAAACCTCCTTCCTGCCCTTTACACTGGCTTAGTTCATCAAAGAGGAGCTCTTGATGTAATGTCGACTATTCAACAGCTGTGTAAAAAAGAGAATTCCTCCCTCCTGGTTCTAATGCCCTGTCACTCCATTCCTTACTACAGGTGAGCACACTTTACAATTAAAAGAATTGGTAATAACTGTACTTGAAGAAGAAACACACTTTTCAGTCTTAGGCCCCTTTCACACGGGACGGATCAAAATGGTACAAAAGACAAGACACCGCTTGGGACAAGTCCTTTATTAAAAAATAAAAAAATGTAAATGTCCCACGAAGTCCATTCATCTTCTTCGCGTCGTTTTTTTTTTTATTTTATTTTTTTTTTTTTCTGTCCGTCAGTGGAGCGAGAGAAGAAGATGAATGGACTTCGTGGGACATTTTTATTTTTTAATAAATTACTAGTCCCAAGCTGTGTCATGTCTTTTGTACCATTTTGACCCTTTTTTTGTGAAATGGCAGGGGTACGTTTTGTACCCCGTTACCATTTCACACAGGGGGGCGGGATCTGGGGGTTCCCTTGTTAAAGGGGGCTTCCAGATTCTGATAAGCGCCCTGCCCACAGACCCCCACAACCACTGGGCAAGGGTTGTGGGGATGAGGCCCTTGTCCCCATCAACATAGGGACAAGGTGATTTGGGGAGCTACCCCAAAGCACCCTCTCTATGTTAAGGGCATGTGGCCTGGTACAGTTCAGGAGGGGGGCGCTCTCTCGTCCCCCCCTCTTTTCCTGCGGCTTGCCAGGTTGCGTGCTTGGATAAGGGTCTGGTATGGAATTTGGGGGGACCCCCACGCATTTATTTTTTTTTGGTTTGGGGTTCCCCTTCATATTCATACCAGACCCAAAGGGCCTGGTAATGGACTGGGGGGATCCCATGCCGTTTTTTTCAATTACTTTTATTTGTATTACCGGGACCGACAATTCATTATAGCTGCGTGTACTTTTAAATTACTTTTTTTCCTTTTAGAAATGTAATTTTGTGCAGGGACTGTTCTAAAATGCACCACTATACAAGCATACTATAGACTCCTCCCCTCCCCCCCCCCCCCCCCGGAATGAAATTTAAAGGAATATTTCACTTTTATTGTTTCACTTTAAGCATTATTAAAATCGCTGCTCCTGAAAAAACAACCGTTTTAAAAAAAAAAATTTTTTTGCATTGATCCATGTCCCCTGGGGAAGGACCCAGGTCCCCAAACACTTTTTATGACAATAACTTGCATATAAGCCTTTAACATGAACACTTTCGATTTTTCATGTTAATGTCCCATAGACTTTAACGGTGTTCCGTCGGTTTTCGAATTTGCCCCGAAAGCCGCATATTGTTTGGTGTTCGGCAGAACAACCAAAGTTCGGCCCAAACATAGGAACCGTTCGCCCATCCCTACTTGATACATATTCAGAGCCGCCCCTACCCTGGTCTTTTTCCTAGCTTTGCCAGAACTTGCTTCTGGTCTCCATGGTGGCAGCCCTGACAGACTCGCCTATCTTCTCCCCCATATTTGGCACCGGACTATTATGGACTACATATTGTCATTTTGAGATATCTAAACATTGCGCCTTTTTACTTGTCAAATATTCACATGGTGGAAAGGATTTCCTTTAGCTGGAAGAAGACACTTTCGGACTCTTTTTGCATTGGACTTTATTCACACAGATTTATTATTATCGTTTTTGAATATTGTGGAAGCTTTACACATGATGAATGCTGTGTTAGCATATGCTTTACGTTTGTACTAATCTATATTTGGAGGCGCTGCATTATTTTTCTTTGTTAGATGCATAACATTATTGGCATATGAGTTCAGGCAATTCTCTCAGGATAGGCAAGGAGAAACGCCTCTCTTCTAAATTCTCCTGCAAATAATCATATGATCGGGTATGCAAAAAAAATGACTTCACTAGCCTAAAGTAGTTGTAAACCCTTACATATACCCAGTGAATTGACTGGCCTCAGGTGATACACATGTATAAGTTGTATCTCTTTATCTGCAGTCTTCTCTTCATCCGTTCAAAGTCCACTATTTATAAAGCTTGTCTGAGGAGTCAGAAAGAAGGGAGCAGAGAGCTGAACTTGCACACTGCCGTGCTCAGTGATGAGAGCTCTGTGAGCTGATTGGAGGGAAGGGACAAACCCCCCCTTTGACAGCCTCAGCTCTGTTCCTGTGTGCTGTGCAATCAGCTGGAGCTCCCTTGTTTTTTTCTCTTGGTGTCAGGAAAAACTTGTCAGAATTGATTCATGCTGATAGCAGAAGAACAAGGCAGCAGACAGAAATGACACTCAGTGATCTTAATGATCAGTACTTACTGAGCCCTATTTAGTTATTTGTGAATAGGTGTCAGTGCTCATTTAGTAAATTCACTGAAAACTGGCTTTGGTTCCTCGCTTTGACTTCCGTTTATTTGGGCACTCCATGTGTCGCACTCCTGAACATTTCCCTAAAGCAGGATTAAACTCCACAATTTCTTTATTTTTTTTTAATGGACTCCCAGGAGCTTTTAGCCATAATGTACTAGTATGCACTACATATTAGCACAGTATGGCAGACTTTACCTGTCAGTCCCCTCCTACGCTGTGCTGTCAGCACCCCCGCTGGTCACATGCACTTCCATCTTCTTCCAGTTTTCCAGTTTCGGACTGTTCAAGAATTTGATTGGCTGGGCCATAATGCCATGACCTCAGTGCAGGCACATAGGAGTCCCATCATCGTGGCACAGAGCCGTGTCATAAATGTACTCTGAGCTTTGCATGTGTGGCTCATTGTACATTAACGCAGAGAGAAGCACTTATGACCGATAGAAGAGGTCCGGTTTAATGCCACTTTAAAAGAATATCTTTTAATCTATCCTCCAATATTCATCAAAAGAAGGGCAGACATCTTCAGCTGATTTTTCTCATTGAAGATATGTATGTAAAATTTATTCTCACGTTTAGGTGTAAGTGTGCGGCTTTTTTTTTTTTTTTTTCTTCAAGTCATGTTCACTGCCCTCTAAAGATGAATTTTCTTGAGTGTCCCCCGGATATTGGAGACCCTGAGACGTATGTGGATGAAGCTGAGCTCTTTTATATGAGCCCCATAGCCTGGCTTAATGCAGAATTTCATGATGCCACCAGACTACCGACACATCTGGTAATGTTCAGTGCTCTAGAAAAGGTGAGGATAAGCATGATATATTGGTATAATGTATTAGTCTTCCCAGCATCTGGATTATCACACGGTATCTCTCCCTTGTGCTTAATTTGCTGCTTTTCTAAACCTCTCTGTATCCCCAATGCCAATAATGTTTCGTTGGAATTCCTTATTCATTGTCAACAATGTATTGGTTAATTGAAACCAATGAATACCCCTTGTCATGCTTTTTGATATGTTGGCAATAAAAATTTTGAACAGAAAAGGTGAGGATAGTAAAGTCGCTTGACTGATCTGGAGTGAAATGATTGGCTGTAATAGTAATCAAATGTAGCTTTGTGCAAGTGTTAAAGTGCAGTTCAGCTTTTAGTGTAGTTATACTTGTCGGACTTAAAGAGGATTTCCACATTTGCAGTCTATTTAACCGCTTCCAGACCGCTCACTACATATACTGTGGCAGGGCGGCCCGGCTGTGCAAAATATGCGTACCTGTACGTGATTTTGTGCATGTGGATTAGGGGGCCCCTCCGCTGTGATTGGACACAGCAGGAGCCAATCAGCAGGGGTGCCAATCAGCGGAATACATATCAGCAGAATACATATTGGTCTAAATTGATTAAAAAATTAGATATATAGATTATATATATATATATATATATAAAATAAAATAAAAATCTTTTTTTAATTGAGAATGTTTTATAGCAGAACGAAAAAAAAATTTTTGTTTTATATTCAAAATTGTCGGTCTTTTTTTGTTTTATAGCGCAAAAAATAAAAAACGCAAAGGCAATCAAATACCACCAAAAAGCTCTATTTGTGGGGGGAAAAAAATAAATTTTTGTTTTTGTACATCGTCGCAGGCCCGTACAATTGTCAGTTAAACTACGCAGTGCCGTATCGGAAAAAATTGCCTGGTCAGGAAGTGGGTAAAACCTTCCGGAGCTGACGTGGTTAAAGAAAACCCCACTATGTTTCTTACAATCTCACACGGCATACCTACAAAATATTGCCTACCTATAAATGTTTCTTAGGAGAAGATGTGTCATTGGGTATTGCAAGCATTTCTCAGCATGTTCAGCGTGATCTGTCCCAATAGAAAGGCTTAAGGTGGCCATAGTGTGTATATTTGTTTTTTTTTCTCTTGATTGAAGAAAAAAACTAAAAAAAAAACTAGTTCCTCCTCCATCTATGTAGATAGAGGAATCTTGCCTGCTGAGACATCGTATTCTAAGGGCTCTATCACACGGGACGGATCAGTGATGATCAGCCCCGTGGACATCCGCTTGCTCAGCGGGGATTGCTCTGTCGATCCCCGCTGAGCAGGAAGATGACAGGTCTGTCCCTGCGCAGGGACAGACCTGTCAGACCGCCACTCTCCCCTATGGGAGAGCGGATGACGACGGACCGCAGAGTCCGTCGTCGCCCAATCCGATCACGGATGGAAAAGTAGGTTCTTCCTCCGTCATACTTTTTCGGGTCGGATGTCAGCGGACATTTCACCGATGACATCCGACGCTCCATAGACCTCTATGGAGCATCCATTCAGGTCCGCCTAAAAAAAACTGACAGGCGGACCTGAACGGATCGGTCATGTGAAAGAGGCCTAACAGCAGGGGACTCTGCTGTTAGAATGCACTGATCAGCGGTTGCAGCCAATGGCTGCAACCGCTGATCCAGAAATGTTTTGCAACATTGAAAATAAGTCGATCATCTGATCGACTTGTCTCAAAACTGCAAACAAAGATAGCCATACATGGATCAGAATTCAGCAGGTCACTGCTTAACCAGCTGAATTTTTGATCCGTGTATGGCCAGCTTTAAGGACAGGATGAGCTCCATCTCATTATACAATGAAGAAGCCCAGCTCCTAAAATATTTAACCCTTTGTTAAAGAGTTGCCAAAACCCACAACAGTAAAATCAGTCTGGATATGCATACTTGTAATACTCACTCTGGAACCTAGGGGGTTAAGCCTCCGCATTGTGTTAAAAGGCTGTTTGATTCGCCCATTCTTGTCCTCAATCCATCTGGTGATAGTCTTGGAGTCACTCTGCACATGCTCAGTTTGGTGTGTATTGCTAGAAAGTGTTGCTTTTCTGAACAGTACATGTTCTGTATATTGTGGCAGACCAGATATAGTGAATACAGGGTCCTGGGTTTAATAACACTTTAAGACCGTGTTCATAGCTAGATCTACTTATGAGAGATCTGCCTGTGCAGTACAGACAGATTTAATTATGGTAAACACCACTTCCTAGCCCCCCTCAAACAAAGAGATCTAGTGAAATATTTCTTTGCTGTAGTTTCCAGAGATGAGGATCTAAAACACATGTAACAGATATAAAGTAGGGGTTATCCTAATTTGGCTGCAACAGTAGAAATACATTAAATACCCCTGCCCAACCCCCTTTCAAGTCTTATATTCAAAGCCTAAGTGCAGTTAAAATCAAGAAAAGAAAAATCAGCACAGGGGAAATAATTTAGTAGAATGTGTCCCCTATATTGCTTCCTCTGCTGTTAATAATTCTCCACTGTAGCTATACTACAGCTTCTATGAGTGGAAAGTGATCTATGACTAGAGGAGCAGTGAGAGCTCTGCCCCCTACATTCATAGAAGTTGTACGTAGGCTACTATGAATGGCAAAGCTGGGTAGAAAGGGCAGACCTAGTCGGGCTTTCTTGATGAGAGCCTGTAACAGCCATTTAGCTATATTAACCCCCATTGCAGCAGAGAAATCAACACAAGGGATACTAATTTATGTCCCTTGTGCTGACTTTGTTTTTTTGGTTTCACTTAGGTTTTCCTTTGTCCCAATTCCACTGAGATCTTTGAGGTCTGCTCAACACCACACAACCACTTCCGAAACCAGCAACCACACATATACTATGGCAGGGCGGCCGGGCTGCGTGAACCAACGTACTTTTACATCGGTCGGTGCATTAGATACAGCAGGCACGTGGGAGCTCGCCTGCAGGTCCGGCGGACTGTACGTCTGCCAGCCACCCGCGATCACGGTGAAGAGAGGCAGAATGGGGATCTGCCTAGGTAAACAAGGTGGATCCCAGTCATGACGGGAGGAGAGAGAGAGAGAGAGATATCAGCTGTTCCTAGTAATCAGGAACAACTATCTCTCTCTGTACTCCCAGTCTGTCCCCCTGACAGTTAAAAAGCACCTCCCAAGGGAACACTTACCTTCACCACTAGTGTTAACCCCATTTCCTGCCAGTGCCATTTATACAGTGATCAGTAAATTTTTATAGCACTGATCACTGTATTGGTGCCACTGGTCACCAAATAGTGTCACTTGGGGTCAGCTTTGTCTGCCACAATCCTGCAAAAAAAAAAAAAAAAAAAGCGCTGATCCCCCGCTATTACTAGTAAAATAAATAAATAAGTCCCTAAATCTTTTCCCAATAACTTTTGCACAAACCATTCAATATACGCTTATTGGTTTTACCAAAAATATGTAGCAGAATACATATTGGCCTAAACTGATGAATACATTTTGTTTTTTTGGATATGCATTATAGCAGAAAGTAAAAGGTGTTTTTTTTTTTTTTTTTTTTTTTAAATTGTCAGTCTTTTTTTGTTTATAGCACAAAAAATAACCACAGAGGTGATCAAATACCACCAAAAGAAAGCTCTATTTGTGGGGGATAAAAAGGAAACAATTATTAGTATTAGTTTACAGCATTGCGCGACCATGCAATCGTCAGTTAAAGTGACGCAGTGCCGTATCGCAAAATATGGCCTGGTCATTAAGGGGGTAAAGAGTGCTGCAACCATAAGGTGGAGGTGGACCCAACAGTGAAAAATTTGATGTAAAGACTATGCAGAGCCGAAAAGGCTGCACAGTGGGGCATCGTAGCCCAATAGGTGTATTTGCATTAAAAGTGCACTTTTAGCTTCTTCATCACCTAAAATATACAAATAAATGTGGGGAATTTTTTTTTTTTTTTTACCCTAATGTAGAGAATGCAGTAGCCACCCTGGCGGTATGGTTGTCAGATTTTTTTCGTCTCAAAGCAGTACAATTATTTTGCATAGAGATTTGGCGTTTTATATTGTATGCCTGTAATTCTTAGCAATAATACACTTAAATCTGTCCAAACATGTCTAGTAGTATGATAAATTTTGAAACGCAATCATAAATTATAATAGAATAAATAATTATAAAAGATAATAATAATAAAATACATTTCCTCACAATCGCTCAATTCTGCAAGTGTTCTAATTTATTAATCGATGTTTTCTAGCTGGTCTAAAACCACTTTTGACGTAAAGGAACACTTTTTGGTTGCCATGGACGATCTCAAGTTTTCAGGCAGAAAGAACAGTATATGTAATATAAAACTACATGCAGGGCACTGGACAAAGCACTAGGGACAAAAAGGATGTGAAATGATTTCATACAGTAACGTAATCTGTAAGATTATAGTGTACTGTATGTGTTATGAATTTTTTGAATTTGCCGCTGGACTCCGCCCCCATGCATCTCGATGGTCTCAGGGAACGGAGCCTGGCACACAGAAGTATTGGGTTGGAGGACAGAGCCCTCAGACAGAGTGGAGGGACATCGCAGGATTCTGGGGACAAGGTAACAAGTCCTGGGGCAACCGACGAAAATAGACTCTGGACTGCCACACTCTTCAGAAGAACCACCTTTCTTTATTGGAAGATCACATCAAAACTCGGCAGACAAAGAAAAAGCTTTTTCTTTGTCTTCTTTATTGGAAGATCACATCAAAACACAGCAGACAAAGAAAAAGCTTTTTCTTTGTCTGCTGTGTTTTGATGTGATCTTCCAATAAAGAAAAGTGGTACTTCTCAAGAGTGCGGAGTCCAGAGTCTATTTTCATCTGTTGCTGTCGGCAATTGCCAGCACCTGTGGCTTCCGGGCCAAGAGAACCGTTCACATTCTGTACGTGTGCTCCTGGAGCGGTGGGACTTTTTCTTCTCTGCATAACAATTTCTGGGGACAAGAAAGCTGCACCAGGATCCTGCAATGCAATCCCGAGTGTGGCTTGGAGAGGTTAAGGTAAAGTAGTTCTAAAGCCTGAAGATTTTTTTTTTTTTAAGATCACAAACAACAAACTTTGAAAGTTTTACTTATCAAATCTCCTATACAATTGATTTTTGTTCCTCATTCCTTGTGATAATCCAGTGCTGCTTTTTGTAACATCTAAAATTCCATTAGTTGAAAGAAGAGCTAGTGTTCAGTACAAATCTACTTAACAGATTAACACGGCCTAGCCATATTTACTCTGAGCCTCTGAATAATGACCAATGTTTTCTCTTTTCTTTTGCACAGGAAATAAGTACATTTCTGACTACAAACAGTTATGTGAAGAAAGCATCTATATTCCATACTCATGTGCCAGAGGGTCGAATTGGAAGCCACATCTACATGTATGAACGGGACCTGAACTGAAGGAGGGTGACGTTTTGGGTCATGCTGTATGTCCTCGTAAGGGGATAAGATCTTTTGTAGGCCCAACTAAATAGAACATAAAGATGCAATATTCTTATTGAAGTGACAATGCCATTCCTACAAACTTACCTCAATTCACTTGATCACTGTGATGCAAAGATAATATTTCTATGAGGCTTAGCAGCCTGGGGACTCAAAGCACTTCTCAATTGGTATTGGGATTTTTGAAGAGATGGATTTGTCAGATGTTGCTATATGAGTGGACAGATGTGGTTTTAAAAACGCCCAGAGGGTGCTTTCTGGACAATGGATAGCAGAACGTTCCATATTGTGAGCGGTGTGTGATGGAATACAACAATACAAAATGTAGTTTTCTTTTCGGGGGGGGGGGGGGGGGGGAGGAGGAGGAGAACTACATCTCAAATAGTTTGCCCTTCGAATTACCTAATCAAGCAAGAGCCACAAATCAAAGTCGCTACTGGATACACGTGTGTGTGTGTGTGTGTGTGTGTGTGTGTGTGTGTGTGTGTGTGTGTGTGTGTGTGTGTGTACATTTCTGACAAAGAAAACAAAAAGATGATTTTAAATAAAGTTATTTTTTATTTTTTTTTATTCAGTGTCTTATTGTTCCTGCAAACACTGAAAACCAATTTTATTTTATTTTTTTCTGAACCGCAAGAAATGAAATGAGAACATTACAAATTAGCGAAAAATTCTGTTAATAGGAAAAGAAACTGAACACTGCACATCTATTAGCACAGAAACACATCAGACAATTATTTGTTGTGATTCGGGGATCATAGATGACACGGAGTCATGCAAGCAACCAAAAGTAATCTGTTCATTACTAAATGAAAATCTTAGCAAAGCTTAAACAGATTTCACAACAGAGAACACCAGCCACTTAGAGCCAGGATAACAGGATGGGGGGGGGGGGGGGTGTCATTTAGAAATAAAGGCACAAGGAGAGACAGTGCAGTGTCTGAGATGAAATAACAGGGGGACAATACACGGGACAAGTTGATTGTACAATCAATTTCCTTTAGCTCTACCAATTACTATGTATGGCAAGAACCAGCCTGATTGGATACAAATTGAATGGCTTATTTAAATAGGCCCTCACCCTACATAGTTTTGGTTAATCTAAAATCGATTGTGCAATCAGATTGCAAAGCGTATGGCCAGCCTTGCTTACAGCTTCAATTGTAAAATTCTCATCTAGTAGTTTACCAGTACACCACAACCTGTATATATATATATATATATATATATATATATATATATATATATATATAAAACATACTCCCAACAATTAGAATTTTATGCTTTTAAAATGAATTTAAAGAAAAATATTTGGAGAACTGACACAAAATATGTCAAAAATGCTGAGGGGTCACAGTGTTACCCATTCCCCCGATCATGGGATGACACAGAAATCACAAATTTGCAGTAAGAATCTGTCCATCGCTGTGCCTTTCTTTGGAAGTCCCCCACAGTTTCTCTAACATTAAGAAATGGGAAAGGTTTAAAAATGTCCACAGTAACCAACTGCATATCTTGGCTCTAAGGCTAACTATATGATTGAAAGTGATTCATGCTATTCAATATTTTGGATCAAAGGGCAACTGCCCTAATTCTATTTCAACATTCACCATGTGTCTTCCATTGGCACGCCCATGCTTATGCCATTTACCTTCCCTTTTAAATCGTGCTTGATTCTTCTGTTCATGTTTTCTCTCTTTGTAAGCGGGTATTTTTTCAGGTTTCCTAGAAAACGACAGTAATTACAAATATAGAAAAGTAGTCACGCATGCTAATTAATGCGCATTATTAAAACACAGTAACAGACCTGAGTGGTATGAATAGCCCAACAAGTGGAACCCCTTCCTGGAAAACAGCTGAAACCACAGTGGGTATTTGTGAGTCTGTTCAGTCAGCCTGGTAATTTACAAACCTGTGACCTAAAGCAGTAATTCTCAATCCTGTCCTCAAGTACCCCCAACAGGCCATGTTTGCAGGTTTACCTTTTATCTTGCACCGGTGCTTTAAATCTGAGTCAATTGTTTGGTATTTTGGACAGCTATTTTATCTAAGGGCCAGTTCACACCAGATGCAGTTCCGTTTTTTCTGCACCAGAAACTGACTGCATGGTGTGAACTAGAGCCATTGGAATACATTGAAAACACTGCATGCATTTTTAGTGCAGAAAAAAGCGCACGGAACTGCGTCTGGTGAGAACTGGCCCTAAGAGAAATTCCCAAAAATGGCCTGTTGGGTACTTGAGGACGAGATTGAGAACCACTGACCTGAAGCACATCCAGGCAGACTGCCAATTTTCTGGTTCAGTTTTCAGAGTTTTCTTAACTTTACCAGCCTACTATAAGCTTACCATAAATTATATAATTTTCTTGTACAATTTTCCTTTAGATTTACCAAAACCATATAATATGAGGTCACACCTAAACACTTTCAATTTGTATTCAATCGGGCAGGCCCTTGTACAACATAGTTGAAGGTATGTAAATCTAAAAGGAAATGTTCTAATTTAAGGCTGACCATAGATGGGTTGAATCTCAGCCAGTTGATTCAAACTGTGTGTGGGCAGGCTGAATGTACCAAGTTGATCAACTTGGGTACAACAGCCTGTCAGATTTACTTGAGAGTATCGCTAGCGGTTGCTATAGCGGCTAGCAATAAATCACTGTGTTCCGTAGTTGCAGGAAAGAAATCCACACCGTCTATGGCCTGCCAAAAGCTGCTTTCACATTGCTCCATTGCAAAAATGTAAAAATCCCATTTCGTTGAGTTTTACATCTGTGAAAAAAAGGACACATGACTTCAAAAAACTCAACCATTTGTTTTATGTGTTTTCTATTCAATTTAATGGGGAGGTGTGTTTTTATTGTTTTTTTAAAGCCCTACAGCATGCTGGACTTTTAAAAACGCAACTGACCGGTGCACAGAGCTCCATAGGATTTAATAGTCATGCATATATATAGATTTTTTTCTGCTTTTGGAAGAAAAACTAAATAGTGTGGAAGGGGCCTAACTGGACAATAAAAAAATAAATAAAAAAATAAATAAAAAAATAAATAAAATAAAAAATCAGCAATCACTGTCCAACTTTGTCTAATGAGCAAACGGGTGACACATGAAGCAGTAATGCTGAACCAACAATTGGGCAGTCATTTTCTTGGCTATGCAGTGTGGAACAAATGTGACTCATGAGAGAAGCTGAACAAAAATAACAAATTAGCAGATGCCTGTTCCTATAATGTTTTTTTTCTTTTTTGCTGGTTAACTGGAGTTCTTTTTAAATTTGGCATTAGCTGTTCTCTCTATGGGTTTTTTCAATCTGCATTCATAAATCTTGAACGTCTTAAAAGAGAGTAATAACTGGAAATGCATAATTTTGGGCCTACCATGTTCATTTTTGAATACACCAGACCTTCAGTAGGCTGATTCCTAAAAGGAAGGATGGTGACAGAAGTAACCCGGCTTCCACTGCAGGCATGTTGTCAGTTACTACAGGGTGCCATTTTAATTAACGGCAATGCAACACACGTTGGAATATGTGTCTTAACACACAATGCATAAGTGTGATGTGTGCCCAAAGGATATACAGTTGTGATAAAAATAATAGAGCGTTTAAAAAAGTAAGTAAAGCTCACAATTTTTTTTTTCACAATCTCAAACATTTACTGTATAAACTGAAAAATGCTTGAACATGTATTTAGCTTTCCTGTGAAGCACTGAATTAATATTTAGTTGTATAAGCACTGTTCCTGAGTACAGCTTCACATCTGTTTTGTATGGAGTCGACCAACTTCTGGCACCTGTGAACAGGTATTCTAGCCCACGATGATTGCACTACATGCCGCAATTCCTCTATTTTTGGGGGTTTTACCTCAAACAGCATTTATGATGTCACCCCACAAGTTTTTTTTATTGCATTAAGGTCCAGGGATTGGGCTGGCCACTCCATAATGTTAATCTTGTTGGTCTGGACCCAGGACGCTGCTTGCTTGCTGGTGTGTTTGGGGTCATTGCCTTGTCGAAATACCCATTTCAAGGGCATTTCCTCTTCAGCATAAGGCAACGTGACCTCAAGTATTTTGATGTATTCAAAGTGATCCATGATCCCCGGTATGCAATAAATAGGCCCAACTCCATAGTATGAAAAACATCCCCATACCATGATGCATTCGCCACCATGCTTTCACTGTCCTCAGTGTACTGTGGCTGGAATTCAGTGTTTGGGGGTCACCTGACAAACTGTCTGCGGCCCCCTAGACCCAAAAATAACAGTCATCGGCCCACAATATATTGCGCCATTTCTCTCTAGGCCAGTCAATTGTAACCTCTTCAGCACATGCGGGTTTTTCAATAATGGAACTATGCGGGGGCCTCTTGCCTACAGCCTGGCTTCACATAGGCGCCTTCTAATTGTTACAGTACTCACACGTAACTTTACACCTTCTTTCATCACCCTGGAGCTGATCATTGGCTTCTTTGCTATTCTTCAATCCATTTGAATGGTAGTTTTCTGTATTCTTACACTTCTTTCTTTCTGGCTTTGGTTACCATTTTAAAGCATTTGAGATAATTTTAGAAGAGCAGCCTATCGGTTTCTGCACTTCTTTGTTTTCCCTTCTACAACCAACTTTATAATCAAAATACGCTGTTCTTCCAACCAAAGTCCAACGTCCCATTTTACTTATTTATATTTTCAGAGGTAAATGCACTATACATAGCATGTACAACATTTACTGCCTTTCTCCTTAAATAAGGGCCACCTGTTTGAGTCTGGTCTGTTTTATTTTCTATTAATCTACTACACCTACTAGTAAATTATTATTATATGTAGAAATATAAATTTATACCAAAAAACGGTGATTGCTCTAGTTAGTGATGGTTGACTGCCATTATTTTGAACATAACATATTAGATTGTAACAGGCATAACTACAAATCATAGTGCTGCCCTACTAATTCACTCTGCAGTACCTGGCAGTGTCAAGTATGTGTCACTGATCATAACAAAGTATACTTAAATCAAGGGTAGGTGGCAGGAGAATTGACAACATAGTCAGTACACTACTAGAGACCAGTGCTTTAGATTTACATCAGATCAGTCATAACTTTACTGACAGGTTAAATAACATTGATTATCTTGTTACAATGGTATCTAAAAGTGGTGGGATATATTAGGCAGCAAGTAACCATGTTGTCACTGAAGTTGATGTGTTGATAGCAGGAACATGCACTATGGGAAGAAGGTAAACCAGTAGAAGCAGTGTGGTGTTGTGGGCAATATTCTACTAGGAAAGCTTAGGTCTTTTCATTTATGTGGATGTTACTTGACACGTACCACCTACCTAAACTTTGTTGCTGACCAAGTACACCGCTTCTTGGAAACAGTATTCTTGGGTGGCAGTAGCCTCTTTCAGCAGAATAATGCACCCTGCCACACTGTAAAAATGGCTGCGGAACAGGAGTTTGAGGTATTGACTTGACTTGACCTCCAAATTCTCCAGATCTCACTGCACTCAAGCATCTGTGGGATGTGCTGGAAAAACAATTCCAATCCATGTGACCTTGCAAAGTAAGGGTGGTTTTGGCAGGAAAAATGGGGGCCTACTCTATATTAGGCAAGGGGTCAAAGTTATAGCTGATCAGTGTAAGTTACAGATGTAGAAGCAATAAGAATAATCATTTAATTCCACACAAATTACGGTAATGCAAACGTCTACTTTTTGTAGAGATAGAAACCAGTGGTTCTCAACCTTTCTAGTGCCATGACGCCTTGATAAAAATTTCCCAAGTTGTGGGGACCCCTCACAGTAAAATTATTTTTGTAGCGTGGATTGTCAACACACAAGGCTAGTAATTTGCACCCCTAACCTGTGGACATTTAGTGCTCCCTAAATCCCGTCCACTCGTACAAAACCCCTTATGGTACGTTTTAGGCTGTACCACGCTTACTCTTTATTCTCCCTTTTTTTCCCTTTTTATTCTTTCTCCATCCTAATTTCTTGTTTTTATCCCCACCTCCCTCTATCCTCCATTCTTTCTCTCCCTTTATCTTTGTTCCTACCCCTCTTTCCTTCTCTTTATTCCTTCTCTTACTCCTTGTTGTGGGGGGGGGGGGGGGGGGGTAGTTCTGTTGAGTCAACTTAGGTGCTCTTGATCAAGGTCATCTGCTGATCTGAGAATTGTAGTGGGGACTTTTAATGGCAACTATAATCACAGGCAGTGTTACGGTATCTCTGGCTCCATGTTGGTTTGCAGCAGAGACACCTATTACAAAATCAGGAGATAGGGTCTCCTCCAGCCCCTCCCACTCCACGTTCCTCACCAGTCAGCTGACCTCCAGTATCCACCCCCTGCCATGCCCTAAACTGAAAGGACGGCCGCAGCCTGCAGGGACAGCCCACCTGGGAAGTCGCAAAAAGGTTGGCAAAGTGGCACGACGGGCTCCAGGAACCGCCCGGGATTCAGCAACACCTGACGGGTCACAACCCACAGGTTGTGAAACTCTGCTATAATCCAAAGCGGTCTTATAAGATGGTTAGCTGAGGATAAAGTCTAACATTTTGTACTGCATTAGGCATACCAGGTGAATTTAAAAAGTTAAAGTTTAGCATTTTTTTTTTTATGTGCAACGGTATGTATACCATTACCTGCAGGTGTCAGTTTCTGCTTCAAATCTTTTACTCTGTGCCTTCTCAGCTGTGGGATACCGTTCCTAGCAGCTATCTTCTAGCACAAAGTTAACTGCAGGTCCGGCTACACTAAAAGGTTGCATGGCTTGCCACCCCCCTGTGCCCTCTCTGTCACTCACAGAATTCCTCTTCCTACAATCATGGGCATCTTGTTTATTTGATTGGGTAGTGCAGCAGTTGAATGACAGGTCTCCGCCAATTCACAGAATGCAATGTTTGACACTAACTCTCTTAGCGAGACAGAGATATACGGGTTTTACTCCTTTCCATTCCGCTTCCGCTTCTCGCTCAAAGGAAGACCGGAGATTGGAGGCTGGTCATCAACTTGAAATTCACATGGAAAGGTTCCAGGTGGTGTCTTTGCACACTATTCTCCAAGCAGTGCAACCATGGGACTGGATGTTATCAGTGGACCTGAAGGATGACTTTCTACACATTTCCATTCTGCCATCATTCCAAAGATTCCTCAGGTTCACAGTGGACAAAGAACATTTTTAATTCATCTTCCTGCCTGTGGGGCTCTTTACCGCTCCATGGACCTTTTATGAAGGTCCTGATTGCTGTCCTAGCACTTCTGCGGGAACAGGGGCTCCAAGTCCATCATAATCTGGGCAACATTTTGCTTCTAGCCCAAGACTGAATTCAACATCTATCTCAGAGGAATAAAAAACTCTTTTGGACAACCTAGGAAGGGTTGGCTGTATAGTAAATTTCAGGAAGAGCCAGCTAGAACCCACCCAGAGTATCAACTATTAAATTAACAATGTCGGCTTCCCAGTGCTTAAGCCTCCTGGGTACAATGGCCTTTTGTATCCCAATGGTTCTATGGGCCCACTGGCACCTTAAAGGTTCCCCCCAGATGTGCAAGAGGTTATGGTGATAGATATGCGAAAGAACCCTTCCTCAACCACAAGATATCCAGGTTTCTTTTTCACTACGCTTGCCCGTTGGCCAAGATCAAAGATTATGCTTTTGCCACCAATACCTCTGGTCATGAGGTGCCTGTTGGAAAGGTTCAAGATGATAGCCATCCTAACCTGCAGGCCCCTCAGGCCATGATTTTAACCTGGCCATGGAACTCAGTCTCTGCCTACCAATTCAGCTCTCTATCTTTCCACAACTTCTGTCCCAGGGAGAGCTTCTCCATCCTTAGTTGGCACGTCTCACTTTTCAAGCATGGAAGCGGAGAGGAAGGGTTAGAGAACTTGGGTTGCCTTCCAATAGTATTATAATAGGGACCCTTTAGAAGTCCAAGAAGCCTTCAACGGTGTTTATTCCTGAATCTGTGACGGATTCATAGCATTTGCAGCAAGTCAGAACTTCAACCAGCATAGTCTGGAGCTTTCCCAGCTGTTCTTTTTTTTTTCCTGCAGATGGGTCTGGATTTGATCCTTGGCTTCATTTTCATAAAGATTCAAGTTTTGGACATTCTGGCCTTCACCAGAAACAGATGAGCATGTGACCAGCTAGTAGAGCAGTTCATGAAGACAGTCCTTAAAACAAAAGCCTCTGAAAAGCTACCCCTTTGCTCCTACAGAGACCTGTTCCCTGTGGGACATTATGTTAAAAAACTGTGTTCTTGGTGGCTATAACTTCAGGAGACAGAGTCTCAGAGCTGCAGGCGCTAAAAGTTGTAGAACCGTATATCCTATTCTTCCCTGACCCGGTGGTACTTAGACTACTCCAGACATGTATCTCAAAGGGTATCTTCAGTCTTCCACCCTGCAAGCTTCTATAACACAGCCCAATATTTCTGAACATGCGAACTGTTCAGATTTCAAGTGTATCTGTTATAGTTTTTTATTTAGCAAACTAATAGCAGCATTAAATATTATTATTAGGGTTAAACAAATTGACCCACCTTTGTTTAGAGTTAAGAGTCACTCATTTTCTCGCTATTCGTAGCATGTGTTTCAAAAGACACATTCAAAGCAATGTGTCTTCTAACCAATTCCCGCCCGGCCGTCATTATGCTATAGGCCGGGAGAGAAGTGGTTCCATTACCACACGATCAGCTGTGTCCAATCACAGCTGATCACGATGTAAACAGGAAGAGCCGCGTATTGGCTTTTCCTCACTCACGTCTGACAGACACGAGTAGAGGAGCGCTGATCTGCTGCTCTCCTGCTGGGAGGGGGGGGGGGGGGGGGTGTATGATTTATCAAAGCAGACCACCAGGGATACCACCACTGATCTGTGCCCAAAACTGATGGCAATCAGTGCCCTCAAATGGTGCCAGTCAGTGCCCAGTAATAATGCCTGCCAGTGCCTCCTCATGAGTGATGCCTATCAGTGCCACCCATAAGTGTCTATGAGTACCCATCAGTGCAGCCTTTAAGTGCCTATGAGGTTAGGAACAAATCTTTTGGAGGAAAACATTAGGTTTTGCATTTTGTAATATTATTTCTCAACAAAAACAAACTAAATCTCTTACACTGATCTTTTTCAGAGAATCTCAAATACATCTTTATCACAGCTCAAGGTTTACAAAAGGCCATGTAGGAATTTTTCTGTGGCAAATGTTCTGCTGCAAAAACACTTTTCCCTTTTTCTTTTTTTTCTTTATCCTTTTCTGAGCACATATCTAATTGTATTAATAAAGTACAAAATGGACCCCTTTGTGACTTTTGTACTCACAGGTTTTTCTGTGGGTATCAAGCTGACTAAAATCGGTGGTGAAATTAATTCTGCATAACTCACCTATTTCTAATCAGTATTATTATTACGGGGTATGCCTGATTTATTCCTAAATTGTTCTGCCTGCAGTTCAAGGTCTCCCAAATTAATTTGCATGCTGGGCCAATGACTGACCCTCTATCAAACAAGGCTGCTTCCAAGTAATTGCTATTGGACAATGGAAATGCAATAGGAGGCCTGACAGAACCTTGAAAAATCTCTGGCCCTTGTTGCAGAATGCAAGTTTGGCTTGTGAGATCATGGACTACAAGCATATACGCAGCATTAATATTTAGGATGGATATTAGTTTGCTTACTAAAATCTTTTGACAGCATCAATATGTTGACATTTTAAAGCATTAAGTATAAACCAACCTTGGTCCATATGGTATGGAATAAGCACTCCCAAAGAAATGTCTGTAAACAAATTCGTCAAGGTCTTCAAAGACTCCTCCAGTGTTAGTCTGATATTCCTTCATATCCTCAAGGTAATCTTCAACATCATTCACAAAATCAGTAAATAGCATCTGATCATGAATAAAAACACCATTATGAAAAAATGTACTAATGAATTGCTCTAGTTCTTTCCAGTGTCGGAAATCATCCACTTGCTCTTGTAAATATACTTGCATCAAATCGTGGAATTCTTCTACTGTCACAGGATCCAGCACCTTGTTGAAGAGACTAATTGATTCTTGGCGAGCACATTCAAAAACATCAGAACAACACTTTTGCTGGTGGCTTTTGGTCTTTTGATCATTATTCAATGGCTGGGTGGATTCATCTTTAAAGTCCTCTGTTTTAGGAGCATCATGTGAGCTTTTGTACTTGTGCTCAGTGGCTGTTGCTTTGTTGGGAAAAGTCTTCTCAAAGCCAGGCTTAAATTCTCGGCGTACAGTATGTGCTTCTTTAGATTCCTCCCTTCGTCTGTCTGCATGTTTTCTGTAGCGGTTTTTGTCAAACATGCCTTTAGTGGAGTCTTTAAAGTGACGGAATGTTGTCTTCACTGAATCTGAGAATTTCTTCAAATTCTCCTTCACTGCTTCTTTTGCCTGTTTGATTTTTTCCTTATGATGTCTCACAAAGTCTTTGGTTGAATTTTTCACTGCATCAAAAGTATCTTTAACTGAGCTAAAAAATGTGGATTTACTGTTCTTTTTTTGTTTGCTTGATTTACCGTCATTAGAATTTGACTCTGGACGAGTATGTGGATCTTTGCCATCTTTTTTCTCATTCTGTTCTTTTGCTTCAATGTAAAGCCGTTCCCACAAATCTGACCTCTGCTGCTCAAAATTTAGTTTCTTTTCTAACTCGGAAAGACGGTTTTTCAAGTGTTCAATCTCTTCATTACTCTTAATAGCATCATAGGTGACACTAGAAGCTCTCCGATTGCTTATCTCTTCAAGCTCCACCTTTAGAGAGTCTGTAATTTGTCTCTCGCTGTCAAGTTCTTTCCGGAGAACCTGGGCTTCAGTTAGCAATGCTTCCTTCTGTGTTCGAAAACTGCGGATATTTCGCCGTTCTTTTAAATGTTCGTTCAGCTTCTGACTTTCATACTGTACTGTCTCATGCCTTCCATTTTCTTCTAGGTTTCTTATCTGTTCTCTCAATTTCCTTAGTTCCTCTTTAAGAGAAGATAAAGCTTGCTCTTCTTTTTCTAAGGACTCCCTAAGATGCTGGTTTTCCCGAGCCAGATTCCCATTTTGCACTTCTGTTGTTTTTAAGCTGGTTGCCAGGTCACCCGCCTCTAACTGCAACATACAAAGGAAAGCACACTTGGTGTGTATCTGTTTTTTTTTTTTTATCCAATTTTACATAATGTTCCACCTTATAGTTTTAGAATTAATATTATAGTCTGCTTTTACATCACAAGAACGATAGTTATAAGGACTTAATGGGGTCTTTAGCTTATTTAAAGGGACACCAAAGTATTTTATTTCATAAATCAAACACAAAATAACATATCTTACATGTATTATCTGTTATTTCTATAAACTGCTCCTTTAACCACTTGTGGACCGCCCACCATACAAATATTACGGCAGGGCGGCCGCTCTGTGACAGATCATGTACTTAGTACATGATCTGAAACTTCTGGGTCTGGGGCTAGTGCGCCACTGGCAGCTCACCGATTACACAGAACACAGGCAGAGCGGCAATCTGCCTATGTAAACAAGACAGACTGCCATTCTGTCAGAAGGGAAGGTATTGATTCTGTGTCTCTACAAAGCAGTAACATGGATCAATGCCTTCTCCTAGTCAAAGCAACTCCCACACAGTGAGAAAGCACAGGCTAGGCACGCAGTTAACCCTTTGATTGCCCCTTTTAACCCCCTTCCCAACCAGTGTCATTAGTACAGCGACGGTGCATATTTTTTTAGCACTGATCACTGTATTAGTGTCACTGGTCCCCCAAAAGTGTCAGTGTCAGATTTGTCTGCTGCAATATCGCAGTCCCGCTATAAGTCGCTGATCACCGCCATTACTAATATTATATATATATATATATATATATATAAAACACACACACACATTATATATAACACACACACCATAGATCCCATAATTTGTAGATGGTATAACTTTTGCACAAACTAATCAATATATGCTTATTGGGATTTTTTTTACCAAAAATATGTAGCAAATACACACTGGTCTAAATTGATGAAGAAATTTTATTTTTTACATTTTTTATTGGGTATGTTTTATAGCAGAAAGAAAAAATTGGTTTTGTTTTTTTCAGATACCACCAAAATAAATCTCTATTTGTGGGGGGTGGGGGGACAAAGCTTTTATTTGGTTACAATGTCGCACGACCGCCCAGTCATTAAGGGGGGGGAGTGAATCTTCCCGAGGTCAAGTGGTTAAGTTTACTTTTCATATTGTCTTCTGGCCACATTGACACACTTCCCGTACTATCTTTGCCCCCTTGTTTTGCTTTGCACCTATTAAGGTTCTTTTGCAGTAAACCCAAGGAAGCAATGAATCCTTTGTAGTGAATCAATATGTTTTTAGCAAACAAAAATGCTATATATATTAATTATTATGATTACAAGAATACAGTAAATGACAGAGATTACAAAATATGCCTACAATGTGCAAACACTGTCCACATGCTTTCTAACAAATAAGCATACACAATGTATGCAATTGGTGGTATACTAAACTACTACTCTACTTAAGGCGGAGCTCCACCCAAAAGGGGAAGTTCCACTTGTTTGCACCCCCCCCCCCCAACCCTGGTTTTGACGGGTACTGGCTTCCACTTCAGGCTCAGATGGCCACAGCGATCTGAGGTGAAATTTCGCCTCCCCTCATCCCCTGCAGTCTTTTGGGACACATCACAGTTCCCAGAAAACGACGGGAACATTCACAAGGCGCAGTGCGGCTCACAAATGCACAGTAGGAGACCAGCTATGAAACTGCAAGGCTTCACTGCCCATTTCCCTTACTTGAGATTCCGGCTCCTGCACCCGAAGCCGACTGAAGAATTGGTTCGGGTGCAGACATTGCGGGATCCCTGGACAGGTAAGTGTTCTTATATTAAAAGTCAGCAGCTACAGTATTTGTAGCTGCTGACTTTTCACTTTTTGGATCCTTCCTTCTCAGGGTCCTGCAAACAAGTGTTCCTTTATCTTCCAACACATGGCTTATTCAAGTCCCTTTGGCTCCCCCTATTTTCCTGTAGCATCACTTCCTGTCCTGAGCTCTTCGACAGATTTGTTAGCACATGAACAGGGGAGGCCTAGCTTCTAAAAAAAATACATGGTCATCATTGTGTATTTATGCTATAAAAATCACTAAAATAGCCATAGCAACACACCCCTGTGCTGCCAGGATCCATAGAGTCACATGAGTCTCCTCCACACTACAACCCTGCATGCAGCCATTGTAAGTGCTGGACATATAGGCAGAGCTGAGGGACACAGACCAAAAGCCTTGCCCTTCCTCCTCCTATACAGCGGTGATTGACAACAGCTCTGTGTCCCTCCAGTACTGACCATGTGTGCAGCACTTGCAATGCAATGGCTGCACATAGAATTTTAGTACAGAGCAGGAGTGGACACTTAGAAGAGACTCATACAGGGCTCTATGGATCCTGGCAGCACAGGGCACAGAGAAAGTAAGGAGAGTGTATCAGCGCGGCCTGGGGACAATTTGAAACGTAAATTCAAGTGTAGGAAATTTATAGAAATAAGAGATAATACATGCAAGTTATGTTATATGTATCTGTTTTATGAACAAAAAAAGGGGGCAGTGTGTACAGCAAGTTTTTGTAAAGATTTTGACAAGCATTGTTCAGCTTAGTAGGCACTTTATTTGGATCTATCCAGCCCAAAGAGATGCATTAACACATGCACATAGTGTATTGCAATTTAGAAGAGGTGTGTTGGTTTTAGGGCCGCAACTAACAATTATTTTCATAATTGATTAGTTGGCTGATTATTGTTTCGATTAATCGATTGATAACCTTAAAAAAAAACCTGTGGTTTATAATTTAGTTAATATGTAAAGTTTAAAAAAAAGGCAATTTATTCTTAAATATCTCTATGCAGTGGTAAATATAAATAACCAACTACCGTATTTTTTGCTCCATAAGACGCACCTGACCATAAGACGCACCTAGGTTTTAGAGGTTGAAAACAAGAAAAAAAAAAATATTCTGAACCAAATGGTGTACTAAAATATTTTCCAGTGCCCATGAAATGCAGAGTGACCATTACCATAGAAAGTATTGGCAGAGTATTGGCAGGGTATGGAGGGGTATGGAAGGATGGCTGTGACTGCAATTGTCACAGGGCAGCGCTGTGGGCACTACAGATGCAGCCCACAGCACTGCTGCCATCCGATCTCTCCCCTCCACTGTACAGATCTGTACACAGAGGGGAGAGAGGAACCGGTGTCATTGTGACGCCGGTTTGTTTACAAGTGATCGCTACGTCATTTGACAGAGCGATCACATTGCAAACGGCAGGTGCGCCAAGATGGCCGCCGCTCCCGAGCTAGGCCGAAGCCGCGGAGTATAAATACGGTATATGGTTAGGGAGAAAAATCTCTAATCCACTCTGAGAATAAAAGACAGAAGAGATATACTGTGTATACTATTAGAGGAGATATACTGTATATACTATTAAAGGGTGAATCTGGTAAATATCATCAGACTCTGATCAATTTTTTTTTTATAAAAAAACAATGTCTGCCTTCAAAAAAAAATGTCATTTTAAGAACGTTCATTCGATTTTCTAATCGTAAGTGGGGTCAAATCGATGTTCATTTTCAACCACAGTGATGGGAAAATTTGGAAATAATAGAAAACTTCTTGGTCCAGGGAATTTTCAGACAGTGTATGTGGTTTTTGTTCATAAATTACATTCATTTTAAAAACAGAATGTTAAAAACAATTGAAAATTTCAAACCTTCTTTCATTCAGAAAGAATCTTTGTACAAAGATTTTTTGTCTGAATATTCTCATTTGAAAATTGATCCATGTGGCCAGCATAAGGTACGGTACAAATCTATGCAGTTTGCTTTTGATCGGTTTCTGCAGTGCTTTTTGCTGCTTGAGCAAGTGATTTTGCTGCGATTTGTGTTTTTGCATTTTTTTGGCCAATTTGTTGTTGGGCAGATTAAAAAACAAAAATTGCCTCAAAAACATATTACATGCTTTTCTACAGCTTCTCCATTAAAGTATATTGAACCAAAAAAGCACAGTTTTGTGTTAAAAAAAAGTCCCTGACCCTTTCCAAATACACAGCGGCTGAAAAAAGCATAGATGTGAATGTGTCCCATAGGAAACCTTATAAATGAACTGTACTGCGTTTCTGCAAAAAGCACTAAAAAACACATACATGTGAACCAGGTCTAAGACGTTTAATAACATAATGGGGTTCAAAAAAACTAAAATGATCCCTTTATAGTACAAAAAAAAAGCAAATAATCTCTACTGTAAGAGGTTCATTTTTTTTTTTTTTTTTTTTTTTTTTTTTTTTTTACTGTGGAACTGGAAAGTAATATTTACAGTAGCGATTATATGCTCTTTTTGTACTATAAAGGGCTAATTTTCATTTTTTTAACCCCATTATATGTTACTGGCCGATTAATCGATTATGAAAATAGTAATCGATTAATTTCATAATAGCTATCAATTAGTTGTTTCAGCCTTAGTTGGTTTAGTGCACTGGAGTGCCCTTTAAAGGCCAACTCCACCCTTTGCACTATGTTATGTTACACCCTTATTTTAGGATGTAACATGGTGCAAAAAGTTGCCTCCCCCCCATGACAGCGTACGGGTATTCTTCTCCCCCCACAACCACTGTCACTTTTGAAATTAGCCTGGCTGTCCAGGGCTCCACTGATCTTGGGTGCATTGCTTTGTCGTTACTGTGAAAAATGTGCGTTTGTTTTTTTTTTTTTTTAAAGGTGAACTTGGTGCTTGAAATGATGTGCCATGCCCTACTGCAAAGTATCAAAGTTTTTAATGGCAGAGCTGTCACTTTAAACAAGCAGCTAACAGGCTACAGCATACTTTTAATAAGCTTCAGGTAGACCTGAAACTTGCTAACAACTTGTTTAAAGTGACAGCACTGCCATTAAGATACGTGTCCAACCTCCCCAAATTGGAGTAGAATGGTACATTAAAAGCTTCAACCAAGCTGGTCAAAACCTGTTGAAAGCTTTTTCAAAGCCTGCTGTATACACTGCTTTTACACAAGCTAAAGCCTATGCAAACAAATCTTTAACATTTTCTAATTGTTTAATGTGTTTCCAGCTGAGTCAATTGTATCATCCATTCACATTGCATATTATTTTTTTGATATAATTTTTTTTTTATATATATATTATTTTATTTTTTTTGTGGTTGAACTGCATGGACTTAGGTCTTTTTCCAACCTAACTATGTAACATCTATCAGCGTGTTACCAAACAGCCTTTTACACTTACACTCGACCAGCTGCCTGGCTAGGGGAACCCTGCCAATCAAAGTGAAGTCATATTCTGTTTAACATTTTGCCATTAAAAAGATAATATATGCTATTTCTTGAGCTTACAATTTCATTTTTTTTGTTATATTTGCCATTACTCACGCACGCCGATATACGTCCTAACTTTAAAGAGGGATATATTTGTTATGGCAGCAGCTAGCTGCCATAACCCTGGTATCCTCTTCTTCAGTCGGCAGGCTGGTTTCCAATAACAGTGGTCTCTGTGGTGGATTCGCAGCAAGATCACTTTTATCGGCGGCGGGAGAGGGGCCCGCCACACTCTGGTGCCCTCCACCGCGCTCCGGAGCTGTCGGCAGTGACAGAGGTGATCGGATCCTCTTCTTTGCTGGGTATGGAGACGAGTGAGGGGAAGATGGCCCCCACCCGTCTCCATATCATTGCAGGGCGGAAGCGACGTCAAAACATCACTTCCACCCATAGCTCTTAAAGGGCCATTTTTTTTTCCCATGATGCTCATGCTCTCTGCAGTGTAGAAGAGCATCATGGGAAATGTAGTTCCAAAACATCTGGGGTGCCAAGGTTCGCCATCACTGCTCTAGGGTGTTACAACCCCCAAACATACATTTTTTTTTTTCTAAGTAATTTTCTAGCAAAAAATGTCTACAGTATTTATATTCAACATACACTCAACAGATAAAACAGGGGTCGGTTTTTCTATGAAATCATTCATTTTCTGTCCTCACGGAGATCACTTTGTGTGTGTGTGTGTGTGTGTGTGTGTGTGTGTGTGTGTGTGTATATATTTATATATATATATACATACATACATACATATACACACACACACTTATCTTATGAATTATGTTCTAATTATTTTATAGAATTTCTTTCCAAAATTTTTTCCTTTCATTTTTAGAATCTTGATAATAATAAATTTCAGCTTGTTTATCTCCTCTCATTTATACAATTTACAAGTAAACCATAAAAATATAAATAAAAATATTTTTCTTCAATAAACATCCATAAAGACTTACAAAAATACAGATTTTTTAAAATATACTACCTATTTTCCAGATTTAATCATTTTGCTGAATTCCGCATTAAATACAAGTAAAGTCAAATTACTGTAAATGAATTTTAACACCTCTGAATGATAGTCTTTGACTGATATCACATTGATACATGATCTTCCCCCTTGTATACAATATAGATTTCCTAATATATGTGCTCATCCAAACGTTGCTATTGCCACTGCTTTAAGAACCTATGATAAATTCTTCATGTACTGTATTGTGAATAATTCAGTGCTGCCCCCTAGATACATGACAAAGAAGTGAATTATTAACTAAGCAAATCATTTGGAGATCTCCTGAGCCTAATAGAGGCAGTACATTTCACCTCTGTGTAAAATGACGGCAAGTTCAAATACATTGAAGCAAGAAGAAAATCTGACCTCTATGCTTCATAAATCTCTAAGTTGCAGGAAGTAAAGGAATGCTGAACTGAAGGCTGTTACACTACAATGCATCACTGATTCAATGTATTCTAATCCAAATGGAATGTACTCACCTAAATCACCTTGTTAATGCTGGAATCTATTTCTCTGAAACCAACAATGTATTACATGATATTCCCACAGTTTTGTTGCTCTATAGACCAGGGCGGGGGGGGGGGGGGGGGGGTGTGAAAAAACAAAACAAAAAAACAAAACAAAAAAAAACACATCAAGCACCCTTACATCTGGGTGTTTAGCAGAGTCCCCACTCACATCAGGGTCCCCATCAGAGTCCCCAAACGTATATCAGAGCTGTATAAAATCCTGTAACAGAGTCCCCCCCCCCTATACAGGGTACCCATCAGAGGTCCTTTTACATCAGAGCCTACTATAGGAGTCCCTCCTTACATCAGGGTCCCAATCAAAGCCCCCCTTTCATCAGTGTCCCTATTGAATTCCCTCTATTCATTAGGTTCTCCATCAGAGTCCCCAATTACATCAGAAGTGATCATATACAACCTCTGCTGACCTTAATCCGCAATCAGTGCACATTGAGGATATGCCACTGATCTTAGCTGCGAGCTGGATAAATCTTGTAACAAAGCCTCCCCCACCCCCTTACATCAGGGCCCACATCCGAGTCCCACCTTACATTAGGGTTCCATCAGAGGCCCTTTTACATAAGAGTCTACAGTAAGAGTCCCACCTTACATCAGGGTCCCCTTCAAAGCCTCCCTCCCCTCCTTTACATCAGTGTCACCAATGGGGTCTCCCCTTACATTAGAGTCTCCATCAGAGTCTCCACTTAGATCAAGAGTGGAGACCATAGGCAGTCTCTGCTAACCTTAATCCTCGATCAGTACACATTAAGGATATGTCCCAAATCCTAGTTGCGAGCTGTAAAAAATCTCGCAGTAGAGTCCCCCCCTTATATCAGGGCCCACATCAGAGTCCTTCTTTACATTAGGGTTCCCATCAGAGGCCCTTTTACATCAGAGTCCAAAGTAGTTGGGTCCTCCCCTCCCCCCAATCGGGGTCCCCATCAAAGCCCCCCACCCCTCTTTACATCAGTGCCCTATTGGATTTCCCCCTTACATTAATGTCCCCATTTACATCAGAAGTGGAGACCACAGGCAGCCTCTGCTGACTTTAATCCTCAATCAGTGCACATTAGGACTGTCACTGATCCTGGCTGCAAGCTGGATAAAATCTTGTAGCAAGCTGGATTTGACCTGTGGGCCGTTGCCTCATGTTGCCTCTCTACTGCGCTTATATTTACTGTATACAATTTGTAATATATCTCACTGTAAATATCTTTACTCACTGGAGCCTATGCGTTACATCTCTGAAATACATGCACATTTCACTGTTTTTTATCCCTTTAAAGCCCCTGCAAGTACAGGCAAATACCCACTTATCTGCTAGAAATGCACTCAACAAGTAAATTCTATTGGGAAATTACAACACAGCATTTTTGTAGACTGAATGTTTTCAGCACTGCCCAGTTTTCTTTTGCCAAATTACCCAGACCGGCCTACTCCCCCATCCCCACAACATAAAGGCTAATCGTTTTTTAATATAAGGATAAAGGACAGCACAGCTGATGACTCTCCTTGAGATAACAAGGTACGTGAACACAGAACACCCCGAAATATATACCGTGTGTACACACAGTATAAGAAAAAAAGTATGAGAATAGATGTGGCGCTATACCTTATTAAACTCACTAAAAAATATAAAATATAAAATAATATAATATAAAATAAAATTGTACAAATTTTCCAGCTTGCTGGCTAATATTTTTTAAAACCAGCGAGAAACCTTGATGGACTGAATAGTAAAATCAAATCAATAAATAATAAAGTGCTGGGGGTTAATCCTTATTAAATAGTGAATGCAAAGTGAATATAAATTTTCCAGCATGCTAGTTAGTAAATACAATAAAACTGTACGGTCCACTCAAATTAGGTAAAGGTGAATAGATAAATATTTAAATAAATAATTAGTAAAACTATCATGAATCAATCAATACTCAATAGTGAAAACTACTAAAGTTGCTTGTGACTGTGATTGTAGCACAACAAAATGAATGGACACAAGGGGAACAATCAAAACTATATAAACGTGAATACTGGTGGGATGGTGGGTGTAAACACACTGTGTCAAATCTCAAAACATGCCAAAAATACCACAATATAAAAATAGAACAAATAGAAAATTAAATACAGATAAGAAATAAAAAATAAAAGATTAAAAAATGAGTCCAGAAAGTAAAAAGTAAAAAAATCTTGCGGTGACAAGTCAAATGTGAAAGTCCAATTGAATAAAGTTTAAAATTAATATTTAAACATGAAACGAATATTTGGTGGTGAAAAAGGTAAGTGAAGAAAGTGACTTCAATATTCGTTCGCAGTGAACGTTTGCAGTGAACGTTTATGGATTTTGCTCTCACCAGAGATATAACCCCGTCCGGGGTGGATCAGCCTCCACAGTATAAGCCACTGTGTCGCTTCTTGGGCTGTCTCTGCTATGCTGCTGGGGAGATCCCTCGTTCTTCCGTGGGGATGTTGTACCTCGTTTACATGTGATAGAAAAGAGGACAATCATTAGATGTGATGGCTGTATTAGTTTTCTTTTTTTTAGGCTTTTTTTCATCTGTTTTCACCTCTTGATTCAGCCAGTAATACACCTTCTGTATTAGAGTGCCTCCAATCTGCAATGACACAAACACACGACCTTCAGTCTGATGGACCAGGTAGCAACTGCTATTCCATTCAGTTCCCACCAGAAACAAAGGTCCAGAGACTGACCTTTGTTTCTGGTGGGAACTGAATGGAATAGCAGTTGCTACCTGGTCCATCAGACTGAAGGTCGTGTGTTTGTGTCATTGCAGATTGGAGGCACTCTAATACAGAAGGTGTATTACTGGCTGAATCAAGAGGTGAAAACAGATGAAAAAAAGCCTAAAAAAAAGAAAACTAATACAGCCATCACATCTAATGATTGTCCTCTTTTCTATCACATGTAAACGAGGTACAACATCCCCACGGAAGAACGAGGGATCTCCCCAGCAGCATAGCAGAGACAGCCCAAGAAGCGACACAGTGGCTTATACTGTGGAGGCTGATCCACCCCGGACGGGGTCACATCTCTGGTGAGAGCAAAATCCATAAACGTTCACTGCAAACGTTCACTGCGAACGAATATTGAAGTCACTTTCTTCACTTACCTTTTTCACCACCAAATATTCGTTTCATGTTTAAATATTAATTTTAAACTTTATTCAATTGGACTTTCACATTTGACTTGTCACCGCAAGATTTTTTTACTTTTTACTTTCTGGACTCATTTTTTAATCTTTTATTTTTTATTTCTTATCTGTATTTAATTTTCTATTTGTTCTATTTTTATATTGTGGTATTTTTGGCATGTTTTGAGATTTGACACAGTGTGTTTACACCCACCATCCCACCAGTATTCACGTTTATATAGTTTTGATTGTTCCCCTTGTGTCCATTCATTTTGTTGTGCTACAATCACAGTCACAAGCAACTTTAGTAGTTTTCACTATTGAGTATTGATTGATTCATGATAGTTTTACTAATTATTTATTTAAATATTTATCTATTCACCTTTACCTAATTTGAGTGGACCGTACAGTTTTATTGCATTTACTAACTAGCATGCTGGAAAATTTATATTCACTTTGCATTCACTATTTAATAAGGATTAACCCCCAGCACTTTATTATTTATTGATTTGATTTTACTATTCAGTCCATCAAGGTTTCTCGCTGGTTTTAAAAAATATTAGCCAGCAAGCTGGAAAATTTGTACAATTTTATTTTATATTATATTATTTTATATTTTATATTTTTTAGTGAGTTTAATAAGGTATAGCGCCACATCTATTCTCCTTCTTTCACCTATTTTACTGTTCCATCCATCTGGATGGAAACATAATAGAGGCTGCTCTTACCTATATTACACTACATACTCTCTGTATAACAGATTCCATAGCGCACCCTATCCCTCTGCTTTAAGAAAAAAAGTATATCTGGTATATTTAATGGATCTAAAAGAAGCCAAGTTAATAACTAGCGTTTACACATATGTTATTGTTGTTTTTTACAAGTATTACCAAAATGCACATATCCGATTGTGGCAGCATTAATTTTGAACTGCACCCCAATGCACTTAAAAGAGAAGTGCAGGAAAGAAAAAAAAAATAACAACATTTTTTTAATCTCCTAGATCGGGGGTCTCAAACTGACAGACCTCCAGCTATTGCAAAACTACAAATCCCATCATGCCTCTGTCTGTGGGAGTCATGCTTGTAACTGTCAGCCTTGCAATGCCTCATGGGACTTGTAGTTTAGCAACAGCTGGAGGGCAGCCAGTTAGAGACCCCTGACCTAGATGGTTGCAGCAAGGTTCTGAATTGCAGCTGTCCCCAGCAAGATCGATACCTAGGACTGAGCGATCAAAGGTTGCCAATTGCTTAGTTCTCGGGTCCCCTCTGAGCACAGAGTGGTGACTGTCAATAGCCGTGTCAATAGCCGGCTCTGTGCTCTGCTCCTTCACAGCACTCACGGGGGCGCAGGGCTGTGCAGGGGCAGGATTGTCTGGCTTAGGCTCTCAGAGACACACTGAGAGGCTGAGCCAACTGCTGGTCAGGCATCTGGACAGATCCTGAAATTATTGCCAGGATACCTGCAGAGCCTGGAACGGTTCTGTGTTGTCAGGTGACTGCTGGCTGAAACTGGGTCACGGAAATGCAGAACTAAGTGCACTCCTGTGACCCACAGGAGAAGTATGATCAAAAGAGCTTTGGCCATACTTCGCCTTTAAAGCTGAGCTCCAAGAACCTTAAGAATCCTCCCATGCAGTGTAGTTGCATTTGGTCTGCAAGGGTTAACTGCTTATTTAGATCTGGGGGCATGGAAAAGTAGCTTTACTAAGCCAATCCTACCTTCTATAGCCTCCTAGACCGGTCTTGGCAGCCTCTTCTGCCCTATGCTCAGGCATTCTAAGGTCCTGGTATCATTAGGACCGATGGAGTCCTCATGCTATGTATCCTGCAAGGCACATTCCACTGCCGGAGCATAGAGAAGTGCCGTCCATCATGGGAGCTGGTAAGTAGAAGTACTGTGTATCATGGGAGGACTGGGTAAATATATTTCCTTAATACCATCCCCTAGACTAAATGAGCAGTGAACCCTTGCACCCACTGCAGGGCAAACTTTTCAGGTTTCCCAGAGTTCAACTTTAAACAACACACCAACCCAATGGCAACACTAGTTCTGGTGACAACCAGGGATTCCCTCACTTTGGAGGGATTTTCTCTCACTTCCTGTTTTGGCTATTGGACAGGAAGTGAAAGAAAATCCCCCAATGGGAAAGATTGGCAAAAAAGAAAAATCTCACAGGGGTTATAACCCCCCCTTACTGGATAACTGCTTTTAGTTACACTTTAAGGCCCAAACATTACATGAACTCTGATTTTATTAAAGCAGTGCAGGTATGCAATGTATACAGTATATAAACTAGAAATGACTAGAAAGTTGTAGACACAATACCTTTAACTCTGTGTGTTTTTGCTTGAGCTTCTCATTTTCTTTGGCAATTTCATCCATTAATCCTTCCAGAGATCGTACCAAATCTTGTCTCCCCTCTAAATCTTCTGTAAGATGCTCCACAATCTCCTGAAAAATACATTAAAAATATATCTTGCTGTTATACTTGTGTGCGTCTCTCTTCCAAACCAATGTGAATACCTGCCAAATATTCTGCAAAAGGACTATATTGCAAGGAGACCTCAGAAAAGAATTTAAAAATGCCAGCACGGGAATGAAGGAGGAACACAGATGCACCATCAAGAGGACCAAAAAAGAAAGACAGCATGGAGGTGGGTAACTGTACTTGGTTATGTTTTAGGTCATCTTTGTGACATTATCTATAAAAAGGACCGGGGGGGGGGGGGGGGCAGAAGGTCTTCTTTAAATAAATTTTCATCCTGTTACAAATGCTTAGACATACACATAATAAAAAAAAGTATATAAATATATATACACACACACACACACACACTATTAAAGAATCTTTGATGGCTTTACATATTAAAAGAACAGTTGGTATTCGTATGCAGCACCTAGGAGTTATGTGCTTTTTCAATTTAAAAGTGTTACTAAACGCAGGACCCTGCATTCACTATATCTGCTCTCCCACAGAATATGGAAAAGTAATTATTTTAGTAAATAAGAGGTGAGTCCAAACTGAACAAGGTATACAATTAGGACCCAGAACCTTACACAAAGTCCTTAAACAACTGCCATTACAATTAAGGAAACAAAAAAAGAAAAGAAAGATTAAGTAAGTGAGATGAGGGGGTACTAGAGCATGCCTGTGTCACAAATATGTGGAGCTAATAGAGCTTCAAGTGGTATCTTCTCGCAGATGCCAAGGCTCCCAGATTGCGTTGTGCCGCTCAGCCGTGTCGGTAAGGAGAGCTGTAAGGAACTCCATAAAATTTTCACATCCTTGATCCTGGCATACATCTCAATGGAAGTCGGCAGTGTCTGCCTCTTCCATTGAAGGGCTATCAGACATCTAGCGGCTGTAAGAATATGACGCGATACCTTCTTGGTTAACCTGGGCAATCTAGCTGGAAGTATCCCCTAATAGGAAGACCTTAGGGCAAAAAGAGAAGTCCATAGCAAATAGTTGTTGTAGAAGTTCCTGTACTGATCTCAAGTACGGTTGCAAGAGTGGACATTGGCAGTAAGTATGGAGCAAGCTACCACGATCACTGTGACATCGCCAGCAGTGTTCAAAGGCCAAAGGATATATCGTTTTGAGACAAGCAGGGGCCATATACCAAAAGAAGAGCACTTTATATGTGTTCTCTTTATAAAGGGTGCAGAGGGAGCTTTTGGCAGTCCATACGAACTTCTAATAAGTAACGTCATTAAAATTTTACCCAACGACAATAACTATAGTGTGCTGCCTTATTACCATGCTGATACTTGGCTTAGTAATTACTGGCATTGTGCAAGTTCCATCATGACTTTTCAGTGTCACTTTTTCCACTCAGTGCTTTAGAGTTGTCCTTATCCCCACCCCCGATTCAACCACCATGCACAAAGTACAACACAGAAGTTTTCAATCCAAAAAAATGCACACAAGGTTAATGAATGTACTTTATAACTATATGGACTCACTTTCTGTTCTACTGTGGATTCTTGGTCCTTTTGACACTGAACCAGGTCATCCTTTATGTCGTTCAGATCATTTTCACAGATTTTTTCCACAAATTTTTGACGTTCAAGTATTTCAACAGTACCTTTAAACGAAAAAAAAAAAAAAGTTTCTCATGCAATTTAAGACAAAGGCCACATACACAAGGGCATTTTCCTAGCTCTGCTGCTCTGTTAGACACCCTTCCTCCTGCCAGCAGTGCTTTAGGAGGAAAACGCTTGTCGTTTAGGTACATTCATTCACTTCATTGGCCAGAATAATATTTAACTAGCGCTAATGCGCGTTTAAAGGTGTCAAACATTTTCTGCCCAAACACTGCAGAAGCAGCATTAAAAACTTTAAAAAATCCATTGAATCCAAATGCTAAACAGCACCTGTCATGAAAGAAATATGGAGGCCCCCACGGCTGCTAACCTACTCATTCTAGTTCTTTGGCTTCAAAGCGAACTTGACATGGCTTAAAATAGGTCTTAAGCCCCATACACACTATCAGATTTTCTACTGATTTTTTCCTTCAGTTTTACCAAAACCATATAATATGAGGTCAAACCTTAGGAGTTTCAATTTGTATGCAATCAGGCAGGCCCTTGCACTACATGGTTTTGGTAAATCTGAAGGAAAAATAACAGCAGAAAATCTGATAGCGTGTATGGGGCTTAAGGTAACAAATGCTGAAGTGTGCAGAGTCTTATGATGCCTGTAGGTATAGGTCAGCCTTCAAATTGTTCCACGGGTCCTTGTGTTCGGATCTGGAATAAGTCGGCAGATTCGGTGTGTTACTGTGTTTTGTTCTTTAGCAGTACCTCAAAGTAATGGAGGAGCAGGAAATAGCTAGAATCTTTTAGGTGGTGGTTAGTAATGGTAGCCCATCCTTCCCAGGACAAAGGATAACTAAAAGAAAGAGCACATCCTGTGCAAATCTTAAAGTACATCTCCAGCATTTTTTTTTAATTATAGGCCCTCCTATGTGGAGAAACGCTACTCACCCTCTTCATGCTCCACAGCTGCCCCTTGCTTCCTGCTTCATTCACTTACTGGGTAAATTATGGCCTGCATCATTCAATCTATTGTGAGCCCAAGATATCATGGACACACAAGGAAGCCTAAGCATACAGTACCAATGGACTGTGCGTTGCTCATATATCATATATATGCACGAGTGTCACTCAGTCCAGAAAGGAGGACAGCCCACCAGTGATGCCAAGGAAGGACCCTTGATGTTACCACCCTGGTCCAAAGACTGCAGAAAATAAAAATGTAGAGGGCATTCAAAAAAGGGTTTTAGGTAAAGGATGACAAAAGCTGAAGTTCCCGTTTAGGCTACAAAACATAAACAGAGAAAAATACTTACCATAGAAATGTCCAAAGCCCATGCTTATAGCAATGACCAGAGCAAGAATAACACACTTGTTCAGGTTGTTCTCTGTTTTTGCTTGTGTTTTGGGCTCAGGAAGTACTGTATGGTCAGGGGCAGGCTTGTTTTCAGACTCTGATACAGATGCAGTTGATCTTTTAGAACGTCGCCGTCGCAGGATGGGTCCAGAATCGTCACTTGCTTCATCGTTGCTGGACTCATCTGCACTGTGCTGGGAGGGATACACTGGAAAGAGAGAGATGTAACTATCACCAATTGTACAACCCGTAGCCAAGTCAGGAAAATGTGTTCACACCAAACACAGGGGTGATGTAGGGGGTGTTACTTGGCGTGACAACGATCAGATTATACTTGCACTTTAACACAGGTTAACTTGTATAGCTGAATGGCATTTTACTGTCTTTTGAACAACAGAACACTCATTTTATTAACTCTTTAAAGCAGCCTTTCGCAATCTTTTCAATATGCAGAAACCCTTGAAATAACTTTCCGGTCTCAGGGAACCCCCTGCTAAAAGTTACTATAGCTACAACTCATGCTAAATTAGTGTGATGGTTTGTGGGCATGAACGAGTACGGGTCTAGCCCAGCTTTAGTCAGGTCTGGTGTACACCCAGCTTCAGTCAGAAATTATGGTGTATGGACTGCTGGTTTGTGTAAACAAATGCTTCAACTGAAGCGCTGAAATTATTCAGTCTGAAGAGCTAAACAGAGGAAGAAAATAGCGGGTTGAAGGATAAAGGTCAAATATTCCTGCATCCATGCAAGTGATGTGGTTGCAGGGATCTATTCTGCTGCGTTAACGTATTCTGACAGCAGGGACTCCTCCTGTAAGAATACACAGATCTGTGCTGCAGCCATTGGCAGGACTGGTCTTATGACTGGCTTCTGTTGAACAGAGAAGGGTACACATGTAATGAAATTCAACTGTACGTGTACGGTATAGTGCACATCTTTACATTTTTAATAAGCAACCAAATTTAATTCTAAATATTAATACTATTAGTAGTAATATCAAGATGGATTTCTCACTATCAACAGCAAGATCCTCACCCTGTTGATGTTTAAATTCTCTTGATGGTCTGTTCAGTTATAACAGTATTAATACAACATATCATAGAAACATAGAAAAGAGATAGCAGAAAAAGACCAAGTAGTCCATCACCCATATTTTTTTGGTTAACCTTTTTTGTCTGAATATATATCTATGTTTGTCTCAAGCATGTTTGAAGTCATTTACTGTTGATTTTCACACTACCTCTGCTGGAAGTTTATTATAAGCACCAACTATCCTTTCAGTAAAATAATACTTTCTAAGATTAGTTTTGAACTTTCCTCCAGTTAGTTTGGGGTCATGTCCCGTGTTCTTGATTTTGGTTTCATATTGAAATACTGGCACCCTGAACCTTATTCATCCACTTGATGTAATTAATGGTTTCAATCATGTCTCCCCTTTTTCTGCTGCCAGCATTGCTGCAGAGGTTGAAGGCGTGGGGGGTCAGCCTGTCAGTGCTCAGACCATATGCCGCACGCTGCATAAAATTGGTCTGCATGGCTGTTGCCCCAGAAGGAAGCCTCTTCTAAAGATGATACACAAGAAAGCCTGCAAACAGTTTTCTGAAGACAAGCAGACTAAGGACGTGGATTACTGGAACCATGTCCTTTGGTCTGATGAGACCAAGGTAAACTTATTTGGTTTAGATAGTGTCAAGCGTCTGTGGCGGCAGGTGAGTACAAAGACAAGTGTGTCTTGCCTACAGTCAGGCATGGCGGTGGGAGTGTCATGGTCTGGGGCTGCACAAGTGTTGCCAGCACTGTGGAGCTACAATTCATTGAGGAAAGCATGAATGCCAACATGTACTGTGAAAACCTGAAGCAGAGCATGATCCCTTCCCTCCAAGACTTGCTAAAGAAGCTGAGGGTAAAGGTGATGGACTGGCCAAGAATGTCTCCAGACCTAAACCCTATTGAGCATCTGTGGAGCATCTGTGGAGCATCCTCAAACGGAAGGTGAAAGAGAGCAAGGTCTCCAGCATCCACCAGTTCCGTGATGTCGTCATAGAGGAGTGAAAGAGGACTCCAGTGGCAACCTGTGAAGCTCTGGTGAACTCCATGCGAAAGACAGTGCTGGAAAATAATGGTGGCCACACAAAATATTGACACTTTGGGCCCAATTTGGACATCTTCACTTAGGGGTGTACTCGCTTTTGTTGCCAGTGGTTTAGACAATAACCGCTTGCTGACCAGCGCGCGCCGATTTACATCGGCAGAATGGCACTGGTGGGCAAAAAGGCGTACAGGTACATCCCCTTTAAAGTGGAAGTAAACTCCCCTATCGTTTTCAGCCAAGGAAGCTGCCATCTTTGCCTCTGTTTAATCTTCAACTGCTATGGTGCTGCACATGTGATTCGTTATGAGACCAGCCATTGGATGGTTTGATAGTTTGGCTGAGAGCACAGCCAATGTGCAGTTAGCATTCCCGGCATGCCTTTTTTTTTTAACTGTTTAAATCGATGGGTTTACTTCCACTTTAAGAAGTGGTGCTGCGCGCGTGTCCACCATGATCTCCGTGACTGTGTGTCATGGAGAGGTAGAACGGGGAGATGCTTTTGTAAACAAAGCATTTCCCCGTTCTGCCTAGTGACAGGACAGAAATATTTTGAGGGGACAGCAAACTGACACTGTTTCAGGCCCCTTTCACATGTCCAGATCTGTATTAAGACATCCGCTTGCTCAGCAGGGATTGTTCTGTTGATCCCTGCTAAGCCGGCAGGTGACAAGTCCGTCTCTGCACAGGGACAGACCTGTCAGATCTCCTCTCTCCTCTATGGGGATGGGATGATTACGAACCGCCTGTCCGTTTTCATCCGATCCACCACACGGATAGAAAATAGGGTTTCCATCCACCTGGATTTTGTGGAGCGGGGCGGATCGGATGTCAGCGCACATGTCGCTGCTGACATCCGTCTCTCCATAGAGGATGTATAGAGCGACCGTTCCGATCCGCTGAAAAAAACTGACAGGCGGATCTGAACGGTCCGCATGTGTGAAAGAGCCCTTATACAAGCTGTACACTCACTACTTTACATTGTAGCAAAGTAATTTCTTCAGTGTTGTCACATGAAAAGATAAAATAAAATATTTACAAAAATGTGAGGGGTGTACTCACTTTTGTGAGATATTATATATTATATGTATGAGATTACAGAAAACAGAACTGTGATGATCCCATGATGACGAGGATGTGATGTATTACTGAACCGGTTTTATTTTCTTCCATACTATTCTAATCAATTTCTATTTTGTCCCAGAACCTTATTACACAATCATTAGCGAGAGAGCTGGGGGGGGGTAGCAATAGCGAGAGAGCTAGGGGGGTAGCAATAGCGAGAGAGCTAGGAGGGTAGCAATAGCGAGAGAGCTAGGGGGGTAGCAATAGCGAGAGAGCTAGGGGGGTAGCAATAGCGAGAGAGCTAGGGGGGTAGCAATAGCGAGAGAGCTAGGGGGGTAGCAATAGCGAGAGAGCTAGGGGGGTAGCAATAGCGCGAGAGAGCTAGGGGGGTAGCAATAGCGAGAAAGAGCTAGGGGGGTAGCAATAGCGAGAAAGAGCTAGGGGGGTAGCAATAGCGAGAGAGAGCTAGGGGGGTAGCAATAGCGAGAGAGAGCTAGGGGGGTAGCAATAGCGAGAGAGAGCTAGGGGGGTAGCAATAGCGAGAGAGCTGGGGGGTAGCATTAGTGAGAGAGCTGGGGGGTAGCATTAGTGAGAAAGCTGGGGGGCATTGGGAGAGCCGAGAGGATAGCATTGGGGTGGCATTGGTGAGAGCTGGGGGGGCATTGGTGAGAGAGCTGGGGGGGGCGGGCATTTGTGAGAACTGAAATAGCTGTAGGGATTTGTGGAAGCTGAGAGAGCTGGGGGAAGCTTTTGAGAGAGGTAAGATAGCTGAGGGGTATTTTTGAGGGATGGAGGCCATTTGTGAGAGCTGGAGGGGGAGGGCATTTATGAGAGATGAGAGAGCTGGGGGGAGAGATGTGAGAACAGGGGGGGGGGCATTTACAATCATGGCATACCTGTGTATGATATGTGCATAGCCCTGTATGATCTGGATAAAATGTGATAATTTATGAGGGTGTTTAGGGGCAGGGCAACTGGAGGCGGGTAACTCTTAAGGCCTAGCGAGGTGCTCAGAACTTGAAATTTTGAGCCCTGATATAAAGTATAAGCTGAAAAAGCAAAGCAAAGGGGGGAGAGAGAGAGGGAGAGAGAGGGAGAGAGGGAGAGAGAGAGGGAGAGAGAGAGAGAGATTGATTCATCAGGGGTTTACTTTAAATTGTTAATTTGGCAAAAACAAATTATTTATTTTCATTAACATATGCACCAACCGGGCGAGTTGTATCACCTGTATGTAGCCCCAGCTACACACAGTAAACAGCACTGTGCTCCAGGTATGTGACAAGACCTTCCTGTCACCTGAAACCGCAATCAGAGATTGTGATGTCATCAGCCCGCCTCTTTGACAGTTTATACAGCATGCCCAGTGGGTACACGTCAGAGAAGGAAAGTTTGTTTGGGTCAGCTTAGCTCAAATTAACTATTTAAAGTGAAAGTAAACCTGGACATCAGCTTTAAATATCCACGGTCATGCATTCTAGTCTCCTCTCTGTACCAGGCAAACACACACACTCTACCTTCATGTCCTATCCACATCTTATTTACTGATTACCTTTAGGTTGATAGGCCACATTATATTAAATACCATTTGAGCAAACAAGGCTGCTGTGTTTAGAAGGAAGCTGCACTTGAACATATCACAAGCTGGTTTAAAACAAGTTCCTTGTTAACATAAATTGGGATAAAATCTTAGGAACAAAGAACACGGAGGAGAGATGGGTTTGCTTTAAGATCATATTAAATAAGGGCATTAGCCAATGCATCCCATTGGGTAATAAATTTAAAAGAGCGAACAAAAGTCCTGGATGGCTTAACTCCAATGTAAAAATGCATATAAAAACAAAGGAGAAGGCATTCAAAAAACAAAAGGTTGAGGGATCATCATCAGCATTTAGACTTTATAAAGAATGCAACAAGAAATGTAAGGGTGCAATAAGGATGGCTAAGATAGAATATGAAAGACACATAGCGGAGGAGAGCAAAAAAAAAATCCCAAGAAATTCTTTAAGTATGTAGACAGTAAAAAAGGGAGGACAGACCATATTGGCCCCATAAACAATGAGGAAGGACATCTGGTTACAAAGGATGGGGAGATGGCGAAGGTATTGAATTTATTCTTCTCCTCTTCTCGGGGGGGCTTCAGTAACCAAAACTGCAGTGTTTATCCTCATGACACATCACAGGAAGCACCTCCATGGTTAGCAGAGGACCAAATTAAAATTAGACTTTGGAAAACTTACCATTAATAAATCACCGAGACCAGATGGTTTGCACCCGAGGGTACTTGGGGAACTCAATCAAGTAATTGCCAGACCATTGTTCCTAACTTTCACTGACAGTCTACTGACTGGAATGGTACCAGCTGATTGGAGAAAAGCCAATGTAGCACCAATATTTAAAAAGGGCCCAAAATACATCCCTGGAAATTACAGACCAGTTAGCCTAACATCAATAGTATATAAACTCTTGGAGGGGGATGATGAGGGACTATATGCACAAGATTTTACTAATGAGAACGGTATCATTAGCAGTAATCAGCATGTATTCATGAAGAATCGTTCTTGCCAAACCAATTTATTAACCTTCTATAAGGAAGTGAGTTGCCATCTAGATAAAGGAAGGCCTGTAGATGTGGTGCATCTGGATTTTGCAAAAGCATTTGACACAGTTCCCCATAAACAATTACTGTAAAAAATATGGTCCGTTAGCATGGACCATAGGGCGAGTACATGGATTAAAAACTGGCTACAAGGGCAAGTTCAGAGGGTGGTGATAAATGGGGAGTACTCGGAATGGTCAGGGGTGAGTAGTGGGGTCCCCCAGGGTTCTGTGCTGGGACCGATCCCATTTAATCTTTTCATAAATGACTTGGAGGATGGGGTAAACAGTTCAATCTCTGTATTTGCGGACAATACTAAGCTAAGCAGGACAATAACTTCTCCGCAGGATGTGGAAACCTTGCAAAAACATCTGAACAAATGAATGGGGTGGGAAACTACATCCAAATGAGGTTCAATGTAGAAAAATGTAAAATAATGAATTTGGGTGGCAAAAATATGAATGCAATCTATACACTGGGGGGAGAAACTCTGGGGGAATCTAGGATTGAAAAGGACCTGGGGGTCCTAGTAGATGATAGGCTCAGCAATGGCATGCAATGCCAAGCTGCTGCTAACAAAGCAAACATAATATTGGCATGCATTAAAAAGGGGACACAACTCCAGAGATAAAATGATAATTCTCCCACTCTACAAGACTCCGGTCCGGCCGCGCCTGGAGTATGCTGTCCAGTTCTGGGCACCAGACCTCAGGAAGGGTGTACTGGAAATGGAGCGAGTACAAAGAAGTGCAACAAAGCTAATAAAGGGTCTGGAGGATATTAGTTATGAGTAAAGGTTGCGAGCATTGAACTTATTCTATCTGGAGAAGAGACGCTTGAGAGGGGATATGATTTCAATATACAAATACCGTACTGGTGAGCACACAATAGGGATAAAACTTTTTCACGAAAGTGAGTTTAACAAGACTTGTAGCCACTCATTAAAATTAGAAGAAAAGAGATTTAACCTTAAGCTACGTAGAGGGTTCTTTACTGTAAGAGTGGCAAGGATGTGGAATTCCCTTCTACAGGCGGTGGTCTCAGCGGAGGGCATCGATAGTTTCAAGAAACTATTAGATAAGCACCTGAACAACCACAACATACAGTTATATACAATGTCATATAATCACACACATTGGTTGGACTTCATGGACTTTTTTCAATCTCACCTACTATGTAACTATATGTAACATGCACCAGCGATTACAAAGATAACTTTACTCGTTACAATTTTGTGTTAGCAGTCTTGCATCATTTTAAATGAGTTTCATACTATTAGAATATTCTTTAGCAAATAACATGCTTTTGTTCACTAAGCCATGCCCTCACATAATAGGCCTCTTACTCACTGCTCCACCGGACACCATTTGTAAAGAACACAAAACATAATTTGGAAGAAAGAAAAAGAAAGGAAGGAAAAACGTTAGACCGTTAATGAGCAGAGTGAAACAAAATTACCTAATGCATCCTACTATGGAATAAAGAATCTGCTTTGGGTTTCTTTTGTTATTTACTTTAGTGTAAGATCTTTTTTTTTTTTTTTTTGCAAGATTTGCAAATCAGAAATCAGCTGTAGAGGACAGCTGCTCTGTATGTGGAAGTAGCAGTAACTCTACAGCAGTCTGACACATCCCCTGGTAAATAGGATGCTCCTTTTATGACAGCCTAGCTCTATTTCGGGCTTAGCAGACAGGGCAATTGCTGCAGAGTGACCCCAGCATCCATGCAGAGATTAGTGGTTCTCTCTCCCCACAGCATTTAGCTGCAAACAGGCTGATTAGATCCTAAAAAAAGCTCCTCTAGAACCATAAATCAACTGTAAGATATTCATCATGTATTGTTTGGCTGCACCCTGCGATGGTTTATGTACTATGAAGGGAAACCTCAATTGGGTTTTTAATAACATAGGGGCTGATTTACTAAAAAAAACTTGAGTGTAAAATCTGGCACAGCTCTGCATAGAAACCAATCAGATTCCATGTTTTTTGTCAAAGCGTTAACACTTGTCCTCAGGAAGATTTACCCCTCATGACCAGGCCATTTTTTTGTTATTTTAACTGACAATTGCATGGTCATGTGATGTGGTATCCAAATAAAATGTATGTTTTTTTTCCCCACACAAATAAAGCTCTCTTTTGGTGGCATTTGATCACCTCTGCGGTATTTATTTTTTGCGCTATAAATTTTTTTTTAAAGAGGAACCGACAATTTTGAAAAAATAAAATATTTTTCACTTTCTGCTATAAAACATATGCAATATAAATAAAAGTGGAAAAAAAATAAATATTGCATATATTGCAGCAGATGAAATCAGACACTGACACTTTTTGGGGACCGTATACACTGTCACTGTACTGACAGTAGATTGGGAGAGGTTAACATCAGGAGCAATCAAAGGGTTAAATGTGTTCCTAGCCAGTGCTTGTGTATTGTGGGGGGGGGGGGGGGGGGTGTTTTTACTAAGGGAAGGCAAAGATCCATGTCCCTGTTTTACAAGAACACAGGATCAATGCCTTCCCTCCTCACAGAACAGCAATCTGCCCTGTTTACATAGGCAGATAGTCATTCTGCCGGTGTACTGAATAATCAGCGGATGCCGGCGAACATCAAGTCTGCAGTGCCCACTACTGGGCTCTCACTGTGTGTGATCACAGCAAGAGTGCGACGCCAGCGGCGTGCCCCAGACCCAGAAGTGTCAGATCATGTACTAGGTATGTGATCTGGCACAGAGCGGCCGCCCTGCCCAGAATATGTACGGTGGGCAGTCCGCAAGTGGTTAAATGAACAAGCTGAACTTAGAAGCCGATTTGTTACCATGCACAGCTACATCAGATTTTCCAGTTTTAGTAAATCTGCCCATAGTGTGAATGATGTTCTATTTGGTAATTTTCAGTGGATATAAAAAGTCTACACACCCCTGTTAAAATGTCAGGTTTCTGTGATGTAAACAAATGAAACAAAAATAAATCATCTCAGAACTTTTTCCACCTTTAATGTGACCTATAAACTGTACAAGTAAAAAATAATAATAATAATAATAATAATGTGGTTGCATAAGTGTGCACACCCTCTTATAACTGGGGATGTAGCTGTGTTCAGAATTAAGCAATCACATTCAAAACACATGTTAAATAGGAGTCAGTACACATCTCACATTAATTTAAAGTGCCTCTGATTAACCCCCAAAAGAAAAGTTCAGCTGTTCTAGTAGGTCTTTCCTGACATTTTCTTAGTCGCATTCTTCTTAGTCTGCAGAGAGCTTCCAAAGCATCAGAGAGATCTCATTGTTAAAAGGTATCAGTTAGGAGAAGGGAATAAAATAAATTTCCAAGGCATTAGATATACCAAATAGCACAATGAAGACAGTAATCATCAAGTGGAAAAAATATGGCACAACAGAAAACTGTACATCCGTCCAAAATTGATGAAAAGAAAAGTAGAAAACAGGTCAGGGAAGCTGCCAAGAGGCCTACAGCAACATTAAAGGAGCTGCAGGACTATCTGGCAAGTACTGGCTGTGTGGTACATGTGACAACAATCTCCCAAATTCTTCATATGTCTGGACTATGGGGTAGAGTGGTAAGACGTATGTGTTATGGTCTGATGAAACCAAGGTTGAACTTTTTGGCCATAATTACAAAATATATGTTTGGTGCAAAAACAACACTGCACATCACCAAAAGAACACCATACCCACAGTGAAGCATGGTGGTGGCAGCATCATGCTTTTTTTCAGCTCAAGGTAGAGAGAATTATGAACAGTTCCAAATACCAGTCAATATTGGCACAAAACCTTCAGGCTTCTGCTAGAGGGCTGAGCACGAAGAGGAACTTCATCTTTCAGCATGACAACAGCCCAAAGCATACATCCAAATTAACAAAGGAGTGTCTTCGCCAGAAGACGATTAAAGTTTTGGGATGGCCAAAATGTCCAGACCTGAATCCGATTCAAAATCTGTGGGGTGATCTGAAGAGGGCTGTGCACAGGAGATGCCCTCACAATCTGACAGATTTGGAGTGTTTTTGCAAAGAGTTGGCAAATACTGCCAAATCAAGGATGTGCCAAGCTGATAGACTCGTACCCAAAAAGACTGAGTGCTGGAATAAAATTAAAAGGTGCTTCAACAAAGTATTAGTTTAAGGGTGTGCACACTTATGCAGCCATATTATTTTATTTTTACTTCCCTCCAGCTAAAAGATTTCAGTTTGGTGTTCAACTGAGTTGTACAGTTTATAGGTCACATTAAAAGGTGAAAAAAAGTTCTGAAATGCTTTATCTTTGTCTCGTTTTTTTTACATCACAGAAACCTGACATTTTAACAGGGGTGTGTAAACTTTTTATATCCACTGTAGATTTACCAACATTGGGACAAGGCTACCCATCTAGTACTGGTACAGTGAAAGGTTCAGCTATGATAATACTCTATAAAAGCACAAATTACCTTTAATGCAGAATCTTACCAGTTTCTGTCTGGCTGAATGTGTACTGACTACTTGAGGAAAAGCTCATGTTAAGATCATTGATTTCAGTGGCATCCTCTGGAATTTCTTCTTCCTCTTCTTCTCCTTGAGTCCCAGCTTCATCTGTCTTGGGAGGATCCAAAGTGACAATGTCCGAGTCATCACTGACGGCCTCGCAGTGACCATCGTCAACCGGGATACCTTCCTTATTGCCACATTCTGCACTTATAGGCGAGTTATCAGATACTGCATCCGAAGAGGATAGACCCTTACAAAAGTGAGAGAAAAATACAATTACATTACAAAGTATAAGCTATTTGTTTATCCTTTAAAAGGACATGGGTACATTTACAGGAACAATAAATTATAGGGGAAGTCCACTACATAAAGCAGGGGTAGGGAACCTTGGCACCCCAGTTGTGGTGAAATTACAAGTCCTACCATTCCTCTGGCTCTGGGAGTCATGCTTGTGGCCTGCAACACCACACAAGACTTTTAGTTCCATAACAGGTAGTGTGCCAAGGTTTCCAACCCCTGGCATAAAGTCTAAACCTAAAATGCAAATGGGCAACATTTCTCCAGTTAACCACTTGACCCCCAAGTCTTTTCTGGCACTTTTTGCTTACATGTAAAAATCTGTATTTTTAGCTAGAAAATTACTCAGAACCCCAAAACATTATATATAGTATATACACTATCTCACAAAAGTGAGTACACCCCTCACATTTTTGTAAATATGTTATATTTATATTATATCTTTTATCTTTTCATGTGACAACACTGAAGAAATTACTTTGCTACAATGTAGAGTAGTGAGTGTACTGCTTGTATAAGGGCTCTTTCAGACGTGCGGACTGTTCAGTACCATCTGTCAGTTTTTTTCAGCAGATCTGAACGGCCGCTCCATACAGCTCTATGAAGCGACGGATGTCAGCAGTGACATGTCTGCTGACATCCGATCCGCCCCGCAAAATCCAGATGGATGGAAACCCTATTTTATAACCGTCTGGCGGATCAGATGAAAAACGGACAAGCGCTTCGTAATCATCCGATTCCCCATAGAGGAGAGCAGAGATATGACAGGTCTGTCCCTCGATTTGTCATCTGCCGGCTCAGCGAGGATCAAAAGGGCGATCCCTGCCAAGCAAGCAGATGACTTAATACAGATCTGGACATGTGAAATGGGCCTAACAGTGTCAATTTGTTGTGCCCTCAAAATATTTCAACACACAGCCATTAATGTCTAAACTGCTGGCAACAAAAGTGAGTACAACCCTAAGTGAAAATGTCCATATTTGGCCCAAAGTGTCAATATTTTATATTACACATATATACCATTATATTCCACCACTGCCTTAACCCTCTTGGGCATGGAGTTCACCAGAGCTTCTCAGGTTGCCACTGGAGTACTCTTTCACTCTTCCACAATGACATCAGAGAGCTGGTGGATGTTAGGCTGGATTCACACCTATGCATTTTTTGCGCTTTTTGCATTTTGCAGATTTGCTCTACAGAACGTGTTCCATAGGAAACAATGTTAAATGACTGCAGTGCAAATCTGCAAAACGCAAAAAGCACTAAAACTGCATAGGTGTGAATCCAGCCTTAGAGAGCTTGCGCTCCTCCACCTTCCATTTGAGGATGTCCCACAAATGCTGAATAGGGTTTAGGTCTGGAAACATGTTTGGCCAGTCCATGACTTTTACCCTCAGCTTCTTTAGCAAGGCAATGGTCACCTTGGAGGTGTGTTTGGGGTCGTTATGTTGGAATACTGCCCTGAAGCCCAGTCTCTGAAGGAAGAGGATCATGCTCTGCTTCAGTATGTCACAGTACATGTTGACATTCATGGTTCCCTCAATTAACTGTAGTACCCCAGTCATGAAGCCCAAGACCGTGACACTCCCACCACCATGCTTGACTGTAAGCAGGACACACTTGTCTTTGCACTCCTCATCTGGTTGCCACGAAGACGGAAGTAGACCCCCGGAGCTGTGCAATAAACAATTTTAACCCTTGTGTGTTGTTTTTTTTTTTACTTTTTTTCACAGGTGAATGGGTAGGGGTACATTGTACCCCATACTCATTCACATAGGGTGGGGGGCCAGGATCCGAAGGCCCCCTTATTAAAGGGGGCTCCCGGATTCCGATAAGCCCCCCGCCCGCAGACCCCGACAACCAACGGCCAGGGTTGTCGGGAAGAGGCCCTTGTCCTCATCAACATGGGTACAAGGTGCTTTGGCACCCCCCCCCCATGTTGAGGGTCACGCGGCCTGGTACGGCTCAGGCGGAGGGGGGCGCTCGCTCGTCCCCACCCCCTTTCCTGGCCAGCTGGGTAGCATGCTCGGATAAGGGTCTGATATGGACCTGGGGGGGGGGAACCCCACGCTAATTTTTGGGCATAGGGATTCCCCTTTAAGTCCATACCAGGTGACGGGGCCAGCCACGCCTCCTTCGCTGGACCTGTTCTGCGTGTGTGGGCGAGTCCGTTCATTTCAAAAGTACGGCGGATAGTCCGCCGGAAGTAGTACGCCATATTAGTCCGCCGCAAAAGTGCCGTGTGTGGGCAGGTAGCTCGTTCGGAAAGTCCGGCGGACAGTACGGCGGAAAGTCTGCCAGACTAAGTCCGCCAGATAGTCTGCTACGTGTGTACGCGGCCTTACACTGCATTTGCACAGCGGTTATTCAAAATGCTATTTTTTGGGGGGGACACAGATTTTTACAAAAATGTAATGCACAAAAAAACAAAAACAAAACACACACCTTATAATATCCAATTGTTTGGTAAACTTAAAAGATGATGTTAAACAGTGTAGATACCAAACATGTCACACTTTAAAACTGCGCATGCCTGTACGACTATGTAAATTTTACTATCCATAGGCAGCGCTTTAAAAGCCCTTACAAGTTACCACTTTAGAGTTACACAGGAGGTCTGGTGCTAGAATTACTGTCCATGATCTGACATTAGCAGTGATACTTCACATATGTGGGATGATCGTTATTTGTGTGCATGTAGGGCCGTGTGTGTTCATCTTTGCACGCATAGGGGACGTGGGAGGAGCTTTAAAATGTTTTTTTTTTTCATTATTTTGACACCGTCAGTCAGGAAGTGGTTAATAGAGAGAAGTGTAACAAACACTGTAGTGCCTGTGGTTATAATGTATGGATACCAGCATTAGCTTAGGTTCACGTTGGAGCGATTTGGCATGGCAAATTGTACCGTCTGAGTCGGTGCTACACCGCACCGATTCACAAAAGTAGTTTCTGTACTACTTTTGGGGACTTCGGGGTGAAATTTCCATAGACATCTGTGCAACAACCCGCACCGACGTCTCTGAAATCACCTCAGAAGAAGTCGGGACTGACATGCAGGAAAGAAATTGTGCTCAAGTTCAGATTTAATTCCCGCTGTCAGTGTGAACCTGGGTATACTGATAATACTTGTGAACATGTTTTGGAGTAGCAGCATTTTTAACTGTTTGCTGTTCCAAATAGCATTTTTGTGGCATCCAGATAAACAGCAACAGAGAAGAGATGCGGGCTTACACACAAAAATGCAAGAGCAGTACACAATGCCTTGGTGTTTAGAACTTCTCCCTTGTAGCACTGGGGGGGGGGGGTCCTCGACTGGAATCCCAGCCAGGACACTTTCTACATTTAGTTTGCATGTTCTCTCTATGTTTGTGGCGATTTCCTCTGGGTACTCTGGTTTCCTCCCACACTCCAAAGACATGCTGATATGTTAACTGGATCTAGAATACAGTGCATTCGGAAAGTATTCATAGCACTTCACTTTTTCCACATTTTGTTATATTGTAATATAACAATTATTCCAAATAGATTAAATTCATTATTTCTTTAAAATTCTACAAATACCCCATAATGACACAGTGAAAGAAGTTAGTTTGAAATCTTTGCAAATTTATAAAAAAATCACATGTACATAAGAATTTACAGCCTTTGCTCAAAACTTTGTTGAAGCACCTTTAACACCAATTACAGCCTCAAGTATTTTTGAGTATGATGCTACAAGCTTGGCACACCTATTTTTTGGGCAGTTTCTCCTATTCTTTGCAGGACCTCTCAAGCTCCCATCAGGTAAGATGGGGAGCGTCGGTGCACTGACATTTTCAGATCTCTCCAGAGATGTTCAAGTCTGGGCTCTGGTTGGGCCACTCAACGACATTCACAGATTTGCCCCGTAGCCACTTCTTTGTTATCTTGCTTAGGGTCGTTGTCTTGTTGGAAGCTGAACCTTCGCCCCAGTGTGAGGTCCCGATCACTCTGGAGCAGGTTTTCATCAAGGAAGTCTCTGTACATTGCTGCATTCATCTTTCCCTTGATCTGATTAGTCTCCCAGTTCCTGCCACTGAAAAGCACCCCCACAGAATGATGCAGCCATCACTGCTTCACTGTAGGGATGGCATTGGCCAGGTGGGGAGTGGTGCCTGGTTTCCTCCAGACATGAGGCTTGTCATTCAGGCCAAAGAGTTCTATCTGTGTTTCATCAGACCAGAGAATTATCTTGGCCTGAGAGTCTTTCAGGTGCCTTCTGGCAAACTCCAGGTGAGTTGTCAGGTATGTGCCTTTTACTGAGGAGGGACTTCCATCTGGCCACTCTACCATACAGGCCTGATTGGTGGAGTGCTGCATAGATGGTTGTTCTCCTAGAAGTTTCTCCTTTCTCCACAGAGAAATGCTAGAGCTCTGTCAGAGTGACCATCTGGTTCATGATCACCTCCCTAACTAAGGCGCTTCTCCCCTGATCCCTCAGTTTGGCCAGGCAGTCCGCTCTAAGCCCCTGTACACACGGTCGGAGATTTCCACAACCAAATCCATCGGATTTTGTCCGTCAGATTTAGTCTGACGGATTGTGTCCGAAACTGTTGCATACACACGGTCGGACTAAGTTGTCGAAAAATCCGATCTTTCAGAACGTGATGACGTAATTTCGTTACGATGGGACTAGATTCAGGCTAGTAGCCAATAGCTTTGATGTAGGAATTTGATCTGAGCATGCGTGGCACTTGGTCCGATCAAAATTCTCTACACATGATCGGATTACGTCCGACCGGCCCAGTTGGTCAGGAAATATTTCCAACATATTGGAAAATTGGGTCGGACGGAGATTCGGACGGAATCAGTCCGATGCATACCACACACAGTCGGATTATCTGACGACACGGTCCGATAAGACGCATTCCGACGGATTCTCCGACCGTGTGTACGCGGCATAAGAAGAGTCCTGTGTGGTTCCAAACTTTTTCCATTTACGGATGATGGAGGGCACTGTGCTCATTGCAGATATTTTCCTGTACCCTTCCCCAGATCTGTGCCTCGATACAATCCAGTCTCGGAGGTCTACAGTCAACTCATTGAATTCATGGCTTGCTTTGTGCTGTAACATACACTGTTAACTGTAGTAACTTATATAGACAGGCGTGTCCCTTTCCAAATCATGTCCAAGCAACTGATTTTACCACAGGTGGACTCCAAGTTGTAAAAATATCTCAAGGATGATCAGTGGAAACAGGATGCACCTGACCTCAAATTTTGAGTGTGTCATGACAACGGCTGTGAATAATTATGTACATGGGACTTTTTTGTTTTTTATTTTTAACAATTTTGCAAGATTTCAAACAAACTTTTCACGTTGTCATTATGGGGTATCGTTTGTAGAATTTTGAGGAAAATAATTCAATTTAATCCATTTTGAAATAAGGCTGTAAAAGTGAAGCGTTGTAAATACTTCCTGGATGCACTGTATTATATATATATATATATATATATATATATATATATATATATATATATATATATATATATATATATATATATATATAATAGGAACCTTAGGATTGTAAGCTCACTTAGAGCAGGAAATAAAGAAAATTTATATTTCGTAATACACTGCGTAAATTGATAGTTCTATATAAAATAAATAGGAGCATAAAATAACCCAAGTTGGATGAATAAATATAAAACATGCAAAGTTTGAGCTTAAGCAGCACAAAAATGGTAAATTCAGGCCGACAATTTTTTTTTTTTTGCCGATTACAGTTAACAATAGATTTCTTTATTGTGAGTATTTTTTATTAGGATAATGTACTTATTTTTTTATAACTGTTGATAAACCCAGCTATTTCCATTGAGTCACTCTCCAAGTTAGGGGACTGGGAGGGAACTATCCAATCACACCTCTCCAACACAGCACAATGAAGTGTTATATTTTTCTGCAAGGCAAATACTTAGTGCACTGTGTGCATGCATTATGCAACATCTCGGCTATCTTTAGTCATTTCAAGGCTGTCATGAAGTGATTAACCTAGTTAATGTAGAAAAAACACATAGTATGACCATATGGCAGGCTTAGCAGAGAAGCAAACATGTGCGTCGTGGCTGGAGGGTAGGGACAGATGTTTCCAAAGATTTCTCAGTAGGACAGATATGAGTTAACAACTCCATCCAGAAGTTAAACACTGGTGGTGAGTGGAAATGTAAAGCAATGGTAAACTCTCAGCTTTACTTTCTAAAGCTGGCCATAGATGGTTCGAACCATGCATGGGCAGGTTGATTTTACCAAAGTTGAAATTGATCAACTTGGGTACGACCAGCCTCTTTGATTTTTCATGCAATTATTGCTACCCTGTTTCCCCTAAAATAAGACCTAGTGTGATTGTCGGTGATAGCTGCAATAAAAGCCCTACCCCCCAAATAAGCCCTAGTTAAAGTCCTTGTAGGTCTTCTTTTCAGGGTAGGGCTTATTTTTGAGGAAACAGAGTAGGGCTTATTTGGGTGGTAGGGCTTATTGCAGCCAACACCGACAATCACGCTAGGTCTTATTTTAGGGGAAACAGGGTAGTGGCTATAGCAGATAGCAAAAAAATCACTGTGTGTTCACCTGGGCGGGATTCCCGCCCCGAGAACACAATAGCTCCACAGGAGGCATTCCTGCACCAACACCGACTGTGTGGTTGGGAGAATCTAGCGATTTTCTTTCCTTTCCTTTCTTTCGAGGACTGGCTAAAGAATGTACTGCTTTCTATATCACCACATTACACAAAGCTTCCTTCAGTCCCACACCCAGCCCTTAATATTAGATCCACCGATATGTTTTCGGATATGTGCGGTGTTGAAACTTATGGTAGCAGATCATCCCTGCTCATGCCTGTATCTTGCCTACTTTCAATAAACTGTAGGCCCCTTTCACACCGAGACACACACAGGGGCAACACGACTTACAGAGCGACTTGGACACGACTTGAGCGTGATCCACAGCGCGACTTGAAGTCACCTCCAGGACAGGGGACTTTTCCAGTGGCCAATCAGAGCTTATCAGGAAGGAGGGCGCTGCCTGTTTAGTGGGGAGTACCTGAGTAAATACCTTTCTGCTTCCTGTAATGTTGCCTCACTATGAACGGGGATCTGACTTGGAGGCGGTTTCCATTGAAATCAATGGTTTCAAGTCACCTAGAAGTCGGATTGAAGTAGTACAGGAACCTTTTCTGAAGTCAGAGCGACTTCAGTAGTGTACATCAAGAGGCTCTCATTCACCAACATGTTGCGCGACTTAAAGTCAGATCCCAAGTCGCCCTGTGTGAACGGGCTCTGAGGGCTTCTAAACCACCAGTAAAACACTGAGCACTTTTATAGAGCTTTTCAGGCGCTTTTGAAGAGCTTTCCATTCACTTCAATAGAGAGGGGCTTTATTTTCCAGCGCCCTGCCAGCGCACTACCCCAGTGTGAAAGCATTCATTGATTTTAATGGAAATAGGTTTTTGTGAGCTTTTATTTTTATTTATTTTTTTGCGTAAAAGCGTCTCAGTGTGAAAGGGGTCAGTGTTAGCTACAGAAACCCTCCAGCACCAGAATTTTCTTTCACATTTCAAGTTTGAAAATTACTAGCTGATAGTTATAAATGGATCTAAAGACAAAAGGCCGGGTTCACACTATTGCGAATCAGACGCGGTTTCCACCGCATCCAATTCGCACGGTAGGAGATTGTGACCGTGGATACCTGTTTTTGGCAGGTACCTGTCCCCACTTTAGTCGGACCTCACCGCCGACAAGGTACATCCGAAGTTCAGCTCCCTCTACCTTCCCCGGGCCATTCAGAAAGCACAGCGCATACGCAGTAGAGAATCATCTGGGAAGCCACAATGCTTCACTGCTGGTTCCCTTACAGGCTATGGTGAGCAGCGCCCGAGAGCCGATGGACACATTGGCTGGGGTGCGGCCATTGCTGTATTCCAGGACAGGTAATAAGTGTCCTAATGTTAAAAAAGTCAGCAGCTACAGTATGTGTAGCTGCTGACTTTTAAATTTTTCCTTGGGGGGAACTTGAGCACAGCTTTAAAATTTAAGGCAGTATACACTCAGGGACAAATGCTTGTAATGGAAGCAGTCTGTGTTCTGGCCATTCGTCCCTGGGCCCATACTAACCTAAACAAAAGTACCACTAGTTGCATTGTCCAGCACAAGCAGCTGTCGGGCTTTCCTAATTTGACAGGCTGCCATAAGCTGGACTGGATGGTGCGCATCTGTGCCCACCGCTCATACCTAAATGCTTTGGACTGGGGTTAATTTACTAGTGTGCATGGAGTAGCGTGAAAGTCCACATAATCCATGTAATTTTCTCACATGTGTATCCTTGTATATGCTTTTGGAAAGAACTCCAGCCTCTCATCACATGACACTATGTAACTTCCCTATGTATGCAAGATAATACAAAGGCTGGCAATATCTAGCTTGCATAATAACCTTGCTGAAGAACTGGTTTTACGTGGCAGGGATCAAGGGGATTTTAGTTAGTGTCTGGAGCAATTCTCAGAGGCAACTAAGCCGTGTCCCCTGAATGCATGTCAAAAACGTTACTGACAAAACTAGGTTTCAACTTTAATATTCAACTATGAAATGTATGGCCTCATTCACAAATGCAGATGTTACTCTGATCACTCTGGAAAGCGTTCTACCACAGCACTGTGCCACAACCATGTGCATTTAATGCAGTTGTGGCACACAGTCCCATTCACTTGAACAGGGTGCTTTTGATGTATAAAATTTGACACTCTGTGATGGTGGCAATGTATACAGACCTCTGTGCCAGCAATATCGACTTGCCCTTGGGCAGTTCTAAGGTGGATCAACCCTTGGCTGCCCATGTGAATGAGGAGTGAGCTGTATGTTTGTACTTGAAATACTGTGATCACTTCAAAAAGAGTCCACATGCTGGCATTTACAAGCGAGCCTATCTCCATTCACATATATGCAAATTGAATGCATTTTGAACAGCATCCGATTCGCATGACATGTGAACCAAACCAGCTTTCTAGGGAGCCGATGCACATATATGCAGTGGAAGTGCGAATTTGCTCCAAAATTAAGAGACCTATGCGTTTTCTGAGCACCACTGCGGTGCTTTTCAGATGCGAATACCAGGCTCACTGCTGTCTATGGGAACGCATCTGAAGCGCACATCAGTTTTGAACAAATTCAAAAGAGAAAAAAAACAAAACAAAAAAAAAAAAAACCAAGGCCATACTTGGCTCTTATCCGAGCCAGGGAGGGGGGCGAGTGAACACACCCCCGAACTATACCAGGCCACATTGGGGGGGTGCTTTGGGAGATGAAGGCTTCTTTCCCACCCTGGCCAGTGGTTGTGGGGGATCTGCAGGCAGAGGGCTTATCGGAATGTGAAGGAGTATGGAGTACTCATTCACCAAAAAAAAAAAAAAAAAAAGTGTCAAAAAGAAATAAGAACACAGAGACAGTTTTTGACAAATCTTTTATTGAAAAAAAAATCAAAAAATAATGTCCCCCGATGTAGATCCATCCTTAATCACGATAAACGCCCCCGAAAAAAAAAAAAAAAAATAAAAAAAAAAAAAAGAAGGATAGCTCCGTAGCTATCACTGGTTCCTACCATTTCATAATTTTTTTTCACAATCAAAACCTTTATTAAAAAGTTGAAGATTGGCAATTGTACATAGTTATTATATGTAGCATTACAGTTTTGAGTTCGCTTATGATTACAATATAAAACATGTACAAGAAATTTCTTTACCACTTCAATACAGGACCCCCTCCCTGCCAGGACAATTTTCAGTTTTCAGCGCTGCCACACTTTGAATGACAATTGTGCGGTCATGCAACGCTGTACTTAAATTACATTTTTTTAATCACTTTTTTTCCCCATAAATAGAGCTTTCTTTTGGTGGTAATTTTTATCTTTTTCAAAAAAAAAAAAAAGATCAATAATAATAATAAATAAAGTTCAGTTTCTGTCAGTAAATTTTGTAAATAAGAAGTTTTTCTCCTTCACTGATGTGCATTGATGAGGAGGCACTAATGTGCCACACTGATGGTGATGATAAACAGCACTTCCTTGTTTAAATGTGATTGAACACAGCCGATCACATGGCTAAAGAGCTTTGTCATCGACTCTTTGCCGAGACTGGGGTCATGCCGTGTCCCTAGCGCAAGGGAGCAGGGACACTGGGGTGACGTTATATGATCTTGTCCCAGAACGATAAGGGACCCGCTGTCATTTTAATATATACGGTGGGAAGGAGGTAGTTAAGGAGCGGGGCCACATTACCAGGTGACCCCACCCCCTTGCAACATTGGCAGGTGCATGCTGGGTTGATGACATCACAGGGAGGCATTCTTCGCGATTGCCGCCTGCTAGGCTGCATGCTCCGATAAGGGTCTGGTATGATTTTGGGAGGGACCGCACGCTTTTTTATTTATTTTTTTGGCCTGGAGTTCCTCTTAAAATCTGTACCAGTCCACAATTTTTTATTGCCACCAACGATTTTTTTCTTTACATTCAGTGGTGAACACCGCTGACAGCATATGAGTCATCTGCTAAGGACGTGGCCGCTGGCTTCACGGCCTACTCCTTAACAACCAGTTACTGTTAAAGATGGCGGTGGCCGTCAGCTCCAAAAAATTTGTATCTGAACTGTATTTAAAATTTGCAGCTGAACAGCTGCTCTAGAAAAACTCATTGAGAATGGAGGGGAAATTCCCCCCCGGACATGTGTACCTAGCCTAATATTAGCCATTTGCCGACCGGCTCATGCAGATATACGTCGGCAGAATGGCTCTGTGGAACAAAACCCTCTATGGGTACATTGTTCCCTTTAAGAGCCGCCAGGGGGATCGATCGCCGCCAGCTGCCTGCGATCGCGGGCACGAGAGCCAGATTGGCAATTTTTAAGGGTAAACACAAAAATCCCTGTTCTGTCAGGGGAAAGGAGACATATCACTGTTCGTACTTAGTAGGAACAAATGTTATATCTCCTCCCCCCAGTCAGTCCTATTCCCATACAGTTAGAAACACTAAGACTCCTTTCACACTGGGGCATTTTTCAGGTGCTTTAGCTTAAAAAAAAAAAAAAAAAAAAAAAAAAGCGTCTGTAAAGTGCCTGAAAGAAGCCGCAACTGCAATCCCAATGTGAAAGCCCAAGTGCTTTCACACTGAGGCGCTGCGCTGGCAGGGCGTCAAAAAAAGTCCTTCAAGCAGCTTCTTTGCAGCGCTTTAGGAGCATACACCGATCCTAAAGCGCCCCTTCCCATTGAAATCAGTGGGAAGCGACTGCAAAGCGCTTTTGGCAGCAGCGCTTTGTGGGCGCTTTTAACCCTTTATTTGGCCACTAGCAGGGGTTAAAAGTGCTCGAAATACGATGGTAAAGCGCCGCTAGTTTAAGCGGCACTTTACAAGCTTTTTTCGGGCACTGGCAGTGTGAAAGGGCTCTTAAAGCACTTGGGCTTTCACATTAGGATTGCAGATGAGGCTTCTTTCAAGCGCTTTACAGACTTTTTTTTTTTTTTTTTTTTAACGCTGAAGTGTCTGAAAAACACCTGAAAAACGCCCCAGTGTGAAAGGGGTCTAACTAGGGAACACAGTTAAACCCTTCCCTACCAGTGACATTTACACAGTAATCAGTGCATTTTTATAGCTCTGATTGCTATATAAATGTCAAATCTGCCGCAATGTCACAGTACCACTTTAAAAAAAAAAAAAAAAAAAAAAGCCATAAATCTTTCCCATAATTTGTAGACGCTATAACTTTTGCGCAGACCAATCAATATAACCTTATTGCGATTTTTGATTACCAAAAATTTGTAGAAGAATATATATTGGCCTAAACTGATGAAGAAATTTGTTTTTTTTTAAAACATTTTTGGGGCTATTATAGCAAAAAGTCGAAAAAATTGATTTTTTTCCCTTCAAAATTATCGCTCTTTTTGTTTATATCGCAAAAAATAAAAACCAGAGGTAATCAAAAAAAGAAAGTTCTATTTGTGGAGGGAAAAAAAAAAAAAGGCACACATTTAATTTGGGTACAGCATTGCATGACCGTGCAAATTGTAAGTTAAAAGCAACGCAGTGCCAAATTGTAAAAAGTGCTCTGGTCAAAAAGGGGGTAAAATCTTCAGGGGTTGAAGTGGTTAAACACCCTTGTGTTCCCAATTCTTAAAAAAAAAAAAAAAAACCCTTATATTTTATAAATCCCATATACATGCTGTAACTATACTGAAAGTTACCATATGCTGGTAGATAAAAATCACCTGGCATCGTTACTGGATTGGGAACAGTCTCGTATTGAAGAGATATACATCCCATATTTCTTTACAACACATGCCTACCTCAGCAATCAGCAAATGTTCTTCTGTAGTAGATTGTAAATTCTCTACAGCAGACAAGGAATCCTCACTGATACATGCATCTATAAATGATTAAACAAGAGACAAATTGGTGCATGGACTTTAAAGTGGAGCTCCACTCCTAAAAATTAATTTTATAATTCTTCTGCTGCATTAAAAACGATAAAAAAACATTTGGGGAAAAAAAAAAAAAAAATAAAAAAAAAAAACAACACTTACTCACCTCTTAATGCCTGTTGCTAGGGGGTCCCTCGTAATCTGCCTCCTTACTCACCTCGGCACCGGAAGCAAGATCACCTCCCCCCCGCCCCTCTAGGCAATCATCTGGGACACGTCGCAGGTGCCAGACGATTGCGCGGCCAGTCACGGTGCACGGCGCCCACAGTTACAATGCCAGCACCGCCGAGCAGAGGGGACGACGAGCGGGGCTTCGATCCCCCGCATCGCTGGACCCTGGGACAGGCAAGTGTCCTATTATTAAAAGTCAGCAGCTGCAGTATTTGTACCTGCTGACTTTAAAATAAAAAAAAATAAAAAATTCTTTAAGCGGAACTCCGCTTTAAATGACATTAAAATGACTCGATTTACACTTTTTAACATTCTTAATTTACCTGGTGCCTCTGGTGGGGAATCTGGCTGCAAATCTTCGACAAATGTCACACTGTTTTCTGAAGGAAGGTCAGCTTCTCCAGTTTCTGAGTGCAGTGTCTCTATATCTGAACCCTAAAAAGGAAAAAAATAAAAATAAATTAATAAGGAAGGAAACATCCATACTATAAGAAAGAAATTGTATAGAAAAGATTTATGTACAACTTTTCAATGTGACACAGCGATTCTGAAAGGCGGTTACTGCTACGATACGCCCTTTTCTAGAAAACCCGCTGCTCTCTGGGAATCTTTTGTCATGTATTATATGTTTATTGGTAATAAGAAAAAAGTTTGCACATGTAGTATGAACAGGTGTATATTATTAGCCTAAAAACTCACAAACCATATAACACAACACAATTACAGTTGTGCCCAAAAGTTTGCATACCCTAGCAGAAATCGTGAAATGTTGGCACCAATATGGAAAATATGACTGATCATGCCAAAAAAAATAAAATAAATAATAATAAAAAAAAAACCCCACACTTTTAAGGATAGTGATCATATGAAGCCATTTATGATCACATTGGCTTCTTTTTTTAAATAAGGATGAAGCCACGAAAAGATCTGGTGAGGCATGTCAAGGTGTTGTTGGGTATATTGCAAGCAGGTTTTACGTGTCATTGGCACAGTAAAGGCTTTTTTCTACCAACTTGACCATGCAGCTCATTTGTGTTCAAGTATCATCGTATTGTGCGATTTGAGCCTGGGTTCACACTAGCTCGATCTGATATCGCATGCCATTCGCACCTGCGCCACCGGCAATTGCCGCTGATTTGGCATGCAATTTGACATGTCAAATCGCATCATCGTGAACCAGGGCTAACTGAACCAGCTAATGTTAGAAACTGACTGGCTACCATTCACAGCTGCACCAGATGTTGCACTCTCCAATTTTAGTAAATTAACCCCAAAGTCTCCATCATCTTCATGTATCTTTTCCATCTTAAGCACCAAGTTGATCCCGACTGTCACCTTTCTTCCTTGTTTTAAACTGACCACACAAAGCACAGGAGCTGATCTGTCTTAGCCCTTGTACACACGGTCGGAGATTCCGACGGAATGTTTCCCATCGGACCGTCTTGTCGGATATTCTGACTGTGTGTGGTCTGCATCGGACTATTTCCGTCGGAATATGCGACGGACCAACTTTTCCAACTTGCCGGTAAAATTTTAAGACAAAATGCTCCGATCAGACATACTCCGACGGACAAAGTGCCACGCATGCTCAGATCAAATTCCTAGACCAAAGCTATTGGCTACTAGCCTGAACGTAGTCCCGTCCTAACGAAATAACACCATCACGTTATGAACAATCGGATTTTCCGACAACTTAGTCCAACCGTGTGTCTGGAATTACTCAGACGGATTTGGTTGTCGGAATCTCCGTGTGTACAAGGGCTTAGCGTGGCCAGTTTTCATCCCTTTGCTGGCCATTAGGAGGTACAGCAGAGGCGTACCTACAGGGGTTGCAATTGCGACCTGGCCCCATCACCTTGATAGAAGGAGACAGAGACACATACACACATATATATATATATATATATATATACACACACACACACACACACACACACACACACACACACGCACACACAGTGCCTCGCGAAAGTATTCGGCCCCCTTGAACTTTTCAGGCTTCAAAACAAAGATATAAAAAAAAAAATTTTTTTTGTGAAGAATCACCAACAAGTGGGACACAATTGTGAAGTGGAACGAAATCTATTGGATATTTTAAACTTTTTTAGCAAATAAAAAACTGAAAAGTGGTGTGTGCAAAATTATTCGGCCCCTTTACTTTCAGTGCAGCAAACTCACTCCAGAAGTTCAGCGAGGATCTCTGAATGATCCAATGTGGTCCTAAATGACTGATGGTGATAAATAGAATCCACCTGTGTGTAATCAAGTCTCTGTATAAATGCACCTGCTCTGTGATAGTCTCAGGTTTCTGTTGAAAGCGCAGAGAGCATCATGAAGACCAAGGAACACACCAGGCAGGTCCGTAATACTGTTGTGGAGAAGTTTAAAGCCGGATTTGGATACAAAAAGATTTCCTAAGCTTTAAACATCCCAAGGAGCACTGTGCAAGCGATCATTTTGAAATGGAAGGGGTATCAGACCACTACAAATCTACCAAGACCTGGCCGTCCCTCTAAACTTTCAGCTCAGACAAGGAGAAGACTGATCAGAGATGCAGCCAAGAGGCCCATGATCACTCTGGATGAACTGCAGAGAACTACAGCTGAGGTGGGAGAGTCTGTCCATAGGACAACAATCAGTCGTACACTGCACAAATCTGGCCTTTATGGAAGAGTGGCAAGAAGAAAGCCATTTCTCAAAGATATCCATAAAAAGTTTTGTCTAAAGTTTGCCACAAGCCACCTGGGAGACACACCAAACATGTGGAAGAAGGTGCTCTGGTCAGATGAAACCAAAATCAAACTTTTTGCCCACAATGCAAAACGATATGTTTGGCGTAAAAGCAACACAACTCATCACCCTCAACACACCATCCCCACTGTCAAACATGGTGGTGGCAGCATCATGGTTTGGGCCTGCTTTTCTTCAGCAGGGACAGGGAAGATGGTTAAAATTGAGGGGAAGATGGATGCAGCCAAATACAGGACCATTCTGGATGAAAACCTGTTGGAGTCTGCAAAAGATCTGAAACTGGGACAGAGATTTATCTTCCAACAAGACAATGATCCCAAACATACAGCCAAATCTACAAAGGAATGGTTCACAAATAAACGTATCCAGGTGTTAGAATGGCCAAGTCAAAGTCCAGACCTGAATCCAATTGAGAATCTGTGGAAAGAGCTGAAAACTGCCGTTCACAAACGCTCTCCATCCAACCTCACTGAGCTCGAGCTGTTTTGCAAGGAAGAATGGGCAAGAATTTCAGTCTCTCGATGTGCAAAACTGATAGAGACATACCCCAAGCCACTTGCAGCTGTAATCGCAGCAAAAGGTAGCTCTACAAAGTATTAACCCAAGGGGGGGGAATAATTTTGCACGCCACACTTTTCATTTTTTTATTAGTTAAAGTTTCAAAAATCCAATAGATTTCGTTCCACTTCACAATTGTGTCCCACTTGTTGGTGATTCTTCACAAAAAATAAAAATGTTATATCTTTATGTTTGAAGCCTGAAATGAGGCAAAAGGTTGAAAAGTTCAAGGGGGCCGAATACTTTCGCAAGGCACTGATAGAGATAGATATATATATATATCTATCTCTAAAAAGAGAGCCAGAGGAGAAGCAGGCATTTAGCACAGTGTTTCACCATGTTTAATATGCTTCAGTTATGATTGAATGGGAAGCTCTGGAAAGAGCAATTCCTGGCCATTCATTCAGTGCAGCCGAGGCTGCAGAGCAAGATTGAGGGCTGTGTCCTTAACCCCCCCCCAGCAGTATTCCCGAGTCTGGCTCGGAGTGATAATTCAGTACCATCAGCGGTAACCCCAAGCCAGACTCAGGATCGCATCACTGGATCCAGGATGTGCTTACTTACCTTGTCCTCTGGATCCAGCGATGTCTCCCCTCACTGCGAGCGTCTTGTCCTCTGCTCGATGTATTACATCGCTGGGCTCCATTCCCTGCGAGCGTTGCAACGCGCGGAGATGGAGAACGGTGCCAAATTCAAAAAGTAAAACACACATTACATACAGTAGAATGTAATCTTACAGATTACATTGCTGTATGTAAATATTTCACATTCCTTTTGTCCCTAGTGGTCTGCCCAGTGCCCCGCATGCAGTTTTATTGAATAAAAACTGTTCTTTCTGCCTGGAAACTGGAGATTGTCCATAGCAACCAAAACTGTCCCTTTACATCAAAAGAGGTTTTAGACCAGCTAGAAACCAGCGATAATAAATTAGAATCACTCGCAGAATTGAGTGATAGCGATTTGTGGGGAGATCTGTCATCAAATACTGAAAAGTAATGACAGTGACAATTCTGCAACTGAGCAAATTTCAGTGTTTGATTTGATTACATAATTAAATCATTTTTATTATTATATTATTATTAGGTAATATTATAATTACATTTTTCAAAATGTATCATACCCGGGATGTCTGCTAGACGCTGGTTTGGACTGATTTAAGATAGTTATTCCTAAGAATTACAGTACTACAATATACAACACCAAATTTCCATGCAAAATAATTGTACCACTTTCAGCACCTAAAATCTGAACTAATCATACCGCCAGGGAGGTTAATCTCGTTTCACCTTTAAAACAGAGAAATATCAGAGTTCTGTTTATACCCCTGATATTTCCCCTAAGCCCCTCCGCCTCTCTATTGGGGGGGGTTCAAAAAATAAACAAACGCACTACTGAAAATCAGTGGAAGAACCACCAGGGTCACAAAGGTTGCACTTGCGACTGGGTCCTGGCATTTTGCCACGAGGCTTGGAGGGAAGAGCTCTGGCCAGGGGTCAGGGCGCCCTTCAGGGTTTCTTGCACCGGGACCCTGAAGGTTCTAATTATGCTACTGAGGTATAGAACATTATTCACAATAAGCTTATAAAGGTGCCTCAGAGAACATTAGCCTGATCTAGCCATTTACAGGGTGAAAGTGTACTCTATGTATATAGGCAAATAAGTTAATGCCGTAACATAGAACACTCAAAGTTTTGCTCTTTTATATATCTTAATTTGCTGATAACACAGGCCTGGACTTATGTTAGGGGTCAGGTCAAAAGCCTGGGAGCTAGAAGAGAAGCTTACCACTGTGGTCAAATGTATGCCAGCGAAACAAAAGCCATCCTTCATTTTTTATCAGTGCAATGTTATAAAAAGTCGAACTTCCGGGAGATGGGGGCCGCGGCCTGGTCTCTCAGAAGTGGGGAACAGTATCTGTCAAAAACAGGCGAGGTAGACGAATAAGCAGAAGTTCCACTTTTCAATGGAACTCTGCTTTAAGTCAATTTTACAAGATTGATATATTAAATACCACTGCACTAAATACAAAAACACAGTATAAGCCAAATCTAAAATTAACATGAGAGGAGCACTGCGGTCCATATGAATCTGTATGGACCAGTTTAAAATATCAAAAGTTGTGTTCTTAGCATGAAGTATAGTTAGCAAGGGGTCATATCTTAACTGTATGTAAAGTTCCTCATATTCCTAGTGGCATTGGCAAAACTGAAAACTTGCATGGCAGAACTCTACCTTCACATCAAAAGTTTCATAACTACTCAAAAATAAGCACGTTGTTGAAGCTCTACCTCATTACCAGTATATCAGCTCCTTGGCAGTCCAGGACCTTACCTGTAGGAAGGGGCATTATCTCAACTTTTCCAGTGCCATCAGAGACCAACAAAGCCCCCAAATGTACCTAATGTCCTACAGGTAAGATCCTGCACCAAAGGGAGCTGACAAACCAGCATCACTGCATTCTAGCGGAGGAAAGTGTTCTGGAAGCAAAAGGTGCAGGAAATTTTGGAACAGGTTTTTCCATGTGCTTTCAGATTCTGCCATATCAATAAAATGGAGTTGACATTTAGCAATGTTGGCAAGGAGCCCAACAACCAGGGTAACAGGCAGGTGACCCAGGGTATATGCCAGGGATGTCCAGGATTAGCAACACCACTGCCTTAATTTCTTTAGCAAGAGAGTTGGCTTTAGCATCTAGATTCTAGAACAAAAGTCTCCAAACTTTTTAAACAAAGGGCCAGTTTAGGGTCCTTCAGACTTTAGTGGGGGCCATACTGTGGAGAGTGGGAGTAGATAATGCCTCAGCCCTGGTGGTCGGAATAGCTCACAATCACCGGTTCCAGTGGGAGGAATACACCCCGTTCCAAAATTATTATGCAAATTCTATTTCAGTGTCACAAAGATTAAATATTTTGTTTTTCAGTTTAACTTGTGGATGGCATGGTGTCTCTGAGCTCGTTTGATCACTGAAAAACAATCTCAGACACCTGTGATAATTAGATTGCCAGGTGAGCCCAATTAAAGTAAAAGTTACTAAGGCTGGGTTCACACCACAGCGATGCGGGAACACCGCGAATCCGCGGCATTTTCCCGCATCGCATGACTCCCGCCGGCAGTTCACACTGCCCTATGCGAACGGCTGGGAGTGTCAATGAAATTTTAATGACACCCCCAGATCCGTCCGCATATCGCAGTGCGATCTGCAGACTCGCACAGGAATCGGATCGCATGGTGTGAACACCCATGCGATCCGATTCTGCTGCGGACCAAAAAAAGGGTCCCGTGCGAGTTTGCTGCGGGAGCGATGCGAATTCAGTCATACCATCTGTATGGCTGAACTCGCATCGCTACGGAGATCGGATGTGATTTGCACTGCTGTGCGGTGCGAATCACATCCGGATCTCCCCCCGCAGCAGTGTGAACCCGGCCTAAAGGAAGGTGTTCCACATTATTAAGCAGAGCACCATTTTCAAGCAATATGGGGAAGAAAAAGGATCTCTCTGCTGCGGAAGAGAGTATAATTTTTTCAATGCCTTGGACAAGGTATGAAAACATTATATATTTCACAAAAATAGTGCGATGATCACGCTTAAGTTAAGAGATTTGTGGTCGATTCAGAGCACAGACGAGTTTCGTGCAGATAAAGGCACATTAAAGAAGATTTCTGCCAGATCCATGCATCGGATCAAGAGAGCAGCTGCTGAAACACCATTACATAGCAGCAAACAGATATTTGAAGCTGCTGGTGCCTTTGGAGTCCCATGGACATCAAGGTGTAGAGTCCTCCAGAGTCTTGCAACTGTGCATAAACCTTCCTTTTGGCCACCACTAACCAATGCTCACAAGCAGAAACAGCTGCATTGGGCAGAAAAATACATGAAGACTAATTTTCAAACAGTCCTGTTCACTGATGAATGATGTGCAACCCTGGATGGTCCAGATGGATGGTGTAGTGGATGGTTGGTGGACAGCCACCCTGTTCCAACAAGGTTGCGACGTGAGCAAGGCGGTGGTGGAGTCATGTTTTGGGCCGGAATCATGGGAAGAGAGCTGGTCGGCCCCTTTAGGGTCCCAGAAGGTGTAAAGAGGACCTCTGCAAAGTATGTGGAGTTCCTGACTGACCACTTCCTTCCCTGGTACAGAAGGAAGAACTATGCTTTCCGTAATAAAATCATCTTCATGCATGACAATGCACCATCTCATGCTGCAAAGAATACCTCTGCATCAATGGTGGCTATGGAGATAAAAAGGAAAGAAAAGTTATGGTGTGGCCTCCATCCTCCTCTGACCTCAATCCTATTGAGAACCTCTTGAGCATCCTCAAGCAAAAGATCTATGAGGGTGGGAGGCAGTTTACATCCAAACAGCAGCTCTGGGAAGCTATTCGGACATCTTGCAAACAAATTCAAGCAGAAACTGTCCAAAAACCTCAATGGATGCAAGACTTGTGAAGCGGTTATCAAATAAGGGATCCCATGTTAAAATGGAACGTGACCTGTTAAAATGTTGTTCAAAGTTTGATTTGAAATAGCTTTTGATTTCAGTAAATATGATGCATACACAACAAATGACAATTTTCACTTCTTTACAACCTATGAAGGGTTTTGAAACTTACTGTGCGTAATAATTTGGAACAGTGCATTGTACATTTTTTTATTTATTTATTTATTTTTTTTTCAAAAATAAAAGGCGGTTAGTTCAATAAAATTTGAAATGTACTTAATAATTGTACTCTTAATAGACAACATGAGAATTATGCTGACTGTTGTTTACATCCATTATTTAGACAAATGAGATCATTGGCATAATAATTTGGAACATGGTGCAGTGCTCCCATCATTGGTGTCAGTGGGAGGGATAGTGCCCATTGTTGGTGTCAGTGGGAGTAATTTATGTTCTATCATTTGTGTCAGTGGGAAGAAATACTCCATTGTTGTTGTCAAAGAGAGGAATAGTGTCCAAAGGGTTGGATAAAGGCAAGCAAAGGGCCACATGCGTCCCACGAACCGCAGTTTTTTGGCGACCACTATTCTACAATATTCCAAAAGTGAGCATGTGACCCAGAATGTAGACACTGGCATAGTGAACATGTTGCCCAATAAAAGAACAAAAGGATAGTTACTTGCCTCATGGTTGATAATTGTCCATCCGCACGAGGATTCACTGTCACTAGAGTTTTCAGACATGTTTTTCTAAAAAATAAAAATAAAATAAATTTAATAAAAAGGCGTCAAGAATTCAGACTACCCGAGGAGAAAGCACAGGCATCAATGTGATTGTAGTCAATTATAAAGTTTTAATACACATGTAGATTAGGGTAAATAGTCAATAGGCACCTCCACCCCACCCCCATTCAGGCCAACTTTCCTCTGAACGCAAACAAAAATTACCTGAACAGGGTTTGAACACTTACAAAAAAATGCACAAGGTACACACGCGGTGTGCACTGCTGATAACCGTAAGTCCTTGTATACAGTAGCCCCAATGGAAGAGGAAGAGGGGACAAAAAGGAGCCTAAAACTTCTGCAGCTCCCGAAACAGGATCCACTCACATGTAGAGAAAAGCACAAGCAGGGCGCTGGAGTTAGTAAAATTAAAAGCAACAAAATTGATTGAACAATAGCACACTTACATGTTAAAAGCACTTTATCCAGCCTGAGGTGGAACGTGGAGAAATCATCAAACAGCACGGTGTCCGATCACGCAGTAGCAAGTAGCAGTAACAAATGAAAACACTAAGGCAGGTAGACTGGCAGCATCTACGACTGCAACCAGAGGCAGCTAGCTGCCAGATGCACTAGGGCAGAGATGGCGAATCTTGGCACCCCAGATGTTTTGAAACTACATTTCCCATGATGCTCACGCACTCTGCAGGGTAGTTGAGCATCATGGGAAATGTAGTTCCAAAACTTCTGGAGTGCCAAGGTACGCCACCACTGCACTAGGCGATACTGGATGCGAGTGGGCCACTAAAGGTTTCGGGGGTGTAACCCCCTTTGTCAAGCTTAACAAACTAAACCAAATCTAAAAACAATGTATGAGGAGCGCAATGGTCCATATGAGTCTGTATTGACCAGTTTCTGGATTATTGACAGTTGCGTTCTTAGTGTGCAAGTATAGTTGTCAAGGGGTTCTGTCTTGATTGTTTGTATCCCTAATTGCATTGGCAAAACCAAGAAATTGAATGGCAGATCAAACGTTTCATAACTGCTTGTCAAAAACAAACAAGTTGCTGCATCTCCATTGGATGCAAACTTTGATTTGAGAAAGGGAGAGGCACCCTCAAAACACGTAGTGGCCCACCTACATATGACATCACCGTGTACATCTGACCATTAGCCTCCTCTGCATGCAGCCGTAGATGCCACTGGTCTGCCTGCCTTGGTGTTTTCATGTGCTGCCGCACTGCTACTGCATGATCGCCCACAGTTTCAGTACATCGTGCTGTTTGATGGTTTCTCTATGTTCCATCTCAGGCTGGATAAAGTGCACTTAACATGTACATTTTCTATTGTTCAATAAATGGCAATGCTTTAGTTCTACCAACTCCAGCATCCTGCTTTGCTTTTCAATTGAAAAGACTATAACAAAGGGCTTCTTTGCAATCTATCAGAAGAGTTTGCTGCATGGCGGTTTGGTCATTATATTTAACCGTTTGTCATGCTAATTACTCTGTTGATTTATGTTCTATTGCAAAGAAAGGATTACTTTTATGAAATATTCCCAAGTACCGAAGAGAGTGTTTTCCATTCCAACTAATAATAATTAAAAGTACAATCTAGACTGAATGCGGTCCAATAAAAAAAAAATAATAATAATATGATGCCATTACTTTACTTGAATATACAAATCCATCTAACAATTAAAAACAACCACATTTATTCATAGAGCTGACCTTCTGGCTTCTAATAAACCACAAGTGTCAACATGACCAATATCTTCATGTATGCAAGGCCGTGGGCTGCCAACCCCGATATAAAGAACACAATTCTGACATTTTATACAGCTCTGCAATGCCTTTCAAATTGTGAGATCTGAAAATTCTTCTATGCTTTTCATCGAAATGGTCTTACCCCGCAGAGCTGTAACCACTGAGATGCAAGAGAAACATCTGCAAGAAATAGTAAAGGAAGCGAGCTTCTTATTTTCTTCTGAAAACCAGAAACTTTTACAGAGCTCCGGTGATTTAAAGCCCAATTTGGGCCATGTTGTGTATTATTTTGCAGTCAAGCTGCATGACAAGTACAGAATATGGCCCCTCGCATACGGGCGTAAAAAAAAGCCGCATTGTAGCGTTTTTCTTTCTATGGATCTAAACACTGGTGCATCATTGTGTAGGAGTCAATGCACAGAGCTGTGTAAAGATCCAGAGTATAAAAATCAGTAAATTATTACGTCTGTGTACAAGAGGCCTATGGGCCTGTGTATTTAAAAGGATTTAAAAAAAAAAAAAAAAAAAAAAGTTAATTATAAAAATAAAGGTTTACTCACCTGCTCTGAGCAATAGTTTTGCAGAGAAGCAAATTATTTATTTATATTATAATATATATATTATTAATAATAATAATAAAAATAATAATAATTAATAAATAAATAATAAGGAAAGCTGGAAATTTGGAGGAGGCTGAGAGCAACAGAAGAGACTTTAAAGTCGTCGTAAAAGGATGAAAGATTTTTACCTTCATGCATTCTATCCATGAAAGTAAAATACCTTGTGTGCTGCTCCCCCCTAATATCTGAGCCCTCAAGCAATGTGCACAAGAGCCTTGGCTTTCTCGGGACTCCTTCTCCTCATTGGCTCCCACTGCTGTCAATCACAGCCAAAGAGGAGAGCGGGGGGGGGGGTCTGAGCTGCAGCTCTTTGTGTCTTAGGCTCCATGCACACTGAAGCTCAAAAAAGCTATTTCTGGACGCCAGATTGCTGGCAGAAAACGCTGGTTGAAAAACCTGCTTTTAACAGCGTTTTATACTAGCGTTAATGAGCGTTAATGAGCGTTTTACAGCGTTAGCGTTAATGGGCGTTTTTTATAAAAATACACAGAGGACACTCCAAAAATCCCACAATGCATTGAAAAATAGAATGCCGAACACTAATGAACGAGCGTTAATGAGCGTTAATGAGCGTTAATGAGCGTTAATGAGCGTTAATGAGCGTTAATGAGCGTTAATGAGCGTTTGTCGTTTTTTGCCTCTGAAAAACGGCACTTTGAACGCGAATTTCTGGCGTTCAGAAAAAAGCCCATAAACTCCACTGCTCATTAAAGCTGAAAAACGTCCATGTGTGCATGGACACATAGGCTAACAGAGTGGAGTTTATGGGCTTTTACAAAAAACGCCCAAACGCCAATAAACTGCAGTTTATCAGCTTCAGTGTGCATGGAGCCTTATAGACATATAGTGCAGGACTTGGGAGCGAGCACGCACCAGTGCCCCCCCCCCCCCGAGCAAGCAGCTTGCTCGGGGGGCACTGGCCAAGGTAGAAGAGCCAGGAGCGCCAGCAGGCGACCTGAGTAGAGGAGGATCAGGGTTGCTCTGTGCAAAAAAACACTGTAGAGAGCAGGTAATTACGACATGTTTGTTTTTTGTTTTTTAAAGCTGAACCTTTAATACCATTTTAAAGGCAAAGCTTGTTTTTCTTTTAGTTTTGGATAGTTGGATAGAATGGAGAGGGATTGGAACATCTGTCAGGTTTTTATTGCGGTCTGTGACCATGTTAAGTAGACTAATACACTATTTGCCCTTTTTAGCATTATCACTGAGAGTGACAGTGAAGAAAATCACACATTTTGGTTTGACATTAGAACAGTGAGAGGGGAAATCTTGCACTGGGGACGTTAGTTCTGTTCACAACTGGGGAATCCCTCTCAATTCCTGTTTTGACTACAGGGACAGGAAGTGAAGGTAAAACTCCCCGATGGGACACAGTAAATTACAAATGCATGGTCCTACGGTCATCTGGAATCCCACCCTGAGAATACATACATACATACATACAAGGGGAGCAGCGTATAACTTACATATACATTCCTCAGGAATCCCCCTGAGGAAGATGCGTCACATCCCTGTATTGACACGCATTGGGGAGGGGCCAGGACAGTACGGAAAGGCAGCCGGTCTGCTTAAGAAGGAGATGCATACCATTTCATACGATCCTGGCGTATAGTTATATTTTCTACAATGGCGCACTAAGTGCATGTGAGTACCCCTGACTGGGACTTGTGTTTAATAAAAAGTTATTTTATATACCAAAACATACACACACGCGATATATTAATGAGCCATCACATATATGAATTACAGCACTTTAGTATTTTTTTTTCTGTGTCACTGCATTAATATTAAACATATTGTGATTCTGTTATATTTCACATTAATATAAGGTAGACGTGATTTAATTAATGCAGATTTGGTTCTAGTGATGTTCAATTCATTACAAAAAAAAAAAAATAATAATTATATATATATATATATATATATATATATATATATATATATATACACACACACACACACACACACACACACACACACACACACACACACACACACACACACACACACACACACACACACCACTTGTGACCACCAGGTATGCCACCCACCGGGGATGCCAATCAGTGCCCATAATTGATGCCAATCAGTGCCTGCCAATAAGTAATGCCCATCAGTGCCATCCAGTGTACATCAGTGCCACCTTGCAGTGCTACCTATCAATGTCCAGCAGTGCTGCCCATCAGTGCCACTTCATTGGTGCCCATCAGTGCAGCCTCAGTGAAGGAGAAAAGTACTTATTTACAAGGTTTTGTAACAGAAACAACATTTTTGTTCTTTATTTTTTATTTGTTTAGCAGAAAATAAAAATCCCAGTAGGTGATCAAACACCACCAAAATAAAGCTCTATTTGTGGGAACAAAATGATAAAAATGTTGTTTGGATACAGTGTAGCATGACCGCGCAATTGTCATTTAAAAAGCGACAGCGCTGAAAGCTGAAAATTGGCTTGTCAGGAAGGGGGAGGTGCCTGGTATTGAAGTGATTGAAGAGTAAATGCCTAGAAGAACCTCATAACTGAGCAAACAGCATCTGAATGTCACAAGATTAACAAGCCTTAGGAGGAGTCATCAAGTTGGTTTCTAAATACAGACTATAATTATATCACTGGAGGCCAAACTCTGCACTCCTACAGAAACCCGCTTCCAGGGAGAGGGACATGTCCCAGCATCTTGTACAAATACTGACAACTAATGCACACACATCAAATCAACTTGACTGTTTTTTTTTCCTAACGATGATGCAATAGCGTGAAATGAGCAGAATCCTTAACCACCTGATTACTGGGCACTTAAACCCCCCTCCTGCCCAAACCAATTTTCAGCTTTCGGTGCTGACGCATTTTGTATGACAATTGCACGGTCATACAATGCTGTACCCAAATGAAATTTTTATCATTTTTTTCCCCAAAAATAGAGCTTTCTTTTGGTGGTATTTAACCACAGCTGGGTTTTTTATTTTTTGCTAAACAAAAAAAAATAAAAAAAATTTTGAAAAAAATAAATAAAAATAAAATCATGTTTAATAGTTTGTTATAAAATTTTGCAAACAGGTAATTTTTCTCCTTCATTGATACGTGCTGATGAGGCAGCACTGGTGGGCACAGCTAAGGCACCACTGATAAGTCGGTACTGATAGGCACAGATAAGGCGGCATGGATGGGTGGCACGGATAGGTACCCGATAGGTGACACTGATGGACACTGGTTGGTGACACTGATGGGTGGTACTGTGGGCACTGACAGGTGACGCTGGTGGGTACTGACAGGCAGCACTTGTATGGGGCACAGGTGGGCACTGAGGAGCTGGGGCACATTGCAGTGATCGGGACTGATGTCCCGCTCACTGCTGTCGGTGATTGGCTTTTTTTTTTTTTTTTTTTCTTAATAATATATCATATATAACTGCTGCACAAACCATATTGTAATTTAATGTTATTAAAAATGACCTTTTATTTTCAATCTGCAGCTGCTGTAATTTGTAAACTTCAATGCAATATGGCTACCTTGATATTCTGTACACTCCTTGTGTACAGAATGGCTCCAAAAATGACATTTCCTGCTTGTGCGATTGGCTCACTGGATTTCCCAGAAGTCTGCACTAAAATATAAGTCACATTTTGGGTATCCTCAGCAATAGGAATTATATTTTTTGGTGAAATACTTTCTAAGGGTTAATTACTTCTAAAGGGTTGCAGACCCTGCAACGTTTCTCATCAGATCACATCACTTAAGAGTGCACCTGGTGAAATATAATAAACCAGAACCTCCTGTTTCAAAGGACAAGAAACAGGTAGAAATTTACAACAAAGCTTGTTAACCACTTCAACCTCTGCAATGTACCAGTACATCAGTCATCTCGGTATGTTTTTTTACAGCCAGCAATGCTCATTGTTGTAAAAGCGATCCTAGCAGCTAATTAGCGTCTGGATCACATTTACAGGCGCCGCTTTCCTCTGCTTTCCTATCCCAACTGGACATCCCCAATAATCTCTATGGCCTAAGACAGTGGTTCTCAACCCTGTCCTCAAGTACCCCCTAAAATAGCTATCCAAAATACCAATCCATTGGCTCTGATTTAAAGCATCTGTGCACGATAAAGGAAAATATGGCCTGTTGGGGTACTTGAGGACAGGGTTGAGAACCAGAGTTCATTGTCCTGTCAATCTATGTTGGATGACAGTACAATTGTTGTAATCACCCATTTACAAATATATATAGTAAAACACACTTTGGTTAAGTACCTTGTTGTGTGGAGTATTGTTTTCTCTCAGCAGGTGGAGCCAGTGGATCCTGAGAGGACAATACAGGTATATTGTGATATATTATATTGTACTGTATTGTATTATATTGTACTGCACCACAGCTGTGCCAAGGGGACTGAGGAAAGTTAGTGGGGTTTGTTACTGGAGTGCAGGCCCAAAATCAAATAAGCCACTCCTTCGGGAGTCAGTGCTACATATATTTTACCAAAAAATTGGGTATTATATTGTGTTTGCACTAAAATTCATTAAAGTGTACTTTTTTTTTTTTAAACTGCATTTTAAAAACAGCTGTACAAATATTGTGTGACATAAAATATTGCAACACCCACAATTTTATTCTCTAGGGCCTCAGCTTAAAAAAAAAAAAATACATAATGTTTGGGGGGGGGGGGGGGGGGTTCTAAGTAACTTCCAAGCAAAATAATGCTGATTTTTCCATATATGTGAGAAGTGTCAAAATAGGCCCAGAGCTAACGTGGTTAAAATCCTTGCAATGTACATAGGTCACCCAGATAGCATTATTAATTTCTCAACAAAAGTGGGAGTTACTCTTTAAGAATTCTGCTTCAACTATTGACTTCACAAGCCTGGGGTACATCTATAGTCAGTCCTGGACTAGGAATTCATCATTTACTGTTCTTTGTGTGTACAGTGACCGTCCTCAGCACATGCACACCATTCAGATACATTGCCTTATGAATTAAAATGTTTGTTAACACAGCTGATGAAATGGTGACTATATTTCTGCAACACTTGTGTTCTGGGAGGTGAGATTGATTTACTGCACAGGAAACCAGAAGTGAGCACTACGAAAACAAGACACGGGAACCTGCACTTCCTTAACACGACAGTCTCCAGAGACGAGCTACAACTGGGCTGATGTAACCCAACGTACCCCAAGACAATACTGCCTCAGACAGCCAAGACGCAACACACACCCAACTGAGCTGACATACACTTTATATCAGTTCTCACCCCATCTGCCATGAAAGAGAAGCTCTGCTAAAAATGATAGCTACAGATCACTGAACATCAGCCACACTACACTGGTGGTCAGTGGAAGTCATGCCATGTTACTTGTGGTCGATGAGAGGAATGTCCCTTCCACTGGTGCCCAGCGGGAGGAACGCCGCTTCCACTGGTGGTCAGTGGAAGGACTGCTCCTTACACTAGTGTTCAGTGGGGTGAATGATCCTCTTACAGACTGCTAACATGATTATTAGTGCCAGTGGCTACTTACCTGAGAACCTAGAAGCGATGTCTCAGGAGGTTGGCTTTGTGGAGAGGTGTTGGACACTGTCAAGCAGGAGCTCAACCTGCCACTTCTCACTACTCAAGGAACCCCTTGCAACCACTGGAGAAACCCTATATAAAGCCTTCTCTTAACCAGTCAAATGCCCTCTGAAAAGCAAACCAAAAGGGATTAGCTCTTCAGAGGGCACTGCATTCCACTGAGTGTAAAAGAGTCCCTTACCCAATTGTAGAAGTCTGTATCCCCACTGGAGAAATGTCCCATCATCTATTGCATCTGCAGGACGTCCGGGCAAATATCCTAATTGACAACCAAGATGACAACAGAGGCCCTTTCGCTTCCCCCACTGCGTTCCAGATTATTCTAGATCAGGGATATGCAATTAGCGGACCTCCAGCTGTTGCAGAACTACAAGTCCCATGAGGCATAGCAAGACTGACAGTCACAACCATGACACCCAGGGGCAGAGACATGATTGGACTTGTAGTTTTGCAACAGCTGGAGGTCCACTAATTGCAAATCCCTGTTCTGGATGATCTGAACTGTCACCGCATGCAGAAAGCACAAGGATGAACCTGTATGGAGGGGAACCTGTAGACCATCTACAGAGGTCATCCGCTGGGCCGGCATCATATGTTCTTCATCACTTTGAGCCCATTCACACGTTTACCTTCCCGAAACACACCAAAACCACATGTCACGCTTGCGGTGCCAATAAATGTTAATGGCACGCCAACCATGACTGGCAAACATGCACAGACCAGCAATCAGCTACTTTGCTGCCTTTCCACACATAAGCCAAGCGAAGGGCTGCCTATGCGGTGGAGCGCTCAGTGCGGTGCACAGGTGTGAATGAGGCCTGAGCAGGTGAAGGCACAACTCCTGATGGCAGTGCAGCCCCCCCCCCCCCCCATTCTCCACAGGAGGTCAGCAATGGCCGTCTTCCCACCTCTGATTGGCTGCAACGTTTCCATGGGCAACCACGTCCAGGCTCCCCTCCTGGTGATCATCTATGACAGGACACCCCAAACACAGAGGACCCCCTCAGTGTGATAAGCCCCTCCCATCACAACAGCTATTTACCGCTGTCAGCCAGGCCGGCCCCGGGGAGCCCCAGGCCTCGTGTTTACATGTGCGGGATGGCAGACTCCCGTCCTCCGCACTCCGCTCCGGGTCACCTCCAATCCCCCAGCGAGTGACGTCTGTATAAAAACAACTGCGCTGCCACCCGCTCACCAAACAGCTGACAGGGGGGCGTGTTCTCAAACCGTGGGGTACGCCGGGAACTGTAGTCCCGCCCCGCCTACCTGGCTCTGGATGTCAACAAAGAGGCGGAGCAAGGCTTCCCGGCTGGGGTTGCTATGGGGACGGCTGGATATACAGCACAGAGATAGACGGTGGACGGCGACACAGGTAATAGAACTAACTGGAGGGGGCTCGTCTGTTCTCATACATTACATTGCAATTTATATTATATTATATTATATTATATTATATTATATTATATTATATTATATTATCTTATATTACCATCCTAACATACCCCATACACAGTGAAATCATTGGTATTCTCTGGTGCTGTGTTTTGCCCTGTGCAGGGCTCATTCACACAGATGACGCTGCGAGAAGATCCTGTGTAAATTACGCACCCAAAGCCCCATTAACCATTTCACCTCTGGAAGATTTACCCCCTTCATGGCCAGGCCATTTTTTGCACTGCGTTGCTTTAACGGACAATTGCGCAGTCATGCAACACTGTGCCCAGATAAAGCGTATGTCCCCCCCCCCCCCCACAAATAGAGCTTTCTTTTGGTGGTATTTAATCTCTTCTGTTTTTTTTTTTTTTTTTTTTGCGCTATAAACAAAAAAAAGACAGACAATTTCGAAAACAAAAAAACAATATATTTTTACTTTCTGCTATAAAACCTATCCAAACAAATAAAAAAATCTAATTTCTTCATCAGTTTAGACCAATATATATTCACCTACATACTTTTGGTAAATAAAATCACAATAAACGTATATTGATTGGTTTGTGAAAAAGTTATAGCACATTATGTAACACCTGCAAACGAAGCCCTCGCCGCCCCCACTCAATGCCGCGACTGGCCAAAAGCTGACGGCACAGACTTCTGAAGAAACGGCAAGGGCGGTCATTCCTTCAGAGTGCATGCTCCGATGACATCATTGGCTTAGGATACAGAGAATATCTCCTAAGCGGTGCACGTTTAGGAGATATTGTCAGTACCTATAGCTGCATGCCGACCAGTCACCACAGTTGTACTGCGGCAGCATGGTTCGGCTGCGCAGATTGCCGTTATGCTATGTCGGTAGCATAAACAGCCACGCTCCCCGAGCCGATGCGAGTGCCCGGCAATCTCGATTGCCGCCATGCTCCCGCGATTGCTCGGTACACACGGATTTATTATAGCAAAAAATTAAAAATAATGTGTTTTTTTTTTTCAAAATTGTCGCTCTTTTTTTTGCAGAGGTGATCAAATACCACCAAAAGAAAGCTCTGTTTGTGGGAAAAAAAGGACGTCAATTTTGTTTGGGAGCCACGTCGCACGGCCGCACAATTGTCAGTTAAAATTACGCAGTGCCGAATTGCAAAAAGTGCTCTGGTCTTTTGCTAGTCAAATGGTCCAGGGCTTAAAGGGATTGTAAAGTGAATTTTTTTATTTTTTAAAAATAACAAACATGTTATACTTACCTCCACTGTGCAGCTCGTTTTGCACAGAGTGGCCCCGAACCTGCTCTTCTGGGGTCCCTCGGCGGCTGCTTCCTCCCGCAGGTGCTTCTCACGTTCATGTGAGCTCCCTCGCATGGTGAGAAGCATCTGCGGGCGCGCTCCCATGATACAGCCGGTGGCTATAGCCGCTCGCTGTATCACACAGCCCCGCCCCCCGACGCTCCACGTCAGTGGATGTGATTGACAGCAGCGCGAGCCAATGGCTGCGCTGCTTTCCATCCATCCACTCCAGCCAATCAGTGGCCAGGCTGAACGGTGGAAAGGACGTCGGGGGACGAGCGCGGGACTTTCGAGGGGTAAAGTAAGTAAAACAGGGGAGCTGGGGGCGCAGGCAGTGTCAGATGTTTTTTCACCTTAATGCATAGAATGCATTAAGGTGAAAAAACATTTACCTTTACAACCCCTTTAAGTGGATAGGTAAGTCTCATTATAGGCTTACCTATAAGTAGAAAGAATACAGGAAGGTTTACTTCCTCTTTAACACAGGAAGTTACTGCACAACGACAACGTTCCTCACTTGATTACAGATCTGGAAGAAATACACAAAGCACACCAAGATTCCAGTTAGAGTAAACATGAATGACTCTTGTATCCTGACAATCTTAGTCACCGTCAGTGTGTGTGCAGCCAAAACTTCAAAGAAACACAGAGTCTAGGTGCAAAGGCTGCATTCAGGGTGGCTCTAATCGAATGTAACCACTTAGATTTGCACTGCTATTCGCAAGTATCTGATCATCTGACAGCTGCTGGTCGCACACATTCGGGGGAATTCAGTGTATGCCTAACAATGCTTTTCTGGGGGTATGGCTCTTTAAAATGATTTGTGCCAAATTCAAAAATGCCTGTTGCCTGTTTCGGTACCTTTACCAACACTTGCAGCAGATTTAGGTAGTTCCTAATAACACAGCTTATACAAAGTGCCGCTATTACTGCACCAAATTCAAAAATAATTACTCCACTTTTTGTATATAACAAAACTGGAGGTTATGAAAGTGTTTCTAAGGCTGGATTCACACCTATGCAGTTTTAGTGCTTTTTGCATTTTGCAGATTTGCACTACAGCCCATTTAACATAGTTTCCTATGGAAGAGCAAATCTGCAAAAAGCACCAAAAATGCATAGGCGTGAATCAAGCCTTAGGCAGGCCATACATGGGTCGAATTTCGAAAACTGTAGTAGAAATCTGCAAAATGCAAAAAGCACTAAAAATGCATAGGTGTGAATCCAGCCTTAGGCAGGCCATACATGGGTCGAATTTCGAAAGAATTTTCTTTCAAAAATCTTATCTAAGAATTTCGTTTGGATTTCGCACCATTAGTGGGCTGCAGCAACAGCCGATTTTTGTGCAGCAATAAAATTTGAGTAATTGGACATGATGGAAATTTTTTGAAAACAAACGATTTTCTAATCAATGATGGGAGAATCATGCGAGAAATATAATCAAAAAAGAAATGCGCATGTGCAAGAAAAGAAGATTCCCAGCCACGAAAATTCTTTTCATGAGGTGAAATTGTAGGCTTGGTTGGGCAAATTTCAAAATCAATGGTGGCACCATCAGATCACAAAACGCACAAATTTTCTGATTTTCGAAAGAAAATTCTTTCGAAATTCGACCATGTATGGTCAGCCTTAGTGGGTCCTGAGGACAGGAGTTGAGAACCACTGATTTCCAGAGTTCTGCAAAGGAATGAACTACAAGTACCATTGACCACCGTTGCTGACGGCCTGTAGTTCTCAGTGAACTGCGAGGGCGCTGGTGAGCATTCTTCTAGTGCATTGATTCTTCCTGCTATTCATACATGCCTGCCCATATCGGAGGTAGGGGCAGACGGTGTACTGATAGTTTGTAGGATCCTGGCATTGCTATCAATGCAATGATTTACAAGCTCCAGTACATTTTTTTACCTGCAAAAAGATGTGAATTTTTTTATATTTTTTTTTAATAAAAGGGGAATTTATCCTTTAATGCTTTCCCTGCATTAGACTAACAAATGGCCCACTAGTTGTTTTGCCTCCTTACCTCTGTATATATTTCCCTGAGTCCTATCTCGGTCCAGTTCTGTGCCCATCTGCAGTGGCACTGGTCTCTCCCTCTGACTCCTCACAGACTCAGAGACAGCAGCAGAAGCCATGCTATCAATCAAATCCTGTGAGGCAGCAAGCTGTCAATGGACACACACCCCCTATCTCAGGGGTGACCCTCACCCCACAGGTGTGCCACAGATGCTGATGGTGCGCAGAGCCTGATGGTGAGGTTGAGACACTAGTCAGGTCCACTCTCTCCTTGTGATTGACAGCAGGCAGCGGGTGGATTCTAGAGCCAATAGCAGGCGATCTATTGGCTATGGATCTGTCCACTGCCTACCGTCAGTCACAAGGGGGTAGATGTGATGGAGAACTGGTGTCTCCGCTTCTCCATCTGGCTCTGCCCACCTTTCCACAAAACCCCTCCCCCAAAGTGCTGGCTGCATGACAGCTTCGACAGCAGTGCGCCTCCGTATAAATTGCATGCCCCAGATTCATGTAGCTGTTTACAAGTACTCAGGGGCAGTGCTCTGTAGCCTAACACATCACTTGCAAGTTGAAGTGTTATGCCGTGTACACACGACTGGACTTTTCAACAGCAAAGGTCAGACAGAAGGAATCCGCCGGACAATACGTCCGTGTGTGGGCTTCATCGTACCTTTGCTGTCTAAAAATCAGACGGACTTTAGATTTAGAACATGTTTCAAATCTTTCCGATGGACTCGAGTCCGGTCGAAAAATCAGTTCGTCTGTATGCTAGTCCGATGGACGAAAACCGACGCTAGGGCAGCTACTGGCTACTGGCTATGAACTTCCTTATTCTAGTCCGGTCGTACATCATCACGTTTGAATTCGTCGGACTTTAGTGTGAATGTATGTGGCCAAGTCTGTTCATTCGGAAAGTCCGTCAGAAGTCCACTGAAAAGTCAGTCGGTAAGACCGTCAGACCTAATCTGCCGGAAAGTCCGGTCGTGTGTACATGGCATTAAAGTGTATGTAAAGCCAACACTTTTTTTTTTTTTTTTTTAGTTTTGGACAGAATAAGAAAGAGTTACCACCCCTGTCAGGTTATTTTGTGATGCTTGTTTGCCATTGGGAAAACTTCCCCTTACTACTTGTCCTGGAGACACAACAGGAGGATATCCCCCAATGTGAGGCGCATTCACATTTAGAGAGTTGTCCCCGGAGCAGATGTCTTCATTGAAAGATTCCCCTGTTTATCCTTTTCTGGGGAAAACTCTTTAATTTGGGATTTTACTTCTCTTTCTCTGTGACATTGATCACCAGTACAAATTTCTCCCCAAATGGGGAAACAGACATCAATGAAAACTTGACAGAGGTTCTAACCATTCCTCACTCTCTCCAAAACAAAAAAAATAAAAAATTTGAATAGAAATACACATTTTTAAAGGGTAAGTGTTGTGCATTTCTTCTTTTACAGAGTGGCTGTGCTTATATTTTTTATGCACTATTAGGGTCTCTTTAAGAAATGTTCTAAACTAGCGGTACTCAACTTGAAAATGATAGAGGGCCATAAGTGTGGCCCCTGACACTTCAAACATGCATTGGTGTCAGTGGTCGTACTAACCCCAGCATTAGGTGTCAGTGACTGCAATAATAACCTCCAGCATTGGTGTTAGTGGCCACGATATTAAACTTCACATTGGTGTCAAATACCACAATAATAACCCCCAGCACTGGTGTCAATGAATGCAGTAATAACCCCAACATTAGTTTTAGTAGCTGCACTAATAACTCTCAGCAGTGGAGTCAATGGTCACAAAAAAGTATACACATAATAAGATTAATATCATGTATGATGTCTATCAAATTGTGTTTTTTCTCTGCAGTAAAACGTTGGTTGTTAGATTTTAAAAGTAGTCATTGATATAATCAGAAAAATTAAAAGTCTAAGTGCAACCAAAATAAAAAAAAAAAACCCACAAAAATCACCACAAGGGACAGTTACTAGGATGGGTCCCTTGTGCTGATACCTCTCGTGTTAGGTGAAATCTTCCGCTGTCTGTGAACAACCGTCTGCCACCGTATTCTTCCAGTGTGGTGGAGGTTAATGGAACTAAGGGTCTGTCACAGGCTCTCATTAAGACCCCTTTCACACTGAGGCAGTTTTCAGGAGTTTTAGCGCCAGAAATAGCGCATGTAAAGTCCCTGAAAACTGCCTCCCATTCTCTGTAATGGGTGCTTCCACACTGGGACGGTGCGCTTGCGGGACGTTAGAAAAAGTTTTGCAAGCAGCATCTTTGGGGCGCATGAAAAGCGATTCGGAAGCGCTGCAACACGGTTAAAAGCGCCCCGCTAGCAGTCGAAAAGCACCACTTAAACAGTGGTAAAGTGCCGCTAAAACGAACAGTGCTTTACCGCTAATGCACGGGCAGTCCCAGTGTGAGTGCCCAAGTATGCCTGCCTTTTCTGGCCAGTTTCCTATTGTAATCTCTGACACTGATTAAAGTGGTAGTAAACTCAATAGTATTACTTCGCTGCATAAAAGAGTTGTAAAGTTATTTTAATGCATTCTATGTGTGCAGCAGCCTCCCCAGCCCCCCTAACACTTACCTGAGCCCACCAGCAATGTCCACAAATGCATCAGCCACCCGAGACTCTCCCTCCTGATTGGCTGAGACACAGCAGCAGCACCATTGGCTCCCGCTGCTGTCAATCAAAGTCAGTCAGCCAATCAGTAGAGAGGGGGCGGGGGCCGGGCAGCACCTCCATGTCTGAATGAACATAGGAAGCTGTGACTCGGCTCGGGTGCCCCATAGCAAGCTTGTTGCTGTGGGGGCACTCAACAGAAAAGGGACCCAAGAAGAGGAGGATCTGGGCTGCTCTGTGGAAATCCACTGCAACAGGGCAGGTAAGCATAACATATTTATTATTTTTATTGAAAAAATCATGATTTTACAATCACTTTAATATCATTCAAAATGCATATGTTCCTCTTTTTACATTTTGTCTAACCTGTGCTCAATGTAATGATGTAATTGGCTCATGCGCACATTTGAGGGTATTCATGGCATGCTCTATGTGCGGTCTCTCCATTCCGGTGGATGCCATACCTTTGTCATCTACTATCTGCGGCATTGCATTGCATTGAATGTAACTACGTCCCTGCTCGCGGGAAATTTGTGGGGGGAGAAGGGGTGCTAGGAGTAGTGATTTGGGGGGAATTTGTACTTGGAGGGGGAGATTAATTGAAGTGGTTGGGAGAAGAGGGTTAAGCAACCTCGGCCCACCAGCTGTGGCGAAACTACAAATCCCATCATGCCTCTTCCTTTAGGAGTCATGCCTGTGATTGTCAGGGTCTTGTAATGTCTCATGGGACTTCTAGTTTCACCACAGCTGGAGGGCCGAGGTTGCCTACCCCTGGGCTAGAGGATTTGTGCTGGGAAGGGTAGATTTATTTTGGGGGGGGGGGGCATATTTGTACTGGGAGGAGGGGGGATTTATGTTTAGGGGGTAAGCATGCAGATTAGTGCCCGGTGTTTTTGTTCAGGGATTTTTTCTGACACATACATCTTGGGGAGAGGGGCGCAGTTTGGCATATTTGCCTTGGGCTCCTGGTCTGGGTCCACAATGTGTATGTGACTGGAGCTGGCTATGTGGACATGCCCAAGATACAGCCCCGGACACCAACTTCGCCCTCCACTCCTCCTTAGGTTCAGTGCACATGCTGTATGTGACTACCTGCGTTACCCTTTGCATAATGGGAAATGTAGTTTTATTTCTCCACAGAGATATGATGTGCAGTAAGAGGAGCATTCTTCTCAAAGGATCTCATGACGTCACTGGGACGGAAAATTTTAAATTGCTACATCCAATTCGCATGACGGGAGACTGTGACCGGCTCTCTATGGAGCCGGTTCACACATCTCCGGGGAAGCTCCAGAGTGGATTGCACAAGGGTCCTGTGCTTGAATTTTTGCCTGAATTCAGATTTAGGCAAAATTTCGGCCCCTCATTCATCCCTGAAATGGATAACAGGGACGCACTAGACCCCTGCTGTGAGCTTCATCCGATTTAATTGTGATCCCAGCCTTAAACTTTGTCAGCGCTGTAACTGAGCTTAGGGAGAGAGATATGAATTTGCAAAGTTAGTTAAATCAACCTTTGCCGCCCAATCAAGTCTAATGTACAGGTGGTGCCCGCTGCATAGTTCGACAAATGCTGGAGAAACAAATAGAAGGGAGGGATATGCATTTGCAGTTACCTAGATCTAATCTAAGATTTAAAATCTTCCCAGCTGGCCAGTGAGCTCACAGTTCATGTAATGCCATGACTCAAGTCACTTTATTGGATGGCCCATTAACAGGCAGAGGAGCTGGCTTTGGAGCCTCATTTGCATGATGGTGCATAGACCAGCTTGTAAGATTGTGGAAAAATGGCTGCATGGCATCAAAGTAGGAGAAAGTTTCCTAAAGTGAAGTGCTACAGGTAAGTATATTCTGTTCAAAAAATGCATAGCATGGGGAGAACCCCCACTAAGTATACATTTGCTATAAGTATACATATCTTTTTTCATAAGTTTTCATTACCTTGTAAAGGTTTTGAACATGGAGTTATGCTGTCTATGTACATGTGATATTGTGAGATGTTATGTAATTATGGGGTCTTTACATAATGCACAGCTCTGACAATGTTGGTTGGATAAAATGGAATGTCTTTGTATTTGATGAACAATATCTGAACAGTGCATTCTTCTCCTTTGGTTGTTATAGAAATGCATGCAAAGTTGTTTATTTTTCTAAATTGAATGAAATTATTGATCAGCTGCCTATCAATCTTATTTCATAGATAAAAAAACATGTCTTCCTTCAAGGGCCAAACACCAGCTTCAGAAAATGACAAAGAACAGACCAAGGCAACTTGTACAAATCCTGGTAATCCAGTATTCTCCTGTACAACAAATCCAAAGGTTTCTTCGAGCAATGTATTCCAGGCCAAACCAGTGAGCATCCTGTTCAAAACAACCTCTGGTGAATATGGCGCCCTGCATCCCACCTACGAGATGGCTCCGTGTTATCACTACCCTGTGTCTCAGAAGTTTTCTGAACACCTGGGTACTTGTGGCATGTACCGAAATAACTCGTTAAACACAGGCGTCGATAGGAACAGAGTACATGACTGTATCAACCTGCACAACACTTTATAGCCACGTGTTATAGTACAATAACAAAATTGGTGATTGTAAACCTAAATACCAAGAAATATGAAATATAATAACCAAAGAATGACTTCTGTAATAAAACATTTTGCTGTACCTCACATAGTATGTCATTTTGAATAGAATAGGGAATGGTTAAAGAGATGTCCCTCCACTTACTGTCCTGTAGACGCAACAAGAAGTAAGAGGGAATCTCTCCAAACTGAAGTAAACCCCTTCTAATACAATTGTCAAAGAAACAGGTGTCCCTATTGGAATATAAACCTTCTATTTCTGATCTGGTGACCACTCAAATTGTTGGATTTTTTTATTGGTTTATCAAAAATTGCATGGAATAACAAAAACTTGAAGCAAAATAAGAAAAAAACAAAACAAAATACAAAGTAAAAAGAAGTCCAGAAACAACTGCATTGCATAATCTAATGCAGGGATATGCAATTAGCAAACCTTCAGCTGTTGCAGAACTACAAGTCCCATGAGGCATAGCAAGACTCTGACAGCCACAAGCATGACACCTATAGGCAGAGGCATGATGGGACTTAGTTTTGCAACAGCTGGAGGTCTGCTAATTGCATATCCCTGATCTAGTGGTAAAACTTCACTTATTCCTATTCCATATACTCCATGACTTGGCAAAGGTGGGTGGCATATTGCAGGGCATTGATTTCCAGGAGGCTTTCAAATGTATAGCTTTGGTTCACCATTAGATTTCCAATTTTGTACCACTAAGAGACGAGCTGCAAGCAAAATATGGGTAACCACAGATTGGAATAGATCAGCAGAGTTCCACTTTTGAGTATGGCTAAGGCAGGGTCAGTTTTTTTCAGGATCCCAGTGCAATTGGGGGGGGGGGGTCATTCGAAAACTTGTTTTCAAAAGCTGGTGAGATTGGGGCATTCCCAGACAGTGTGAGGAAGGTTTCCTACCTGTCCACAACTACGCCAGCATAAGGAGGATAAGGAAGGAGAAAAGTTGGCCACTCTAGCTGTGTTATAATACCATCTCTTGGTGATTTTTAGAGCTAACTCTAGTAGTAGTTAATGCAATGTCAGGCTTTAAAAATTGATTTCATGGCAGTTCGTCATTGAGAGGGAGTGATAGGGATATGGAGGTCTCGTTCCCATAATAGCATAGTGTTGGTTTTACTAAATGTAAGCTTATTCTGGAGGGTAGTGTAGAAAAAGGATACCTCTTATGTTGGGCTGAGCTTGGGTGAAGAAGTTCCAGGCTTTAGGGGGGAGATTTAGTTTGGAAGGGGGATGTTTATTAAGGAAGTGGAGTATCCTAAGGCACGTAAATCTTAGTTGGGCAGGTGTCCCATACTTTTATTCCAATTCCTTCCAATTTAAGTGGGATGTCTCCATTCAGGAGGTCAGATACTTCTGATATACCATATCGTGTTAAAGCTTTAGTAGAAAGATACGGAATTAGGAACTCAAAGATATGTATTGGAAGGAGGGGGGTAATAGGTGCTCCCTTTTCCAATTTGGGGGTGTTAAGGTGTCTCCATGCCAATAAAGAAGCCTGCATTGGTAAGGGTAGAAGTTCTTTTCCTCACCAGCTGTCGCTCAGGAGGAACAGGTATAGGTTTCTGTTTGGGGTACAGGATGCCTCTAATTCTACCCAAGGAGTGTGGTTATTGTGAGGAAACCAGTGTTTAAGCTGCTTTAGTGCAGTAGCCCAATACTAGTCCTATAGGCCTGGAAGACCTGCACCATCTACAGATTTGTGTTTGATCAGGCCTGATTCTGGGCATCTGGCCCTTTTCCCTTGCCATAAAAACTTCTGTACCCGACAAGGCTTTGAAGTAATGGTTTTAATTTTTAGAATGTTCACACGGTTATACAAATTTTGCTTTACTCATCGTTCCTGTTTTTCCATTACGAGTCCTCTGGTTCCATGCATTGTGCTAAATTTGAGCAAAACACCTGACAGGTATATAACCACTGACCTCGAACACGCTTCTACTCACTGGATTCACCATGACCCTGAAATGCCTTTCCCTTAACATAAAGGGCCTCAACCACCCTGTCAAGAGGTTCTCCCTCTGGAAAGAGGCAAACAAGGCCAAGGCAGACATTGTTTGTATACAGGAGACTCATTTTCATAACGTGGCCTCCCCTAACTGCTCACACAGATACTATCAACACATCTTCATGGCCAGCGCTCCAGAAAAGAAACGGGGTGTCTTGCTAGCCATGAACAAGTCAGTGTCCTTTCAACTCAAGCGATACCACCTAGACTTGGATGGCAGATTTATTATCATTACTGGCAACCTTAACTCCAAGTCGTGCACATTGGTAAACATATAAGCCCCAAACTCGCATCAACTCAGGTTCCTGAGAAAAGTCTTCAAGACCATTGCTTTGTGTAGGTATGGGCAACTATTGATGTGTGGCGATTTCAATCACACAGTGGATCCACATATGGACTCCAGCTCTCCCACCAAAAGACGTTCCCCCTCATTGAGGGACATATTCCGCATTCTTTTCCTCACCAGCTGTCGCTCAGGAGGAACAGGTATAGGTTTCTGTTTGGGGTACAGGATGCCTCTAATTCTACCCAAGGAGTGTGGTTATTGTGAGGAAACCAGTGTTTAAGCTGCTTTAGTGCAGTAGCCCAATACTAGTCCTATAGGCCTGGAAGACCTGCACCATCTACAGATTTGTGTTTGATCAGGCCTGATTCTGGGCATCTGGCCCTTTTCCCTTGCCATAAAAACTTCTGTACCCGACAAGGCTTTGAAGTAATGGTTCAGTATGGGTATGGGCAAGGATCTAAACAAGTAGAATATTTGAGGGAGAATATTCATTTTTAGAGCTGCTAGTCGGCCGTACCTGGATAATTTGAATTGTGCTGGACGCTGGAGCTCCTTTTCGACCTTAGAAACCAAAGGTTTGTAGTTGGGCGGGACTAGATACTTACTAGAGGCTGTGAGGGTAATGTCTAGGTATTGAATCCCCTCTGAACTCCACTTGAAGGGAGATGAGATTGGAGCTTACCTCTCATGGCTTTGTTGATCCCCAGATTTAGAATGAAAGATTTTGAAGTGTTAACCTTATAGTATGATATTCGACTGAATTCCATCAAGGTTTGGAAAGCTTGGGGTAGGGATTGCTCAGGGTCTGTAAGTATAAGGATAATATCATCTGTGAAGAGGTTGGTTTTATGGAGAGATATTTGGATATCAAAGCCCGTGCTATGTGGGTTTGAGTGAACAGCTTCAGCCAGCGGTTTGATCATTAAGTTGAAGCTTGTGGGCAAAAAAGTGGACAGCTTTGTTGGGTACCATTAGAGATAGTGAAGGATTTTAATAGTAAACCAGAGGCATTGACTTGTGCTGAAGGATTTGAATATAATCGGTAAGATTGCAGACATTACATTATAGATCCATTGAAACCAATGTGTATGTCACCTTGCTGCATCCGACGTCTGTCTGCCTTAGACAAAGCCCAGCCCATTTGGTACTTTTCAATCAGGGAAGGTAAGATAAGCATCAGACACTTCCCAAAGAGCATAACATAAATCTTTACGTCTGTGTTCAGTAAAGATATTGACGAGAGTAGTGGGGGTCTTTCCTCGGTTTAGGTAAGGTCATAACCTGGGCCTTCAGCATCTCGGGGGAAAGAGGAGGTTTAAGTTGCTTAAGAGAACACAGCTCTTAAAATGTGGGGTAAGGCCGCGTACACACGGGCGGACTGTTCGCCCAACTTTGTCCGCTGAACAGTGTTTCGGCGGACAGTCCGCTCGTGTGTGGGCTTCAGCGGACAGTTTCAGCGGACAGTCTGACGAACAAAGTTTTTCGGAATTTCCGTAAAACTGTCCGCTGAAACTTGGTTTGAGCGGACAGTCCGCCCGTGTGTAGGCTTGTTTGTCAAACTAAGTTCCGCGCATGCTCAGAAAGGATTTACACGGCGAAGGTTGCATTGCAGTGTATTGGACGTCGTATTTTTCGTCCCGTCGTACGTGCCGTTCACGTCATCGCGCAAGTTTCAGCGGACTGTTCGTTCGTCGTGTGTGGTCAAGTCCGTCCATGCTAATTTTGAGCGGACTGTCCGCTCAAACTGTTTGACGAACAAAGTTGGGCGAACAGTCCGCCCGTGTGTACGCGGCCTAAGAGTTTGGCCAAAGATTTTATAATATTAGTTTGGCAAACCGTCAGGTCCTGGAGATTTCCCATTGGGTAGGGAAGAGATATCGTTGGTAATCTCTGTCTCTGATATTGGGGTTTTGAGCATCTGGAGATGTTCATCTGACAGTGTAGGGAGGTTTAAGTGGATAAAAAGCATTGGATTTAAGGGGCGGAGGGTTGGGGAGTGTTTGGGTCTTCTTTTAGATTATAAAGCGCTTTATAGTAATTGGCAAATTCATAAGCTATCTCTTGAGGATTTGTTATATTATGGTAGAGAGAGGGATGGATGAGGTGAGATATACGGGAGTGCGCTTGTGTAGCTCTGAGCTTGTTTGCTAGAAATTTCTCTGCTTTGTTTGAGCCAGCATAGGAAGTTTGAGGTGCCCAAGATGTCTATTGTACTGTTCAGCGAGGTGGGAATGTAAATCCCCCCGTAATTTAGAAAGGGAGGAAGAGGTGGTGAGGATTTATTACTGACTTCCAAGTCATGTATGTCAGATAGGAGTTATAGTAAGGGTAAAGTTGTATTGTTTCTTGGCTCTGGAGCTTTGCTGTATACATATGCCCCATATAAAGGCCTTGTGTGTTGCCCAAAAGATGAAAGGGTCTGAGACTGAGCTTACATTGGTGGAAAATAATTCCGTGAGATGGTGATGGATAGCTTTGGATGAAACATAATTTTGCAAAGTTTTCACATTACAGCGCCAAATCAAGGACCTGTGATTAGGTTCCTTCTCTTCTATCGTAACCACTAACCACAATAGTAGCATGGTCTTATATCTAGGATGGAAGAGGAGGAAATTCTTTGGAGTAGCCACTTGTCTGATTAAAACATGCCAATGCGGGAGTACGTATGATGTCTAGAGGAGAAAAGCATATAGCCTCTCTCATTGGCATGTTGACACCTCCAGACATCATAGACCTCCTCTTTGCGGAATATGTCCCTCAATGAGGGGGAACGTCTTTTGGTGGGAGAGCTGGAGTCCATATGTGGATCCACTGTGTGATTGAAATCGCCACACATCAATAGTTGGCCATACCTACACAAAGCAATGGTCTTGAAGACTTTTCTCAGGAACCTGAGTTGATGCGAGTTTGGGGCTTATATGTTTACCAATGTGCACGACTTGGAGTTAAGGTTGCCAGTAATGATAATAAATCTGCCATCCAAGTCTAGGTGGTATCGCTTGAGTTGAAAGGACACTGACTTGTTCATGGCTAGCAAGACACCCCGTTTCTTTTCTGGAGCGCTGGCCATGAAGATGTGTTGATAGTATCTGTGTGAGCAGTTAGGGGAGGCCACGTTATGAAAATGAGTCTCCTGTATACAAACAATGTCTGCCTTGGCCTTGTTTGCCTCTTTCCAGAGGGAGAACCTCTTGACAGGGTGGTTGAGGCCCTTTATGTTAAGGGAAAGGCATTTCAGGGTCATGGTGAATCCAGTGAGTAGAAGCGTGTTCGAGGTCAGTGGTTATATACCTGTCAGGTGTTTTGCTCAAATTTAGCACAATGCATGGAACCAGAGGACTCGTAATGGAAAAACAGGAACGATGAGTAAAGCAAAATTTGTATAACCGTGTGAACATTCTAAAAAACAGGAATGTAAAAAGGTGTTCCTTGGAGAGATGGGGAGCAGAGATATCTGCTTCTTCACTTGAAGAGAGGACCTAGGGAAACCAACATTCCCTTGGCCGGGGTGTGTGGGTGTCTGTGTGACTGAGATAGATTAGGAGCCATCTGTTTTCTTTTTGGGTGACTGGTTGCAGGAGACCACCTGCCAATTGGAGATCACGGTTTCGGGGTGATGATGGTGGGAGACCACTAGAGGGGGGGGGGGTCAGGAAGGATACCCCATTGCTGTAGGGCACGGAGACCCTCATCCAGAGTAGTTATTCTCACTGTCGCTCCTGTTACTTACCTGGGATGTGAGCCTAACGTGCAGAGGAAGGCCTATCGTACAACTCCAGCTCGCAGACTACTGAAAGTGATACAGCAGCCACAGGAGCACAGTGAGGTATGAGTGCCTGTAAACAGTTCAATAGTCCATGTAGTAGCGGTGATCAGCAGGCAGATAGATGAGCTGACACGATGCTTGACTGGTGGCAGGCTGGGATGAACCACAGAGCAGTACCAGATGCAGGCTTGCAGGGCTGGAAGCTGTAGCAGGCTGGATGAGCGAGATGCAGGGTCAGACAGGAGGGGTCAGTAATAATCAGGCAGATCAGGCATAGACGGTAGGCAGAAGAGAGGTCAGGTCACAAGCCGAGTAGTATCGGAAGATTAGCAGGCAGGATCAGAGTCTAAGGGAAGCTGGGATCAGAAAGGGTAACAACAAGCTGGATCACAATCAGAGGTCACACAGGAAACAGGATACAACACAGAAGCTGCAGACCAAACAGCAATGAACCTCTGTAGGAGCCCTGTTTAAATAGCCCTCCTGACTTCAGTATTAGTGAGAGTTGTGTGTCTTAAAGTGCTAGTACGCATGCGTGCACGCTGGGCGCTTACATGGAAAGCCTGTCTTCATTGACAGCTCCATTGTGGGTGATGGAGAGTGTGGCAGGATATCTCCATTTGTGGAGAATTTTGTGGTTACGCAGTGCTTTGGTAAAAGCTGCCAAGTTTCTTCACCATTGTAGACTATGCTGTGAGAGGTCGGACAGCAGTTGAATCACAGAAAAAACGCTCCTGGAGGCTGGCTGCTTGGCGAGACGCAGAAATAATCATCTCTTTAGCTTGGAAGAAATGTGTAGCACATCCCATGGTACATTGTCAGGGAGAAAAGAGGGCTTAGGCAGTCTATGGATACTGTCAATAGCTAGATCCAGGTTTGTCAGGGATGGGACCAGGGAGGAGAATAGGTCGTGGGCAAACTGTTGCAGCTGGGAGTCAAGCACATACTCAGAAACCCCTCTGAGCTTAACCACTTAAGGACCGAGCCTCTTTCTGAGATTTGTTGTTTACAAGTTAAAAACAGTTTTTTTTGCTAGAAAATTACTTAGAACCTATACATTATACATTTTTTTGTTCTAACACCCTAGAGAATAGTCCTGCCTAGTGCCCAAACAGCCTATGTCTTTTCTGAGTGAGGCATCCCAGGCATGGTTTACATGGGAGAGCCTGCCTAGAACTGGAAGGCATTTATTAGGACTATGAAAAGGGGGTATGTGTGCAGAAGGCCCTGGACTAGGAAGGTTGGGGGTGCGAGAAGGCACTGGATGAGGGAGGTGGTGCAGAGGAGTCCCCTGACTAGTAAAGGGGGGTTGGTATGGGAGTTCGGAGGAATACCTGGACTAAATTGGAGAAGCAAAAAGCCAAATCTGACGCATTCCATGAAAAACACCAAAAATGGACTGGATAAAATTATTGGCACCCGCAGTTTAATATTTGGTAGCGCACCCCTAACTGAAATCAATCACTTTTTGTAACCAACAATCAGTTTCTCACACCTCTCTACTGGAGTTTTGGATCACTCTTCTTTTGCCAACTGCTCCAGGTCTCCCAGATTGGAAGGCTTCCTTACTGCTCTTTTGAGATCTTGCCACAGGTGCTCTATGGGATTTAGAGCTGGACTAATTACTGGTCAGTTCAGTACTCTCCAGCGCTTTATCTTAAACCATTTCTGGGTATTTTTTGACGTGTGCTTTGGGTCATAGTCCTGCTGTAAGACCCATGACGGAGACCCAACTTTCTGACCCTGGGCCCTACATTGCACCCCACAATTCTTTGGTAGTCTTCAGATTTCATAATGCCATGCACACAATCAAGACATCCAGTGCCAGAAGCAGCAAAACAATCCCAAAACATCAGTGAACCTCTACCATGTTTGACTGTAGGGACTGAGGTCTAATTTCTTTTTCTGAAAACAGTAGAATGATGGGCTTTACCAAAAAGCTGTCATTATGTTTTGTCTGTCAACAGCACATTCTCCCAAAAGGATTTTGGCTTCCTCAGGTAAGCTTTGGCAAACTCCTTAATCAATTTTTCTATTTCGTCCACCTCCAGGGAGGTTAGCTACAGAGCCATGGGCTGTAAACTTCTTGACAATGTTCCACACTTGACATTGTCGATGGTTTTCTACAATTTTTGTTCTCAAATCATCAGACAGTTCTTTGCTGCTCTTTCACTCCTCCATGAGTTTAATTACAAATTACAGGAGCATCACAAACATGGAATGCAATTATTTCTTAAAATTTTGAGAAGGTGCCAATCATTTTGTCCAGTCCATTTTTGGAGTATTGCGGTGAATGTGTCAGATTTTTTTTTTTTTTTGTTTCACCACTCTTTTGTGTCATACCAATACAAACAAAAGAAATAAACATGAGAATGCCTAAACATTTATAATTGCAACAATGTTCTGGGTGAACTGGTGCATTATCTGATAAAAATGCAGGGGTGCCAATATTTTTGACCATGACTGTATATGTGTGTGTGTATATATATATATATATATATATATATATATATATATATATATATATATATACATATTGTAAAGTTCGGGGAACCAATTAGATCGCAGGACACAGGCTTTTCAGTCAAAAGGAGGTTTATTAAACTTAAATAGCTTCACAGCAGCAAAAACAAAAGAAAGAGATTTCAGTCTCACCGACTTGCAGAGTCCAGAACTGCTATCGCAGTTAAACAGTCCTTGGTTTTTGTCGCAGCTAACTTCCCCTGCCAGGACCTTTCCAGTTTTATCGCTGTACACAAAACCACCATCCACAGTCACTTCTACACTCCTCCACACCCACCTACAACTTCCTGTCTTCTTTTAAACCCACTTCCTTTGACAGGTGAGTTAACCCCTTTTTGTTTTTCTACAATATAAAGTAGTGAGTGTACAGCTTGTATAACAGTGTAAATTTGCTGTCCCCTCAAAATAACTCAACACACAGCCATTAATGTCTAAATAGCTGGCAACAAAAGCGAGTACACCCCTAAGTAAAAAATGTTCAAATTGGGCCCAATTAGCCATTTTCCCTCCCCGGTGTCATGTGACTCAGTGTTACAAGGTCTCAGGTGTGAATGGGAAGCAGGTGTGTTAAATTTGGTGTTACCGCTCTCACTCTCTCATACTAGTCAATGGAAGTTCAACATGGCAGTTCATGGCAAAGAACTCTGAGGATCTGAAAAAAAACTAATTGTTGCTCTACATAAAGATGGCCTAGGCCAGTGATGGCGAACCTTGGCACCCCAGATGTTTTGGAACTACATTTCCCATGATGCTCCACTACACTGCAGAGTGCCAGAGCATCATGGGAAATGTAGTTCCAAAACATCTGGGGTGCCAAGGTTCGCCATCACTGGCCTAGGCTAAAAGAAGATTGCCAAGACCCTGAAACTGAGCTGCAGCACCATGGCCAAGATCATCCAGCGGTTTAACAGGACAGGTTCCACTCAGAACAGGTCTTGCCATGGTTGACCAAACAAGTTGAGTGCACGTGCTCAGCATCATATCCAGAGGTTACCTTTGGGAAATAGACGTATGAGTGCTGCCAGCATTGCTGCAGAGATTGAAGGGGTGGGGGATCAGCCTGTCAGTGCTCAGACCATACGCCACACGCTGCATCAAATTGGTCTGCATGGCTGTCATCCCAGAAGGAAGCCTCTTCTAAAGATGATGCACAAGAAAGCCAGCAAACAGTTTGCTGAAGACAAGCATACTAAGAACATGGATTACTGGAACCATGTTCTGTGGTCTGATGAGACTAAGATAAACTTAATTGATTCAGATGGTGTCAAGCGTGTGTGGCAGCAACCTGGTGAAGAGTACAAAGACAAGTGTGTCTTGCCCACAGTCAAGCATGGTGGTGGGAGTGTCATGGTCTGGGGCTGCATGAGTGCTGCCGGTACTGGGGAGCCACAGTTTATTGATAGAACCATGAATGCCAATAAGTACTGTGACATAATGAAGCAGAGCATGATCCCCTCCCTTCGGAGACTGGGCCACAGGGCAATATTCCAACACGGTAATGACCCCAAACACACCTCCAAGATGACCACTGCCTTGCTAAAGAAGCTGAGGGTAAAGGTGATGGACTTGTCAAGCATGTCTTCAGACCTAAACCATATTCAGCATCTGTGGGGCATCCTCAAACGGAAGGTGGAGGAGCGCAAGGTCTCTAACATCCACCATCTCCACGTTGTCATCATGTAGAAGTGGAAGAGGACTCCAGTGGCAACCTGTGAAGCTCTGGTGAACTCCCGGCCCAAGAGTGCTGGAAAATAATGGTGGTCACACAAAATATTGACACTTTGGCCCAATTTGGACATTTTTACTTAGGGATGTCTCCCTTTGGTGGCCAGCGGTTTAGACATTAATGGATATGCATTGAGTTATTGAGGGGACAGTAAATTTACATGGCTATACAAACTGTACACTCACTACTTTACATTGCAACTTTAATGGCATCCCAGTCTTAGTCCGTAGGGTACAATATTGAGTTGGCCAACCCTTTTCAGCTATAACAGCTTCAACTCTTCTGGGAAGGCTGTCCACAAGGTTTAGAGGTGTATCTATGGGAATGTTTGACCATTCTTCCAGTAACGCATTTGTAAGGTCAAGCACTGATGTGGATGAGAAGGCCTGGCTCGCTGTCTCTGCTCTAATTCATCTCATAGGTGTTTTACCGGGTTAAGGTCAGGACTCTGTGCAGGCCAGTCAAGTTCTTCCACCCCAAACTATCAATGTCTTTATGGACCTTGCTTTGTGCACTGGTCCAAATAATTTGGTGAGAGGGGTTCCCAGAAAAGTTGAAGCTGTTATAGCTGCAAAGAGTGGGCTAACTCAATATTGAACGGTTACTGGAATACCATTAAAGTTCATGTGCTTGTAAACGCAGGCACACCAATACTTTTGACAATATAGTGTGTGTATGTATATATATATATATATATATATATATATACATACACACACACACACACACACACACACACACACACACACTGTATATATATCCCCTTACTGACTACCTCACGTAGGAGTACGGCAGCAGAGCTGCTTTCCTGCGCTGGATCACGTATCTAATACATGATCCAGCTCTTTCGGTAAGGAGGCACGCATGCAGGCACCCGCCGCCATGCTGTGCTGTTATTAGGACAGAGTTAGGCACATAGTTAGCCCTTTGATTGCCTCTGGATGTTAACCCCTTCCCAGCCAGTGTCATTAGTACAGTGTCAGTGTATATTATTAGCATTGATCACTGTATTATTGTCACTGGTTCCCACAAAGTGTAAAAAGTGTCAGTTAGTGTCAGATTGCTGATCACCACCATTACTAGTATAAAAAAATATGAATATGTAAATTCCAGTATACTGTATATACCAGAGTTGTAGACACTATAACTTTTGTGCAAACCAATCAATCAAAAATATGTAGTAGAATACATTTTTTATTGGATATGTTTTATAGCAGAAAGTAAAAAATAGTATGCATTTTTTAATACATTTTTGGTCTTTTTCGATTATATAATAAAAAAACATCAAATACCACCAAAAGAAAGCTCTATTTGTGTAAAGAAAATTATATAAATTTTATTTGGGTACAGCGTCGAAATGACCGCACAATTGTCAGTTAAAGTAACGCAGTGGCAATTAGCAAAAAATAGCCTGGTTATGAAGGGGGTCAAATCTTCTGGAGGGCAAGTGGATATACAGCGGGTAAAATAAGTATTGAACACATCACCAATTTTCAAGGAAAAAATATTTCTAAAGGTGCTATTGACATGACATTTTCACCACATGTTTTGTAACAACCCATGCAATCCATACTTATAAGGAAACCAAAAACAAAAAAGTTCAGAAGAGAAGTTACAGTATGAATAATAAAATAGAATGACACAGGAATAAAGTATTGAACACGCTAACTGAAATGTATTTAAATACTTCGTACAAAATCCTTTGTTGGTAATGACAGCTTAAAGACGCCTCCTGTATGGAGAAACTAGTCGCATGTATTGCTCAGGTGTGATTTTGGCCCATTCTTCTACACAGTCTTCAACTCCTGAAGGTTCTGTGGGCCTCTTCTATGAACTCTGATCTTTAGTTCTTTCCATAGATTTTCTATTGGATTCAAGTCAGGTGATTGGCTGGGCTTTACTTTCTTTCTTTTGAACCAATTGAGAGTTTCCTTGGCTTTGTGTTTTGGGCTGATTGTCTTCCTTGATCTGTCCACCCTCGTTTCACCTTCATCATCCTGGTAGATGGCAGCAGATTTTTATCAAGAATGTCTTGATACATTTTTCCATTCATCCTTCCTTCAATGACGTGAAGTTTGCCAGTACCGTATGCCGAAAAACAGCCCCACACCATGATGCTCCCACCTCCAAACTTCACTGTTGATATAGAGGTGTTTTTGGGGTGATGTGCAGTGCCATTTGACCTCCAAACATGGTGTGTATTATGGCATCCAAAGAGTTCAATTTTGGTCTCATCTGACCAAACTGTGGTCTCCCAGTATTTCACAGGCTTGTCTAAATGTTGTGCAGCACACTTTAAACAAGCTTCAACATGATTTTTCTTCAGAAGTGGTGTCTTGCATGGTGAGCGTGCATACAGGCCATGGCGGTTGAGTGCATTACTTATTGTTTTCTTTGAAATAATGTACCTGCTAATTCCAAGTCTTTCTGAAGCTCTCCACAAGCGAGCCTTGGCTTTTGGACAACTCTTCTAATAATTATTTTCACTCCTCTGTTAGAAATCTTGCGAGGAGCACCTGGTCGTGGCCGGTTTATGGTGAAATGATGTTCTTTCCACCTCTGGATTATGGCCCCAATAGTGTTTTCTAGAACATTCAGAAGTTTAGAAATCCTTCTGTAATCAATGCCATCAGTATGTTTTGCAACATTAAGATTGCGACGGTCTTGACAGAGCTCTTTACTTTTTTTTACCCATCATGAGATGTTTCTTGTGTGACACCTTTTTATAGGCCATCAGTTGAGAAACCATTTGGTGAAGGGAGGATTATGGTGTGGGTTTTTTTTTTCAGGGTTTGGGCTTGGCCCCTTAGTTCCAGTAAAGGGAACTCTTAAGGTGTCAACATACCAAGACAATTTGGCCAATTGTCCAATTTGATAGACACACTCCTAAACCTTGCGGATAGACTTCTCAGAAAAGTTGAAGCTGTTATAGCTGCAAAGGGTGGGCCAACTCAATATTGAACTCTACAGACTAAGCCCTTGTACACACGGTCGGAGATTCCGACAACCAAATCCGTCGGATTTTGTCCAACGGATCTTGTCCGAAACTGTTGCATACACACGGTCGGACAAAGTTGTTGGAAAATCCGATCTTTCAGAACGCGATGGCGTAATTTCGTTACGATGGGACTACGTTCAGGTTAGTAGCCAATAGCTTTGATGTAGGAATTTGGTCTGAGCATGCGTGGCACTTTGTCCGATGGGAATTCTCTACACATGATCAGAGTATGTCCGATCGGAGCATTTTGTCGGAAAATATTTCCGGCAAGTTGGAAAATTTGGTACGACGGAGATTTCGACGGAAACGGTCCGATGCAGACCACACAGAGTGGGAATCTCCGACAAAACGCTCCAATCGGACACATTCCATCGGAATCTCTGATCATGTGTACAAGGGCTAAGACTGGGATGCCATTAAAGTTCATGTGCGTGTAAAGGCAGGCGTTCAATATTTTTGGTATTATAGTGTATAAATGCATCAGCTGATTATAATTAACACAGACACAGGGATGAGCCAAACACCCCCCTGGTTCGGTTCGTGGCAGAACATGGGAACAGGCAAAAAATTTGTGCGAACACCGTTAAAGTCTATTGGAAACGAATGTGAAAAATCAAAAGTGCTTTTAAAGGCTAATATGCAAGTTATTGTCATAAAAAGTGTTTGGGGACCCGGGTCCTGCCCCAGGGGACATGTATCAATGCAAAAAAAAGTTTTAAAAATTGCAGTTTTTTCGGGAGCAGTGATTTTAATAATGCATAAGCCTTGTACACACGGTCGGAGAATCCGTCTGAATGTGTCCTATCGGACCATGTCGTCGGATAATCCGACTGTGTGTGGTATGCATCGGACTGATTCCGTCCGAATCTCAGTCGAACCCAATTTTCCAACATGTTGGAAATATTTCCTGACCAACTGGGCCGGTCGGACCTAATCCGATCATGTGTAGAGCATTTAGATCGGACCAAGTGCCACGCATGCTTAGATCAAATTCCTACATCAAAGCTATTGGCTACTAGCCTGAATGTAGTCCCATCATAACGAAATTACGTCATCACGTTCTGAAAGATCGGATTTTTCGCCAACTTTGTCCGACCGTGTGTATGCAACAGTTTCGGACAAGATCCGACGGACAAAATCCAATGGGCAGAATCCGACAGATTTGGTTGTGGAAATCTCCGACCGTGTGTACAGGGGCTTAAAGTGCAACAATAAAAGTGAAATATTCTTTTAAATATCGTGCCTAGGGGGTGTCTATAGTATGCCTGTAAATTGGCGCATTTTTTCCCGTGTTTAGAACAGTCCCTGCACAAAATAACATTTCCAAAGGAAAAAAAAAAGTAATTTAAAACTGCTTGTGGCTGTAATGTAGTGTCAGGTCCCGGCAATATAGATGAAATCATTGAGAAAAACGGCATGGGTCCCCGTCCCCCCAGCCCGCACCCCAGGCCCTATATACTCTGAACAGCAGTATACAGGCGGTCCCCGGGTTACAAACAAGCTCGTTTTAAAAGTAATTATAGTAATTTGGAACAGGTACATTTTTTAAGTGCAGCTCCAGCCATAAAATCTATTTTTAAGCTTTTTGGATAACATAGGGAAGGGTTATCACCCCTGTAACATTTGTTTTGCTGTCTCTACCCCTGTTCAAGAGGATTTCACCTCACTTTCTGTCCCAATGACAATTGGATTTTGAAAATTCTGGGTTATTAGGGAAACAAGGATTGGTGATAAAGCATAAGTGGAGACACCTTTTTCCCATATTAACTCTTACAGGAGAGAATTTCCCTCCCTAGGGGTAGATTTCCTCTCACTTCCTGTTGTCTCCCTCCGTTTGTAAGTAGCAGTCGTTTGAAAATAGGGGACAGCCTGTATATACTATACGGCCTGCAGAGAAGAAAGAAGTGAGACCTGGTGCCGCACTTGTGGGATACTTCTTAACCATTGTGCATTTTTCAATAAAGTTAACCATATACTGTAATTGATCAAATTATGTTGTAACTTCTCCCTTTGATTGCATTCCTGGGACTGCTGTGGTCTCACTTCTTTCTTCTATACACGCAGTTTTTTGCTACTTGGGAGGTAGCCCGTCATATTGACAAATTGTTTTGATCTCTAACTTTGGACATTGCACACAACTGGATTCAAATGGGGTTTTATTTTTATGTACTATACGGCCTGCCCTATACACTCTGTGGAAAATTGGGCCTTGGGTGTTGGTGGTACCAGAACACTGTAAGCCCTCATAGTTATGCCGCGTACACACGGTTGGAATTTACGACAACAAATGTTCAATGTGAGCTTGTTGTCGAAAATTCTGACCGTTTGTAGGCTAAATCAGACATTTTTTGTCAGAGTTTCCGATAAACAAAATTTGAGAGCTAGTTCTCAAATTTTTCGACAACAAAATCTGTTGTCGTAAATTCCGATCGTCTGTACATAATTCCGACGCACAAAATTCCACGCATGCTCGGAATCAAGCAGAAGAGCCGTACTGGCTATTGAACTTCATTTTTCTCGGCTCGTTGTACGTGTTGTACGTCACCGAGTTCTTGACGTATGGCATTTCCAGCAACATTTGTGCGCCAACATCCATCGGAAATAAATCCAGGATTTTGTTGTCGGAATGTCTGATTGTCTGTATGCGGCACTACTCTTGTTGGGCGGTGAAACAGGCCCTGCTATAAAATATTATATCAAGAATTGTTATTACATGCCCCTGTTAAACAGGGGCAGAAAAATTGGCGGTGGTGGTGGTGGCACAACACTGTAAAGCCTCACAGGTACTCTTGTTGAGCACAGGAACGAGCCCTGCTGTTCAATATTTGACCAAAAATTGTAATTAAGCACCCCTGTTAAACAGGGGCAGAAAAATTGGGCATTAGGCAGTGGTGGTGGTGCTCTGAACCAAAAATATTCTTAGAAGCTATCATCATGAAGATTGAGGAGGAATAGGATAGTCACTCAGCATAGTTGGATAGTCACTCGGCATATGCAGTCTTCAAGGGATCCCACATCCATAGAAAAATCAATCATTTACATCAGCATCAGGTGCTTGGTAGCTGGTGATCCAAGACTGATTCATTTTTATGAATGTGAGTCGATCAACAGAGTCTGTGAACAGGCGCACTCTGTGATCGGTTACAAAGCCTCTAAGCAGCACTGAATGTGTGTTCAGAAAGAACGCTGTATGCAGGACAGGCCAGTAGCTCAATTGCATATTGAGCAAGCTCTGGCCAGTGGTCCATCCTCAAGATCCAGTAAGCCAGTGGATGTTCTGTTGGAAAGGGCTCCAAGTCTGAACTTGCCTCTAGATATTCCTGCACCATGTAATTCAGACACTGGCAGTGTTGCTGGAACTGATCTGACCTCGAGGACTGAAGAATTGTCTGAAGGCATCGGTCAGCTGGCCACTTTCTCCACCGCTCTTTCTGTGACTGAACAAAGCCTCAGCAACACATTGCCCAGCACCAGGAAGTTGTAACCTCCCAGGCTCTGGAAAAGCATTGCAAAAACCTTTCTGCAAGGCCTCCCAAAGAGGTTTCATCCTCTGTGAAGGCTGGATAAGTTCTGCAACCTTACCCTTGTAATGTGGATCAATAAGGGGTGCCAGCCGGTAATGATCCCTCTCCTTGATAGCACAAGTCCTAGGGTCCTTACGCAGGTTTTGCAGGATCAGGGAGGCCATGCAGCATAAGTATGCAGAGGCATTCTATCCCGAGTCCTCTGGGTCACTAAGGATCACATGATCCTCAACCACCTCCTCCCGGCCACGTACAACTTCCATGGGTAGCTGGTGACTGAAAAGGATCCCTTGAAGACTGCTGCTGATGCTGAATGTTATCCTCCACCTCCATGCTGACACAATTCTCCTCTTCCTCTTCTTCTTCTTACTGTGTGATCGGCGGGCCCACAGGAATACTCAATGAGTACCTGTGCGAGTATGGCACCAGGACAGGGTCAGGGGAGCTTGGCTTTTTTTCGCCACACCAGTGGCTACTGATCAAGGATGCATGCACTATCCTGTCACCATTTGAGGAGGCCACGAGGATGAAGAACAGTGACAGTGCATGCATTAGTGATACTGTCCCTCTTGTCTTCCTGTTGGAATAATGGACAGGACACTTGAGGCAGAACAGCGGGAGGAAGAGGGGGACTTCCTTACCTCTCTAGGACACTTACCTGTCCAGGGAGTCCACGATGTCAGCACCCCAGCTTTTCCATTGGCTCATTCCTGCTGTGTATACGCGAAGCATGCTGCGCCTTCTGAATGGCCCAGTGGCGGGGGAAGGAGGAGGGGGCCGAACTTCAGGGTGATCATGTCATGGCATGATCACCTAGAAGTGGGAGCAGGTACCTGTCAAAAACAGGTACCTGCTCCCCCCGTTAGGTGCCAAATGTGGCATCGGAGGGGGGAGGCAGATAAGCAGAGCAGAGTGAAAATACACTTTAAACCTATATACTGGAAAAAGTGCCCTAAGATGAAACTGAAAGATTTTTATGAGCCATGCTGAGAACAAGTATACAAAACAAGGTTTTATTACAAATTAGGAGACATATAAACACAAACATAAAGCAATTAGTAAAAAGAAAAAAAAGGAAGAAAAAGTGATACAAATATTTCATCATTCCTGATCTGAAATGGAGCCTTGGATAATGCGTCGAATCTTTTGAGCATCAGATTTCAGACTGGGGTTGGCAGGGTCAATCTTAAGGGCAGCTTCATAGTCTCCTAGACCTGTTTAATACAAAATGGTTGTTAATTTAACTTCCTTTATTGTGTGCCTTTATCCACAATGTAACAGCAGCACAAGATCAATATGTACCCTGAAGAGTGGAGACAGACTGGATTTTCCCATGTATGAACACAGTTTGTGACATTTAACCACTCCAATACAGAGCATTTTCACCCCCTTCCTGCCCAGGCCAATTTTCAGCTTTCAGCGCTGTCACACTTTGAATAACAATTGCGCAGTCATGCGACGTTGTACCCAAATTAAATTGTGATCATTTTGACAAACAGAGCTTTCTTTTGGTAGTATTTGATCACCTCTGCGTTTTTTTGTTTTGGCGCTATGAACAAAAAAACAAAGAGTGACAATTAAAAAAAAACAACACACAATATTTATTACTTTTTGTTATAATAAATATCCCATTTTTTTCTCAGTTTAGGCCGTTATGTATTCTTCTACATATTTTTGGTAAAAGCGTATATTGATTGGTTTTCACACAAAGTTATAGCGTCTACAAAATAGGGGATAGATTTGTCATTTTTATTTATTTATGTTTACTACTAATGGTGGCGATCTGCGATTTTTATCGTGACTGTGACATTGCGGCAGACAGATCCGGACACTTTTGACACTATTTTGGGACCATTCACATTTATAAAGAGATTGGTGCTATAAAAAATGCACTGATTACTGTATAAATGACACTGTCAGGGAAGGGGTCAACACTAGAGGTCACTGCAGGGGTTAAATGTGTGTCCTAGGGAGTGATTCTAACTGTGGGGGGAGGGGACTGACGAGGGGAGGAGACTGATCGGTGTTCCTCTGTACAAGGAACATACGATCTGTTCTTCTCTCCCCTGATAGGACGTGGATCTGTGTGTTTACACACACAGATCGACATCCCGGCTCTGTTACGGGGCAATTGCAGGTGCCCGGCAGACATCGTGGCCGCCGGGCATGCACATCGGGTCCCCAGTGATGCGATGAGCGCGTGCGCTCTCCACAATGCCGGGAAGCAGAGGCCGTCATATGATGCCCACCCGGAGGGAGGAATGGTTCCTGCCGGCGTCATTTTACAATACGGCGGTAGGGAACTGGGCAAAGTGTAACTACTTTTGTTGAGAAAAAAAAAACATTCTCCTCTGGGTGATCTATGTTCATTGCAAGGATTATAACAAACTTTGTTGCAGATTCCTACCATTTGTTATTCTGAAGAAATCCATGTGTTTGTCTGTGCCTCTGTTCTGAGTGGGTCTAATGGGAGTGGTTTCATAATTAACTGTCAGGTGTGCAGCTGGAAAGCACTAATGAGGAAATCTGCTGAGCCTACAGGCCCCTTTCACACTGAGGCGATTTGCAGATGCTACAGCGCTAAAAATAGCGCCTGCAAAGCACCCCGAAACAGCCACTGCCGTGGCACTTTGAGGGCGGTTTTAACCCTTTTGTTGCCCACTAGCGGGGGTTAATACTGAATAGCACTGCTAAATGACAGTAAATTGGCACTAAAAAATAGCCCGTTTTACCGCCGATGGCGCTCCTGCCCAAATGTGAAAGGGGAATTGAAAGTATCTCTCCAAAAATTACATTTTTGTTGCAAGGGATACCTGAAATCGGACTTGTATCTTAGGCAGACTTCTGGGAAAATTGCTGAGCCAATCACACAAGCAGGAAATTATGTTTCTGGGGAGTGGTCAGTATACATTCTGTGTACAGAACCATTCCAGGTAGCCATATTGCAACGCATTCTCAAAAAATTACATTGGCTGCAGACTGAAAAGGAAAGATTAACATTTAACAATATGATTAGTATTGCAATTATATGCACTATGTTGCTTTTTTTCGTTGATATTTTTTCCCCCACGAAAGTGGAATTACCCTTTAATATTTAGCAGAGGGCCATGTTTAGCCCGCTGTAAGATTTTATCGGGACCACAGCAATTCTGATGTGAAAGGATGGGGGGCTTCTGTTGCGATTAGAGGCTTATGGGGGGACTGAATTTCTCAGCTGCAAATATCTTTAAAATATACAATGATGTCAAGGGACAGTCCACTGCCAGAGCATGGTGGAGCGCAATATCCCTTAAGCTCCATACACACGGGCCGAATGTTGGGAGACAAGGGCCAGTTAAAAAAAAACCCGGCTGACATTTGGCCTTTGTGTATGTCAGATGTGCATGCTGGAAAACCAGCAGCCAACCTACTCCTGATCAGCGCTCGGAGCCAATAGCAGAGAGCAGAGAGCAGTGATCGGAGCGTTCTGGCAGAACACAACAGCTCAGAGAAGGAGATCGCTGGATTAACCTCACATGGTTAGTACAGCGGTCGACGGGTGGCACGAAAAAAAAAAACTGTAGTTTGTACCCGGCTTTAGACTACAAAAGCTATTAACCCTTGAGGTGCGGGCTCAGCCCCACTGCAAAGGATCATTTTAATTTTCCCAGGCTTTAATAAAATTGTCTTTTTCTTCTATAGTCCTTAAAAAAAATAACACTATGTATTTTTTTTAACACTAAAATATCACTAAATACTATTTATGTGAAAATGGCCACATAACTTTTTCAGAAAATTCATTTTGGCTTTAACAGCTTTATTATACCTTACAATAAACCTAAAAGCAGTTAGGCTGACTATACACTAGTAGAATTTTGTACAAATTTTGCATCAAAATGCTAGTTTTTGTTTGCCAGGCAACTATATTAATTTGAAAACCCCTAAAATTTCACCCATATTTGTTATTTAAATGTAATCTAAGGCAGCCCATACATTACTAATTTCTTCCAGTGGGTTGAACAAAGATAAATTACCCAATTCCCCCTTTGTATTCTCACAGTGGGGAGACATCCCTGCCATGTGAATACACAGATTACTATTTTTATAATACAGGATATATATAGTGCCAACAGTTTGCGCAGCGCTTTACAATGTTAGGGCAAACAGTACAGGTACCATACAATACATGAGGAACCAGAGGGCCTTGCTCATTAGAGCTTACAATCTATAAGGGAGGGTAAAGTGATACAAAGGTAAGAAATGTGGGGGATGATCTGATGAAGAAAATGAAAGTACGGTTGTTAGGTGGAGGCAGGAAAGGCTTCTCTGAAGAGAAAAGTTTTCAGGGATCGGGTAAAAGTGGACAAAGTAGGAGATGGTCTGTCAGAAACCATGAACCAGACCGAGACAGAAGTACAATTAAATCACACTTGTTTATTAATAAAAAATAAAAAGGTAAATAGAGTAAGCGTAGTCAAAGCATAGCCAGAGTCCAGTATAGGGTTGCCACCTGTCCAGGATTCACCTGGACAGTTCGGGTTTCGAATCATGCGTCCGGGTTTCAGACTGCCTGAAACCCGGACACATTAGTTAGACTGGGCTATGGCTTCCCAGCAGGGTTGCTGGCTGCAGTTGTCCAAGCTGAAAGTGTCTGTTACACCCCCTTTCACACTGCTCAAAGCCAACACTAACCCCCCCCCTGAAACACACACACAGACAGGAGAGGAGAGAGGGCTCGATCAGCACCTCTTCCCCCCACCCCTACCCCTCTGTGTCTGCCCACACTCCAATCCCCGGCGCTGTGCCTCAGAAAAGGAAAGTTGGGGCCGGAAAAATTTGAATTCAGCAGCCTCAGATACATCTGGATGAGAGATGCTGACTGCCAAGGGGTGAGTGAGCTCACCATCCATCCCTGTCTGTGACTGAAGTCTCCCTGCTTCTCTCTCCTGCCTCTGAGTGAGTACACCAAGGTAAATCGGGGTTCTCAGAGTACCCCTTACATTAGATTTCCCCTTTAAACCAGAGGCCACAGTGTTCCCCCCTTACATTAGAGTCCTCTCCGTACATCAGAGTTCTCAGTGTTCCCCCCTTACATCAGGGTTCCCAGAGCATCCCTTATGTTAGAGTCCCCAGAGTTCTCCCTTACATCAGAGTCTGCAGAGTCCCCCCTTACAGAGAAAGGGAACTCAGCGAGTTCAGATGTAAAAAGGGGAACTCTGTGGGCTCTGATGTAAAAGGGGACTCTTGTGATTAACTTCATATGATTAGAAATGTAATTTAATAGCAAAATATATGTATAGTTTTTACTATAAAACAAAAATTGGCGTGCTCCGCTAAAGTGTTCGGGTTTGACTTGAACAAAAGGTGGCAACCCTAGTCCAGTAACCGGATCAAGTAGTCAGCCAGGCCAGAGTTCAGTAACCAAAATCGGGTAATCAGCCAGGACAGAAGTCAGGGATCCAAGTAGAGGAACAGCAAGCAGGATAAGGAGCTAGAAGGTATGTCAGCAAGCCAGTCTTTAAACAGGAATGCAGGAGATGGTTTCTTGTGATGTGACCAAGGAGAAAACAGAGATGAAGCGAGCTGGACAGCTTTAAGTAGGCAGGTCAGACGAGCAGGATCAGGAACAGCTGGGTATTTGGAGACTAGATTAGTGCTATAACTAGGAGTGGAGTTGTGGATGGCTTTGTAAGTTATTGTTAGTACTTTGAATCAAATTAGTTGGGAGAGTGGCAGCCAATGGAAGGATTGTCAGAGAGGGGAGGGAGACGCTGAACAGTTGGTAAAGTGGATGAGTCTGGCAGCAGCATGCATGATGGACTGAAGGGGGGATAATCTATTTAAAGGTAAGCCAATGAGGGAGTTGCAGTTGTCGAGGCAAGAGATAACAAGGAAGTGGATTAGAAGCTTTGTGGGTTCATTGGTTAGGAAGGGGCGTATTTTGGAGATGTTGCAGAGGTTGAGGCGGCAAGCTTTGGACAGTGATTGGATGTAGAGCCGAAAGAAGAGTTCAGAGTCCAGGACAACACCTAGCACTCTGGCATGCAGGGATGGGTTGATGGTTGTGCCATTGCTCTTGATAAAGGAGTCCGAAGCAGAGGCACAGACTGACGCTTCCAGCTATAGCCAGCAGCACAGATCGACTGGGAAAAACCCAACAGGCTGGTTGTACAGAAGTCGATGGGTAGATCAAATTCTTTACAACTAGCCTGCCCATACATAGATCAAAATTCAGCTGGTCCCTGCTAAACCGGCCAAATTTCGATTCATGTATGGTCGGCTTAAGATGTATTTAACAGGATTCATAACAATGTGTATGATTTTTCCCATGACTTTTTCTGCCTGAAAGTCATATTCAAAGTTAGAATTTCCTTTGTTTGAGAAACATTTTCCATCCTGCTCCTTTTAATTTTTTTAGTTGAAAACAAACGTGTATGTGACCTAACCAGTAGAAAATTAAACACGTTCAGAAAATGAATGGACAACTTTAAAAACTTACAGGAATATACCCAAGTATGTTGGGTCTCTAACAGTCTATCACGGCACATAGTTACTATGGTAGAAAAAATCTAGTAAAATGTTTTCTCACCAAGAGCTGTCCATCATGATGTATCTGAGCTAGCAATAAGACTTCAGATAATCAATTTATAATTACTTTGTACTGTCCTTCAGTGATTAACACATGTCGGATTCTTTTATATATCATCATGTACAAAGGGCAAATGAAAAGCTGCTATGAAAGTTTTTCAGACGGCTGAACTGTCATTGTTCCAGTGTCTTCTTGAAATTTTCTCCACTGTACTTATTGCTTCGTCTAGTGATAATGGCTTCATTGTACTAACCCATCTCGAAAAGTGCAGAGAAAATTGCTTTATTCCGAATAGGCTTGAACCATCTTGTTTTATTCTCCTCAATGTCAAATGCTCTTGAGCTTAAGCTATTTCTTGTGTCGGCACTTTCTATGACAAGCCTTTCCAAACATCAAAGATAAATAAGAGTGACCTTTTTGTAAAGAATAAGACTGAGTAGGTGAACAATATATCCTTTATTTGTCTCTAAAGCTCTTTTCATACTTTTTCTTCCAGATTCACAAAGATTTCCCACATCATTTAGACAACTCAGAAATGAAAACATATTTTAATAAAAAAAAAATAAAAAAAAAGAGAACACTAATTGAATATGAAGAGAAAATGACTTTGCTAATCGATATTACTTTTGTGCCAGTGAACCAAAGCACATGATTATGCAACAGCAATGTGTATTCCGACAAATGTAAAGAATCTCTTCAATGACTTTAAATTGCTCTTAATGCTGTTTCAATTAAAAGTCAGGTAACCTTATTTAAAAAAAAAAAAAAAAAACTTTGTCTAGCTGTGTGTCTAACTGTAGTTACTATAGTTAAACTATAGTTTAAAATGCCATTAGACTTTCAGCATGCAGAGGGAACAATCCACCCATCCATCTCTACATCTGGGACATTAGACCTTACATACTAAAGTGTCTGAGATAAGAACTGTCTGTACTGGCTCATTGCAACCAGATTCCAACTCTTAGGTTAGATGCTTCCAGGCTTGGACACCCATCCCTAACAGCAGGTAACTTCTTGGTGTGCGGCTACATGCAAACAGTGACGGCTGCTGTCAGCCTGTCAGTACCTTGCCGTTATTTGCATGCACCCATCAATCCAACCACAAGAATCCGCTGATTCTTGCCACTGGAATCTGATGTATGTGGCCAGGCAGCCATGTGAAGGAGCTTTAAGCCAGCCTGTGGGGAGGCAGTTGCAAAGTGTAACAGACCCAATTGGGACGGGGTTTTTGGAGGGGACTGCAGGGTAGCCGCTTGCCTACTGACTATGGGCCCTGGCATTTGAGGGTGGCAACTTGAAACTCAGTGAGATATATGTGAAAAGAAAGCTAGTTAATGAGATTTGGTCAGCCCTGGGTCTTTTCGAATACTGGTGCCAAACTGTCGGGATAGCCACTGACCTGAGTCACCTAGGCTTGTCTAGGTGACTAGTTGTTAATTAGTTTACTGTTTCATTAGATTGCAGTTTATGTTGGCTGTTGCTTGGATGTGCTAATAATATTACTGTTTATGGTTTGCATTGTTTAGGGTAATGTGATCAAGCTCTTTTCTGATTTTGTGTTGTATATATTCTGTGTGAATTTAAAATAAAGTCAATTCCAATTTGCACCTAAGCTAGTGTCGTCTAGTTATTGAGTGCAATGCTCAGCTATAATCATAATCGGCCCCTTACCATGTGATCAGCTGTCAGCCAATGACAGCTGATCACATGTGGTAAACATAAAATGATTTCAATATACAAATACTGTACTGGTGACCCCACAATAGGGATAAAACTTTTTCGCGAAAGGGAGTTTAGCAAGACTCGTGGCCACTCATTAAAATTAGAAGAAAAGAGATTTAACCTTAAACTACGTAGAGGGTTCTTTACTGTAAGAGTGACAAGGATGTGGAATTCCCTTCCACAGGCGGTGGTTTCAGTGGGCAGTATCGATAGTTTCAAGAAACTATTAGATAAGCACCTGAACGACCACAACATACAGAAATATTCAATGTAATACTGACATATAATCACACACATAGGTTGGTCTTGATGGACTTGTGGTCTCTTTTCAACCTCACCTACTATGTAATAAATAGATTCAGCATGGGGAGATATATGGGGTAAGCTGGAAGTGTCTCTTGTAGATAAAGTTGCAACAGTTGGTTACTGTAAGAACTTATAAATACAATACAGATGTGAAACACTGTAGTAGCGGGACTTCAGTGTCCCTTATCAAGATCTCACCCACTATGCTGCTTGTCTCCGTGATCCCTTCATAGCAGTGAGGTGTAACAACCATCCGAATCCCCAGGTTTTCAGGTAACCCTACTCTGGATATTTTAAAGCAGTCAAATGAGTCATCAGCCAATGTTGGATTGCTGACACCTCTTCAAAATTGTCACTGGATAGTGTTTCCCCATGATGCCAGATTTACTCCATGTTTAAGCAAAGTGATGCAGGAGATGGAACCGCATGTAGGTGGCCGGATGGCCAAGCTGTATAGCACCGTAGCGTTAATGCATTCCACTCAGTCACCTGAGCTTCGTTCTGAAGAAGCTCAGGTGACCGATTGAATTGCATTAACGCTAAGGTAACATCTAGACTCTATAGTGCACTCGAAAGGTTGTAACACCTCACCACATTTATAAGTTCTTACTGTAATCAACTGTTGCAACTTTACCTACAAGAGACACTTCCAGCTCACCCCATATATCTCCCCATGTTGAATCTATTTGTTTCTAACATCTAGACTCTATATCGCACATGCGATTCGAATGGTTGTTACACCTCACCGTTATGAACGGATCATGGAGACAAGCAGCATAGTGGGTGAGATCTTGATAAGGGATGCTGAAGTCCCACTACTACAGTGTTTCATTTCTGTATCGCATTTATAAGTTCTTACGGTAATCAACTGTTGCAACTTTACCTACAAGAGACACTTCCAGTTCACCTCATATATCTACCCATGCTGAATCTATTTGTTTCTAACATCTAGACTCTATAGCCACCCGCAATCGCATATGCAATTATGTCTGGATAGCATATATCTGCTCTTCCAATGTAGCTAAATATCATAGTGGCCATTTCCTCAGGTCAATATCCCCGCTTCCAATGTTTGACACCGCTGTGTGTCATAGAATTCAAGGGATCCTTGAACAAAATATTTCTTGCGATTTGGTGCTATTGGAAGCCTTATCTCCGCCTTTAAAATATCAGCCATCCCCATGTGTATGTGGAGTGACTGAGTGTGCTGATGAACCCGGGCTGTTTTTTTTATTATTTTTAGTAGTTTTAATCATTCTATTGGTGAAGCTTCTGATTAATTGTTCTGGCTATTTTTTCTGATTTTTGTATCAATAAAACTTTGTACCTATTCCGCAGTGTGCGTTTCATTTGAATTCCCGTGCTAAACCTCTCTGGTTTAATTTTCTCTGTATGCATTCTATTAAGGCTTCAAGAACTCCAGTTAAAATTAAGCTGAGTCGGTAATATACTTAATATATTATTTTTATTTAAACTCTCAGCGTTGAATTTCCCCTTTCCATATCTGTTAATGCTTATTTCTATTACAAGGGATGTGTATATCCTTTGTAATAAGAATAAAACTGATCAAACATTTTTTTTTTTTAAAGGGACAGTGTAAAAATAAAAAGTTAAATAAATAATTTTTTTTTTTTAAAGCGCCCCGTCCCTCGGAGCTCTCACGCAGAAGCAAGCGCATACACAAGTCGCGCCCACGTATATAAACGGTGTTCAAACCACAGGTATTGCCGCAATCATCAGCACGAGCAATAATTCTAGCACAAGACCTCCTCTGTAACTCTAAACTGGTAACCCGTAGAAATTTTTAAAGCGTCGCCTATGGAGATTTTTAGTTAACGTAGTTTGTCACCAATCTACGGGTGTGCGCATTTTAAAGCATGACATGTTGGGTATCAATTTACTCAGCGTAACATCATCTTTCACATTATACAGGTGATTCAACCCAATCTCCAGTGGCAGAAGCTCTGCAGAGGACACCGCCAACAAGGGCTGTGAAATGAATGGGAAGTGATGTCACCCATAGAGTTACTATGGGGCTTCCGTTGACGGCCGTGTCCTCTGCTCCCGCCTACACAGCGAAGCTGCGGCAGACAGCTCAGCGTGGAATCAGAGCTTCCGCCGTTGGAGATTGGGTCAAATCGCCTGCAAAGAAGGTATGTATTCTTATTTTTGTCTTTTCAGGGCTAGATAGGTTAGTGTTAGAATGTTGGTGGCTATAGATGCAGAGATTTTAGTTTTAGCCTGGACTTCCACTTTAAGTGGGTTTTTCTGACACTTGTTGCTTACAAGTTAAAAATCTATTTTTTGCTAGAAAACTACCTAAACCCCCAGACAGTATATATTAGAAGAGACCCTAGAGAATACAATGGCAGCTGTTGCAATATTTTATGCCACACTGTATTTACGCAGTGTTTTTTTCAAATGCAATTTTTGGGGAAAAAGTACACTTTTATGATTTATAAAAAAAAAAATAGCCCAATTTCTATGGAATGTGAAAGATGATGTTAAGTCGAGTAAATAGATACCTAACGCGTCATGCTTTAAAATTGCGCACACTCGTGGAATGGCGGCAAACTATGGTACTTAAAACAAGGAAAGTAAACACCCCTTGTGACAGCAACAGTCACATGTCAGGTAAATCCCTCCTTTGCACTTTAAATCATTCAAAACAGCAAGTTTGACTGTTTCGAAAACTGAAATAGTTTTTTTTAATCTGGCACCTTTAACCTCTTGACGTCTGCGCTATAGCCGAACGATGGCCACAACGTGGACCTGAATTTCCGGGAGGGTGTCATATGACGGCCTCCCCTTTGCACGCTCCCAGCAGGGCGCGTGCCATGGTCACAGACTCGGGTGATCACCGATCCGAGTAAGGGGTCGATCCCGGCCCCTTACCACGTGATCAGCTGTCAGCCAATGACAGCTGATCACGATGTAAACAAAAGCTCGGTAATTGTTTCTTTTTCTCCTCACGATGACAGCGCGAGGAGAAAAAAAAGCCGATCACTGACTTATGTTCAAGGGATATCGGTCCTCAAGAGGAAGGAGGCACATCTACCTCCTCTGTGCACACCAGTACCCCTTGCCAGTGCCACCTGCCAGTGCCCATTAGTGCCCCCTATCAATGCCCACAAGTGCCACCTATCAATGCCCACCAGTGGTGCCAATCAGTGCCACCTAGCAGTGCTGCCTATCAGTGTAACCGATCAGTGCCCATTATTGCCACCCATTAGCGCCCATCACTGTCACTTCAATGAAGGAGAAAAATGACCCGTTTCCAAAATTTTATAACAAAATATCAAAAAAAAAAATTTTATTTGCTCTTTCATTTTTTTTTTTAAACAAAAAATAAAAATCGTAGAGGTGATCAAATACCACCAAAAGAAATTTGTGGGAAAAAATTATAAAAATTTAATTTGGGTACAGTGTAGCATGACCGTGCAATTGTCATTTAAAGTGCATCAGCGCTGAAAGCTGAAAATTGGTCTGGACAGGAGGGGGGTTTAAGTGTCCAGTAAGCAAGTGGTTAAGGCTCCAGTAAACCGGAAGTGATGTTGTCGCGTCACTTCCAGGTTACTAGATCCGAGACCCGATCAAAGCTGATTCCGGCTTTGATCGGGTCTCTGGCAAGCCAGCAGACATGGCGGCTGGTCAATTGCGCCCAGGTGGAGTGACGGGGGTTGGTGGACATCCCCTCCCACTGCTTCTAATAACAATGGAGGGGCTGCTTAGCCGCATCAGTTCTTAAAAAAAAGCCGTCCATCGGCTCTAAAAAGCGGTATCGGGGTGATGCCTGCAGGTACAACCACTTGAAGCAGAATGATGTACAGGTACGTGCAAGTGGTTAAACAACAATGTTGGATACCAGTTATTCATTGGTCATATGTGCTGTGACTTATTTAAAGCCCTACAACAAATAAATTGGTTATATTAGAGGGTTAAGGCAAACCATTTATCAGTGATGGGGTGATTACAATGATCAGCTTTTATTCATTTATGTAAAATATTTACAGTGCCTTGCGAAAGTATTCGGCCCCCTTAAACTTTTCAACCTTTTGCCACATTTCAGGCTTCAAACATAAAGATATAAAATTAAAATTTTTTGTGAAGAATCACCAACAAGTGGGACACAATTGTGAAGTGGAACGAAATCTATTGGATACTTTAAACTTTTTTAGCAAATAAAAAAACTGAAAAGTGGTGCGTGCAAAATTATTCGGCCCCTTTACTTTCAGTGCAGCAAACTCACTCCAGAAGTTCAGCGAGGATCTCTGAATGATCCAATGTTGTCCTAAATGACTGATGGTGATAAATAGAATCCACCTGTGTGTAATCAAGTCTCTGTATAAATGCACCTGCTCTGTGATAGTCTCAGGGTTCTGTTGAAAGCGCAGAGAGCATCATGAAGACCAAGGAACACACCAGGCAGGTCCGTAATACTGTTGTGGAGAAGTTTAAAGCCTGATTTGGATACAAAAAGATTTCCCAAGCTTTAAACATCCCAAGGAGCACTGTGCAAGCGATCATTTTGAAATGGAAGGAGTATCAGACCACTGCAAATCTACCAAAACCTGGCCGTCCCTCTAAACTTTCAGCTCAGACAAGGAGAAGACTGATCAGAGATGCAGCCAAGAGGCCCATGATCACTCTGGATGAACTGCAGAGAACTACAGCTGAGGTGGGAGAGTCTGTCCATAGGACAACAATCAGTCGTACACTGCATAAATCTGGCCTTTATGGAAGAGTGGCAAGAAGAAAGCAATTTCTCAAAGATATCCATAAAAAGTCTCGTCTAAAATTTGCCACAAGCCACCTGGGAGACACACCAAACATGTGGAAGAAGGTGCTTTGGTCAGATGAAACCAAAATCGAACTTTTTGCCTACAATGCAAAACGATATGTTTGGCGTAAAAGCAACACAGCTCATCACCCTCAACACACCATCCCCACTGTCAAACATGGTGGTGGCAGCATCATGGTTTGGGCCTGCTTTTCTTCAGCAGGGACAGGGAAGATGGTTAAAATTGAGGGGAAGATGGATGCAGCCAAATACAGGACCATTCTGGATGAAAACCTGTTGGAGTCTGCAAAAGACCTGAAACTGGGACGGAGATTTATCTTCCAACAAGACAATGATCCCAAACATACAGCAAAATCTACAAAGGAATGGTTCACAAATAAACGTATCCAGGTGTTAGAATGGCCAAGTCAAAGTCCAGACCTGAATCCAATCGAGAATCTGTGGAAAGAGCTGAAAACTGCTGTTCACAAACGCTCTCCATCCAACCTCACTGAGCTCGAGCTGTTTTGCAAGGAAGAATGGGCAAGAATTTCAGTCTCTCGATGTGCAAAACTGATAGAGACATACCCCAAGCGACTTGCAGCTGTAATCGCAGCAAAAGGTGGCTCTACAAAGTATTAACGCAAGGGGGTTGAATAATTTTGCAAGCCCCACTTTTCATTTTTTTATTAGTTAAAAAAGTTTCAAAAATCCAATAGATTTCATTCCACTTCACAATTGTGCCCACTTGTTGGTGATTCTTCAAAAAAAATTTTTTTTTATATCTTTATGTTTGAAGCCTGAAATGTGGCAAAAGGTTGAAAATTTCAAGGGGGCCGAATACTTTCGCAAGGCACTGTATCTTAATAGGAATACAACTGTTTCTGTAACTATTTATAAAGTCTTAGCTGAAGTTCAGCTTTCATTTGTTAGTCAAGTCTATCTAAAATCCTCCTCTTCTGGGGTCCCCAAATGGCGCTTGCGGCTCCTACCCGCATCAGTAAACCCCCTAGGAGAAGCGTTCTCCCTGGGGGTTCCCTTGCCCAGCATTTGCATCCATAGACACAGAATGCTGGACACAGCGTCATCGGATTTGATTCACAGCAGCGGGAGCCAATGGCTGTGCTGCTATCAATCTATCCAATCAAAAGCCAAGGACCCCGGCCAGAGAGGTAGAGCATATCTCCGGCGGGGGAACGATTGGGCTCAGGTAAGTAAAAACGGGGACCTGGTCATTGGCAGAAGTTTTTTCACCTTAATGCATAGGATGCATTAAGGTGAAAAAACACGAGGGTTTACAGATTCTCAATTGGATTTAGGTCTGGACTTTGACTGGGTCATTCTAGCACATGAATATGCTTTGATCTAAACCATTCCATTGTAGCTCTGGCTGTATGTTTATGGTCGTTGTCCTGCTAGAAGGTGAACCTCCTCCCCAGTCTCAAGTCTTTTGCAGACTCTAAAGCCCCATACACACTATCAGTTTTTCTGCTGAGTTTTTCCTTCAGATTTACCAAAACCATATAATATGAGGTCAAACCTTAGGAGTTCCAATGTGTATGCAATCAGGCAGGCCCTTGCACCATATGATTTTGGTAAACCTGAAGGAAAAACTCAGCAGAAAAACTGATAGTGTGTATGGGGCTTAACAGGTTTTCTTCTAAGATTGCCCTGTATTTGGCTATATCCATGCCCCATCAACTCTGACCAGCAATTCCTGTCTCTGCTGAAGTGTTAGTTTTCCGCCACACATAGCATTTTACTTTTAGGCCAAAAAAGTAAAATTTTGGTCTCATTTGACCAGAGCACTTTCTAACTCATGTTTGCGGTGTCTCCCACGTGGCTTCTCGCAAACTGCAAACAGGACTTCTTATGGCTTTTGTTCAACAATGGCTTTCTTCTTGCCAATCTCCCATAAAGGGCAAAATTGTGGAGTGTACGACGAATAGTTGTCTCACCTGAGCTGTGGATCTCTGCAGCTCCTCCAGAGTTACCATGGGCCTCTTGGCTGCTTTTCTGATTACTGCTCTCCTTGCCCAACCTGTCAGTTTAGGTGGATGGCCATGTATTGGTAGATTTGCAGTTGTGCCATACTCTTACTTTTTCAGATGATGGATTGAACAGTGCTTCGTGAGATGTTCAAAGCTTGGGATTATTTTTTTTTATAACCTAACCCTGCTTTAAACTCCTCTCCCAACTTTATCCCTGAACTTTTTGGCATGTTCCTTGGCCTTCATGATGCTGTTTGTTCATTAAGGTTCTCTAACAAACCTCTGAGGGCTTCGCAGAGCAGATGTATTTATACTAGGGCTGCACAATTAATCATTAAGAATCAAGATCACATCTTTTCCCCCTCGCCATCTTGACAAAGCATTTTCACAATTATTTTTATGCTGGAGGAACATTTGCATTCATCAGCTCATCAGCCAGGAAGCTGCGCATGGGACATACTTGGACATTCCAACATGACAATGATCCAAAACACAAGGCCAAGTTGACCTGTCATTGGCAACAGCAGAATAACGTGAAGGTTCTGGAGTGGCCATCTCAGTCTCCTGACCGCAATATCATTGAGCTACTCTGGGGAGATCTCAAACATACAGTTCATGCAAGACAGTCCAGGAATTTACAGGAACTGGAGGCTTTTTGCCAAGAGGAATGGGCAGCTTTACCATCTGAGAAGATAAAGAGCCTCTTCCACAAATACCACAAAAGCTGTCATTGATGTTAAAGGGGGTAATACACGGTATTAAGAACTGGGGTATGTAAACTTTTGATCAGGGTCATTTGGGTGGTGTCTGTTTCCATTATGATTTAAAAAGAGTAAACACAGTTGATTGATAATAAATGGCTTCACCCAAACGCTGACCACGAGTGAAAGAAATGCTTTTGTTTTGTCATTCATATTCTCTGAAAAATGGCCAAGAAATCATAAATCCTGCCAGGGTATGTAAACTTATGAGCACAACTGTATCCCATTCCTACTAAAATAATCTATGTGGAGAGACTAAGATGAGCACATCAAACAGTTTTTTAACACTAAACAAATTACATTGGAAATTACTGTCTAGCAAAAAGCACAGCAAACTAGATGCAAAAGCTGCAAACTAGTGCAGGGGCCACAAGTAACCAATATTTTAAAAAAAAGACATACTAAGCGAGTACAATCTAATATGTCAATTTATCAACTGTTTTTGTCTCAGCTATTCTCATCTAAGGTGAACCCGCGCTTTGCCAATGAAGGTGGGACCAAGACCTCCTGCGTTCGGAACAGTGCATATGTTCCTGTATGGAAGTACGGCTTGGATGTGCATATATCTGGGTACAGCTGCTGCGTATTTCAGCCTGTCATTGATTTTGACTGGCAGTGGGCTGTATCCTGCAACTGTGACCAGGCAGAGAATCATGCTTGAAAGCATGCCGTATGGCACCCCTGCTGCCTTGTACATGAATCCAATGTCTGGAGTGGGAGGCAAAATTAAATAAACCCGTTGCTTTGCTTTATAGGGCTTATTTACATGGGAAAATGCGTACTTTCTGCATGGAATGAAGGTTCTTGCTGGCAGAGCTAGCAGAAGATCCAGCATAAAATATACATCAAAAGTAGTCGCATTTAGATGCATACAATGCAGACTCTATCAATGTATGTTTGTAAACATTGCTGTGTGTATGACCCCATTAATTACTATTGCGCCAGGTTTAGATTAATACAAAACCATACAGTGAATGCATCTAAGTGCAGTGTTTTAGACACTCATATCAATGAATCCCTATGAATAAACCATCAATTTACGTCAGCTGCAGTCAATACCATTAGATAACACTGCATTGATCTTTGCATCTGAGACAATATGACGAATCTGTACCTTGCACGTAGAGTTCTAGCTCACAAAAGGCAGTTCCACGTCTCACATAAGCCTTGAGTCTGGCAGCAGCATTGTCTGGAACAGGTGGCGTCAGTAGCTCCAGGGCCTAAAATAATTCACATCAATAAGAAGTTCATTAAGAAAATCAAATGAAAAATATGGTAGAAATTGAAATTTTTCTTAGAAAATGACTTGGTTGATAAAAAAAAGTAACAGTGCACAATGCTAAAAAGATGAAAAACCTGAAATAACTGCTCACTCATAATTGTATGACATTTGCTCCCCGATACCCTCATTTGTTATCTCACATTTATGGTTTGTCACATTAAAAGCGAAAGTTCAAATTTGGTGACAATCTAATAAAACACATAGACTAATCAAAAAACATTTCTTGGAATAACATTACCATTCCAGCATGATGCAAATACCAGGTTTTAACCACTTCAATACCGGGCATTTTTACCCCCTTCCTGCTCAGGCAAATTTTCAGCTTTCAGTGCCCAAACATAGAATGACAAATTGCGCGGTCATGCAACACTGTGCCCAAACTAAATATTTATAATTTTGTACACACAACTAGAGCTTTCTTTTGGTGGTATTAAATCACCACTGAGTTTTTTTTTTTTTTTTTTTATAATTTCTTGCTAAATAAATGAAAAAAGATGGAAAATTTTGAATTGAATAGAAAAAACATATTTTTCTTTGTTTCTGTTACAATTTAGCAAATAAGCAATCGTTCTTCATAAATCTAACCCAAAATGTATTCTGTTACATTTCTTTGGTAAAAATAACTCATATCAGTGTATATTATTTAGTCTGCGTGAAAGTTATACAGTTCATAAACTATGGCATATATTTGAAAATTGATCAATCCTGATGTACTGACAGCCTCATCTCATATCTTGAGTCCCTAAAATGCCAGGACAGTACAAATACCCCCCAAATTACCCCTTTTTGGAGCGTAGACAATCTAAAGGATTTTAGTAGGAGGCATGGTGGGTTTTTTGAAGCTGTCATTTTTTATGCTCGATCCCTCAGTGTTGGGAATGCCCTTGCAATGTCCTGCCATTTAGGCAGCATGGAGTGTGGGGTCGCCTACTAAAAGTTTTCCTCTTATTCGGACTTGTTTCATTTGTTTTCAAATAAACAAAAAATTCTGAAAAAACTGGGCTTAGTGCGAATTCAAACATGTGAAATTATAAACATGTATATGACTGCAACACATCCAAATACCAATGTGTGTCAAAATACATTAACAAAATGTTGCACTGTATAAAATAATCCTCAGTCATGTAATCAAAAAACCTTTAGCAATGAAAAAAACAAACTAACAAAATAATGACAAAGTTAGATCACTGTGCCTTTAAATTAAAGTCAACTTTGTGTCCATAACCATATGTGCAAAAATAAAAAATAAATCATAAAAATCCACCAGTGCCAGGTTAACTTGATCAATATTTTCCCAATGAGTTCTTCAAACAATAAAAAAAAAAAATCTGCCTCTTACCAAAGCTCAAAACCCAAAAATATAGGAGGTCTTGTGAATGCTCAGTACATCCCGGTTAATGTCAGCCACAATCTGGTCAAACAGTCCAGCATAGGTCCGGTAAGCAGAAAGAATGGTTGGAAACCACACAGCTCACCAACAGGGAAAATGGCTCAGCTAAGCTTGAGCCAACCTCTTGAGAACATTTCTTTAGACGAAACGCAGTGGGGCGGGGAATATGCTAACTTCATCACACCGCCTGACCGGCCGGTGGTATTTCTGTGATTTGTGAAGCGCTTACACATTTTATTGTTAATAAATAGCTTCAGCCAAACACCAACCATGAGTGAAAGAAAAGTTTTTATGATATCATTTATATTCTCTGAAAAATGGCCAAGATCATAAATTCTGCCAGGGTATGTAAACTTATGACCAAAACTGTATCATTTACCAGACCTTAGTAGACCAAATACAGGAAGTTAGTTGTTAAGGTTTAACACTACTGGCCATTCCCTCAAAATGATATATATATATATATATATATATATATACCGTATATACTCGAGTATAAGCCGAGATTTTCAGCCTCTTTTTTGAGGCTGAAAGTGCCCCCCTCGGCTTATACTCGAGTCATCGCTGTCTGCCCGCTCGATCAGCGTGTCGAGCAGACAGACAGCGGCCATTCTATTCAAAAGCCGCGCCTCCGGCTCCGCCTTCGCCTGTGATAGGCGGAACACTGAATTTCCCAGCAGCCTGTGTTCCGCCTATCACGGACATCGTATCATCCTCGTACTACGGACGAGGATGATACGACGTCTGTGATAGGCGGAACACAGGCTGCTGGGAAATTCAGTGTTCCGCCTATCACAGGCGAAGGCGGCGGCGCAGCTTTTGAATTTTACAATGGCCGCCGACGAAGAGGGCACGGGACGGAGGCAAGGCAAGGCACGGCACGGCACGGGACGGGACGGGACGGGGGCAAGGCAAGGCAAGGCACGACACGGGACGGATGCAAGGAGGCAAGGCACGGCACGGGACGGAGGCAAGGAGGCAAGGCACGGGACGGAGGCTCGGGACAAAGGTAGGCTGGACACACACACACACACACACACACACACACACACACACACACACACACACACACACACACACATGGATGGAGACACACACACACAGGGATGGATGGATGGATGGATGGAGACACACACACACAGGGATGGATGGATGGATGGATGGAGACACACACACACAGGGATGGATGGATGGATGGATGGAGACACACACACACAGGGATGGATGGATGGATGGACACACACACACACAGGGATGGATGGACGGACACACAGGGATGGACGGACACACAGGGATGGACGGACACACAGGGATGGACGGACACACAGGGATGGACGGACACACACACAGGGATGGACAGGCATGTCTCACCCTCGGCTTATACACGAGTCAATAAGTTTGCCAGTTTTTTTGGGGGTAAATTGGGGGCCTCGGCTTATATTCGGGTCGGCCTATACTCGAGTATATACGGTATATATATATATATATATATATATATATATATATATATATATATATATATATATATAATTTATTTATTAATAGCTAAAATATCTGAGATTAGATATTCTTTCAAATATGAAATTGGAAGTACAGTATTTATTTTAAAGAGGCAATATGTAAAGAAACATTTGTAATAAAATCATTAGCAACGAACCACGCAAGCGGACGCACTCTTCAAAGATTGGAATGCAATCCATAATACAGCAGAATAAAAATCTATTTTTTGAAGGTCGTGAAAAGTTCACGCTACTGACTTTGTGCTCATGCAATAGTTCCGCATTGTCCCTGCTGTGCCCAATAAACACACATTGAGAACTACACAGTGTGTCGCCTAGGTTTACCTTGGAGGCATCCTCAATTGTTTTATGAAGGTTCCTTAATTTAAGATGGCAGGCTGATCGATTAAGGTACAGTCCTGGGATCTTGCCATTAATTCGTATCCCCAGGTTCAGAGCGTCCACAGCTGCAAGATAGTCACCGGCAGCAAACAGCTTACTGTAGACAAAAGAAACAAAATGAAAGAAAAATGAATAGAAAAATCAACATCTGTATTACCGGTAATTAGTCGTTTTGTAAAATCCATAATTGCAGTAGACGTGGATAACCTTTCAAAATTGTTTACTGAATTTGTACTTCACAGAAATGGTTACTATAAGATTCATTGTGAGCCAAGTTTGAATATCTGAAATCATTGAATGCAAATTTACCTATGACATGATATACTAACGTTTTTAAACTACACAAAGGTTCACCAATAGGTGAATAGGGAATTTGGTGATAGACAGAGAGAGAGAGAGAGACAGGTGTGATCTGGGGGGGGGGGGGGGGCGGTTCCTGCACCTTTTCCCTGAGAAAAAAAGCCCTGTATACCCTAAGTGAAAATGGCCAAATTGGGCCCAAAGTGTCAATATTTTGTGCGGCCACCATTATTTTCCAACACTGCCTTAACCCTCTTGGGCATGGAGTTTACCAGAGCTTCACTGGAGTCCTCTTCCACTCGTTCTTGACGACATCATGGAGCTAGTGGATGTTAGAGACCTTGCGCTCCTCCACCTTCCATTTGAGGATACCCCACAGATGCTCAAAAAGATTTAGGTCTGGAAACATGCTTGGCCAGTCCATCACCTTTACCCTGAGCTTCTTTAGTAAGGCAGTGGTCGTCTTGGAGGTGTGTTTAGGGTCGTTATGTTGGAATACTGCTCAGGAACAGGATCACTCTCTACTTCAGTATGTCACAGTACATGTTGGCATTCAGGGTTCCCTCAATGAATTGTAGCTCCCAAGTGCCAGCAACACTCATGCAGCCCCAGACCATAACACTCCCACCGCCATGCCTGACCATAGGCAAGACACACTTGTATTTGCACTCCTGGCTTGACACCATCTGAACCGAATAAGTTTATTTTGGTCTCATCAGACCACACGACATGGTTCCAGTAATCCAAGTCATTAGTCTGTTTGTCTTCAGTAAACTGTTTGCAGGCTTTCTTGTGCATCATATTTAGAAGAGGTTTCCTTCTGTGATGACAGCCATGCAGACCAATTTGATACAGTGTGCAGTGTATAGTCTGAGCACTAATAGGCTGACCCCCCACCCCTTCAACTTCTGCAGCAATGCTGGCAGCACTCGTGTCTATTTCCCAAAAACAACCTCTGGATATGATGCTGAGCATGTGCACTCAACTTCTTTAGTCGACCATGGTGAGGCCTGTTCTGAGTGGAACCTGTCCTGCTAAAACGCTGTAAGGTCTTGGCCACCGTACTGCAGCTCAGCTTCAGGGTCTTGGCAATCTTCTTATAGCCTAGTCCATCTTTATGTAGAGCAACGATTCTTTTTTTCAGATCCTCAGAGAGTTATTTGCCATGAAGTGCAATGTTGAACTTGCAGTGACCAGTATGAGAAAGAGTGAGAGGGATAACACCAAATTTAACACACCTGCTCGCCATTCACACCTGAGACCTTGTAACACTAACGAGTCACATGACACTGGGGAGAGAAAATGGCTAATTGGGCCCAATTTGGACATTTTCACTTTGGGGTGTACTTGCTTTTGTTGCCAGCAATTTAGACATTCATGGCTGTGGGTAGCTAACCACAAATCCCATATGTTTTCAAAGCATGTAGTGCATTTCCTATGCTGAAATACAAGTTTCTCTCTGACAGGGTGGTATTAGTTTGAGCTTTCCATTCTGCCCAAGTAGGGGGATGTGCTGACAACAATTTTTGCAGAACTAACCTTTGTGGTTGAAAGAGAACTCTAAAGATTAGTTTGTAAGTATTGTCAGGCATGGTAGATTCATTCAAGGTTCTCAATAAGAATGTAATTGGATATGTTGCTAAAGTTACCTGAAACACTTTAGTAATAGTGGGCAGCACCCCTTGCCAATATTTATGTAACTTGGGACATCTCCACATTATGTGGATGGGATTAGCAGGGCTCCCACCACATTTGGGGCAAAGTGGAGGGTCTCTAAATCACCAGGCATAGAGTTTTTCCAGGGTGTGACAGGTTCTAAAAAAAAAAAAAATAGTCGTGTAAACCTGTGGGTAGGAGAAAGGGACACCACAGGCAGTGTCACCAAAACCATTTCCCAGGGGTCTCCTGAAAGGTGACCTAGGTCTTTAGACCATTGCTCTCGGGCTGGTATGTAAACCTTGTCTTGAAATCTAGCATGTAATATGGTATAAAATTGAGAAATTAGCCCCTTTTTCAAGTCAGCACTTGACACTGGATTGTTGGCGTCGCATAGTGTGAGTATGCGACTGGGACTGGAGGGTGTGTCTCAATTGTAAAAATTGGAAAAACTCTTGTCGTGGAATTGTAAGTACAAAACATATTTGTTCAAATGATTTAAGGGTGCTATTATTTAGTAGTTGTGCTGATGTAATTTTGGTACAGTGTTGCATGACCGCGCAAATTGTCATTCAAAATGTTACAGTGCTGAAGGCTGAAAATTGGCCTGGGCAGGAAGGGGGTGAAAATGCCTGGTGTTGAAGTGGTTAATAAAATGTTAAAACTAATCTGCGTACTCTTTAACTCTGTGGTTAAAGTCCACATGTGTACATTGGGGGGTACCTTTTTCTAGGGCATCAATATTTGGGATGTTGGCAACAATCTGAGTTTATTTGGATGGGATCCCAATTTTCTGAAGAAAGGGTTAAGAGCGCTCATATTGTGGCACTGCTGAAGCGCTTTGCAGGCCCTTTGCAGGCGCTTCAGCAGCGCTGCCCATTCATTTCAATGGGCAGGACGTTTTGTGAGCAGTGTATACACCGCTCCAACTCTGCCAAAAAGATGCTGCTTGCATGACTTTTTTGTCCTGTCCTGCAAGCCCTCCGACCCAGTGTGAATGCACTTGGGCTTTCACACTGGGGTGACTTGAGAGGCGCTTTTCAGGCGTTATTTTTAGCACTAAAATGCCTGAAAAGCGCCCCAGTGTGAAAGGGGTCTTGGTCTTATCTAGCTAGCAGTATAGCCGGAGCCCTTGTCACCAGTGTCTCATGCTGCCCTGCACCAGAGTGGCAGTTGGAGCTGTAACGGTTTCTGTTGACCAAAGCCTCCATCTTCACTTCATGACCACTTTTTAGTCAACTGGCTCACTGAAAATTTGCTGCACGTCCTCAATTGTGGGACACGTCTGTGACAAGACGCTCGAGTATTACTGAAGAGTTGCAGGAATTTTCGGCAATGGAAAAGAAATATATACTTGTTGTAGTGGCTGAAATCCTAATGCTTTTTCTGCTGGCACCACTATTAGATACTGAATTCGGGACACCAGCAGCGTTGGAAGAAGATTTCACCAACATAGAAAATAACACAGCTGTAATGGAAGAGTTTTTTGCCTACATTGCAGATAACACAGCAGAGATTGAAGGTCGCACTACAATGTGTGAGCTTTATAAGTTCACAGCTGAAGCAATTCATCATATACTCCTTACAGCAGCAATCTATTTTTATGGACAACCCTTCTGGGATAGATAATGGTGAATCTATGCTCAATATGGACACATATCCAAAAAGGTATGAATGGTCATGGTCTTTAATCTATGAATGGAATGGTCTTTAATCTGTTATTTACACCTCTAACTTATTGTTAGACAGAATACAGCAATAAAAATGTACTTGGGTTCAAATACCTCTGTACTCTATTCAAAACCCCCCCCAAAAAAAAAGGTTTTGGTTTTAGAAATAATTTAACAATCTTGCTGGGTGGATAAATACAAAGTAAATATACCGCTACAATATGTACCTTCTTGGAAATAATATCAGGCTACCTACTGTGCTGGTCATGGTCAACAGCAGAATTTGGTCACAAGATTGCTACTAAAGAGGAGAATCACATGACCAAATGCCTTGGCTATTAGTTACCAGACTGACACAGTAAAGGGCCTCAAGGCAAGGTGTCTTCTCTCAAAAAAACAACTATTTCTGTCTGTTACTTTTAATGTACCCGCCGAGCAAAGCCATTGTCATAGCTTTCAAGTGGAACTAAAGTTCTGGTGTTACAAATGGCAAGCTGGCAGGCTCTTTATTGCAAAAGAGACATGCAAAGTCTTTTCTGCAATAGGATATACCTCCCTGCCTGCTCACTGTCTTCTACGGCATGTAAACGGAGTTGTGCGTGTGCAGTTCACCTTACACCGCCGGCATAGTTTCTGTGTGTCAGGATGAATGACTCCTGTGCATGCGCAGGAGCAACATCATCCCGCGCCAGTCAATGTACAAAGACTGGCACACAGCAGTAGATGCCAGTGTTCTATCAGAATCAGCGACCGGTCAGATTAGGTAACGGAAGTGACGTTTCGTCAGCTGCGCATGGGTCCACCGCTACCAGGTTTGCTAATCTGACAGAACACCTGCAGTCAGAAGAAGGCGACAGCGGACATCTTGGTACACCCAGCTATGTCTTGAATTTCACAGTAATTTTAGCAATAAAGTGAGCGTACATAAATAAATATAGTATATTGACATCTGTGATTATGTTTTGATGTTACATTGTGAAAGAAGCTGGACACCAGCAGTAGGAGTAGGAAGGTGGCGGAGGCCATGTTGGTACACCGTGCACTGCTTAGCGCTAAACCTTTAGCCTTTCATAATGTAACATCCAAATAGCATCACAGATGTCAATATACAATATTTAATTTATATACAATCACTTTATTGCTAAAATTACTGTGAAATTCAACACATAGCTGGGTGTACTAAGATGTCCGCTGCCTTCTTCTGACTGCAGGTCTTCTGTCTGATTAGCAAACCTGGTAGCGGTGGACGCATGCGCAGCTGAAAAAACGTCACTTCCGTTATGTTTCACTAAGCTCAGGAGAAAATTCTCTTGCAAAATGAACAGCCGATTTGCCTTTAGTAAATCAACAGCAAGGTCTATGTGCAGCAGGATGCAGAAGTGTAGCAATAATACTGTGAAATGACTGTTGGTAAAGTTGCCAGTAAAGTATTTCATTGGTCAATATTACCAGCCAAGTTTGCTGGCTGCTATTAGGAAGTGTTTAGGGAGAAAGACCCCCAAACACTTCCTAACATTAGTGGACTGTAGACATTAGACAGAATCAGATAATGAGACTAATATTGATATTCTCTATTAATGTTTAGGGCTTCCTTTGTACTTTCTCCAACTGAAGATGAAGACCAATCTACTACAAGCTGAATATTCAACTCACTTTGAATAACGTTCAGACTGGCATTTCAAGTTGCTTATGTTTGTGTCTGTTAGAAGAAAAAATGTTCAATGATAAAAACAGACTAAATTGCTTATTTAATTTTTTTTTATTTATTGAATTAAATTTTATTGAACAACACTTTGAGCAATTCTATTATTCACTTGTTTCCTATCTTATGGACTGCTTTGGGTCAAATGATTTATATTTGTTGATTTTTTTTAAGGTAAACTAAAACTAAAAGTTTTATATGTAATATTATATACACACACACATACATATATATATATATATATATATATATATATATATATTTATTATACACACACACACACATATATATATATATATATATATATATATATATATATATATATATACACTGAGCCAAATGATAAACGCAACACTTGTGTTTGCCCCTATTTATCATGTGCTGAACTCAAAGACCTACGACTTTTTCTATGTACACAAAAGGCATATTTCTCTCAAATATTGTTCACAAAGCTGTCTAAATCTGTGTTAGTGAGCACTTCTCCTTCGCCAAGATAATCCATCCACCTCACAGGTGTGGCATATCAAGATGCTGATTAGACAGCATGATTATTGCACAGGTGTGTCTTAGGCTGGCCACAATAAAAGGCCACTCTAAAATGTGCAGTTTTACTGTATGGGGAGGGGGAGGGGGGGGGGGGGTCTGAAAACCAGTCAGTATCTGGTGTGACCACCATTTGCCTCACGCAGTGCAGCACATCTCCTTCACATACAGTTGATCAGGTTGTTGATTGTGGCCTGTGGAATGTTGGTCCATTCATCTTCAATGGCTGTGCGAAGTTGCTGGATATTGGCAGGAACTGGGACACGCTGACGTATACGTTGATCCAGAGCATTCCAAACATGCTCAATGGGTGACATGCTCGGTGAGTATGCTGGTCATGCAAGAACTGGGATATTTTCAGCTTGCAACATAGGGCTGTGCATTATCATGCTGCAACATGAGGTGATGGTCGTGGATGAATGGCACAACAATGGGCCTCAGGATCCTGTCACAGGTTCTCTGAGCATTCAAAAAGCCATCAATAAAATGCACCTGTGTTCATTGTCCATAGCATACGCCTGCCCATACCATAACCCCACCCCCACCATGGGCCACTTGATCCACAACGTTGACCTCAGCAAACCGCTCACCCACACAATGCCATACAAGCTGTCTGCCATCTGCCCTGTACAGTACTGCCCTCTCCAAAGTGCCAGACACCATCGAATATGAGCATTTCCCCACTCAAATCGGTTACGATGAAGAACTGCAGTCAGGTCAAGACCCCGATGAGCATTTTCTCCTTATAAATACACATTAAGTCTCATTTGATATCCTGTCAAGGTTAATACAGTCTAGACAGAATTCATATCTAAAAACTAACAGTTTGTACATATATAAAACGTAGAGGATATCAAATATATAACCGAAACTTAAGTATGTTCTGGTGCTCTACATGTTTCGCGTTTTTTGAATAACGCTTCTTCAGGATAGCAATATTATTTCTTCGTGGATATGCCCCAGGAGAGGACAGAACCAGAAAGGAAACAAAGAAAATTGAAAGAGGGGGAAAAAAAAATGTTTTCCCAAGGGGATTAAAAATAATACAGATTTAAGTTGGTGAAACCACTTCAATTTGCATTGAGCCCTAAGGCTTCACATAGGAAATTCAGGCGAATGTTTGAACATTCTTCCACAAGCACATTTGTGAGGTCAGGCACTGATGTTGGATGAGAAAGCCTGGCTCACAGTCTCCACTCTAATTCATCCCAAAGGTGTTCTATTGGGTTGAGATCAGGACTCTGTGCAGGCCAGTCAAGTTCCTCCACCCCAAACGCGCTCATCCATGTCTTTATGGACTTTGCTAAGGGTGGGCCAACTCAATATTGAATCCTACAGACCAAGACTGGGATGCCATTACAGTTCCATGCCATTACAGTAAGAGAAACATAATGCCATCTATCTCTTTTTCTCAAAGCACAAGAATTAGTTACTCTCTAACTTTCTATACGTCACTTTTCAGGAATAGCGGCTTTCTTGCATTTCATAGAAAACGGTATAATAGACGTACTTTGCTTTGTCCTTCAGCCATTCAGGGTTTTTTTCTTCTTCCTTTAAGTCTTGAATCTCAAGGCTGTCCGTGTTAATGGCTCTGCGCGCTGCTGCCTGCTTCTGCAACCACTATAATACAAATCAGAAAATGACCATGGCGTGATCTTTCACAGACAACATTCTTTTTTGTATTAAAAGTTCTCCACTGCAAAAGGACAACTTTTAATAGACATCTTGAGTTTACAGAAATGAAGTCAGAGATAAGCCAGAGATTCAAGGCTTATTGTATTATGTCTGGTGACATTCTATGAAGGTGCTGTGTGAGCAGTACGGACCAAAATGTGTCTACAGTGTTCAATGCTCAACAGAAAAAAGTTCCATAACTACCAGCCTGTTTTATTCTGCCAACAACCCCATAAATACATTTGCTGCAAAAGAAGTTATGTATGAGCAGGATTTAGATTTTGTTAGAATTTCAGAGACTTGGTTTAACAGCTCCCATGATTGGCTGGCAACCATTCAAGGGTATTTCCTATATCACAGAGATAGGGAGCTGGGGGGGAGGGGTATGCCTGTATATCAAGAATGATGTACAAGTGAATGTGAGAGACAGTGTTGCCAACCTACGAGACTGGAAATTTACTGACACGATAGCCAAAATTTACTGGCACAGCAAAATTTTACCGGCATTTACAAAATTGACAAAATTATAGTTTCACATTTCAGTATTTAGACCACAAACGAGTACAATAAGCAATTAGAAATGTGATTTAAGGTGGATTTTAAGGCAAAAAACATTTAAATATTTAACCACTTGCTTACTGGGCACTTAAACACCCTCCTGCCCAGACCAATTTTCAGCTTTCGGTGCTCTCACACTTTGAATGACTATTACTCAGTCATGCAACACTGTACCCAAATGAATTTTTTGTCCTTTTTTTCCCACAAATAGAGCTTTCTTTTGGTGGTATTTGATCACCTCTGGGGTTTTTATTTTTTGCGCTATAAATGAAAAAAGACCGAAAATTTTGAAAAAAAACGCATATTTCTTTGTTTCTGTGACAGAATTATGCAAATTATTAATTTTTCTTCATAAATTTTGGCCACAATTTATACTGCTACATATCTTTGGTAAAAATAACCCAAATTAGTGGATATTATTTGGTCTTTGTGAAAGTTAAAGAGTCTACAAGCTGTGGTGCGAATCGCACAAAATTGATCACATCTGATGTACTGGTGGCCTATCTCGCTTCTTGTGACCCGAACAATTTAGGAAAGTACAAATACCCCCCAATTGACCCCTTTTTGGAAAGTAGACATTCCAAGGTATTTAGTAAGAGGCATAGTGAGCTTTTTGATGTTGTCATTTTTTTCCCACAATTCTTTGCTAAATTAATATTTTTCATTTTTTTTTCTCTCCACAAAATTGTCATTGTAATAGGTTATTTCTCTCACATGGCATGTGTATACCACAAATGACACCCCCCAAAAAATTCTGCTACTTCTCCTGAGTATTACAATACCACATGTGTGGGACTTTTTCACAGCCTGGCCACATAGAGAGGCCCAACATGCAGGTAGCGCCATCATGTGTTCTAGGAACATAAATTACACATCTAACTTGTTGACTATTTATTACACTTTTGAAGCACCAGGCACCAGTGACACGTGACACTGATGACAGATGGCACTGATACGTGGCAATGATGACACTTATACGTGGCACTGATGACAGATGGCACTAATATGTGGCACTGATGACAGATGGCACTAATATGTGGCACTGATGACACGTGGCACTAATATGTGGCACTGATGACACGTGGCACTAATACGTGGCACTAATACGTGGCACTGATGACAGATGGCACTAATACGTGGCACTAATACGTGCCACCGATGACAGATGGCACTAATACATGGCATCGATGACGCGTGACACTGATGACAGATGGCACTGATAAGTGGCATTGATGACACGTGACACTGACAGCACTAATACGTGGCACTGATGACAGATGGCACTATGTGGTACTGATGACACATGGCACTGATGACAGATGGCACTGGGGACAAATGGCACTGACAACAGGTGGCACTGGGGGCAGGTGGAACTGGGGGCAGGTAGCACTGGGGTGGATGGCACTGGGGGCAGGTAGCACTGGGGTGGATGGCACTGGGGTGGATGGCACTGGGGACAGGTAGCACTTGGGTGGATGGCACTGGGGCGGATGGCACTGCTGGGGGAGGATGGCACTTTTTTTTTTTACTTTTTTTTTTATCAACTCAAAGCAGAACGGCTGCCGCTGCAGCCGTTCATCTCTCCCCTCTCCCACTCTGTCTGTGTGAGGAGGGAGAGCGGCGCTGAGATATGATCTCATATGTTTACATATGAGATCATCTCCCATTGGACACGCCAATCGCGCTGTAAACGGCCGCTGTGATTGGCCGTTTACAGCGATCTGTGTTTGCCTATCCCCGGGGGACATGGCGAACACAGAACTTCCGCGATGCATGCCCACGGCGGCGCGCATTGCGGAAGTAAACATTAGGACGTCCAGGGATGGCCACCCGGACGAAAGCGCCTGCTCTACGGCCGTCATTCGGCTATAGGGCAGGCGCGAGGTGGTTAATAACATTTAATATATATTTTTTTCTAAATAGTAAGTGAGTAGGGACAGGACAAGAAATTAGAATGGGCAGGCACACATGCATGAAATTGACTCTCACGGTGACACTGACAGCAGCACAGATGACCATGACACCTCACTGACATGACACGTCCCCTTATGAGTCACAGTAACAGTCTCTCTCCATGGCAGGTGGTCCCTTCAGTCCACTCCAGTCCAAACGGCACTGACAGTCCCACTCTCGGCTTCCCTTGCTCCCGAAGACCCGCACACAAGGCTTCAGCCACTCCCCTAGGCCTCCTTGCATCACATGACATGCTCAGGCACTGCCTCCACCAGACCCCCCCCCCCCCCATTTGCGCCGCCCAAACACACTAGCATGCACTCGGATGGTCGCGGCTGGTGCCGAACCAGACCTGTGTATGCGCAGGGCAGAGCTTTCCTTTTACTGTCATTTACTGACAGGAGAAAAATGACTGTTTTTTACTGGCTGCCAGTAAAGATACTGGAGGTTGGCAACACTGGTGAGGGACGAGATCATTAATGGAGCACGGGAGGAGGTGCAATCCTTATGGGTAGAGTTACAAAGGGAGGAAACCAAGGGGAAAGTATTACTGGGAGTATGCTATAAGACCCTTAACCAGAGGGAGGCGGATCTCCTAGCACAGTTTGGAATGAGAAGTGTCATTATAATGGGGAAAGAAAAAGGGGGGTTTGGGACTTTATATGAGGCACACAGCTAAAATGAACAATCCAATGGATATATAATAATAATGATTGTTTATTACATATGAGCATACATACACATAAAACAGTACAACTATAAATATATATATATATATATATATATATATATATATATATATATATATAGATAGATGTCTCAATAAATATCATCTGTATAGTTCATAAATATGTACAGAATTGTTCCAACTTGATACACATTGTAATGAACCTAACGTGTGTATACCCAGAGTAAACAAACATGGTAACATGATATTATTAATGGGAATGATTCTTTATAATAAAATGATAAAATTCTAATATTGCACATGATTACTGTGACGTAGCATTGTAAGAAAGCTCTATGCGTTTCGTGGACATATTGTCACTCATCAGGAGCAGATGCAGATTTAACGTATCTCTAATAGAATAAAAATGGCAAAATAGTATGATGATCGATAAAAAAAAAAAAAAAAAAAAAAAAAAGGGAGGAGAAGAAAAAGGGGGGGGGAAGAGGGGGAACAACAATGGATCTCAAATGCTCTTACCTACCCGTAGCACGTGGGTAAAACATATTGATGATAACAACGGCTGGAGGCACTGAAGGAGACATCACTCCCAGGAACTAGGTAGTAATAACTGTGGCAAAACGGTGGCACCAACACCAATGAGTAAACATGGAATGAACTTCTCAGTTATCAGCTGTCATATCACAGCTGATAACTGGGGAGTTAATTCCATGTTTACTCATTGGTGTTGGTGCAATTACGTACATATTTATGAACTATACAGATGATATTTATTGAGACCTATACTGTATATATATATATATATATATATATATATATATATATATATATTGTGAGGGGTTAGCTCGGTAGCGGGTGTGTGTGACCCCCTGGATGGGTTCACAACACAAAGTCAGGCACAGCAGACAGCGGTGTAGGTGCAAAAAACAAAAGATCCGGTTTATTTAGGCTACATGCAGTGATACATATAACAGCCAAACAAAATAAAACAAGAAAATAAATCCTGGTCAGCTTGACCTCTAACTACACACGTAGACTCCCTGTCTAACAACTGGGTGCAGCCTTGTGCTGCCCTAGTCCCTGTCCCTATTGTAGGGGTTTGCCACACAGGCGTTAACTCACCGCACAGAACAGATCTCAGACTCCCCAGTCTATACACACAAAACTGGTTCCAGGATGGAGTATCTCCCTATGCATGCTGGGGTTTTTTGTAGAGGCCTTAATGAGCCCACTTAATACAGCTGGGCTCATTAACTCTTCCCCTCTAATTGTAAAAGTCTGCATACAGCCTGAATCTAGGACACACATATTTCCCATCCTGAATACAACCAGGTGATTTTACCTGCGTGCTGCCACATACCCCCCCCCCCCTCTTGTTTCAACCTTGGGGTTGTAACACAAGCAGCCAGACACGCATGTATCCGAGACAAAGCATCCACATTCCCCATTTTAACACCAAGGCGATGCTTAACTGTAAAGTTAAATTCCTGTAGGGCCAGGAACCACCTATTTACCCTTCTATTGTTCTCCTTGTTTTGAGCCATCCACTTTAAAGGAGCGTGATCAGTCACCAGGTCAAAGTGCCTACCTAGCAGATAGTACCGAAGGGAATCTAGAGCCCACTTCACTGCTAAACATTCCTTCTCAATCGTGGAGTAATTTACCTCATGGGACTTCAACTTCCTGCTGAGGTAAATGACTGGGTGCTCTTCCCCGTTCCAGACCTGGGATAACACTGCTCCTAACCCAACGTCTGAGGCATCAGTTTGTACAACAAAGTCCTTAGAGAAGTCTGGTGAGTACAACACTGGCTGGCTACATAAGGCTGTTTTTAAGGACTGAAATGCTTTCTCAGCCTCTGGGGACCATTTAACCATGACCGACTCTTTCCCTTTTGTCAGGTTGGTGAGGGGCACAGCCTGAGAAGCAAAATGGGGAATGAAGCGTCGATAATAGCCAGCGATTCCCAGAAAGGCTCGTACCTGTTTCTTGCTGTTGGGACGTGGCCAACTCTGTATGGCCTCGACTTTATTGACTTGGGGTTTTATCACCCCCCTCCCAATAGTGTACCCAAGATATTTGGCCTCCTCCTGTCCAATGGTACACTTCTTTGGATTGGCCGTAAACCCAGCTTCCCGGATAGAGTCTAGGACTGCTTGTACTTTTGGCAAATGTGAGACCCAGTCTGTGCTATGGATAATCACATCATCCAGGTAAGCTGCAGCATATTTCTGATGGGGCCTCAGAATCTTATCCATTTTCCGTTGGAATGTTGCCGGTGCATTCTGTAACCCAAACGGCATTCTCTTATATTGGAATGCCCCATCTGGGGTTACAAACGCAGTTTTCTCCTTGGCCGATTCGGCCAGGGGAATTTGCCAATACCCTTTGGTGAGATCAAGAGTTGTCATATATCGGGCTGTTCCCAGCCGGTCAATCAACTCATCTATACGCGGCATGGGGTAGGTGTCAAATTTTGTAACTTTATTCAATTGTCGAAAATCATTACAAAACCGCCAGCTCCCATCAGGTTTGGGCACTAGTACGATAGGACTGGACCAGTCACTCTGGGACTCCTCTATCACACCCAATTCCAACATCCTTTGAACCTCCCCACGTATTGCCTCCCGTCGGGCCTCTGGTATTCTATAAGGTTTTAGTTTTACCCTTTCTCCTGGCGGGGTGATAATGTCATGCTCTACGCCAGATGTTTGTCCCGGAAGATCAGAGAAAATCTTTTTGTTACGAAGTACAAACTCTTTAACCTCCTGTTGTTGGGGTTTCGATAAGGTGTCTGCTATTCCAACCTCAGGAACTAAGCAATTAGGCTGTACTTGTGACAAAGTCTCTGCGACTAGGGATTCCCTATCTCTCCAGGCTTTCAGCAGATTGACGTGATAGATCTGCTCCGGCTTTCGCCTTCCTGGCTGTCTAACCCTGTAGTTCACCTCACTAATTTTTTCAATTACTTCATATGGACCTTGCCATTTGGCCAGAAATTTGCTTTCAACCGTAGGGACTAGCACCAAGACCCTATCCCCCGGGGAAAAAGTACGTGTCTTGGCCCCACGGTTGTACACTCTCTGCTGTGCTAACTGTGCTTGGGTTAAATGTTCCTTTACAATTGGCATTACCTGTGCAATTCTATCTTGCATCAGGGCGACATGCTCAATCACACTCCTGTGAGGAGAACTCTCATTTTCCCAAGTTTCCTTGGCGATATCCAGCAGCCCTCTTGGGTGTCTCCCATAGAGCAACTCGAAGGGTGAGAAACCCGTAGAGGATTGGGGTACCTCCCTAATGGCAAACATCAGATAGGGTATTAGACAATCCCAATTCTTTCCATCTCTATCCACCACCTTCTTTAACATTTGTTTTAGGGTTTTGTTGAATCTTTCAACCAACCCATCTGTTTGGGGGTGATACACAGATGTACGCAATTGCTTCACTTTGTACAACTTGCATAATTCTTTCATAACCCGGGACATAAAGGGTGTACCTTGGTCCGTAAGCAGTTCTTTACAAATACCCAGGCGGCTAAAAACAAGAGATAGCTCTTTGGCTATGGTTTTGGCCGAGGTATTTCGGAGAGGAATTGCTTCCGGATAACGGGTGGCATAGTCCAATATAACCAAAATGTACTGATGCCCCCTGGCGGACTTCATTATCGGACCTACCAAATCCATTGCGATCCTTTCAAAGGGGACCTCAATGATAGGAAGAGGTACCAGCGGGTTACGGAAATGTGGCATAGGTGCCGACTTCTGACACACAGGGCAGGAGGAACAATAATTTTCTATTTCCTTCATGACCCCAGGCCAATAGAATCTCTGCAATACCCTCTCTCTGGTTTTCTCTGTCCCCAGATGACCTCCCAGAATGTGCCCATGGGCCAATTCTAACACCAACTTCCTGTAAGGTTTGGACACTACAAGTTGCTCAATGGTTTCTTCTGCCCTTTGAGCCACTCGATACAGCAGGTCCCTTTCCATAGTGAAGTAAGGATAAGTGCAAGTCTTATCTGGGTTCACTAACTCGCCATCTATTTTCACCACATTTTCCCGTGCCTTTATTAGGGTGGGGTCTTTTAACTGTTCTGTGGCAAAATTTTCCCTGTGAACCTCAAGATCCGAAAACTCCACAGACGGCATGTTTTCATCTGAGGATGTTGGCTCCTCCCCAGTTTCTCGAGTTTCCCCCGCCAATACCGACAAGGGAAATTCAGGAGAGTCCTCACCACCCCTAGAGGAATTCTGGTCATCTTCCTGGTTTATAGGGGCACCAGTGGGGGGCTCAGGACAATCCCAGAGTTCCCAGAATTTTGGAAAATCCCTTCCCACAATAGCATCATGTGGTAAGTGAGACACTAACCCCACCTGATGAGAAAGGTTACCTTTGGGGGTCTCAAAAAACACTGAAGTTACAGGATACTCTCGGGTGTCCCCATGCACACAAATAACAGCCACCCTGTTCTTCCCAGAGACCTCTGTAGTAACTAATTCAGCTTTTATCAACGTTACCAGGCTACCTGAATCCAGCAACACATCAACATTTCTACCATTAATACACATTTTACATAAATGTTTCTCAGGTCCCCGAATGGCAGTGCATGCAACTGTCGCAAACAGCGACTGACGTCTCTCCCTTATAAAGTCACATTGCATAGGCTCATCCACAACTGGGCAATTGGCTGCAATATGTCCCTCTTGCCGGCAGCGGTAGCAAATAATCTTTTTCGCTGCCTCTTGCAGCATGGGCTTCCTGGGCTGCTCCCGCCAGACCTTAGGTAGAACTCCCACCCTCTCACTCTCTCCACCCTCACCCCTTGGAGTCATCTTACCCGCCACTGGGGATGATCTGGTCTTAGAGGGGAAAGTCCGTGAGTCCCTGGAAGAGGTGGTCAGGTTCTCTGTAGCCAAGTACCTCTCAACCAGATCCACAAGTTTATCTGCATTTTCTGGGTCTCCATGGCTTACCCATTTTTGGATGGCAGTAGGAAGAGCTCTCAGGAAACGATCCATAACCACACGTTCCACAATGTTTGGTGCGGTCAAAATCTCTGGCTGCAGCCACTTCCTGCTCAGGTGGATGAGATCATACATTTGAGATCTGGGGGGTTTTCCAACCTGAAAAGTCCAATTATGCACACGCTGAGCCCGGACGGCCAGGGTGACACCCAGCCGTGCCAATATTTGTTTTTAGTACCACATAGTCTTTTGCTTGGTCAGGCTCCAGGTCATAATAAGCTTTCTGCGATTCCCCAGTTAACAGAGGGGCCACCAGTCCAGCCCACTGCTCCTTAGGCCACTTTTCCCTTTCAGCAGTCCTTTCAAATGTGGTCAAAAACACCTCCGGATCATCCTCTCCAGTCATTTTTGTCAGTAAACGGCTCACACCAAAGGATGCGGTATTATTGTAACCACTTGCTTCATTGGTCTGCGGACGTTGCTGTATCAATGTCTCTATTTGCTGTTGAAAGCTCTGCTCTTGCTTCTGCAACAGGTCTATGAAGCGGGCTTCAGATCGCTGCTGGGCTTGTTGCTGAGCTTCCAAACTCTGCTGCAAAGTTGCATTTATCTGCTGCTGATTTGCATTTGTCTGCTGCTGGGCTTGTTGCTGAGCTTCCATACTCTGCTGATGAGCTTTCTGCTGGGCTGCAAGGCTCTTTTGTAAAGCCGCATTTGTTTGCTGCTGATTTGCATTTGCTTGCTGCTGATTTGCATTTGCTAGAGCCAGCTGTCTCAGTATCTCCTCCATGCTGGCCTTTAAAAAAAAATTTAAAAAAAACTGCCAAAATTCTCCACCAACTGTGAGGGGTTACCTCGGTAGCGGGTGTGTGTGACCCCCTGGATGGGTTCACAACACAAAGTCAGGCACAGCAGACAGCGGTGTAGGTGCAAAAAACAAAAGATCCGGTTTATTTAGGCTACATGCAGTGATACATATAACAGCCAAACAAAATAAAACAAGAAAATAAATCCTGGTCAGCTTGACCTCTAACTACACATGTAGACTCCCTGTCTAACAACTGGGTGCAGCCTTGTGCTGCCCCAGTCCCTGTCCCTATTGTAGGGGTTTGCCACACAGGCGTTAACTCACCGCACAGAACAGATCTCAGACTCCCCAGTCTATACACACAAAACTGGTTCCAGGATGGAGCATCTCCCTATGCATGCTGGTTTTTTTTGTAGAGGCCTTAATGAGCTCACTTAATACAGCTGGGCTCATTAACTCTTCCCCTCTAATTGTAAAAGTCTGCATACAGCCTGAATCTAGGACACACATATTTCCCATCCTGAATACAACCAGGTGATTTTACCTGCGTGCTGCCACAATATATATATATATATATATATATATATATAAAATTTCTACTGTTTTATGTGTATTATGCTCATATGTAATAAACAATCATTATTATTATATATTATATATCTATTGGGTTGTTCATTTTAGCTGTGTGCCTCATATAAAAGTCCCAAAAACCAACCCCCCCCCCCCTTTCCTTTCAACATGTACCAGGGATGTAGGTATACGAATAGACATGGCCTCATATAAAAGATAAAGTCCCAACCTTTTCCTTCCTTGTTTTCATTATAATAGGGGATTTTAATTCTCCAGACATAGACTGGGTGGAAGGAACCATGCATTCGGCTAAGGGTCGCCATTTTCTAAATGTCTTGCAGGACAATTTCATGGGTCAGATGATAAATGCACCAACAAGAAACAATGCGTTACTCGACCTACTGATTCCTAACAATACAGACCTGATTGTGGATGTGGAAATACAGGGCAATGTATAAAAAAGCAAGCACAGCTCAATTTGTTTAAGCACAAACCACACAAATAGGGAACACAAGGGTAATACAAAGACACTGAATTTCAAAAGGGCCAACTTCTCTAAACTGCTCTCCTTGCTAGAAGATATTAAATGGGATAAAATCCTGGGAACAAAGAACATGGAGGAAAAGTGGGAGTGCTTTAAGAGCATATTGAAAAAAGGTACTGGCCAGTAATAAAAGTCCTGGGTAGCTTAACTCCATTGTAAAAGAAATTCTTTAAGTATATAAATAGTAAGAAAGGGAGGTCAGAAAATATTGGCCCCATAAAAAATGATGTAGGCAATCTGTTTACAAAAGATGAAGAGATGGCGAAAGTTTTCAATTTATTCTTCTCCTTAGTCTTCACAAGGAAAATGGGGGGATTCAGTAACCAAGACTGCAATATTTATCCTCATGACATGACACAGGAAGCTCCCTCATGGCTAACAGAGGATAGAATTAAAAATAGACTTAACATAACATTAATAAGTCACCGGGACCAGATGGCTTACACCCAAGGGTCCTAAAGGAACTCAGTCAAGCGAATGCCAGACCATTGTTTCTAATTTTTACAGTCTATTGACTGGAATGGTATCAGCTGATTGGAGAAAAGCCAATGTAGCACCAATATTTAAAAAAAAGGCCAAGATATATCCCTGGGAACAATAGACCAGTTAGCCTAACATCAATAGTTTGCAAGCTCTTGGAGGGGATAATAAGGGACTATATACAAGATTTTAGTAATAAAGGCGATATTATTAGCAGTAATCAGCATGGATTCATGAAGAATTGTTCTTGTCAAACCAACCTTACAAACCACTTTGACCTACAGGTAAGCCTAGATTAAGGCTTACCTGTAGGTCCAAGAAATATCTCCTAAACCTATACGGTTTAGGAGATATATGGTTTAGGAGATATTTGCGCCATAGACAGCGGTGCGCAGGCGCACTGAGCGCGGCATTTCCAACAACGCGTGTCGGCTCCCATGCGCATGCGCGGGAGTGACGTCATTGCGGCTCCGCCGAATGACAGCGGCGGAGCTGCGAGACCCCACCGAAAAGATGGATGCGCTGGACTACAGGGGACAGCGGTGACATCGCTGGCTCCTGTGTCAGGTAAGTGACACATAATGGGCTACTATGCGATGCATAGTAGTTCATTATGCTTTGCCTTTGCAGGGAATGAAAGAGGAAGTAAACCCATCAGGGTTTACTTCCTCTTTAACCTTCTATGAGGAGGAGAGCTGCCATCTAGATAAAGGAAGGCCTGTAGATGTGGTTTATCTGGATTTTGCAGAGGTATTCGATACAGTTCCCCATAAATATCTACTATACAAATGAAGGTCAGTCGGCATGGACCAAAGGGTGAGTACATCAGTCAGCGCCTAGAGGCGATTCAGTTCGCATTGTGCGCTATACAAGTATTTCATTCATTCATTCATATGGATTGAAAACTGGCTACGGGGGTGAGTCCAGAGGGTGGTGAAAGCGGGGTCCCTCAGGGATCTGTCCTGGGACCAATCCTATTTAGTTTATGCATAAACGATCTGGAGGATGAGATAAAAAGCTCAATCTCAGTTTTGCGGTCAATACTAGGCTGAGGGCCACAGGACAAATTTTCACATCCAATGGGGGCCGCATGCAAACTGTCCTTTCCCCCAGCATTGGTGTCAGCAGACGCAATATTAACCCCCAGCATTGGTGTCAGCAAACGCAATATTAACCCCCAGCACTGGTGTCAGAAGACGCAATATTAACCCCCAGCACTGGTGTCAGCAGATGCAATATTAACCCCCAACACTCCACAAAATACCCCCACACTCCTCTTCACAAATATGCCCCCCTTACACTCCACAAATACCACCCCCCCCCCATACACACATACACACACACTCCACAAATACCCACTCTTCACAAATTTCAAGCCCAGTCATGCAACTAAGGACTTTGCTCAGCCTCTGTGTGATGGCTCACTTACCTCTCCTCCTGGCAGTCAGCTGGTGGCCTGATCTTCTGCCTCCCAAGTCCTCTCCTCTTGTCAGGTCCTGGCTTCATCACAGGCCTAGTGGCAGGGCACCCTGAGAACACCACAATCTTCCACCCTGAGGTGGCAGCAGGACTCTGGATCCGGGGCCAGTGTACTATCGAAGTGCCCGCTATTGAATAGTGCCCCGGGATGATCTGAGTATGTACCATACATAACATCACAACAGCTGATTTTACCATCAGCTGTTATGATGGCGAGACGGCGCAGGCGCACAATAGCCAACAAAATTTTGGTCGCCAGATTGTGGCCCGCGTTCCTTGCGCTCCCGTGGCGAGTTCATGTCCATGATGGCCGGATTTCTACATGTTGTGGGTGGATTTATGGGCACTTGGGGGCAGAATTACATTGCCAGTGCCGCAAAACAAAACTTTATGATGGGCGCATTTCTACATTTCTTGTGGGTGGATTTATGGGCATTTTGGGGTGGAATTAAATGGGCAGTGCTGCAAAAAATTAAACTTTCTGATGGGCGGATTTTTACATTTTTACATTTCTTGTGGGCGGATTTATGGGTACTTTGGGGCGGACTATCACAAAGTTTTATTTTTTTGCAGCACTGGCCATCTGATTCCCCAAAGTGCCCATAAATCCACCCACATAAAATGTAGAAATCCACCCATTACAAAGTTTTGCAGCACTGGCCATATCATTCTGCCCCCAAGTGTCGATAAATCCGCCCACAACGTGTATAAATCCACCCATCATGGATATGAACTCGCCACGGGAGCACGGGTGAGCGCAGAGCACAATCTGACACAAAAAAAAATTCTGTCAGCTATTGTGTGCCTGTGCCATCTTGCCGTCACAATAGCTGATTTTAAAATCAGCTGTTGTGATGTTACATACGGCGCATGCGCCTTCAGCCCGGGCACTATTCGATGGGGGCATTTCTCGACAGAACAGGTGGGTCGGGCTATGGGAGGATCAGAGAGAGAAAGCTCCCAGCCACTGCCACCTGCCCAGGATCGGCCCTGCCTGCGGGCCATTTGTAACCAGTCCACAGGCTGCAAATGGCCCGTGGGCCGGTACTTTGAGACCCCTAATATAAACAAACTAATGGGGTGGGCAACTACATGGCAAATGAGGTTTAATGTAAAATAATGCATTTGGGTGCCAAAATATGAATCCAATCTACTTACTAAGGGGAGAACCACTCGGGAAAGCTAGGATGAAAAAGGGACCTGGGGGTCTGACAGGTTCAGCAATAGCATGCAATGTCAGGCAGGGCTGGATTAACGTAGGGGCTATTGGAGCTGCAGCTCCAGGCCCCTACCTTAATATAGGCCCAGCCACCCAAAACAAACACACTGCTCAAGAAAAGCAATGGGCCCTGATGGGCCCTGCATTATGCATGCACCGCCTGGGCAGGGTGGTTGGATTGATAATGGGCACCTCATGAGCAGTCCTAACGGAAGCCTGGTGCACGCCAATGCAGGTCTCTTGCAGAAATCTGGGGCTTCCATAGTGTTAGGCCTGCTCGGCTGCACTCTTTCAGCTCAGAGTGCACGCCAATGCACGGCCCTTATGTCAACCTGGCAAATCAAATGCCAGGCTTCCCTTGTTTGCATGTGCCCTTCAGAGTTTGGGCTCATGCCAACACAGGCTCTTAGAAACACAGAAAGGCCCACCAAAATCCTCAGCACCAAGCACATGATGCTCTTAATCCGTCCCTGATGTCAGGCTGCTGCAAGCAAAGCCAACAGAATATCGCCATGCATTAAAAAGGGGATTCACTCCAGAGATAAAACGACAATTCTCCCACTCTACAAGACTCTGATCCAGCCGCACCTGGAGTATGCTGTCCATTTCTGGGCACCAGTCCTCAGAAGGGATGTGCTGAACTGGAGAGGGTCCAGATAAAGGACAACAAAGCTGATAAAGGGACTGGAGGATCTAAGCTATGGGGAAAGACTACAAGCACTGAACTTATTCTCTCTGGAGAAGAGACGCTTGAGAGGGGATGATTTCAATGTACAAATACCACCTTAACGACCACAACATACAGGGATATACGATGTAATATAAACATAAAAGCACACACATAGGTTGGACTTGATGGACTTGTGCCTTTTTTCATCCTCACCAACTATGTAACTATCCATCAAAGAAGCTTTGAACTTGCATATAAAGGTGGACATTCTGGACAGACGGTAGCTCATGTCTTGATTAGGGAGGCGTCAAGCAAACCAGGGATGTTCCAGAAAAACTTCACTGTCTTATTGTGTCCAAACTTTTTAGACAGTTGCAGGTATAAGCAATAAGAATCGGTTCACACCAGAACCCAGTGGGGGAAAGGGACGTTCCATGCATATTTCCCACATTGTCCTCAAAACACATTGCCTTTGCGATCTTCTGCGGGTGGGCCAATGTAATATTAATGCCCTGTACACACGGTCGGACTTTCCGACGGAAAATGTGCGATCGGATCATGTTGTCGGAAAATCCGATCATGTGTGGGCTTCATTGGACTCTTTCCGTCTGAATTTCCGACACAAAAAGTTTGAGCTGGATCTAAAATTTTCCGACAACAAAATCCGATTGTTTAAATTCTGATCGCGTGTAGACAATTCCAACGGACAAAGTGCCGCGCATGCTCAGAATAAATTACAAGACGAAAGCTATTGGCTACTGCCCTCTTTATAGTCCCATCGTACGTGGTTTACGTCACCTCATTCTGAACGATCGGATCACTTTGTGCGACCATGTGTATGCAAGACAAGTTTGGGGCAAAATCCGTAAAAAAAAAAAAAAAAATCAGATGGATTTTGTTGTCGGAATGTCCGACTGTGTGTGTACAAGGCATAACAGCACCCCAATCTCGAGGTGTTTATGGCCACAAAGTCTGGTGCATCGTGTTTCTTAAAAGAAGTGGGGTAAACCAGTTCTCTTTTTAAGCACCAATCAATGTGGGTCCTGTTCATGGTATACCCATCTGGAAGAAGCCCCTAGGCAGACCAAGACTGTATCTCCCAGCTAGCCTTAGAAATCTCCAGTGGCACTTTGAGTCCTTGGTGGAATAAAGGGAATCCCCCCCACATTCCTAGCAGGATAAAGAAGATGCTTGGGATGAAGATGAAGCTGTGTTTTCCAGAGGATTTAATGGATAGCAAAAGACCTGCAGTTCTATGACTTAACGCATATCTAAGCCCAAAACACACAAAAAAATCGATTACTTTGCAGTTTACCAGTCCTTAGAGGTGGCACCTAATTTTCTTTTTTCAAGCTTTTACCAATTTTTTTTTTTACCTGATTATCCAGTCAGTAACACACTTCCTGTCCTGGGGTGGCAACGCTCACTCACTGTACTGCATCTATTAGGAGCAATGTTGTCACCCTAAGCAGCTTCTTTTTTTTTTGAGTAAAATTAAGAACATCTCCCCTATTTCTTAGGCCCCTTTCACGTGGGGCAGATCCGTTTGATGGACTCCGCTTGCTCAGCAGGGGATCGTTCCGCTGATCCCCCCTGAGCAGGTGGAAGACAGGTCCATCTCCGCTTACTGTGCAGAGATGGACCCGTTAGAGCCCCGCTCTCCTCTATGGGGAAACCGGATAAAAACGGACCGTCTGTTTGTTTTCATCTGATCCGCCACACGGATAGAAAATAGGACCACCATCCATCTGGATTTGGCGGACAGGAGCAGATATCAGCAGACATGTCACTGCTGACATTCGCCACTCCATAGAGGTGAATGGATGCTTCCATCAGGCCTGCCTGAGAAAACTCACAGACGGAACTGATCAGACAGCCCATGTGAAAGGGGTCTTATTTTCAATGTTAATAGTTTTATAGCTCACAGAAGATAGCATTGGTTGAACCAGATGGACTTGTGGTTTTTTTTTTCAAACAAACTAAATATGAAACGATAGGAGGAGAACAGTTGGGCAGTCAATGGTGGAGAAGGATCTGGGTGTTCTGGTAAATCATAAACTTAATAATAGCATGCAACGTCAAGTTGCGGCTTCCAAAGCGAGCACAATCCTTTCTTGTATTAAGAGCGGTATAGACTCCAGAGAGAGAGAGATTTATAATTTTTCCCCTGTACAAATCATTAGACCTCATCTGGAATATGCAGTTCAGTTTTGGGCACCGGTTTTTGAAAAGGATATTGGGGCACTGGAGAAAGTGCAGAGAAGAGCAACCAAACTGATCAGAGGCATGGAGGAGCTCAGCTTTGAGTAAAGATTTGAGGAACTGAATTCATTCTCTCTTTAGAAGAGGAAATTAAGGGGGAATATGATCACCATGTGTAAATATATAGATGGTCCATATAGTGAACTTGGTGTAGAGCTATTCACGTTAAGGCCATCATAGAGGACAAGGGGGGAACTCTTTAGGTCTGGAGGGAAAGAGATTTGATCTAAAAATACGGAAAAGGTTTCTTCACAGTAAGAGCTGTGAAAATGTGGAATAGACTCCCTCAAGAGGTGGGTGGTTCTGGCCAGCTCAGTAGATGCTTTTAAAAAAGGCCTGGATTCTTGCCTAAATGTACATACAGTAATAGAACTGGATACTAACATTTATATGTAAAGTTGATCCAGCCAATATCCGATTGCCTTTTGGGGGATCAGGAATCCCCCCCCCTTTGGCCGCTTTATTGGGGGTTTTGCCTTCATCTCAATCAACTTTGGGGATAGGATTGTATAATTTTTTCCCCCCTTCTATTTGTTAAACTAGATTGACTTTTGTCCTTTTTCAACCAAAATAACGACGTAACTATGTATGTAAGAAAAACTGATATCACTGTTTAAAATAACAGTACGATGCACAAGAAGCTGCACTGACACTGGATATCTAGAAGGATCCACAGGTATTGTTCTCTACTTGTAGGAGCGTTCTTGGCAGGAAAGAAGGAAACTGATGGAGCTAACACATCTAATGCCACACACGATCAGAATTTTGGTCGGAAAAAGCTCTGATATTTTTCCCGACAGAATGCTGAAGGGATTTTGCTCATGCCGTTTTGAATACACACGGTCACACCAAATTCCAACCGCCAAGAACGCGGTGACATACAACACGTACGACGGGACTAGAAAAAGGATGTTCAAAAGGCAGTAGCCCATAGCTTCCATCTCGTAGTTGAATCTCAGCATGTGAGAGTTTTTGTGTGTCAGAATTGCATACACACGAACGCATTTTCAGATAGGAACTTTTTCCAACCAAAAATTTAGAACACACGGTCGGAAATTCGGCCAGCAAAAGTCCAATGGAGCATACACACTATCGAATTTTCTGACCAAAAGCTCTCATCAGTCTTTTGCTGGCCGAATTTCCGATTGTGTGTACGCGGCATAAGAGCCAAAAAGCTGCCAAATATTAAAATTTTGTTCTTGGGTTTGCAGATCCTTTATTCAGTAATACACTGGCATCCTTCTGGCAATCTAGCTGCTTACCTCTTCCTCCTCTGCCAGACGAGATTCCCTGAGAGCCGTGGGGAAAACACGGGGGGTGAACTGAATTTTTATACTGCCAGTTTTCCTGGTGGGAGGCAAAACTTTTTCACTGCCAGGTTTTTCAGCTGCTGAAAAAATAAGACAGAATATTTGGTTACTTTTTTTTTTCCTTACACTTTTATCTTAGCACAATGACCACATGAAGGTCTAATTCATTCTGGTCTCTTCTGTTGTTAATTTAATGTGTTAAGTGATATCAAATTAACAATGCATGACAATGGTCTAATTCATAGGCAACCCTTTTAGAGGTTGGAAGGATTCAACTGGTTTTAATTTATAGCATATTGGTATATGAGGCTTATTGTCAGCTGATATTTCATTTATCGTGGGGGTTAGGTGGGGAGGAATCAACCTTATTTTAATCTTTTTTTTAATCAAAATGTTTTTTTATTGAGACAGTGAATGAAGTGACATTACAACTGTACAGAATATACATCCAACATTTGCAGGTCACCACTGTAAGATTATCAACATTGTCCAAACAACTTGTGAACTCGTACTCGGTGCTATATCTGATAGAATAGTAGGAAACACTCTGTTTTAGCTTTTACATTTAATTAGTCCGAGCACCTTTAAATACACACACACACACACACACACACACACACACACACAAAAAAATAAAAAACGGTTGACATTTGTTCTCTTCGCTCTAACAATAGATACAATCAATAATTTGAAATTCTATACCATCAATAACAACATTCATATTTTGATGAGAGATAGAATCTTAGCACTTGAGGACCATGAAAAGGTTATTTTGTGTCTTTTATTACATCCACCAAAATTACGCAACTGACTGAGGAAAGGGTATACCTTTTAACGGTTTAGTTGACCTTAAACCAAAGTTTCAGTTACAAAATACAGTAGTTCACCCCAGATATCCAAACACATCAATATAAATGTGCAAGTTGTTTGTTAGTCAATGTTTCCATACCAGGTGCATAGCGGGATATCAAACTTCAATGCATTTCTTAAATCAGAACCTGCTTCTTTAAGAAAAGATGGGGGAATAACGGTCTCCAAAACAGCAATCAATAAAAACAGTATTACAAATGTAAAAGAACATGGTGGCCATTTCAAAATATTGCGGCATCCAGCTCTCAAATATGTTATCCACGGAGAAGGGGCTCCATATTCCCGCCATTTAAGGGGCTAGACCAACCAAAGCTGGTCTCGTCATACACTCTCATACGCAAATGCTGCCTCATCAGATCCAACATAACCACCAAGCTTCCAAAAGTAGAATATGTGATATGATATGCAATAATCACCTCCATGGTTAAAGGATAAGTTCACTTTAAAAAAACAAAAAACAAAAAAAACAAATGCAAATTTTTTTGCAGGTAAAAAAAAAAAAGTGCATTTATTATTCTTTGTAGTAGGAGTCTGGAAAGCATTGCACCAGCGATCAGCAGATAGCCGATGCCACGCAGGTTTCCTGTACACTGTCAGTGTATCAACTTACCTCTACGGGTAAACCGATACGCCCTGACAGTAAGACGCAATGAACTACCACAGTGCTCCACAGCGCCATTGTAGTTCATTGAGAACAACAAGCCGACAGCTGCTAAGGATGTCGGGGGTTGTAGTTCATGCAGACAAACAGAGCTGTGTGTGCCTGAATGACGTGGCCATCGTGGCAGCTAGCAAGGCGAATGTCTTCCCGTACAGCTGCCAAAAGCGGGGGGGGGGGGGGGGGGCTGCAGTACTGGGAGCATGTTACATCATGTTCCACCCTAAAATCAGGTGGAACATGTAACATGTTCCCAAAAGTGAACTTATTCTTAATATAAATTAAAGCAGAGTTCTACCCAAAGGTGGAACCTCCGCTTATCTACTCCCCCCCCCCCCCTTTCAGTGCCTTCAGGAAGGTACCCTTCCCCCACATCCGAAAAGCAGCGCCTTTCCTCAGAAGTTCAGCCCCCCTCCTCCTTCCAAAGCCACTGGGCCAATTAGAAAGCTCAGTGAGCTTCGCACATGTGCAGTAGGGAACCAGCTGTGAAGCCGAAAGGTTTCACTGCCAGTTTCCCTTAGGATGAATGGCAGTGGCAGCACCCGAAAGATGATCCAAAAATAGGCTGGGGTGCCAACATCGAGGGCTCCCTGCACAGGTAAGTGTCCATATATTAAAGTTTTTTAAAGAATTAAATACAAGTATTTGCAGCTGCTGACTTTTAATTTTCTTGTCCCCAAGAAAGACGGAACACCACTTTAAAGGAGTTGTAAAGGCAGAAGGTTTTTTATCTTAATGCATTAAGGTAAAAAGCCTTCTGTGTGTAGCAGCCTCCCCCAGCCCCCCAATACTTACCTGAGCCCCATCTCTGTCCAGCAATGTCCACGAGTCTCTCGGCCATCCGAGACTCTTCCTTCTGATTGGCTAAGACTCAGCAGTGGCGCCATTGGCTCCCACAGCTGTTAATCAAGGTCAGTTTGCAGCTTGGCTCAGGTGCACCCATAGCAAGCTGCTTGGTGTGGGAACACTCGACAGGAGGGAGGGGCCAGAAGCAGCGAAGAGGGACCCAAGAAGGGGAGGATCTGGGCTGCTCTGAGCAAATCCACTGCACAGAGAAGGCAAGTATAACATGTTTGTTTTTTTAAACAAGACTTTACAATCACTTTAACCACTTCAATACTGGCCACCCTCACCCCTTCCATTTTTCAGCTTTCAGCACTGTCTCAATTTGACTGATTATTGTGCGGTCATGCAACACTGTGCCCAAATAAATTTTTAAATCAACTTATTCACACAAATAGAGCTTTCTTTTGGTGGTATTTAATCACCACTGGGTTTATACATTTTTACAAAAAAAAGATTGAAAAAATAAGTTTTTCTTAGTTTCTGTCAGTAAATTTAGTAAATAAGTAATGTAGCACTGACCCCCGAAGGAGATGCTGGTTTTATTTGGGCTTACCGTTACCTCCTTGTTTGCTTCTCCGTCTTGGGGTTTCCATGGTAGATGGCCCAAAGAATGTGGAAAATGACACTGAATCCTCTTTTTGGTTATTTATTTAGAACAGAAACAGACTCTTTCAATAAAGGGTAGAGGGCTACGAGTGAGTTCAGGTCCTTGTATTGCAAAAATGGAAGTCTTTAGAGAAAACTCCAGAGAATAGAAACCGTTTCACAAATGGATTTAACAACCCCCGGATAGACATCTCTCACTAGGCCTAGCAGCCGGCGGGGTGCTCGACAAAGTCTCTGCCACAGATTTGTGAGATACACTTGAGTGTTACTGAGGGATATGGATAAATTTAAAGAACTGACATACGGTACCAGGTTCTCTCAGCCGATCTAGGGATACCGTAGGAGCGTTGATCCAGGTTGCATCATTCAACTAAGCCTTCAGGATCCTTCAGAGAAACCAGCCTTGTGCACAGCCTTCTCCTGAAGAGTCCTCCCCTGGGGTTCTTCAGTTGCTGGGCCTCTCCATTCAGATGAGATGGCACCGGACCACCCTTGGATCAGTAGGCCCCAGAAATCCACTCGGGCCTGTCCCTGCAGTTGTGTCGCCTCGGGCCAGCCGGCCCAGAGACTTGAGATACATGGTTCTGCACCCCAGACCAGGAGTGCCATGGGGCTAGGTCAGGAGGACCACCAGAACCGAACCGACAGAAAATAATCGCACAAGAACCCCCGCCAACGTGGCGTCGGTACCTTAAATACCACCCCCAGAATGCACAGCAGGAAAACACTCCCACTGGGCTGGCTCCGAGAGAATAGTGGCATTCAATGCACCCAGCTAGACTGCGTTTCTACTCTTGCCGGCAGTGACAGCGACACCTGCGTTCAAGGAGAACCCAATGCAACCCAGCTGGACTGGTACTGAAACCAGAAAATGAGAGAAATAGTCCCAAACCAAACTGTGGCTTCAGGCAAATTAACTTTTCAAAAACCATAGCACCTGCTCGTCAGGAGCCCGCGCTACAGTAATTTTTCTCCTTCACTGATGTGCACCGATGAGGCTGCACTGATGAGGCGGCACTAAGAGGCAGCAATTATGGGCATCGATTAGGTGGTACTAATATGCCGCTCTGATTGCTGTCACTGATGGCCACTGCTGGAGCTTTCCTGTAGTCAGGGTACTGATGATCAGTGCCCAGATTACCTGCCCTGGTCTCCCCTGCGAGGTGATAGCACTGAGAGGCAAGGAGAGCTGATTAACAGCACTTTACATGTGACCGGCTGTGAATGACAACAAGTGTCATCGGCTCTTTACAGAGATCGGGGCCACGATTGCTGCACTGCGGGCGCGCAGAAGCACCCAGAAAGAGAGCCATTTCGTCATTTGACAGTGGGCGGGAGGCAGGTGTTAACATACAGCCACAACTGGGAACACTGCCCTGTTCTTTTAATTTTGTACTACTGTGTTTATTGATTGCTGTTCTGGAGATAATTATTCCCCTATCTTTCCATTAAGGAGTGGGAGCTGACCCGAGAAATGCGCCGATATATGCACCTGTAATGGAAATATGGATGAAGAAACAATCTGTACATTTATATCGATGTATTAGATTATCTGGAGTGAAATACTGTACTTTGAATATGGATATATAATGAACAACAAGTAAAAAAAACATTTTGTTTAGAGAGTTTTCACCACAATTCCCAAGTCGCGACACTGTAAAATCAACATAAAAACAGAATGCAAAGATTTGCAAATTTCATAAACCCATATTTTATTCACAATAGAAAATAGAAAACATGAAATGTTTAAACTGAAAAAAATGTACAATTTTGAGAAAAAAAATAAGGTAATTTTGAAATTTTTGGAGTTGGGATTGTCAGTAAGGCTGGGTTCACACTGGTACGACACGACAGTTGTACCACTGTGGATCCGACTTTACCCTGTGACTTGAAGTTCCACATCCGCCCGACTTCAATGAACGGGGACTCGACTCTGATTCTTATAATACCAGGCAGTTTGTGCCTGGTATGAATCTTTAGGGGGAAACTCCACAGCAAATAAAAAAAACGGCATGGGTTCGCCCTCCAAGACCATACCTGACCCTCATCCGAGCATGCAGCCTGGCAGGTCAGGAAAGGGGGCGTGGACGAGCGTGTGCCCCCCTCCTGAATCATACTAGGCCACATGCCCTCAACATAGGGGGGTGGGTGTTTTGGAGCAGGGGGGCGTCATGGAAACTGGAAGCCCCCTTTAAGAAGCCCCCCACCCTATGTAAATTAGTATCGGGTACATTGTACCTCTACCCATTCCCCTAAACAAAAAAGTGTCAAAAATAAAACAAACACAGTACACAGGTTTTTAAAGTAATTTATTAAAGCAGCCCCGGCGTCTCTTCTGATTTTTTTCGCTGGATCTTCTCCGTGGTCTTCTCCCTCTGTCTACTTATATTGGCATGAGGCGGGTTTACCGGATGACGTCATCCGGAGGCTGTGTGCTCGGCTAAGGGTCTGGTATGGATTGTGGGGGGGACCCATGCCGTTTTTTCGGCGTGGGGGTTTCCCTTAAAATCCTTCAGTCTGGTATGGTCATGGAGGGGGGACCCATGCCGTTAATTTTTATGTGGCATGGGGTTCCCCTTCAAGATCTGCCTGTAAGAGCATATGCCTGTAAACTCCTGAAAAAGCCATAGTGTGCATGGACACATTGGCTAACAGGCAGGAAAAAATGAAAGCTCAAAAGCCTGTAGGAGCCACTTCTTTGAGATGCAGTGTGCACGGGCCCATAGAGTCCACAAACAATGGTATATATCTAAAAATTGATCAGTCCTGATGTACTGACGGCCAGTCTCATTTTTGGGGGCCCTAAAATGCCAGGACATTACAAATACCCCCCAGATGACCCCTTTTTGGAAAGTAGACAGTCTAAAGGAATTTAGTAAGAGGGATGATGGGTTTTTTGAAGTTGGAATTTTTTGTCATAATTTGTTGGAAAATTAAGAAATCTAAAAAAAAAATTACACAATTTTTTTTCTTTTTCTTACATATGGTAACCAGTGCAGTACAGTGTCAATATATAACTGGTGTGGCAGTGATCATGGACACTGACTGGTGACAGTACGAAATTAAACATTTGTATTTTTTACAATTTTTTTTCAACACACTGACCAGAGCAAAATGTTACTTACTATAGGAACATTGTACTTCTCCGGGGAAGTGATCAGCATTTTTTTTTTACACATAATGTTTGCTTATAGCAGTGCTTTACATTGCTATAAGCAAGCATTTTACTGAATGAAACCGATTCATTCAGTTGTTTTTGTTGTGGTTAGCTGTGATTGGTCAAAGATAATCACATGGTACAGATTAGCCGTGATTGGCCGTGTCTGTACTTTATGATCAAATTGACCAATCACAGCGAACAACACCATTGTACACATTGGATGGCATTAAAGAAAGCATCCATTGTGTACAACTGTCACGTGACTGCTGCGATTTATCACAGCGGTCACATAGTACTGGCAGCGAGCCGGTACTCTGATCAATCATGACAGGTTGTGCTGCTCTATGCGGCCCAGTGATTGGCACTTCCTGTGAGGACGTCATATGACGTCCACTCAGGACAACAAAGCCACTTCCCCACGGTCATTTGTCTATAGGCTGGGCGTGAAGTGGTTAAAAGCAGAACGGTCAAAGCTCTTTTGGTCATACTTCTCCTGTGGGTCCCATGAGTGCACTTAGTTCTGCACAGACCGGTGCTCCAGTGAGCATTGGAGAGGAAGAGCAGAGAGCCAGACCAGGGAACTAAGTGATTGGCGGTATTTAATCACATGGTTCTCGGTGGCGAGGACAGCTACAGCTCGGAATGATGCCGCAACCATCTAGGTTTTTATACACGTTTGATATTTTTTTCTCCCGCACTTCTTTTAATAATTTTACTATAATCATGTAACATTTTATTGAAGTGTTCATGATTTCCCCACTAGAGGGCAAACACAATCTAAAATCCGCAACAAACTTGCCTGTAAAATTAATATATAGTAACTTCCATGTCATTATTTAAAAAACTCTAAGTGATTTTACAAACCGCTATTTTGCTACAAACATGATAGACTAATTTGTATTATGGACACACACACACACACACACACACACACACACACATACACACACACATACACATATATATATATATATATATATATATATATATATATATATATATATATATATATATATATATATATATGTAGCAATGACACTTTGGACAAAGTGTCTGTCATGTACAAATTTATTTTTTGCCTCAGAACAGTAAAGGGGTTCTGAGGGTTAATTGTGTAGGTTTAACTTTGACATCAGTTTGGCTGGGCTGTATTAGAGTTCTGCCTGGTCATGTGTACAGTTAGGTGCACATGACAGGCTCAGAACCAGGCCTGGTTGGACGTTTTGGGTATCAGCTTTCCCGGAGCCAATCCATGGGTGGCCGGGTCCCGCTGAGGAGTCTGGGGAAGGGTACTTAAGATGTTTAAGTCACTTGTTCTACGTTAGTTCGCGAGGCCCTATCGGTCTGTTCCCAATTCTGCACCGGGGTAGCCCAGCGAGGGGTCCCGGTCACGGGAGCGTTCGTCGCTCTGCAACATGCTTCGGTTGGTTAACCCCAATAGACCCGCCTGGTCTGGGGTAAGGATCCGTCGGTTCCAGAGTCTCGGAACTGGCTGGTCCGAGGCGCAGTAACTAAGGGAGGATTCAAGGCGTCCGGGTGTGCTCTCGGCTTGGAGGGGCACTGCAGCTCGTGTAAGCGATCGGGGAGGACTCTTCAGAGGAGGGCCATCAAGCTAGCATCCTGAGAAGTGCCTGGTTGCTGAGTTGTGAAGGACACTGACAAATTCACTCTTCTTCCAGTACTGCCAAGGAGACAGAGAACATTCCAGGTACTGAGGAAAAAGGTTCCTGTTCACTTCTGTTACCAGTTACTCAAAGTCAGAGATTTCACAAGTTCTGGATCAAAGTGCTGACTGCCATAATCTCTGGCTAGAGATTTGTTCAGCCTTGAAGCGCCCAGCTGTGATTGGCTACTCTCTGGGTGGTATTAGAGACTTTCTGATATTAGCGGTTCAAGGTGCCTGAGTTTCTTCACCCTTACCCTCTGTTCCCATACGAGACTGTGTTGTTGGATGTTACCCCTGCAAATAAAAACCATTTCAAAAGGACTTTTATGGTGTCAGCATCCAAAGTTGTTGGGTACTATCTCTGGGAACCCCTAGATGAGGAAGAACCAGCCAAGCGGAAGTAAGCGGTAAGCCCAAAAGTTAAGGTCGCCCTGCCAAGGGTTATGGCCGCTAAATACACACATATTATATATATATATATTAGAGAGAGAGAGAGAGAGAGAGAGAGAGAGAGAGAGAGAGACATTGTACATTCAGATGAGTCCCTGCCCTCAAGGAGCTTACAATCTAAGGTCCCTAACTCACATTCATACACATACTAAGCAAATGACTATGGCACATGCTAAATTAGTTGTGAATTTTATTTATTTTTTTACTTTATTTAGATACATTTTATCTCATAATTCATGTGTTTAAAAGTTTCTATGAATACATGAATGAATCGCTGCTGAGTAATTAAGTTACATAAATCTTCCTTGGTCATTGGAAAAAGTTTTCTGATGCAATGCCATGGCAAGAGCTATTACACACAACTTTATGTACCTGCAGAGATAGTCAGTACTGATATCTGTCTAGGCAATCAAGTCATGTAAAAAAGGTGATGATGAAAAGAAGCATTCATTCCTAATACTCATCACTGCAGTACAGGTCTGGGTATCATGTCTTGCTGCTCTAGGTTTAAAATTACACTAAACTCTGGTGTAAAAAAAAAAAAAGTAAAAAAATGTATTCAAGTATATATTATTATTAAAAATTGGACCTTAATGTCTTCTCTGAATCTACAATTTTTCTTTTTTTTTCTTTTTGTGCTGTTGTATCTGACTTCCTGTTAGAGAGTTAGGTTATCATCGTTCTCCATGGTCCCACTGTATGTAGAAAGTTAAAAGTATGCAGAATGCTACTGGGAAAGGGTAGAAGATGGTGCCCGCAACTCTGAATCAAAAAAGCTACAAAGAGATCCCTCTGGTGGGACTTTTAAGGGCAGAAGCTCCAAAGTAATCAAATATTTATTATAAAAAAATATATTTTATTAGAAATGGTTAAAACAGGAAGTTGGAAAGTATATACAGTAGTTGTACAACTACAGTTGATGCGGGTGCAAACAATGGTACACAGTATAGTGTTAATCTTTTTCTTCAGGGGTGAGTGGTTATGGGTAAAACGCTAGTATCATGTGGATATATAGAAATATCCTAAGCAGCCGCATCATTTAAAAACACAGTTTCTAATAAAATGTATTTTTTTTATACTAAATAGTTGATTACTTTGGAGCTTCTGCCTTTAAAAGTCCCACCAGAGGGATCTATTTGTACACTGTGTGTAGAAGGTAGCCACCCTCTTTAGCTCACTCCCAAGATGGACTAGGGACTATAGGAATGTGCATGATCACAACAACTAATCTGCACGGCTTGTTCCAAACAGGGGGAAAAAAAAGGAGAGGTTTTAGACCTCACAAAGGACGTTACTAAGAGGCAGAAATGCACAGTAAGAAATTATTTCACAAAGAATAGATTATATAGCTATTAACACCTCCCCACCGGGCCTATAGTAAAATAATGTCTGGGTGGAAGCACTATTGTTCTGGGAAGACATCATATGACGTCCTTTCAGAACATGCCTCTCGCATGGCCACGCAGTGGCACCTAATGAACCAGTTTCCTTAAAAAAAAAAATGTTTGTTTATACCAATGAAATTTATTGGTATATGCAATCATAATGTGTTAAAAAAAAAATCCTGATCACTTCCCCAGAGTAGTACAGAGCTATTATGGTAACACTGTATTGCTCTGGTCTGGTCACAGTGTATTAGGAAAACAAAATCGTAAAATAGAAAAAAAAAATATATATATATTTTTTAACATACTGTCACCAGTCAGTGTCCCTGATCACTGCCACACCAGTTATATGATAACATTGTATTGCACTGGTGACAGTATGTAAAAAAAAAAAAAAAAAAAAATTGAGAATTTGTTTTTTGTTTTAATATCTTAAATTTCAAATAATTTTGCCGAAAAATTACAACTTCACAAAAAAGTCACCATGCTTCTTACTAAATACCTTGGACTGTCTACTTTCCAAAAATGGGTCATTTGGGGGATATTTGTACTGTTCTGGAATTTTTGGGCCTCAAGAAATTAGGCTGTCTATTAATTCAGTATTAAGATTACTACATATTATTATTAATACATCAGGATTGATGGATTTTCAGATATATCCCATAGTTTGTGAACTTTATAATTTTCCTACAGACTAAATAATAAGCACAGATTTGGGTTATTTTCACCAAAGAGATGTAGCAGAATACATTTTGGGCTAAACATTTGAAGAAAAATTATTTGCAAAATCTTAAAACAGAAACAAATAAAAACATGTGTGTTTGTTTTTTTCTAAATGTTTTGTTTGTTGTTGTTTATTTAGCAAAAAATAGAAGAAAAAAAAAACACAGTGGTGAATAAATACCACCAAAGGAAAGTTCTATTTGTGTGAAAAAAAATTATAACAATATGGGTACGTTTCATGACCTCACAATTGTAATTCACAGTGTGACAGCACTGAAAGCTAAAAATTGGTCTGAGCAGGAAGGGGGTGAAAGCGTCCGCTATTGAAGTGATTAAAGTGATACTAGTCTAATTTTTTCCCCATAAAAATAACAAACATTTTATACTTACCTGCCCTGTGAAGTGGTTTTGCACAGAGCAGGCCAAATCCTCTTCTTCATGGGTCCCTCTTCGATGCTCCTGGATCCTCCCTCCCATTGAGTGCCCCCACAGCAAGAAGCTTGCTATGGGGGCCCACCCGAGCTGAGCTGCTACTCATTATGTCCATTCAGAAATGAAGCCGTGGCCCAGCCCCGCCCCCTCTCTCTTCATTGGCTCACTGACTTTGATTAACCACTTGCCGCCCGCCAATAGTCAAATGACGGCTGCAAATTGGTTTCAAAATCCTGACCGGACGTCATGGGACGTCCGGGGGTGCGCATCGCGGCAATCGTTGTTGCGGGGTGTCAGTCTGACACCCTGCAACTATGATCTCGGTAAAGAGTCTCCGACGGAGACTCTTTACCACGTGATCAGCCGTGTCCAATCAGGGCTGATCACAGTGTAAATAGGAAGAGCCGGTGATCGGCTTTTCCTCACTCGCGTCTGTCAGACGCGAGTAGAGGAGAGCCGATTGGCTGCTCCTCTGACAGGGGGGGTCTGTGCTGATCGATTATCAGCATAGCCCCCCGAGGATGCTGACACTGGACAACCAGGGATGCCACCAGACCACCAGGGATGCCCAGCACTAGGTATGCCACCCTAGACCACCAGGGATGCCAGTCAGTGCCCACAATGGATGCCAATTAGTGCCCCCAATGGGCATCATTGATTGGCATGCATTATTGTTTGGCACTGATTGGCATCCATCAATACAAAACAATACAATGTCCCCTATCAGTGCCCATCCGTGCCAACTATCAGTGCCCATCCGTGCCAACTATCAGTGCCCATCCATGCCCATCTGTGCCACCTATCCATGCCCATCTGTGCCGCCTATCCATGCCCATTCATGCTGCCTATCCATGCCACCTATCAGTATCCATCCATGTCACCCATCAGTGCCACCTATCAGTGCCGCATATCAGTGCCCATCAATGCCACCTCAGTGCCACTTCATTGGTGCCACCTAATCAGTACCCATCATTGCCGCCTTAACAGTGCCCGTCAGTGCAGCCCCATCAGTGCCAATCAGTGAAGTAGAAAACATACTTATTTACAAAAGTTTTGAAACTGAAACAAAAACAAAAAAAAAAAGACATTTTTTTTCAAAATTTTTGGTCTTTTTTTATTTGTTTAGCAAAAAATAAAAAACCATAGAGGTGATCAAATACCACCAAAATAAAGCTTTATTTGTGGGAAAAAAATGATAAAAATTTAATTTGGGTACAGTGTAGCATGACCGCGCAATTGTCATTCAAAGTGCGACAGCGCTGAAAGCTCAAAATTGGTCTGGGCAGGAAGGTGTTTAAGTGCCTGGTATTGAGGTGGTTAACAGTAGTGATGGACGAACTTCCGACGGGACGTTTCGCGAACGCGAAATGCGAACGGACCCAAACGTTCGCGAAACCGACCGTTCGCCGCGGGCCCCATTGACTTCAATGGGAGGCGAACTTTGCAAACCTTCATGTCGAATTTGCGGCCACGTGGTAATTATTAGGGGGTAAAACGTAGTCCCACCATCTGGACAATGACATAATACATGTATGAGGTGAATTTGGGATCGATAACTACAAGCATTTTTATTTTATTTGGGAAATTGTTCTAACAATTCAGGACTATGGAGCTAATGAAGGCAATGGAGGAGAGGGAAGGTCAGGGACCAGGGTAGGCAAAGAAGAGGGTGCAGGAGATGATCACCAGCAGCGTGACATACCGGAATGACACATGCACCGTGATAGAGGCATCTGACAGCAGCACCGTAATACAGAGCACTGACAGCAGCACCGTGACATACAGCGCTGACAGCAGCACCGTGACATACAGCGCTGACAGCAGCACCGTGACATACAGCGCTGACAGCAGCACCGTGACATACAGCGCTGACAGCAGCACCGTGACATACAGCGCTGACAGCAGCACCGTGACATACAGCGCTGACAGCAGCACCGTGACATACAGCGCTGACAGCAGCACCGTGACATACAGCGCTGACAGCAGCACCGTGACATACAGCGCTGACAGCAGCACCGTGACATACAGCGCTGACAGCAGCACCGTGACATACAGCGCTGACAGCAGCACCGTGACATACAGCGCTGACAGCAGCACCGTGACATACAGCGCTGACAGCAGCACCGTGACATACAGCGCTGACAGCAGCACCGTGACATACAGCGCTGACAGCAGCACCGTGACATACAGCACTGACAGCAGCACCGTAAGCAGCCCCAGGAGGAAGTCAGCACAGCACAGGGATGGTGTGATCCCCTCATAATAAGAACCCCCAGGAGGAAGTCAGCACAGCACAGGGATAGTGTGATCCCTTCATAATAAGAACCCCCAGGAGGAAGTCAGCACAGCACAGGGATATCATAAGCAGCCCCAGTAGAAATATGACACCGCTCAACCTCTTCAAAGAGGAGGGTAGGGGCATATAGTACGGTGTGCTTTTTTGGGTCAAGGAAGTGAGCCAAATGAATTAAGAAGGTCTGTGTGCTTGATTAAAAAAATAGTTTATAGACATATACATGGTCTACTGGTCACATGTGTTGAATTCCTCCGAGATCCATGCCTCATTCATTTTTAGAAATGTGAGGTAGTTAACACTGTGGTGAGCTAGGCGAGTACGCTTATCGGTCACAATCCCCCCTGCTGCGCTGAACGTCCTTTCGGACAGGACACTGGATGAGGGGCAAGCCAACAGTTCGATTGCAAATTGGGCAAGCTCTGGCCAGAGGTCAAGCCTGCCCACCCAGTAGTCTAGGGGTTCATCACTCCTCAGAGCGTCCACATCGGCCGTTAACCCAATGTAGTCGGACACCTGACGGTCTAGGCGTTCCCTGATGCTGGATCCGGATGACACCTGTCGATGGGTCGGCTGAAAGAATGACCTCATATCCGAAGTCACCAACACATCTTCAAACCGGCCTCTTCTTGCAGGCGCTGTTGGATTGGTACCCGCAAATCCTTCTCTGGGAGTGGGAATTGCTCCTCTGCCAGCGCACGCAAAAGCAGAATGCAGCATTTCTCGAAGCAAGGCCTGGAAGTGCTGCATTCTGACAGCCCTCTGCGACGGCGGTAACATTTCCGCCATTTTGTGTTTGTACCGGGGGTCTAAGTACGTTGCCACCCAGTACTGGTCCTTGACCCTCATGCTTTTTATACGGGGGTCCCTATTAAAACACTGGAGCATGAAGGCCCCCATTTGCACTAAAGTGGAAGCGGTGTGGTGGCCTGGCTCCTGCTCATCATCCAGGATAATGTCGTCCTCTTCATTCTCCTCTCCCCATCCTCGCACAACAGGGATCCCAGAAAGGTTTAAAGCATGCTCTTCTTGCTCCTGCTCATCCGCCCCGGCACCATCCTCCTCTGACTCCTCATCAGACTCCTGTTGTTGACTTGTCTCAGATAGAGTAGCCCCCCCTGGGAATTCATCCAGCATTGCGACTTCCTCATCTTCCCGCTCCTGCTCCTCCACAGCCTGATCAATGACACGACGCAATGCACGCTCCAGAAAGAAGGCATAAGGTACCATGTCACTGATGGCGCCATGGCTGCGACTGACCAGTTTGGTGATCTCCTCAAATGGCCGCAGAAGTCTGCATGTGTCGCGCATGAGCAGCCACTGGCGCGGTGAAAAAAAACCCAGCTCCCCAGAACCGTTTCTTTCGCAGAGTTCATACAGGTAGACGTTAACTGCACGTTTCTGCTGGAGCAGCCTATCAAGCATATAGAAGGTTGAGTTCCATCGCGTCGGGCAATCGCAAATAAGACGTCTGACCGGCAGATGGTGTCGCCGCTGAATGTCAGCAAGGCGAGCCATGGCCGTGTAAGATCTTCTGAAATGGGCCGAGATTTTCCTTGCCTGCCGCAAGATGTCCTGGACCCCAGGGTATTTGACAAGGAATCGCTGCACGACCAAGTTTAAGACGTGTGCCATGCACGGCACGTGCGTGATTTTGCCCTGTTTCAATGCGCTAAGCAGATTGGCACCGTTGTCACACACCACTTTACCAACTGTCAAATTGAGCGGTGTTAGCCACTCATCTGCCTGTGAACGCAAAGCTGAAAGGAGTGCCGGGCCAGTGTGGCTCTTTGCTTCCAGGCACAACAGACGCAGCACGGCATGGCAACGTCTCACCTGGCATGTGGAATAGGTTCTGGGGAGCTTGGGCGGTGCAGTGGAAGAGACGCTAGCAGCGGAAAAGGAGGAGGCAGCTGAGGAGGAGAGGGAGGAGGATGGAGTAGGAGGAGGAGAAGAAGAGTCAGGCCTGCATGCAATCCGTGGCGGTAAAACCAAATCTACACGGGTGCCACGGGTTACATGCTTGACGGCCGTCAGAAGGTTCACCCAGTGGGCAGTAAAACTGATATACCTTCCCTGCCCGTGTTTGCTAGACCACGTGTCTGTGGTCAGATGTATCTTGGCACCGACACTGTGTGCCAGAGATACATTCACTTGCCGCTGAACATGGCCATATAGCTCTGGGATGCCCTTCTCTGAGAAATACTTCCTTCCTGGGACCTTCCATTGTGGTGTTCCAATGGCCACAAATTTGCGAAAGGCCTCCGAGTCCACCAGTTTATATGGCAGTAGTTGGCGGGCTATGAGTTCTGACAAGCCAGCCGCCAACCGTTGGGCAAGAGGGTTATCCGGCATCATCATTTTTTTACGCTCAAACATTAGGCCCACGGAAGCCTGCCTTTTTGCAGAAAAATGTGAGCTTGGCGTGATGGAAGGTGGAGTGGAGGACAATTGTGAGGAGAGAGGAGAAGGAGAAGTAGAAGACGAGGCTGGACGGTGAGAGCCTGCAGTGTGGCTTTGTGTGTTCCGTTGCTCCCACTGGGCTCGGTGATGGCTGCTCATGTGCCTTCTTAAGGCGGTCGTCCCTAGGTGAGTATTGGGCTTACCGCGACTAACGCGTTGACTGCAAAGATTGCAGATGGCAACGCTATTGTCAGCAGCGGACACGTTAAAAAAAGCCCACACTGCGGAGCCATGTGCCGGTGTCCTGGGAGCGCCAGATGTGACCGTACATGGTCGATGACTCGCTCCTGATACATTTGCAGTCTGCTTTGTCCCTGCTGTGCAATGTAAGTCATTGCTGCTTCTCCTCCCTATCTGCTGGTCCATATCTCCCTCTGAACTCCCCTCCTCTTCCTCTCTTGTGGGCACCCACGTGACATCACTAGACACGTCATCATCAACGTCACCTTCCCCACCGCTATAAGTAGAGATCTCGGAGTAGGCAGCAACACCGGGGACCAACCTCCTCCTTGGGCTGATCTGGGTACTGGCGTCAGACTGCTGAGTAGCGCTTGTTGCTACCTCCTCTTCCTGATCCAATACCAAGAGTGGCTGCGCATCAGAAATGTCCTCTTGATATGGATCGGAAAATAATTCCAGTGACTCAAGCGGAAGGTATGTGGTGGTGGTGGTGGTGGTCGTGTTGTTGGTGGTAGTGTCTTTGGGGGTGCACATAGCAGAGAGTGAAGAAGAGGGTGCAGATCGAGAGGATGAGGAGGGTGCAGAAGAGTAAGGCTGAGCGAGCCACTCAACCAAGTCTGGTGCATCCTTTAAAGTAATTGAACGCACCTTCTGCAACTTCCCACTTTGGCTCAAGCCTGTTGCTCCTGCCCTACCCCTACCACCCCTGCGGAAGGGCCTGCCTCTTCCTCTGCATGTCATTTTTTAAATGACCCTGTGACAAAACTCTTAGTCCCTATACCGCTGAAGGACTGCTGCAGTATAGGTGAGCGGTCAGCAGTGGTGCACGTCAACCCTATCTATTGTGGACCTATAGCGGTCCTTACAGAACAGCAGACTGTACCGCACTCAAGCCTATGTACCGTAGCACCCTATACCAAGTTACCAGTCCTTATAAGAACTTTTGTGGACCAAGCAGGTTGTGTATTAGTGTTTAGCAGACTGTACGTCAGTCCCTATACCGCTGAAGGACTGCTGCAGTATAGGTGAGCGGTCAGCAGTGGTGCACGTCAACCCTATCTATTGTGGACCGATAGCGGTCCTTACAGAACAGCAGACTGTACCGCACTCAAGCCTATGTACCGTAGCACCCTATACCAAGTTACCAGTCCTTATAAGAACTTTTGTGGACCAAGCAGGTTGTGTATTAGTGTTTAGCAGACTGTACGTCAGTCCCTATACCGCTGAAGGACTGCTGCAGTATAGGGCAGCGGTCAGCAGTGGTGCACGTCAACCCTATCTATTGTGGACCGATAGCGGTCCTTACAGAACAGCAGACTGTACCGCACTCAAGCCTATGTACCGTAGCACCCTATACCAAGTTACCAGTCCTTATAAGAACTTTTGTGGAACAAGCAGGTTGTGTGTTAGTGATTAGCAGACTGTACGTCAGTCCCTATACCGCTGAAGGACTGCTGCAGTATAGGTGAGCGGTCAGCAGTGGTGCACGTCAACCCTATCTATTGTGGACCGATAGCGGTCCTTACAGAACAGCAGACTGTACCGCACTCAAGCCTATGTACCGTAGCACCCTATACCAAGTTACCAGTCCTTATAAGAACTTTTGTGGACCAAGCAGGTTGTGTATTAGTGTTTAGCAGACTGTACGTCAGTCCCTATACCGCTGAAGGACTGCTGCAGTATAGGGCAGCGGTCAGCAGTGGTGCACGTCAACCCTATCTATTGTGGACCTATAGCGGTCCTTACAGAACAGCAGACTGTACCGCACTCAAGCCTATGTACCGTAGCACCCTATACCAAGTTACCAGTCCTTATAAGAACTTTTGTGGACCAAGCAGGTTGTGTATTAGTGTTTAGCAGACTGTACGTCAGTCCCTATACCGCTGAAGGACTGCTGCAGTATAGGTGAGCGGTCAGCAGTGGTGCACGTCAACCCTATCTATTGTGGACCGATAGCGGTCCTTACAGAACAGCAGACTGTACCGCACTCAAGCCTATGTACCGTAGCACCCTATACCAAGTTACCAGTCCTTATAAGAACTTTTGTGGACCAAGCAGGTTGTGTATTAGTGTTTAGCAGACTGTACGTCAGTCCCTATACCGCTGAAGGACTGCTGCAGTATAGGGCAGCGGTCAGCAGTGGTGCACGTCAACCCTATCTATTGTGGACCGATAGCGGTCCTTACAGAACAGCAGACTGTACCGCACTCAAGCCTATGTACCGTAGCACCCTATACCAAGTTACCAGTCCTTATAAGAACTTTTGTGGAACAAGCAGGTTGTGTGTTAGTGATTAGCAGACTGTACGTCAGTCCCTATACCGCTGAAGGACTGCTGCAGTATAGGTGAGCGGTCAGCAGTGGTGCACGTCAACCCTATCTATTGTGGACCGATAGCGGTCCTTACAGAACAGCAGACTGTACCGCACTCAAGCCTATGTACCGTAGCACCCTATACCAAGTTACCAGTCCTTATAAGAACTTTTGTGGACCAAGCAGGTTGTGTATTAGTGTTTAGCAGACTGTACGTCAGTCCCTATACCACTGAAGGACTGCTGCAGTATAGGGCAGCGGTCAGCAGTGGTGCACGTCAACCCTATCTATTGTGGACCGATAGCGGTCCTTACAGAACAGCAGACTGTACCGCACTCAAGCCTATGTACCGTAGCACCCTATACCAAGTTACCAGTCCTTATAAGAACTTTTGTGGAACAAGCAGGTTGTGTGTTAGTGATTAGCAGACTGTACGTCAGTCCCTATACCGCTGAAGGACTGCTGCAGTATAGGTGAGCGGTCAGCAGTGGTGCACGTCAACCCTATCTATTGTGGACCGATAGCGGTCCTTACAGAACAGCAGACTGTACCGCACTCAAGCCTATGTACCGTAGCACCCTATACCAAGTTACCAGTCCTTATAAGAACTTTTGTGGACCAAGCAGGTTGTGTATTAGTGTTTAGCAGACTGTACGTCAGTCCCTATACCGCTGAAGGACTGCTGCAGTATAGGGCAGCGGTCAGCAGTGGTGCACGTCAACCCTATCTATTGTGGACCGATAGCGGTCCTTACAGAACAGCAGACTGTACCGCACTCAAGCCTATGTACCGTAGCACCCTATACCAAGTTACCAGTCCTTATAAGAACTTTTGTGGAACAAGCAGGTTGTGTATTAGTGTTTAGCAGACTGTACGTCAGTCCCTATACCGCTGAAGGACTGCTGCAGTATAGGTGAGCGGTCAGCAGTGGTGCACGTCAACCCTATCTATTGTGGACCGATAGCGGTCCTTACAGAACAGCAGACTGTACCGCACTCAAGCCTATGTACCGTAGCACCCTATACCAAGTTACCAGTCCTTATAAGAACTTTTGTGGACCAAGCAGGTTGTGTATTAGTGTTTAGCAGACTGTACGTCAGTCCCTATACCGCTGAAGGACTGCTGCAGTATAGGGCAGCGGTCAGCAGTGGTGCACGTCAACCCTATCTATTGTGGACCGATAGCGGTCCTTACAGAACAGCAGACTGTACCGCACTCAAGCCTATGTACCGTAGCACCCTATACCAAGTTACCAGTCCTTATAAGAACTTTTGTGGAACAAGCAGGTTGTGTGTTAGTGATTAGCAGACTGTACGTCAGTCCCTATACCGCTGAAGGACTGCTGCAGTATAGGGCAGCGGTCAGCAGTGGTGCACGTCAACCCTATCTATTGTGGACCGATAGCGGTCCTTACAGAACAGCAGACTGTACCGCACTCAAGCCTATGTACCGTAGCACCCTATACCAAGTTACCAGTCCTTATAAGAACTTTTGTGGACCAAGCAGGTTGTGTATTAGTGTTTAGCAGACTGTACGTCAGTCCCTATACCGCTGAAGGACTGCTGCAGTATAGGGCAGCGGTCAGCAGTGGTGCACGTCAACCCTATCTATTGTGGACCGATAGCGGTCCTTACAGAACAGCAGACTGTACCGCACTCAAGCCTATGTACCGTAGCACCCTATACCAAGTTACCAGTCCTTATAAGAACTTTTGTGGAACAAGCAGGTTGTGTGTTAGTGATTAGCAGACTGTACGTCAGTCCCTATACCGCTGAAGGACTGCTGCAGTATAGGGCAGCGGTCAGCAGTGGTGCACGTCAACCCTATCTATTGTGGACCGATAGCGGTCCTTACAGAACAGCAGACTGTACCGCACTCAAGCCTATGTACCGTAGCACCCTATACCAAGTTACCAGTCCTTATAAGAACTTTTGTGGAACAAGTGAGTTGTGAATGTTTAGCAGACTGCAGCAGAAGGGCAGCAGTCAAGTATAATATCCTTTCTATATTTGGAAGAAAGAATATTATACATGTACAAGCCTATTACTGTACCACTGATACCAGTCCTGAAAAGAACCTTTGTGGAACTAATAATAACAGCAAGTCTTTAAAATTACCCTCACTGCCTGACAACACTGCTTCCTTCCTGTCCCTATACAAATTGGCAAAAAAAGAGAACGATTAGTGGTTACTGGAACAGCTCTTTTGTGGACCTTGATAGTAACAGCTAATGATGATGATGATGATGATGATGATGAAAGACTAATCTGGCTGTCCCTGTAGCATACACCGTCCTTTCCCTTTCTCTAAACTAACAAAAGACACTCAGGCTGCTGCAAGAATCAGCAGCACAGCAAACCTATCAACACCTAACACCTATACCAGTCCTGAAAAGAACTTTTGTGTACCAAATAGCTAGTGGTTTATCTCTCCCTACTCCACACAGGAACCTGTCCCTATCTTAACAGAAGAAAGAATGTAAAATGGCCACCGGATCGGGTGTATTTATAGGTTAGGGGGAATGTACAAGTGTCCATGTGCTGTCATGTCTCAATTGGCTGTCCTGTATCACATGATAAACGTGTCACCAAAGGTTAAAGTTCTTGTATACATTAAACACGTAAGTCCGCCGCGGCGAACGACGGAAAAAGGCGTTCGAACGTGCGGACCGCGAATGTCGGAAATTCGCCGCGAAACGACCGCCGGGCGAACCGTTCGGCCATCACTAGTTAACAGCAGCGGGAGCCAATGGCGCTTCCAATAAGGAGGGAGAGCCCCAAACAGCTGAGTCTCTCATGCAACATCGCTGGATCGAGATGGGATAAGTATTAGGTGGCTGAGGGTGGAATAGAATTCATAGAATGCATTAAGATAAAAAAAACTTCTGTCTATACAAGCATTTTAAGTTTTGGATATGTAGGGATTATTTTTGGAGAATAAAGAAATAGTTCAGTGTCACTCACTGTAACACAACATTTTATGACAGTCACCTATAATAATAACTAGCTCACCTTGTGGATGGGGTTTTTGATTATGAGCATTTTTGGACTTGTTTATAGCATTTTTTCTCTTCTCTTCCTCTCTCCTCTGCTGCTCCTCCTGGATTCTTCTCTGCTCTTCTATTCTCTGTCGTTCCTTAAATCTTTCCAGCTCTTCACTCGCTCTCCGCCTCTCCTCTTCTTTAATAGTTTCTATTTGTTTTCTTTCTTTTTCATCAATCTAAAAAAAAAAAAAAAAAAAAAAAAAGTAAAAAATCCTATTATTAAAGGGGTTGTAAAGTAAAATTTTTTATTTTTTTAAAATAACAAACATGTCATACTTACCTCCACTGTGCAGCTCGTTTTGCACAGAGTGGCCCCGAACCTGCTCTTCTGGGGTCCCTCGGCGGCTGTCTCAGCTTCCTCCCGCAGGTGCTTCTCACGTTAATGCGAGCTCCCTCGCATTGGTGAGAAGCACTGCGGGCGCGCTCCCGTGATACAGCCGGCGGCTATAGCCGCTCGCTGTATCACAAGGCCCCACCCCCCGGCGCGCTGCGTCATTGGATGTGATTGACAGCAGCGCGAGCCAATGGCTGCGCTGCTTTCAATCCATCCACTCCAGCCAATCAGCGGCCAGGCTGAGCGGCAAAGAGGACGGCGGGGGCGAGCGCGGGATTTTCGAGGGGTCAGGTAAGTAAAACGGGGGGACTGGGGGCGCCGGCAGTGTCAGATGTTTTTTCACCTTAATGCATAGAATGCATTAAGGTGAAAAAACATTTACCTTTACAACCCCTTTAAAGTAATTTTAACAACAACTTACCTGTTTTGTTTGTGTCTCCATCCCCTCAGATAGCATTGCTCTGGGAAATCCCACATAGTAACTACTATGTCTCTGTGTCCTGTGATGTACGATAAAGAAAATAGGATTTTTTTAACAGGTTACTTGTAAAATCCTTTTCTTGGAGTACATCACGGGACACAGAGACATAGTAGTTACTATGTGGGTTACTATGTGGGTTATATAGGCCACCTTTAGGTGATGGACACTGGCACACCCTAAGACAGGAAGTCCACTCCCTATATAACCCCTCCCATTACTGGGAGTACTTCAGTTTTTGTAGCAAAACAATATACATGTATCAAAAGAGGGGAGGGACCTCTGTGTCCCGTGATGTACTCCAAGAAAAGGATTTTACAAGTAAGCTGTTATAAAAATCCTATTTTCTCACAGAGCCATAGTAATTACTATGTGGGATGTCCCAGAGCAATGCTATCTGAGGGGATGGAGACACAAACAAAAGTAGGGTGCAATCAGACCTGAGGACCTATACTGCTGCCTGCAGCACTCTGCACCCAAAGTCAATATACTCATGTCTTCTCACATCCACCTGATAGAATCTGGTGAATGTATGGACTGAAGATCGAGTTGCGGCCTTGCAGATTTGAGCCATGGAGGCCTGGTGATGCACTGCCCATGAAGCACTAATAGCCCTGGTGGAGTGCACTTTGATTTGAAAAGGTGTAACTTTCCTCTTCAAACCATGAGCTTGAATAATTACTTGCCGAATCCACTCAGCAATAGTAGATTTAGACGCTGCCTGTCCTTTTCTAGGACCTTCAGGCAACACAAACAAAACATAATTTTTCTGAACCTGAGCAGGCCCCCTCCAAATAGATTTTGATCGCTCTCACTACATCCAGAGAATGTAGTGACATTTCTTCCGTAGAACAGAGTTCTGGAAAAAAATGAAGGCAGAACAATATCCTGGTTTAAGGAGGGGTATGGATATCTCCTATCTCCCAATGGAGACATCAACAAGGGAAAATGAGCATAAGGACTGTTACGGGGCACATAGAATATATTAACTCATAAGAATTCAATATCAAAGCAATAAATCATATTTAAAAACAATTTGTTTGAAAAAGACATATAAAAATAAATAAATGAAACATTCCAAAATACAGTTGGTAGAGACGAATGAGGTAATTATTCAACTAGTTTCGCTTCATAGCTTCATCAGGATATTACCTAAGTCTGGAGATATATCCTGGTTTAGATAAAAACCTGAAACCACCTTCAGTAAAAAAGCTAGGATGAGGACGCAATACTACTGTGAATGATTCACTACTGTGAATGATTAAATATGGCTCTTACAAGAAAGAGCTGCCAACCTTCTTGCAGAGGAAATGGCTATCAGAAAAACTAGCTTCCTTGTCAAAAGGACCAAGGGAATATGTCGTCTCGGCTCAAAAGGCTGTTTCTGTAATGCTGACAGAACTAAATTCAAGTCCCAAAGGGTCAGGGGTGCTCTAACCGGTGATTAAGCTGAGGACCCAACCTAGGTATTCCAGGTAGTTGACTGTGGTGACCAAGCTTTGGTCTAAGTGGGCTACCAACCAGGCTATTAAGAGCAGGTCATCTAGGTAAGCTATAATCGTTATACCCTGGGCCCTTAATCTGGCCAGAGGAGGGGCCAGGACCTTTGTAAACACCCGAGGTGCAGTAGCTAGACCAAAAATGTAGAGCTACAAACTGAAAATTAAGTTTTTCCACTATGAAACGCAGATATTGCTGATGAGCGGGGGAAATAGGTACAGGCAGGTATGCATCATTGATGTTGATTGATGCCAGAAGTTCTCTTCCTTGTAGGATGGAGACTACTGATCGGATTGATTCCATGCAAAAAGATAGAATTTTTAGGAACCGGTTTAGATCTTTGAGATCCAGAATGAGTCTGACATCTCCATTTGATGTTGGCACCATGAAAAGGTTTGAATAAAACCCCAATCCCTGCTCTTCCATGGGAACCACCATGATTGCTTTTTGTGACAAAAGTCGCTCCATGCTTGAAGTCGCTCCATGCTTTTCCCACTTGAAATCTTTTGGATATAATTGTCCAAATCATCTGCAAACAGCCTTAGACAGCGAAAGGGAAAACCAGCCAGGAGCTTTTTGCATAGCGTTTCGGCTGACCAATTTTTCAACCATAAGATTTTATGCATATGCACAAACCCAAGTGTAAGGCGAGAGGTCTTAAGGATAGAATCTCTGATTGCGTCAACTGCAAAACACAAAGCCGCTGGCAGCTCGGCTAGCTCCTGGGCCTGCTGTTCAGGGAAAACCTTGAGCACCTGTTTCAAGTGGTCTCTCAAGGCTTGACATATGCCAATTGCCACCACTGCAGGTTGAGCTACTGAACCTGCCATGGAAAAAATGCTTTTTAACAGGAATTCCAACTTTTTAATCGGTCGGATCCCTAAGCATTTGAGCGTTGTCAGCAGGACAAGTCAAACTTTTATTTACAGAGGATATAGCAGCGTAAATTGCTGGTATACCCCACATCTTTGTAAATGTTTCCTCCATAAGATAAAGTGGGAGGGAAAAAATGTTTATCTGGGTGATTCCACTCATAATAAATAAGCTTTTCCAGCAAAGAATGAACAGGAAAAGCATGAACAGCTTGAGGAGGCTTCAGTGAACCCAACAAGAAGTGGGCTTTTCAACTGATTCAGTTACGGGTAATGTAAATGTGGAGCGGACCATTTCAGTAAGAGAATTCACCAGCAATTTCTCACCCTGTGAAGCTGAAGATGGTCCTTCCCCACTTGATTCCTCAGAAGAGCTGTCATTAGTCTCTTCCTGGTCCCCTGCGGGGGATTTGTCTCCCCTTGCCCAGAGTTCTTCTGTTTGAGGGTCCTGGGGAAGGGGACCTAATGCGTTTTCTACCACTTTGTGAAGATGCAATTAAGGCCACTAATCTTTCCTCCAATCCACTCATGGCTGAGGAAAAAACCTGTAAATATATATAGGGGCTGAAATGCCGGAAGCAATTGCAGCCCCTAACCCCGACGGCTCACTCTGACCAGCCTCCCTAGGTCTTTCTGGAGTGGATGAGAGAGGAGGGCGTGTGGATGGAGAGCCACCATGGCCTCTAGTCTGGAAAGAAGCTGTGGGGGGACATTCCTGAAAAGAGAAAAACCCCCTTCCCACATCCTGCCTGGAGCTTGGGACACAGAGCAAGACTGACAAGCATGGAACAGGTACGTGCTCTTGACAACCCCTGGTGGCGAGTTTATGCATAGCAACATTTACTTAAAAGGAGAAAACCCACAAGAATAAAAAAATGTCCTTTGGAATCTCCTTTACCTTATCCGGCTGCAAGTTTCTGTGGTAAACCAAACAAACCCAATCTTTACCCCTCCGTTAAATAAACCTTCAGGAACCAGAGCCCCTTGTTATCGGGGGATCCACACTCCTGGGCCTGTAAAGCACCCCGCCAGGAAAATATGGCTGAAAAAAAACAAACACTGGAGCCTGGGGTCCAGCTCTCTAAAAAGAGTAGCGTTATAGGCAGAACCTTGTTTCTTCAGACACGAGGCCCGGATACCACTCAATTTGGCCTGGAAAAGACACTATGAATGGATCCGGTTGCATGGCTTGCCCTAGCAAAGATTTCTCCAGCGGAGCTCAGCACAGCACATCTTTACTTGTGGCCAACACCTTAGACACTGGCGAAAGAAACTGAGGTACTCCCAGTAATGGGAGGGGTTATACAGGGAGTGAACTTCCTGTCTTAGAGTGTGCCAGTGTCCATCACCTAAAGGTGGCCTATATAACCCACATAGTAACTACTATGGCTCTGTGACCCGTGATGTATGATAAAGAAATTTATTTTTATTTTAAAATTTATGTGAATATGACTCCCCATACTGTATATGGAATACATATCCATCAGTAAATAATAATTTCAACAAAATATGGTGGCGATCAATGCTTTTATTTGTAGGGAAAATTTCAAAAAAGGCTTATATAGTCATCCACATTGAGTTAGTAAAACATTATACAGCTTTGTTGATTACTTATATAAAATAACCATGACCTGAGAGTAAACTTTGGGATAAAAGAGTCATTTGTTTAGTTCCCACTTAAACCCTGCACAGGTTATATGTACAGTACATCCAGAAAGTATTCACCGCGTTTCACTTTTTCCACATTTTGTTATGTTACAGCCTTATTCCAAAATGTATTAAATTCATTATTTTCCTCAAAATTCTACAAACAATACCCCATAATGACAATGTGAAAGTTTGCTTGAAATATTTGCAAAATTAATAAAAAAAAAAAAAAAAAAGTACATTCAGTGTACATTCTAACACCCCTTTCACACCAGGGCGTTTTGCAGGCGCTATAGCGTTAGAAATAGTGCCTGCAATCCGCCCTAAAGAAGCTGTACCATTGTATGCAGTGTGAAAGCCCGAGGGCTTTCACACTACAGCGGTGTGCTGGCAGGATGTCAGGAAAAGTCCTGCCAGCAGCTTCTTTGGAGCGGTGAAGGAGCGGTGTGTTTACCGCTGCTCCCCATTGAAATCAATGGGGCAGCGCTGTAATACCGCCGGCAAAACGCTGCTATTGCGGCGTATTGCCGGTGGTTTTAACCCTTTCTCGGCCGCTAGCAGGGGTAAAAGCGCCCCGCTAGCGGCCGGAATGCGCCGCAAATCCACCGGTAAAACGCCGCTAAAAATAGCGGCGTTTTACCGCCCACACTATCGGCAGGGTGGTGTGAAAGGGGTCTAAAAGTATTCACAGCCTTTGCCACGACACTCAAAAATGAGCTCAGGTGCATCCTGTTTCCACTGATCATCCTTGAGATGTTTCTACAACTTGATTGGAGTATACCTGTGGTAAATTCAGTTGACTGGACATGATTTGGAAAAGGCACACACCGGTCAATATAAGGTCCCACAGTTAACAGTACATGTCAGAGCACAAAGAAAGCCATGAAGTCCAAGGAATTGTCTGGAGACCTCCGAGACAGTATTCTATCAAGGCACAGAGCTGGGGAAGGGTACAGAAAACTTTCTGCAGCATTGAAGGTCCCAATTAGCGCAGTGACCCCCATCATCCGTAAATGGAAGAAGTTTGGAACCACTAGGACTCTTTCTAGAGCGGGCCGTCCGGCCAAAATGAACAATCAGGGGAGAAAGGCCTTAGTCAGGGAGGTGACCAAGAACCCGATAGTCACTCTGACAGAGCTCCAGCATTTCTCTGTGGAGAGAGAAGAACCTTCCAGAAGAACGACCATCTCTGCAGAACTCCACCAATCAGGCCTGTATGGTAGAGTGGCCAGACAGAAGCCACTCCTCAATAAAAGGCACATGACAGTCCAATTGAAGTTTGCCAAAAGGCACCTGAAGGACTCTCAGACCATGAGAAACAAAATTCTCTGGTCTGATGAAACAAAGATTGAACTCTTTAGCCTGAATGGCAAGTGTCATGTCTGGAGGAAACAGGCACCGCTCATCAAATGGCCAATACTATCCCTACAGTGAAGCATTGTGGCAGCAGCATCATGCTGTGGGGATGTTTTTCAGCAGCAGGAACTGGGAGACTAGTCAGGAACGAGGGAAAGATGAATGTAACAACTTACAGAGACATCCTTGATGAAAACCTGCTCCAGAGCGCTCTGGATCTTAGACTGGGGTGAAGGTTCATCTTCCAACAGGACAACTACCCTAAGCACACAGTCAAGCTAAAAATAAGTGGCTACAGAACAACTGTGAGTGGACCAACCAGAGCCCAGACTTGAACCCGATTAAACATCTCTGGAGAGATCTGAAAATGGCTGTGCACCAACGCTCCCATCCAACCTGATGGAGCTTGAGAGGTCCTGCAAAATAGAATGGGAGAAACTGCCCAAAAATAGGCACGTGAAGCTTGTAGCATTATACACAAAAAGCCTTGAGGCTGTCATTGGTGCCAAAGGCACTTCAACAAACTATTGAGCAAAGGCTGTGAATACTTAAGTACATGTGATTTTGTTTTTTATTTTTAATAAATATGCAATGATTTCAAACAAACTTCTTTCATGTTGTCATTATGGGGTATTGTTTGTAGAATTTTGGGGAAAATAATTAATCAAATCCATTTTGGAATAAGGCAGTAACATAGCAAAACGTGGGAAAAGTGAAGCGCTGTGAATACTTTCGGGACGCACGGAAATTTAGGCCGGCTGCAAGGCAGGGGAAAGACGGGTGACATCACCCATGTGCATACTATGGCCCATTTTGTTTCTGTAGATGGAGGGTAACGTCACCCATAGGCTTCCTATGGTCCATCCTGATCCAAAGCATACATTTTATAGAGATTGTAAATGTAAAAAATGTTTTCCTTTGAAATACGGTAACAAACATGTTATACTTACCTCCTCTGTGCAATGGTTTTGCCCCAATTGCACCCTTACATTTCTTGTTGCATTCTTTTTAACGTTTAAATGCTGATGATGATCCCTCAACCTTGTATTTTTTGAAGGCCTTCTCTTTTGCTTTTATATGCAGTTTTACATTGGCGTTAAGCCACCCAAGACTTTTGTTCGCTCTTTTAAATTTATTAACCACACACCCCCTCAGGTTAGGGGGCCTATAGCATACTCCCAGTATTATTTTCCCCTTAGCTTCAAATCCCTTTGGAGCTCCAATAAGGATTACACCTCCTCCCTATCTCCCCTAGTGATGTAATCTTTTAGCCCTTGTACACACGGTCGGAGATTCCGACAACCAAATCCATCAGATTTTGTCAGATGGATTTTGTCCGAAACTGTTGCATACACACGGTCGGACGAAGTTGTCGGAAAATCCGATCGTTCAGAACGTGATGACATTATTTTGTTACGACGGGACTACGTTCAGGCTAGTAGCCAATAGCTTTGGTCTAGGAATTTGATCTGAGCATGCGTGGCACTTTGTCCGATCGGAATTCTCTACACATGATCGGAGTATATCCGATCGGAGCATTTTGTCGGAAAATATTTCCGGCAAGTTGGAAAATTTGGTCCGACGGATATTCCGACGGAAAAACAATCCGATGCAGACCACACACAGTCGGAATATCCGACAAAACGCTCCGATCGGACACATTCCGTCGGAATCTCCGATCGTGTGTACAAGGGCTTACATTCACTTGTATATTATTCTTGATAGACAGGCATACCCCTCCCCCTTTTTTACCCTCTCTATCAATGCAATAAAGGTTATGCCCCTGAATAGTTGCCAGCCAATCATGAGAGCTGCTGAACCAAGTCTCAAATTCCCACAAAACCCGAACAAAGGTATCTCTAGTTCACCCATCTTGTCCGTCAGGCTCCTGGCATTGGTAAACATGCCACATAGTTTAGACTGGTCGCATACTATCCTCTTATTGGGTGTTCCGAGATTGCAACTAGGACTTGTTACTATACTTACCTTGGGTTTATGTGCTTTTGTCAACCTACCACTAATGCCCCAAATACTACCCTCTGCACTGTTCCGTGCTGACTATCTCTACCTCGGGACCCTCCCCCGTCACCTAGTTTAAAAACCCCTCTAACTTTCGGGCCATCTTTACTCCAAGCAGATCTGCACCCTCCTTAGGTGCAGTCCATCCCTTCTATAGTACTGTTGACCGACTGAGAAGTTGGCCTAGTCCTCCAGGAGCCCAAACCCCTTGCTGTGGGCCACTCATGGGGGTTCACTCCTGAACCTTGCTTGTTGAGTCTATTGTCACATTTTTATTGCTGTTTGTATCCATGCTGGGGAGAGCTCCTCTCACTTCCTGTGCCAGTTATCACTGTGTACCAGATAAGCATTTAAAAAAAAGGTAGCTGATCGCCATAAAACACAACAGGTGAGATCTACCAATGCCATCTGAGTACAGCCTAAAGGCTAGTATACACGGCCCGAATATTTGGCCTGTGTGTACAGCAGCCTATCCGACAGAAGCCAGTCCAAGGACTGGCTTGTATTGAAAGGGCATGCTGGAAAACCAGCAACTGATCAGCAGTCACCCTGTCACAATACAATAGTTAAGAGGGGGAGATCGCTGTACTAACATCGCTTGTATAGCTATCTGTCGTTTTTTTTTTCTTTCAGTCTGCTGGGTTGAATGAATAAAAACACCCTGTGTGTACCCGGCATAAGGCTGGTCACAGATGGATAGCTCCATTCACACAATCAAGGAGGATAGGGGAAGCCTCACTGCTGAGACATTGTATTCTGACAGCAGGGACTCTCTACTGTCAATTTACACTGATCAGCAGCTACAGCCCATTAGCTGCAGCTGCTAAATGAGTAAAAATGTTGCAACAATTATGTTCGACAGAAGTCGATCACTAGATTTACCTCTGTCGTGCAGGGGACACACAGAGCGGGGCTCAGGAGCAAGCACGCATGAGACTTGCTATGGGGGCCTCCGGCAGTGGAGAGGAGACAGGAGCACGAGCTAGGGGCCCTAGAAGAGGAGGATCAGGGATGCTCTGTGCAAAACTATTACACAGAGCAGGTAAGTGTGACATGTTTGTTACCTTTAAAAAAAAAAAAATATCCTTTAAAAATCACAAAGCCTAGTACATACTGGCCGAATCTCAGGCAACGTTGGTCGGTTCATTAGAAACTGTCCGTCATTCAGCCTGTGTGTACCACAGTTGGTCCAACAGAAGCCGGCTGTTCAGACACACCTTTCATGAAATGGGACAATGCTCAAGAAGAACCATCTTATTATTCTTATTCACACGTGTTGCATCGCTTGTAGCGTGAAGCTGGAAAAAAGCTTCTTTGGGGCCCTAGACTTGATAATGCACATTATTTAGGTACTACCATTTAAACGCCTATGTGGCCAAAAACATGTGATTTTGCACCTGTACTTCAAGTAAGGAAAAAAAAGCCTCTAAATTGCTGTGTGTCAGTAAGGCAAGTCATCGGTCACGTTAGTTCCTCCCCCACATCTGAGAGCAATGTTAAGCCCCTCTACAGGTACACGCTTCTGTCTCGCTTTGAAATGTTTAGTAATGGCATGACATAGGCTCCTTTTTATTAAATCAGACATCATCATGTATGTTACTGACCTTCATCATGACCTCCAGAGAGTACTTCTCGTTTTCTCTCTTCCTCATCGCTTTGGCCTCTGCATCTTCTTTAGCTTTCTCCTGCACTCTAGCAACAGCTTTCTCTCTGACTTTCTGCATTGCTTCCTTTTCCACTAAAAAATAAGAAAAAGCAAAATAAAACTAGGGGGCTTACATAAGTGAGCATAAAAGATCTGCATATTGTTTAGTTCAAGAACAGCTGTAATTTAATAAAACGTAGTGACCTTCCCTTCCCCAGCCTTGCAGAACTAGTCTGCAACCTCCTAATAGCCCGTACATACGATCTGGAAATCGGACGACACATATCGAAAATGGAGAGGTTACTAAAGTTACGAAAATTCTCGTACAACAGAATAAAAATAAATTGGAAGTGATGTAATGTGTTGCAGTGTATTTGTATCGTATTTTTGGATGACAACTGTGCCGATTATACGAAAATCGTACGATCTGGTATCATATGAGAAAAATTTTCATGCTTTTCCGAGCTGTTAATATCGGATGAACTGTCGTGATTGGCTCTCGAAAGCTCTGTACTAATAATCAGCTTATCGTGCAATTGCTTTGAGCGGTAGGAGTGGTATTTTTCGTCCGATTTTCAGGCCATGTTTACAGGCCATAAAGCTGGCCAGTTCAGCAGGGACCGTCCAAATTTGTATCCATGTATGGGCACTGCAGCTAAACAGAAGCTGATCTACCGATCGTCTTCTGTTAAGCTGCTCTAACGGGGAAAAGCATCTCAATTAGCACTGCAGGCAATAGGCCTCAGCATTGATCTGTGTATTCTGACAGTGGGGGGAGTCTCCCCGCTGTCAGAATACAATAGTGCAGCAGGGAGGCATTCAGCCCCAATCACTTCAGAAGTGTTGATGGGACAATCAATTCAGTTTTTTTCACTCAGACAGCAGGAAGCATACCCATCTCTCCTCCATGTTCTTTGTTCCTACTAGGGATGCACCGAATGGGTTTTTTGGTGCCGAAACCGATACCGAAAATGAAAAATACACTAGGCCGAAAACCGAAACCGATACCGAAACAGCACCGATACCGAAAATGACTGTTTTTAAAAAATATTTTTATACAGGAGGTGGTCAGAGACTAGGGACATGGTACAGGAGATGGTCAGAGACTGGGGACATGGTACAGGAGGTGGTCAGAGACTGGGGACATGGTACAGGAGGTGGTCAAAGACTGGGGACATGGTACAGGAGGTGGTCAGAGACTGGGGACATGGTACAGGAGGTGGTCAGAGACTGGGGACATGGTACAGGAGGTGGTCAGAGACTGGGGACATGGTACAGGAGGTGGTCAGAGACTGGGGACATGGTACAGGAGGTGGTCAGAGACTGGGGACATGGTACAGGAGGTGGTCAGAGACTGGGGACATAGTACAGGAGGTGGTCAGAGACTGGGGACATGGTACAGGAGGTGGTCAGAGACTGGGGACATGGTACAGGAGGTGGTCAGAGACTGGGGACATGGTACAGGAGGTGGTCAGAGACTGGGGACATGGTACAGGAGGTGGTCAGAGACTGGGGACATGGTACAGGAGGTGGTCAGAGACTGGGGACATGGTACAGGAGGTGGTCAGAGACTGGGGACATGGTACAGGAGGTGGTCAGAGACTGGGGACACGGTACAGGAGGTGGTCAGAGACTGGGGACACGGTACAGGAGGTGGTCAGAGACTGGGGACACGGTACAGGAGGTGGTCAGAGACTGGGGACACGGTACAGGAGGTGGTCAGAGACTGGGGACACGGTACAGGAGGTGGTCAGAGACTGGGGACACGGTACAGGAGGTGGTCAGAGACTGGGGACACGGTACAGGAGGTGGTCAGAGACTGGGGACACGGTACAGGAGGTGGTCAGAGACTGGGGACACGGTACAGGAGGTGGTCAGAGACTGGGGACACGGTACAGGAGGTGGTCAGAGACTGGGGACACGGTACAGGAGGTGGTCAGAGACTGGGGACACGGTACAGGAGGTGGTCAGAGACTGGGGACACGGTACAGGAGGTGGTCAGAGACTGGGGACACGGTACAGGAGGTGGTCAGAGACTGGGGACACGGTACAGGAGGTGGTCAGAGACTGGGGACACGGTACAGGAGGTGGTCAGAGACTGGGGACACGGTACAGGAGGTGGTCAGAGACTGGGGACACGGTACAGGAGGTGGTCAGAGACTGGGGACACGGTACAGGAGGTGGTCAGAGACTGGGGACACGGTACAGGAGATGGTCAGAGACTGGGGACACGGTACAGGAGATGGTCAGAGACTGGGGACACGGTACAGGAGATGGTCAGAGACTGGGGACGTGGTACAGGAGATGGTCAGAGACTGGGGACGTGGTACAGGAGATGGTCAGAGACAGAGGACGTGGTACAGGAGATGGTCAGAGACAGAGGACGTGGTACAGGAGATGGTCAGAGACTGGGGACCTGGTACAGAAGATGGTCAGAGACTGGGGACATGGTACAGGAGATGGTCAGAGACAGAGGACGTGGTACAGGAGGCATCCCCCATTGCAGGCCAGTGTGCCCCATTGCAGGCCAGTGTGCCCCATTGCAGGCCAGTGTGCCCCATTGTAGCCCATTGCAGCCAGTGTGTCCACTTTTGCAGCCTGTGTGTCCACTTTTGCAGCCTGTGTGTCCACTTTTGCAGCCTGTGTGTCCACTTTTGCAGCCTGTGTGCCCCCTTTTGCAGCCTGTGTGCCCCCTTTTGCAGCCTGTGTGCCCCCTTTTGCAGCCTGTGTGCCCCCTTTTGCAGCCTGTGTGTCCCCTTTTGCAGCCTGTGTGTCCCCTTTTGCAGCCTGTGTGCCCCCTTTTGCAGCCTGTGTGCCCCCTTTTGCAGCCTGTGTGCCCCCTTTTGCAGCCTGTGTGTCCCCTTTTGTTGCAGCCTGTGTAGGGAAGAGAGGCGCCTCCTCCGCCTGTTTGATCACAGCGCCGGGAACATCACAGCTTTCATTTCAATAGCTGTGTGTTCCCAACCGCACGCCGTCACACGCAGCCCCTTCCCCTTGTCCGGGCACTTTGATAGACAGATCATCCGTCCAATCCTGCGGATGATCTGTCTATCTAAGTGCCCGGACAAGGGGGAGGGGCTGCGTGTGACGGCGCGGAGGCGGCTCTCCTGCGCTATACACCCCCCATGATGGGCGTCACCAGGGGCGGGGGGGCGGAGCCCCGCCCCCACCCAGACCACGCCCCATTTTCGGCTCCTTTATCGGCCGTTTTTCTCTTTCGGCAAATTGCCGAAAAGGGCATTTTCGGCCGATATGTTTCGGCGGCGGCGAAATTTCGGTGCATCACTAGTTCCTACGATTTTATCCCAATTTATATCTTCTAGCAAGGTTCGTAGTTTAGGATAGGCTCTTTTAAAATTCAGTGTCTTTGTATTTCCCTTATGTTTCCTATTTGTGTGATTTATACTGAAGCCAATTGCCTTGTGATGGCTGTTTCCTAAATTGCCCCGTATTACCACATCTGCGATCAGGTCTGTATTGCTGGTAATCAGTAGGTCTAGTAACGCTTTGTTTCTAGTTGGTGCGTCTACCATCTGACCATCTGAAATTGTGCGTCTACCATCTGACTCATGAAATTATCCTGCAAGACATTTAGTAACTGACGAGCCTTAGACCAATCTATGTCTGGATAATTAAAAATCCCCCATTATGATGACACTTTCCATCCTTGCTGCTAATATAAATTGTGATAAGACGTCCCTCTCCCCCTCTTCCCTCAGGTTAGGGGGCCTATAGCATACTCCTAACATTATGCCGCATACACACGACCGGTTTTTCCTTCAGAATAAACTCTGATGGTTTTTCTAACGGAGTTCCGCTGAAACAGGCTTGCCTACATACGATCACACCAAAGTCTGATCGTTTAGAACGCGGTGAAGTACAACACATACGACGGGACTAGAAAAATGAAGTTCAATAGCCAGTAGCCAGTAGCTGCCCTTGCGTCATTTTTGGTCCGTCGGAACAGCATACAGATTCCGTCTGACTTCTTCTGCCGGAAAGTCTGACCGTGTATACACAGCATTACTTTTCCCTTAGTTTCATCCCTTTGGAGCTCTACCCATAAGGATTCCAACTCCTTTCTAGCTCCCCTAGTGATGTCATCTCTCACATTCACTTGTACATTATTTTTGATATACAGGCATACCCCTCCTCCTTTTTTACCCTCTCTATCCCTGCAGTAAAGGGAATACCCTTGAATTGTTGCCAGCCAATCATGAGAGCTGTTGAATCAAGTCTCTGAAATTCCCACAAAATCGAAATCCTCCTCGTACAACAGTATATCTAGTTCTCCCATCTTGTCCACCAGGCTCCTGGCATTGGTGAACATGCCACGTAATTTAGACCGGTCGCATACTGTCTTCTTATTGGGTGTTCCGATGTTGCAAATAGGACTTGTTACTATACTTACCTCGGGTTTATGTGCTTTAGTCAACCTACCACTAATGTCCCCAATACTACCCTCTGGAAAATGTTCCACGCTGACTATCTCTACCACTGGACCCTCCCCCCGTTGCCTAGTTTAAAAGCCCCTCTAACTTTTCGGCCATCTTCACTCCCAGCCAGGGCCGTCTTTAATATTGATTGGACCCCGGGCAAAACTTTGCTTTGGCCCCTACCTGCTTTGAGACATACAATAAATAGCAGCTTGACACAAAATTAGTTTACTGCATCAGATCAGGCAGCTATTGCGATGGTTGCCAGAGGTTACAGTGCATCATTACCACTCACTGACTGGTTGCTAGAGGTTACAGCACACATTACGGCTCACTGATTAGTGGTTAGAGGTTACAGCACATGATTTCTGCTTGTTAATTGGTTGCTAGAGATTACTGTGGATATGACCTCAGGGAGGCATGATATACATAACAATGCTGCTGGCCGCTGCTATTTACATATGATTGCCGGTAATTTACATGTAAACACAAGGTCTGCAGGTGAGTCATCTGTACACAGCAATAGGGCAGAGCTGGGCAGCATTAGTAGCAGCACTTCACACTGAGATATCGGGACACAGCACAGGACTAAAACCTCAAGGGACGAGGGAATTTAAACCAGGATAGTTGGCAAGTATGAGGCAGCTGCTTTGGGCCCCACAACAATGACAGGGCCCAGGGCAGCTACCCCTTTTGCCCTGCCTTAAAAACGGCCCTGCTCCCAGCAGATCTGCACCCTCCTCATTTAGATGCAGTCCGTCCCTTCTCTAGAACTGGTAACTGACCAAGAAGTCGGCCCAGTTCTCCAGGAACCCAAACCCCCCCTTTCTAGACAGATATCTTCCCACACAGCTATAGTGTGGTCCAGCAGTGAATTTGCTATGCAGGTTAATTTAATAGGGTCAAGTGAGGGTTGTTCTCATCTGTGCATAGTTCAAGTTGGAGCATCCCACTAATCCCTTCTCCTATCCAAGTTTTACAAATAAATACCAAAAAAAAAAACAAATACCCTAGGCTGATCATTGGATAACGAGCGGAAGAGTGTGCGGGTGATAGTGTGAAAATACCCAAGTGTTCGCCTGCAGGATAATCAAAGGGAGGCCCAGGAAATACTATACTCAGCAACCGCTACGGGGGAAGTGCTACGCAGACAATCTGACATGGGGCCCCATACAGCCAACCTGACATGGGGACCCATACAAGCAATGTTTCAGTTATGAATGAACACAGTGAGTGATTGAACACAATGGGTGATCGGTACCATTCAGGAAAGAAAGGGGCTGGTAAATATGACATATTTACTGCACCCTTCCCCCACTCTCAATCTTGAAGGATCCTTTTGTGTGCTTGCAGCTGCTGGTGGGAAGGAGAGGAGGGAAGCCAGCAGCACTGTGGGGGTAGAGGGGGCATACAGGGGAACCTGGCCAGGGAGAAACATACGGTGCATGGGGAGGGTGATCATGTGGCGGAGGACAGGGACAATTACGGAACCAGTCCATTGTATGGCTTTCCCTGCAGCAGCTGAAAGCCAACAGGAGGTGCGAGAAGAAGAAGAAGAAGACAACTTTCAGCTGCTGCAGACAGAGCCATACAGGGGATTGGTTATCTACGGCCATGAGTGTGGGGGAAGAGGAGGGGGCTTCCTCCATCCACTTTGTTTGTGTGGATGGAGGAATCTGTTGCTGAACACAGCCAAAAAACTGTGTATGGTCAGCTTAAGGCAGAACTTCACCCAAAAGGGGAAGTTCCGCTTTTCCACCTCATTCCCCCCTCCGTCTCTCCAATAATTGGGATATTTTATTGGAAAGGGGGGGGCACAACCTTATTCTGACAGGTAACCACTCCAATTTGTAGTCAGATCATCGCTGCGGCAATCTGAGCAGAGTTTCGGCCCCCTCCTTCCCCCCCACAGCCTCTTGGGACATGTCACAGAAGACTGTGGGACCAATTGTGGGGCGCAGCGTGGCTCACGCATGTGCAGCCGATTGTGAAGCCGCAGGGAGTCACAGTCAGCTGCCCACAGTTATGCCTAGTATACATGGGCCGAATGTTGAGAGACATGGACCAGTTCAATAAAAAACGAGCCGACATTCAGCCTGTGTGTATGTGAGCTGGTCCGACAGAAGCCCATCGTTTGCCCGCCTTCTGTGGGATGAGCATACTGGAAAACCAGCAGCCAACTGGCTCCCATCAGCACTCTAAGCTAATGGCTGAGAGCGCTGATTGAAGTGTTGTGGTGGGGGGCCGCCCGCCTGTCAGAACAGCTCAGCAGGGGGAGATTGCTGTACTTACGTTGGATCATTAGTACAGTAGCTGCGAACAGCGCTGGGTTGAATGAAAAAAACTAGTAGTGTGTACCAGGCTTTAGGATGCCAGCGTCTGCAGACCGGCAAGGAGGCAAGTCAGGTGAGGACTTTGCTGGATCTTGGGACGGGGAAGACCCCTTTCACACCGGAGTGTCTTTAAGGCGCTAAAGCGCTAAAAATAGCGCCTGAAAAAATCAGCTCCATTCCCTCCAGTGTGAAAGCCCGAGGGCTTTTACACTGGAGCGGTGTGCTGGCAGGGAGTCAGAAAAAGTCCTGCCAGCAGCTTGTTTGGATCGGTAAAGGAGCAGTGAACGCACTGCTGCTCCCCATTGAAATCAATGGGGCAGCTCTGCGATACCACCGGCAAAACACCGCTCCAGCAGCGTTTTGTGTGTGGGTTTAACCCCTTTTCGACCACTAGTGGAGGGTTAAAACCGCCCTCTAGCGGCCAAATAGCGCCACTAAAACTACGGTAAAGCAGCACTAAAAATAGCACTGCTTTACCGCTGACGCCCGGGGGCGGCTCAGTGTGAAAGGAGTGTTAGTGTGTGTTTTTAAATGTCAGCAGCTACAGTATTTGTAGTTGCTGACTTTTACATTTTTGTTTACAGGGTGAAGAATCGCTTTAAAAATTAAAAAGAATCCACACCAAACTCCACAAATATTGCTATGAATTGTTACAAAAATCCTCTTCAGCACAGGCCACACCTGCACATTGAAACTGGTCATAAACGCTTCATAAACGCTTCAACTTTCTCTTGTTCAGTCCAGTGGGCAAAATGAGGGAAATCCATTGATTACCCCATACGCACCAAGCAATGTGGAAAAAGGAATGTCAGCTGCTGGATATTGTATTCAGCAGTCACTGCTCCAGCAGCTGCTAAATAACTGAACTGTGCTTATATCTGATTGGATGCAAGGGCTGTTCAGCCAACCAATTTTGGAACTGCAACTTTGGTAAAACATTTAAAAAACAACTTTTGTTGAGCAGGGGGGCGAAGGGATCAGTGGACAGTTGCCAACCCCAGCTAGAATTTCAGCCGATTCAACAGGAATCAGCTCAAAGTCAAGCAGTGTATAGCCAGCTTGAGCCCTCAAAGGCTTGTACACATACTCAGAGTAGTCAAAGTAAATTTTCAAGTAATAGATACAGTAGATTTATGTCCACTTGGCATCCTTCTTAAAATGGAGCAGTAAGTTCCATTCCTTAAACCCCCATATAAACTATCTCAAATAATTTACTGCAGAGCTGAAGTTTCAACCTCATATAGCACATAGTATTAAAAACACATATATACACATATGCATAATGGCTTATAATGGTATGAAAGCAAAGGCTCATTTACACAGGCGGCCAGGGGTAGTAAAAGCAAATGATTGAGTTGCAGTTTTACCTCCCCAATCTAAACACAGAAATGCCGGGAACGCCTTCCCTGAGTGGTCGGGAGGGGGGTCCCGGGGGAAGCCGGGGACCATGCCGCCTATGGCTGTACACATGCTGCATCCGCGATGATTTGCTTTGCAGCCACAGCAAAAATGATATTGCACGTTGCATTCAGCTGAATGTGGCCAAACTGCCCTGCAACCTGCAGCAAGTTGGATCTGCATTTTGTGGGCTAAATCAGGCGGGGATGCGAAGGCATATCACATCCTCACTGCCTGGCAAACGCTACCATGGATCACTTTTTAAAGGGACAGCAATAATAGCCATACATGTGAACGATCCCCAAGATGGTTTAGAGGCTGAATTACAAGCACAGTGGTCATGGAAAGGCTGCATACTGGTGCTTTGCTACCCTTAAGAAGCAGAGGAAGAAATGTATTATTCAAGATGCAACTCGTCTGCGGTTTTGCACAGTGTTGCTGCAAAAAAACAAAAACAAATAAATTACCCTCACAGTATGGAGCGTACTTACTATTAGCAGCAGACAGGGTTTCCCAAATAGACGGCTCCTGCTTATGTAGGGTAAAGAGGATGACTCCATTGCCAATCTTTGCACTACTTTTGTCAACATCAATAGGGGACAGTGGAAATATTTCAAACAAGAATGGGGGGAAATTCACCTATATATTAGAAAGAGAACACAAACCGTCATTATTCATTATTGTAAGATAAAAGAAAAAGGCAGCTCAGCCCTCGCTACTCTCTACCATTCACTCTTTAACCACTTAAGCCTCTTTTTTATATGTGTTGTTTACAAGTTAAAATGGTGGCCGTTGCAATACTTTCTATCACACTGTATTTGGCAGCGGTCTTACAAGGGCACTTTTTTGGAAAAAATATTGTTTTTTTTTTATTTAAAAAAATAAGACAACAGTAAAGTTAGCCACATTTTTTTTTATACTGTGAAAGATAATGTTTTGCCGAGTAAAATGATACCCAATATGTCACGCTTCAAAATTGCACCCGCTCGTGGAATGGCGACAAACTTTTCCCCTTAAAAATATCCAGGGCTAGAATTATTGCTCTCGCTCTACCAATCGCAGCGATACCTCACATGTGTGGTTTGAACAGTTTTCAATATGCGGGCCCTACTCACGTATGCGTTCGCTTCTGCACGCGAGCTAGGTGGGACGGGGTGTGTTTAAAAAAATAAAAAATTTTTTACCTTTTATTTTTACATTGTTTTTAAAAAAAACATACGCAGCACAGGAAAGGACCCGATCGCCTCCTCCGCTACCGATGGCTCCGGTAAGCGGTGGATGGTGTGGGAGAGCGGCGGGAGGGTAGCACCTTTCCCACCGCTGATAACGGTGATCTCGCGGCGAACCCACCGCAGAGAACACCATTATCATAAACAGGACCGACTCCTGTAAAGATGGATATCTTGGTTGTGGCAGCAGCTGCTGCCGTTACCGAGATATCCCTCTTCAAAGTATCGACGTATATGTACAGGAGCGGTCCTTAAGTAGTTAAGATCTATGAGCGGAAGTGAAGTTTTGACGTAGTTTACGCCCTGCAATGTTATGGAGAAGGGTGGGGGCCATCTTCTCACTCATCTCCACACCCAGCAAGGGTGAAGATACGATCGCCTCCACTGATGGCTCCAGTAAACGGGGGCCCTCTCCTGCCACCGATAAAAGTGATCTTGCGGCGAATCCACCACAGAGACCACTCTTCTCAGAAAGTGGACTGTCAGCCGAAGAAGAGGATACCGGGGTTATGGCAGCTAGCTGCTGCCATAACTACGATATCCCTCTTCATAAACTTAGGATGTATATCGGGGTGCGGCGGTCCGTAATTGGTTAACTCAACATACACTGCCAATCCAAAGCCAGGTTGGTAGTATTCATCTTTTTAGTATGGTTGTAAACCTCAGACATGAAATAAGAACAAAGAATATCCCTCTATAGTGTGTACTTGTCTCAATAAGGAGCACTAAGTGTCAGTTCTGTCTGTTGCTTTGTTTCTCTGCTATCAGCATGAATCACTTCTGACAAGTTTTCCTGACACCAAGAGAAAAAAAGGTGACAGGGGAGAGACTTCCAGCTGATTGACAGCATCAGCTCTGTCCCATTTGCTGTGTGGCAGAGGATGTGTTATTTCCCTTCAATCATGGTCTGGAAGTCCCACCAGTGACCATTCCTCCTGCTCTACACTGACAACATAAAGCCACTTCCTTGTCTTGACCTCCAGATCACGCTGCTGACCGACCCAGAGATTGAAAGCAGTCTGCTAATTAGTTTTGATGAAGGAGTCACCTACCAAAAGTACCAACTCAATTTTTACATATAGAGTCTTTTATTTCACCCCAAGCAAGAAGACTGGATCCTGGCCTACAGCCAAGACCAAAAATTGTTCAGTTCATCAGAGTTTGGCAGACATTGGCTCCTTCTGAGCGAGTCTGTGGCACCAAATCGATTTTACTGGCATCAGGTACGAGATTGAAATTCCAAACACTCCAAGACCGCCAGTACCTCTATGGATACACCTGGGTAGGTTTTTCCCAACAGCGCTTTTGGCTTTTCCATTAGTTTGGAGGCCACCACATTCTGGTAAGCTGCTATCTTCTACATTGTTGGTGGAGAGGATCTGGGGGAAGATGGCTCTCCTATACATACAACTATCTGTTTTACTCTTCACTTGTGGATACTGCCTTTCTGGGACGCTGGAATCTATTTTTCACAATTTATTTTCTTTTTGGACTTTTTTGATGAACTTTAATATTTCATTATATCACATTTATTGTTACAATGTTACATTTATTTTTGAGGTCATGGTACATGTCATTTTTGTGATAGCGCTGCACTATATGTGTATTAATTGAGAATCTATGGCAAGACATGAAAATTGCTGTTCACAGACGCTCTCCATCCAAGCTGACAGAGCTTGAGCTATATTGCAAAGAAAAATGGGCAAAAATGTCACTCTAGATGTGCAAAGCTGGTAGAGACATCCCAAAAAAGACTTGCAGCTGTAATTGCAGTGAACAGTGGTTCTACAAAGTATTGACTCAGGGGGGCTGAATACAAATGCATGCCAAACTTTACATATTTATTTGTAAAAAATGTTGAAAACCATTTATAATTTTCCTTCCACTTCACAATTATGTGCCACTTTGTGCTGGTCTATCACATAAAATCCCAATAATATACGTTAACGTTTTTGGTTGTACCATGACAAAATGTGGAAAATCTCAAGGGGTATGAATACTTTTTCATTTATGTATTGCGATCTTCCCCTTTACCATTAGTAAAATCAAGATTTCAAAATCCAGGCAAACAGTAAAAAACGCCAAAGTGAATTCCATGTATGGATATTTTGTACATAGTTACATTATTGGTCCATCTTGGACCTATGTATATGCAGTAGGGATGCACCAAAATGTCGGCTGCCAAAACATACTGGCTGAAAATGGCCTTTTTGGCAATTTCCCGAAAGATAAAAACGGCCGATAATGAAGCCGAAAATGGGGCGGGCCTGGGCGGGGCCACACCCCCTGCCCCTGGTGCCGCCCATCATGGGGGTGTCCTATAGCTCAGGACAGAGGAGAGCCCCCGCCACCTTGTTGATTTGACACTCATTTAATATATATATATATATATATGTTTTTTGTTTAGAGCAATGATTAGCTATGAGTAAGCGCTAATTTTAGCGTGAAACGCGTCAGCATTTTTGCTCTATATTCTTTTTCCCTTTGCTGTTGTGACTTGTATGATGTAAAGATTTTTTAGTGGAAACAATAAAGGCACGATTCACTTTACTTGATCCGGAGTGCGGCTATCCAGAGTTCCTCTGTTCTTTTCCACTTGTTGATTTGAGCGTCACAGCTTTCATTTCAACAGCTATGTACACCCTGCTGTGCGCCGTCACATACAGCCGCCCCCCCCCCCCCCCCCGTCCGGTGGGGCTGTATGTGACGGCGCACAGCGGTGAACACACAGCTGTTGAAATTAAAGCTGTGATGTTCCCGCCGCTCAAACCAACAAGGCGGCGGCTCTCCTCTCTCTTCCCCTGCACAGGCAGTCTGCAATGGGGACACAGGCTGGCTGCACTGTGAACACAGGCAGGCTGCATTGATCACCTGTACCATGTCTGCAGTCTCTGACCATCTCCTGTACCATGTCCCCAGTCTCTGACCATCTCTTGTATAGAAATTTGTTTCTTTAAATAAGTTTCTGTATCGGTCATTTTCTATATCGGTTTTGGTTTTCAGCCTAGTGTATTTTTCATTTTCGGTTTCGGCACCAAAAAACCCATTCGGTGCACCCCTAATCTACAATACCACCATACCTGACTGATCCCCTTGGAAATCACTGAAGCAGACATTGCTACTCCAATGAACTAGCTTCCAGGGCCCACGCCAAGTGGCTGCCTTGCTGTTTAGTGAGCACCAGAGGCCTGCCGCACTGCATGGGCACCATTCAGAGAATGCTTTGCATTTTCTGAATTAATGTAAAGCCTTCTCTGATTGTATGAGGTGGAGAGCATAACATCACCACCCAGCCTCTCTAGCTCGTCCAATCAGAGAATGCTTTACAATTATTCCGAGAATTCAAAGCATTCTGTGAATGGCACCCAAGTCGAGAGGCTGACCAAATGTGTTCACAATGTAGCTGCTCTGTACAGGACCTGGAAACAAGTGGAGATCACTGGAGCTTTGCTGTCCTCTTCAGGCTGGGTTCACACCTATGCAAATTAGATGCAGGTTTCTCTGCATCCAATTCGCATAGCAGGAGAATGTGACTGGCTCCCTAGCTGGTTCACATATCTCCTTTGCGGCTGCGGAGCGCACTGCACAGAAATGCTGTGCATCTTTGGCTCCGTTTCAGGGCCAAATTCAGGCATAGAATCTGCCCTGATTCATCCCTGAAATGGGGAACAATGATCAGTGGATGGTGAGTGCAATGTTCTGGCTCCTGTAGACTATTGCTGCAGCTCAGATCTGTACTGAAGACCATCAATGGACTACAAGTGTGGCGACATCACGCTTATGTTCCATTGAGAACTGCAGCCTATCTACCACCGTAGAAGACATGACTTGTAGTTTTTTCATTGACAGATTTCTGTGATTAAATGGCACAACTATTTGGGTGGAGCGGCGCAGAGCCCTGCCAAATTCTACTGTATTAAATCATTAAGAATTTAAAAAGCATTCAGCTTTAGGGGGCATTCACACCGGAGAATACACCAATCAGATGTGAGAACCTCAGCGGCAGTTCCCGCAATGAGCTGTGAGCAGACAGAACCCGGGGTTCCCACATTGGCAGGTGTGAATGCACCTTTTAAGAAAACCTGTAGTGTGGAAATATAGAAGGTGCCATGGCTGAACGTAACTTTGGGAAAATGCTAGCTGCCAGGCTTTCATGCTGACTCAGTGTTTTCAGTACCCTCCACCCTGGATTATTAGCCCACAACCAGTAAACAGATTAGGAGTACTGGCAACAATTTTCCTGGTAGATGTGCTTGTTCCAGGTCGCAAAGCATCAACCAGCATGACAGCCAGGCGTCTAGCAATTTGAGGAGGTGCCTATGACTGCCAGACATCTAGCATTTTCAAGAGGTGCCCATGACTGCCAGACATCTAGCATTTTCAAGAGGTGCCCATGACTGCCAGGCTTCAAGCATTTTCAAGAGGTGCCTGTGGCAGCCAGGCTTCTAGCATTTTCAAGAGGTGCCTGTGGCAGCCAGGCTTCTAGCATTTTCAAGAGGTGCCCATGACCACCAGGCTTCTAGCATTTTCAAGGAGGTGCCCGTGACAGCCAGGCTTCTAGCATTTGCAGGAGGTGCCAATGACATCCAGGCATCTAGAATTTGCAAGAGGTGCCCATGACATCCAGACTTCTAGCATTTGCAGGAGGTGCCCATGACAGCCAGGCTTCTAGCATTTGCAAGAGGTGCCCATGACAGCCAGGCTTCTAGCGTTTGCAAGAGGTGCCCATGACAGCCAGGCTTCTAGTATTTTCAGGAGATGCCCATGACTGCCAGCCTTCTAGCATTTGCAGGAGGTGCCCATGACTGTCAGCCTTCTAGCATTTTCAGGAGGTGCCCATGACTGCCAGCCTTCTAGCATTTGCAGGAGGTGCCCATGACTGCCAGCCTTCTAGCATTTGCAGGAGGTGCCCATGACTGCCAGCCTTCTAGCATTTGCAGGAGGTGCCCGTGACAGCCAGGCTTCTAGCATTTGCAGGAGGTGCCCATGACTGCCAGCCTTCTAGCATTTGCAGGAGGTGCCCATGAAATTCAGGCTTCTAGCATTTGCAGTAGGTGCCCATGACTGCCAGGCTTCTAGCATTTTCAGTAGGACGAGGTGATCATTGTTGCTGTCCCCTCACCTTGATGTAGTCCTCGGTACACAGCACATTACTCTGGCACGCCTTGGCTCCCTTTAGCGGCACGGATATAAAAATCTCCTTCTCCGTCTGCTGCCAGGTGAAATCCTTCACTATGATCGGCATGATCCCGGTTCCAGCTGTATCCCCTGTTGCTATGGTAACTGTCAACTTCCTGGTGTCTTCCGCCTCCTGTCGCGGTACCATATCCGGTTGTGTACATCTTCCCACTGATTGGTGGGAGCAGGAATGACGTGTTCTGTCTCACTGAGCCATGTGCAGAAGGCGGGCTCTCCTCTATAGGGAGATTGGAGCGGTGTGACGGAACAGCTCCCATTGACTGTTGTATAATAAGAACATATCCTCCCCACTGTGAGGTGTTTCCTACTCTCTGTGACAGACTCATAAAACTGGTGCCAATTATGGAATACATTCTACGAGTGTCACATTGGAGGTATTGGGAGAATGGACGGATTGTTCCTGTGACTCACTTCTCTCTTGTTATATTAGCCACAGCAAAGGTTGGGGCTCCTGAGGTGGAGGCAACCAGTCAGAGGATTTACCTCAGATACAGCACTCTGCAATGGCTAACAGATAGAAGTTGTGGTGAGGTGGTAGCTGAAGGCAAAATTACCACCATACCTGCCAAATTTTTGAGATGGAAATGAGGGTTACCTATCAGCAAAGTATGCAGTCATAGGACACACCCCTTGTCACGCCCATTTAAAGGAGAATTGTACAAAAAAAAAAAGATTGGTTAAACTCGCAAGTGTTTTTATTTTTTTTTTTTTTTTTACCACTAATATTGCTTTATATTGGCTTTTGGAATTTACAAATGCAGCAATTTAGAAATCATGAAAGGTTTAGTGCTGGAAAAATAGGATTTTTGTACTCACCATAAAATCCTTTTCTCTGAAGTTCATTGACGGACAACATCATCTTCATCTTGACCTTAGGGTTATATCGCCCCCTTTAGGAAGGGACTAGGCAGAAACTGTTAAAACCAGCAATACTTGCACAGTACCGCCCAGGGGGCAGTCCTACTGGCTATAACCCCTCGCACTGCATCCAGCAGCTCAGTTTGTCAAAAGCAGTGCAAAAATAAACAGGAGGGGTGGGCGCTGTGTCCGTCAATGAACTTCAGAGAAAATGATTTTACGGTGAGTACAAAAATCCTAATTTCTTTGACGGACACAGCATCTTCATCTTGACCTTAGGGACGTCCCCAAGCAGTGTCAAAGAAACGAGGGGTGGGAACAGCAAGGAAATAACTCCACCAATAACAACCAGAGCTCCTCAACGGAGGAGTTGCAATCTTAAACAGCTGCCTGCAAAACCTTGCAGCCAAAGCAAGCATCCGAAGATGCGCTCACATCAACCTTGTAAAATTTTGTTAATGTGTGAATGGACGACCAGGTTGCCACCTTACACACCTGGGGAACAGACGATTGATGTTGGAAAGCCCAAGGATGCACCAATTGCGCAGAATGTGCTGTGACAAAAAGGGAGTCACCCGCCCCCTTATGGCATAAGACTGAACCACAATCTGTCTGCTCCACCGAGAAATGGTGGCCGATGAGACCGCCGCCCCTTCTTCGGACCAGCTACCGATTCAAACAGCGAGTTCGACCTCGGAAAAGGAGCCATAGAAGACGGATACACCCGCAGAGCCCGGACCATGTCCAAGGAATGTAAAGTCACCTCTTTGGGGTGTGACAGCCGAGGAAATAAGGATGGAAGCACAATGTCCTCATTTAGATGAAAGGCCTAAACAACCTTTGGCAGAAACGAAGGCTGCGGACGCAGCACCACTTAATCCTTGTGGACGATCAAGTAGGGAGACTTGCAAGACAAGGCCACCAACTCAGAAACCCTCCTAGCAGAAGTAATCGCCACTAGAAAGACTACTTTCTGAGAGAGACTCAATAAGGAGATCTCCCTAATGTTTTCAAACAGTGGTTTCTGAAGCACCAAGAGCACCAGATTCAAATCCCATGGAGGAAGCGGTGGTTGAACCAGAGGGGCCACATGTCAAACTCCCCGAATAAATTTACTCACCAATGGATGATTCGCCAAGGTTCGCTGAAAAAAGACAGCCAAAGCTGATATCTGCCCCTTGATGGTGCTTAAGGAAAGTTTCTAAACCACTCCTCGCTGCAGAAACAGCAGGATCCTGGAAATCGAATATGTTCACGTCGGCCACCCCATCTCCTCACACATGGAGATGTAGGCCTTTCACATACGATGATAAATCTTCAGAGAAGATGACTTCCGTGCCTTCAGCATAGTGGATATTACCAAATCCGCCATACCCCAGCCCCTTAGCACCTGGCTTTCAACATCCATGCCGTTAAAGCCAGTGACTGTAAAGCAGGATGAAGTATTGGACCTTGCGACAGAAGGTCCTCTCGCATCAGCACCATTTGTACTATGTCGGCGTGCCACGGATGCCAAGGCCAATCTGGGGCAATCAGAATTACCGGAATCCCCTCGACCTCCACTCTGCGAAGCAGATGTGGTAGACGTTTGAGTGGGGGAAAAGCATAAATCAGCAGATAATGCCCCCATGGATAAAAATTGTGATCAGCGCAACCTATATATCATATAATTCTACAGGGGTATAGTTCCCTGTCTAAAAATATATAAATTCTACCACGCACATAAATATATAAAGTGCAAATGATCAATATAAATAATTGTGCATATACTGATAGTGAAGCCTTGTGCAAATATCCCTGTAATATACACAGTTCCAAAAATTCACAAGGACCAAAACAAATCCCCCAGGAAGACCGATAGTAAACGGGATTGATTCCCTTACTTCCAGAATGGGGCAATACTTGGATAGTTTTATACAACCTGCTGTACAGCAGACCAAGGCATATCTGAAAGATACGAAGCATACTTTACAGCTTCTAAAAGAAGTACCCGTACTAGAAGTAGATCAATACTAGCCACAGCTGTGCAAATATACAAAAATTAATATCTCTATGCAATCAATCCTTCTGTGGAAAATATTGCATAACTACTGTGCAAACAAATAAATATGCAAAAAAAATGACGTAAGTACTTTTGTGCAAATTAATGCTGGGTAAACAATTAATAAAGTGCAAGATAATAAATGGTGCAAAGTATCATAAAGTGCTAAATATTAACCACTTAAGGACCGCCGCATGGAGATATACGTCGGCAGAATGGCATGTACGGGCACAAGCACGTACCCGTATGTGCTTGCCTTCCAGCGGGTGGGGGGTCCGATCGGACCCCCTCCCGCTGGCTACGGTGGTCCGTTTCGCTTCAGGAGCGATCCGGGATGAGGGGATGGCCGTTGGTTTCTGGCCATCCCCTCTCGATTGCTCCTGGCGAATGAGAAGCTTCCCCTGCCTGTGTAGTGTAAACACAGGCAGGGAGGAAGTGATGTCACTCTCCTCGGGGCGGTCTTTTTGACCGGACTGCGAGGAGAACACATAGTAAGTGTGCACCAATCAGTACACTGACATGTAGGTACACATAGGCACAGAAATTTCCCCCCGATCCCCCCCCCCCCTCCCAGTCACAGTGTCACTGATTGCAGTGATCATTTATTTACTGATCACTGCATTTAGTGTCAGTTGCGACAGTAAAAAGTGTTAGGTCCAGGGTAGCCCCCTACCCCCCCCCAATAATGGTTTAACCCCCTGATTGCCCCTAGAGTTAACCCTTTCACCCCCTTTTGCCAGTGTCACTAAGCGATCGTTTTTCTGATCGCTGCATTAGTGTCACTGGTGCCGCTAGGTAGCTAGTAATTTTTTTTTAGGTTCACCCCCAGGTTTTTATAGCGTTAGGTACCCCCATATACAACCTAATAAAGGTTTTAACCCCCTGATTGCCCCTAGAGTTAACCCTTTCACCAGCGATCACTGCATAAGTGTCACTGGTGATGCTGGATAGCCAGTTAGTTATTTCGCTATTTAGGTTCCCCGTCAGGTTTTTATATAGCGTCCGGGACCCCCATATACTACCTAATAAAGGTTTTAACCCCCTGATTGCCCCTAGTTAACCCTTTCACCCCCTTTTGCCACTGTCACTAAGCGATCATTTTTCTGATCGCTGCATTAGTGTCACTGGTGCCGCTAGGTAGCTAGTTATTTTTTTATGTTCACCGCCAGGTTTTTATAGCATTAGGTACCCCCATATACTACCCAATAAAGATTTTAACCCCCTGATTGCCCCTAGAGTTAACCCTTTCACCAGCGATCACCATATAAGTGTCACTGGTGATGCTGGATAGCCAGTTAGTTATTTAGTTATTTAGGTTCCCCATCAGGTTTTTATATAGTGTCCGGGACCCCCATATACTACCTAATAAAGGTTTTAACCCCCTGATTGCCCCCAGGTAACCCTTTCACCCCCTTTTGCCAGTGTCACTAACTGATCGTTTTTCTGATCGCTGCATTAGTGTCACTGGTGCTGCTAGGTAGCTAGTTATTTTTTATGTTCACCGCCAGGTTTTTATAGCGTTAGGTACTCCCATATACTACCTAATAAAGATTTTAACCCCCTGATTGCCCCTAGAGTTAACCCTTTCACCAGCGATCACCGTATAAGTGTCACTGGTGACGCTGGTTAGCCAGTTAGTTATTTAGGTTCCCCGTCAGGTTTTTATATAGCCTCAGGGACCCCCATATACTACCTAAGAAAGATTTTAATCCCCTGATTGACCCTAGTTAACCCTTTCACCAGTGATCACCGTATAAGTGTTACGGGTGACTCTGTTTAGTTAGTTTGCTTTTTATAGCACCAGGGCACCCACCATTTATTACCCAATAAAGGTTTAACCCCCTGATCACCCGGCGGGTGATATCAATTAGGTTTTAGGGTCAGGGTCTGCGTCGCCACAGGCAGCGCTAGGTTAGTTTTAGTACCGCTAACACCCACGCGCAAAGCATACACCTCCCGTAGTGGTATAGTATCTGAACAGATCAATATCTGATCTGATCAGATCTATACTAGCGTCCCCAGCAGTTTAGGGTTCCAAAAAAACGCATTGTTAGCGGGATCAGCCCAGATACCTGCTAGCACCTGCATTTTGCCCCTCTGCCCAGCCCACCTAAGTGCAGTATCGATCGATCACTGTCACTTACAAAACACTAAACACATAACTGCAGCGTTCGCAGAGTCAGGCCTGATCCCTGCGATCGCTAACAGTTTTTTTTGGTAGCGTTTTATATTTAAATCCTGAAGGCGGTGCTTGGTTTTCGGGGTCCTGTACGCAGCTAGGCTCCCAAAAAGTCCCCCACATGTGGTATCCCCGTACTCAGGAGAAGCAGCAGAATTTATTTTGGGGTATAATTTCACTTATGCCCATAGCACGTGTGAGCAATATATCATTTAGTGACAACTTTGTGCAAAAAAAAAAAAGTTTGTAATATTCCCGCAACTTGTGGCAAAATATAAAATATTTCATGGACTCAACATGCCTCTCAGTAAATAGCTTGGAGTGTCTACTTTCCAAAATGGGGTCATTTGGGGGGGTTTTGTGCTATTTTGGCATTTTATGGCCTTCGAAACTGTGATAGGTAGTGAGGAGTGAAATCCAAAATTTGCACCCTTAGAAATCCTGAAAGCGGTGATTGGTTTCGGGGTGCCGTACGCGGCTAGGCTCCCAAAAAGTCCCCCATTTGTGGTATCCCCTTACTCAGGAGAAGCAGCAGAATATATTTTGGGGTGCAATTCCACATATAACTATGGCATGTGTGAGCAATATATCATTTAGTGACAACTTTTTGTAAACTTTTTTTTTTGTGTCATTATTCAATCACTTGGGACAGAAAAAAATATTTAATGGGCTCAACATGCCCCTCAGCAATTTCCTTGGGGTGTCTACTTTCCAAAATGGTGTCATTTGGGTGGGGTTTGTACTGCCCTGCCATTTTAGCACCTCAAGAAATGAGATAGGCAGTCATAAATTAAAAGCTGTGTAAATTCCAGAAAATGTACTCTAGTTTGTAGACGCTATAACTTTTGCGCAAACCAATAAATATATGCTTATTGACATTTTATTTACTAAAGACATGTGGCTGAATAAATTTTTCCCTAAATGTATGACTAAAATTTAGTTTATTCGATTTTTCTTATAACAAAAAGTAGAAAATATCTTTTTTTTTTCAAAATTTTCAGTCTTTTTCCTTTTATATTGTAAAAAATAAAAATCGCAGAGGCAATCAAATACCATCAAAAGAAAGCTCTATTTGTGGGAAGAAAAGGATGCAAATTTCGTTTGGGTACAACATTGCATGACCGTGAATTGTAAAAAGACCTCTGGTCCTTAGGCTGACAATTGGTCCGGGGCTTAAGTGGTTAAGTAGTCCTTTGTATACACCTTTGGGTGTATGGATATACCAATAAAGTCCTACTTATATTAAATAGTGATGCCAATATAAAAGTTCATAAAACGTGCAAAGCTGTGCAAAAAGTGCTAGTGTGCAGCGATATGACAAGCAAACTCTTCAGGTGACGTCCACTGTGTGCTCTTTGTATGCCCCACTCAGTGCTTACTATTCTCTTACCTCCAAGTGGGTAAATAACGCCACTAAGATCTCTTTAATGGAGAGCCTTCCTGAGTGTGGTAACAGGGGATGGTGTCCTTAAAGAGGAAGTAAAGACTATGTTTTTTAAAAAAATGCAACCTGCAAGGCAAAGGCATAATGAGCTAGTATGCATAGCATACTAGCTCATTATGAATAATTTACCTGAGAACGAAGCCCCCGAAACGGTCCTCCTTCTTCATCTTCGATGCTGCCATGTATCCCGGAGTGACTTCTGGGTCTCGCTGTGATTCGCCGGAGCCGCAATGACGTCACTCACTCGCATGCCGTAGACAGCGTTGCCTGTCTTTTTGTAAATATCTCCTAAACCGTATAGGTTTAGGAGATATTTATTGGACCTACAGGTAAGCCTTAATCTAGGCTTACCTGTAGGTCAAAGTGGTTTGTAAGGGTTTACAACCACTTTAAGAGTGCTATCTTTTCAATAATGGCTCCCAGTTGGTCAGTTCGCTCGTTTATCCACAGCAAATGAAAGCGGGGAATAAACAGGAATATCCCATAGCATAATATGTCTAAATCAAATTTATTTATCAATAAAATTGGCTACTTACAACAAAGTCTTAAAAACAGCAGGCAGATCTACAATGTGCGGCATTGCAGGCGCCTCTATGCGTCACTTCTGGTTGCTCTGTAATCTAGTCACTTCCCTATGCATTACGTCACTGCTCGTGACTTTGTCAAGGGATCTGGATTGGTCAAAAACCTGGTCAATTTGAATACTGAAACCGGAAGTGCTTCATTAGCCATATTGTTGGATACCTGTCTCCAACATGCGGGCGGCCATTTTTTGGGTTAGTAAACGCCTACTATAGGCATATATAGTAAACAGAGTGGCAATCGTGATTGCGGTGCACATATGTACAATCAGAACCAGCTATATCCACATTGATGTAGCTCAAAGATACATAAAATTCTGAATTTAGAATAAAAAAATAAAAAAAAATTAAAAAGGGTGGAGCAATATATATATATATATATATATATATATATATATATATATATATATATATATACAGAGACCGAAAATGATGTATAGAGAGTATGGATATACAGAGATTTAAAAATTACTTAAACTATTTAAGTCAAATTCCACGTTTAATTCTTTCCAATGTATCTTTAATCCCATTCCATAAAATGATAAGATCATCTATAAATCTCTTAGAGAAGGTCAATTCCATCGTCGGAGGATTGTCATAGATCAATCGCTCCTCCCACTGAGCCATAAAAGCTTTAGCTCCCATTGCTATGCCTGTTGTTTGTTTATAAAACGCTTGATTGTGCCAAAAATAGTTATATTTTAAACAAAAATCAATACACTTCACTAGAAATTTCCTTTGTTTACATATGAGGGTAGTGTATTCTTTTAATAACCATTTTATGGCATCACAGGCCTGATGATGTTGCACTATAGTATATAGTGACGCAACGTCGGCTGTGGCTAGTATCGATCTACTTCTAGCACGGGTACTTCTTTTAGAAGCTGTAAAGTATGCTTAGTATCTTTCAGATATGCCTTGGTCTGCTGTACAGCAGGTTGTATAAAACTATCCAAGTATTGCCCCATTCTGGAAGTAAGGGAATCAATCCCGTTTACTATCGGTCTTCCTGTGGGATTTGTTTTGGTCCTTGTGAATTTTTAAAACTGTGTATATTACAGGGATGTTTGCACAAGGGTTCATTATCTGTATATGCACAATTATTTATATTGATCATTTGCACTTTATATATTTATGTGCGTGGTAGAATTTATATATTTTTAGACAGGGAACTATACCCCTGTAGAATTATATGGTATATAGGTTGCGCTGATAACTATTTTTATTTATTACGATTTGAGTACATGGTATACACTTTAGGTCTAGCAGCAATCTAACTGATATACCACAGTTAGACATTATTTCTCTTTGATAGTGCGAGGGAACCCCATTTTTTCTAATGCCCCCATGGAGCCACCGACCCGTCTGCCGCGTCCGCCCAGGGATCATTTGACCTGGCCACAAATCTCTGTACCTTCTGATTGAGTCGAGAAGCCAGGAGATCCACATCTAGTGTGCCCCATCTTAGGCAAACGAGCCGAAATACATCCAGATGTAGCGACCATTCCCCTTGGTCCAGCATCTGACGACTTAGGTAGTCCACTTGCCAGTCTTCTACGCCCGGAATGTACACAGCTGACAGAGCCGGCACGCACCTCTCTGCCCACCGCAGGATGTGAGCAACCTCCAGTGCTGCAGCCGAGCTCCTTGTTCCTTGTTCCTTGTTGCCATGGCGTTGTCCCACTGGATCCTGACTGGACGCCCCTGCAGCCTCTTCGACCATGTGGAGAGGCACCGCCTGATCGCCCGAAGTTCCAGCACCTTGATCGGGAGGCGGGATTCTTCCTGGGTCCAGCGACCCTGGGCTGACTGTATGCCCCAAACCCCCCCCCCCAACCGGTCAGGCTGGCGTCCATTGTGATCACCGTCCAATAAAGAGTTAGGAACGACTTCCCGGACCGAAGGGCCGGTGACCTCAGCCACCAGAGCAGGGAATCCCTGACTAACTGCCTCACCCGAATTTGACAATCCAGGGACAACGGAGATTTGTCCCATTTGGACAGGCTCTCCTTTTGCAAGACTCGAGTGTGGAATTGAGCATATGGTACCGCCTCGAAAGTGGCTACTATAAAACCCAGGACTCGCATGCAAAAACGCAGCGACGACCACCTACAGGAAACCAACAATTCACCGCAGCTTGAAGAGTCTGCAGCTTGTTTGAAGGGAGAAAGGCTCTCACCTCTGAAGAGTCCAGAAGCAGGCACAGGTACTCCAGGCGTTGAGTTGGCACCAACACCGATTTCTGTAGGTTCAGTACCCATAATTCTGAGGCGGAAGCTACTCTCAGAAGGAGGTCATCCAGGTAACCCAGGATTGCGATCCCTCTATGCCTTAGCAAAGCCAAAATTGGGGCTAGTACCTTGGTGAAGACCCTCGGTGCCAACGTCAGGCCAAAAAGGGAGAACTACAAATTGGTAGTGCTCGCCCCCAACCGCAAAATCGCAGAAACCTCTGATGCTTGATGCATATGGGGACATGCAAGTATGCGTCCTTGATGTCCAGGGATGCCAGAAAATCTCCCTGATGGAGTGCAGCGACCACTGAGAGAACAGATTCTATCCTGAACCTTTGTACTTTCACAAAACTGTTGAGGTCCAGGACCAGACGGACCCCTTCCTTCTTTGGGACTACAAACAGATTGGAGTAGAATCCCTGAAACCTTTCTGGCATTGGTACAGGTACTATCAACCCGCGCAACAGCAAGTCCTGTGGTTGGAGGGAAAACAAATCTGTTTGGTGGACAAGAAAGAAACTCTATCTTGTATCCTGATTAAACCAGTTCGCAGACCCACTGGTCATATAGTAGGGAGGTCCATTGGACTGCAAACTCCCAAAGGCGACCCCCCACCCGAGAGTCGGGCGGGGGTAACAGATTTGCTCGCAGGCTTGTCAGACTGGGAACGCTTACCTGCCGGGCAGGTAAGGTAAGCCCGGACGGACAAAAAATCAGCTTCTTAGTGGAAAAGGAGGGCCCTTGCCTACGGCATGGCTCCTTGCCTTTTCTGGACTGTGGGAGCAACGTACTCTTACCCCCAGTAACATTCTTAATAAAGTCATCCAGCGAGTCTCCAAATAGCCTCTCTCCCTGGAAGGGCAAGTCTGCCAGTGCTTTCTTAGATGCCTGATGCGCAGACCAGCATTTCAGCCAAATTAGGCGATGTAGCACTACTGCTGGTAGAGAGGCTCTAGAGAGCAAGGGGGCCGTATCTAAGGCCGCATCACAGACATACTTAAGGCCCTGCACCAACTGGTCCGCCAGCTCCACGCAGACCGGGGAAGTCTGTTGCTTCTCCAACTCACGGTGCAACAATTTTTCCCATTCAGTAAGCGTGTGTGACACCAGGGCCGTGGCTAACATTGGCCGCAGTGCTGACCCCACCACCGTAAACATGGACCGGGCAACTGTCTCAACCCTTCTGTAAGCAGGGGCCTTGAAAGCAGGAGTCCCTGTCACCGGAATCGTGGTTACCTTATTTAACCTGGATACCGGGGGGGGGGGGATCAACAATCCAAGGAGATGTCGATTTCTTCAGGAAACTCTCCTCAATGGCCCGCTGTGGTTTTCCCCATTCCTTGTAAATAAACGTATAAAAATAAGTTGGGTAAGAAAACACTTTAGCCGTGCGGGCCAGCTTGTGGGACCCGAAAGGGACTGAGACCTCTGTAGCTGCCCCACCGTATCCTCCATCTTTAGGGTATCCCGTACTGCTGTAATAAGTGCTCTTACAAGCGCCTTTTCCTGTGCTGACCTGGACTCGGAGTCATCCTCACTGTCCGAACGGTCCTGGTCCGCATCCTCTGACACGTCAGAACAGGGGCCGCCTGTCTGAATCAAAGCTTTCCCCAGAAGACGGTGGGGGGAGGGGGCATTTTTTACTCCCCTTGCGCCCGCATGCTGCTTCCACCCTGGCAAAAAAGGCCTCCAGGACTGCTGACAGAGCGTCCATAGGCACCGCAGATGTAGGGGAACCAGTTGCAACAGGGATGTCTGGGGAAGAAGTGCCAGCTTCCGACGCCATGCTGAGCCACACTCGCCTGTCACCACTTAGGGACCTAAGGCAAGTCACACAAAATGTCCACCCTCCTAGCTGCCACAGACTGAGGGGCCCCCCACAAGACTCACCACCCTGACCCAGGTACTGCACTGTGCTGCTGCTGTCTGCTCTCCCCTGTGTCATCCACGAGGTGTCTGTTTGAAAAGAGCGCTGTTCTAGAAGTAAACAAGCCCCTAGCACTAGAGGCAAAACTACCTGAGGCTACTAGAAAATGGCCACCTCAGCAAAAACCTCTGAGGGCGCCGAACTTCCAGAAAATGGTTGAAAGGCAAAAAACTGTCTGTGGCTACAAAAAAATGGCCACAGCCCCAGGAAAAGAGCCACGGAGCAGGTGGCAGCCTCCCCACATGTGAAACACAGCACAAACACCCCACCATGGCCCAGAAACAGGGAAGAGGATGAGTGGACCCCCAACACCCAGCGCATCCCCCTGCTTGGACCAAGAGCCCCCCCAGAGGACCCCTGGCCAGGTACGTGCACCACACCCCCTTGTGCCCAGTCACACAGTGGCCCATAGCATGGGGAGGAGGGAAGGGACAGGGAGCGTGAGAGACCCCCCTAGTCAACATCCCAGGGAATGCCCAGCTGCTTCCTTCCTGCCGAGACAGATGGAACCATACTTACCCCTCCTGCAGGGGCTGCTGGACGCATTCCACAGACTGACCCGTCACCTGAGCAGTACAGGGTGGCTGTCGGCCACGGCACACTGTGACACAGATAGCAGTAGCCCAGTCATATGTGTGCCCCGGAGCATATAGCTCACCAGCCGCCCCTGGATCAGATGGGGCATGTCGTGGCCGACCCAGCGTATAGCTAGGGCCTGCTCACGCTCGATGGCCAGGCTGGGGGGACTACCTGGATCTATATTATCCAGCCTGTCACCCAGGCCGGCTGTTGATTGTAGATCACAAGAATCAAAAATGCAGAAAAAAAAAATTGATGTCCCTTTTCCCCCACAAATAGAGCTTTCTTTTGGTGCCATTTGATCGCCAGGTTTTTTTTTTTTTTGCACTATAAATAAAAACAGAGCAACAATTTAGAAAAAAAAAATATTTTTAACTTTATGCTATAAAGCATATAAAATAAAATAGAAATATAAAATTTCTTCTTAAGGTTGGGCCAATATGTATTCTGTTACATATTTTTGGTAAAAAAAAATCCCAATTGTGCAAAAGTTATAGCATCTACAAACTATGGGATATCTTTATGGAATTTATAAAAAAAAATATATATATATATATATATATATATATATATATATATATTTTTTTTTTTTACTAGTAATACCAGTGTTCTGCCAAGAAAGGTCCCCCTGGCGATAATGACCCCCCTGTAACGCCCAGGTGCAGCCCTTGCACAGTAATAACCACAACGGAGTCGCCAAAAATAGCTGAACGTGTACAGCTGCGAGTCAGCTGCACACGGTGCATGCACAATAATGACGACATGTGTGCCAGACGCTGCCGCGCTCTCCCGATCCTCGTGCAACTCAGCAAGGGGCAGGTGTATTACTGTTATCTCGTGTAAGGGGAGGATCCCTGTAGCCATTCATAACAATATACTCTGGCAAGTATTGAAATCGCCCATCAACATTTCAAAACCCGCCCTTTATTTGTATATTGTTAAAACCAGGCCTAAGTTATCAGCTCTGCCCATCAATTTAAAATTCCGCCACTTCTGTAGCCATCAGCCCCTTACACAATGTAACAGTAATACACCCGCCCCTTGCAGAGTAGCACGAGCATCGGGAGCATGCGGCAGCGTCTGGCACAATTTTGTGGTCAATGTGCAGGCGCTGTGTACGCTGGGGGACCTTTTTCGGCAGGTCACGGCAATCTGCGACATTGCAGCAGACAAATCGGACACTAAGTGATGCTTTTGATACTTTTTTTTGGGAACCAGTGACACTAATACAGTGATCAGTGCTAAAAATATGCACTGTCACTGTACTAATGACATTGGCTGGGAAGGGGATAACATCAGGGGCAATCAAAGGGTTAAATGTCTTCCTAGGGAGGGCTTTGTATGGCCCCTTTCACACAGGCTCTCCAATCAGGTCCGCCTGTCAGTTTTTCAGGTGGACCAGATCGGAGCCTCCATTCACCTCTTGGACAGGCGGTCCGTTTTCATCCGATCTCCCCATAGAGGAGAGTGGAGCTCTGGCAGACCTGTCATCCACCTGCTCAGCGGGGATCAATGGATCGATCCTCCACTGAGCAAAGCAGAGTCTCCTGGGCCGACTGTCCGTGTGAAAGAGCCCTAACTGTGTGGGGGATTCTCTAACTAGCTTAGCAGAAACACAAGATCTCTGTCTTCCCTACTAACAGAACAGCAATCTGCCTTGTTTAAATAGGCAAACCGCTGCTCTGCCTCTGTCGGGAATGATCAGTGGGTTCTGGCGGACATTGGGTCCCACTGTGTCCACAGGTGGAGATCTATCTGAACAACATGGGAGATGACAAAAATCAAGGGGCACGCCCAGTTTTGCCTCCTCACAACCCAATTTAAACCTCTAATTTCTGGTACATTGCATGGCAATCATGGGTCCTACCCCTTTAGCTACCGAGGCAGCAGCCAAAGGCGCATACATGCCGCAGCAAGAATTAAATCTCATGTTGGTTTTGGTGGGTGCTACTGCCATTTAAGTAAATTGGGCCACTCTGTAAGCACCCCGCAACTGCTTCTGCAGGGTCCAAGGGGTTAAAACAAAATACATTTACTCCTTTTCTTAAATGGCAAAAGGGATGCTTTCCACTAGAATTTCTTTGGATGTATTATCCAAATATTATCCAAAACATCCCCAAATCACTGCAAAAAGGAAGACTAGCCAGGAGCTTCTTACAAGGCGCTTAGCGAAGGGCACAAGGCCTTAAGGATAGAATCTCTCATAGCAACTATTGCAAACATAAAGCTGCCTGTAGGAAATGCCTGTATCACCAAAAACTCTTTCATGCTCTTTTTTGCTCTTATGTCTCTCCGACAATTTTTCAGCCAGCATAAATGGAGATTTTCTTTTTTTTTTTTTTTAAACACACTCCCGCGTTGGAGGATGCCAATGCAGCACTAAGCCCCGCCCCGACCATCGTATCGCGCCCCCTCCTTTCTTTTCCAATAAAAGGATTTTCCCGCGCAAGCACGGGCCTCCGATCTGATGGGATCGGCTGAGTGAGGGAGGGATGACATGGAGCAGACCTGGAAGCCACCGCCGAGTAGGGGCGGTGAAAGAAAACGGCATTGCGATCATTTTTAGTTCTCCTTTATACTCAGCCTCTTGAAGAGGGGAAGAGTTCAGCTCAAATGGGGGTGTCTGGAGGAAGCAAAATCCCCCAAACTTACTGGAGGTCTTCCTGCTAGCCGGAGGAAAAAAGTCTGCTGCTTCTGTGACACAGAATGATCTCTGAGCAAAGCATGAGAAGGTACATGCTCCATAGAGCCCCCAGTGGTAACACTTAGCCCTTGTACACACAGTGGGACATTCCGACAACCAAATCCGTCGGATTTTGTCAGATGGATTTTGTCCGAAACTGTTGCATACACACAGTCAGACAAAGTTGTCAGAAAATCCGATCATACTTAATGGGATGATGTTATTTCGTTAGGACAGGACTACGTTCAGGCTAGTAGCCAATAGCTTTGGTCTAGGAATTTGATCTGAGCATGCGTGGCACTTTGTCCGATCAGAATTCTCTACACATGATCGGACAAAGTCCGATCGGATCATGTTGTCGGAAAATTTTATGGCCCAGCTGGAAAACTTGGTCCGTCGGATACTCCGACAGAAACAGTCCGATGGAGCCCACACACTGTCGGATTATCCGACGCGGTCCTATCGGACATTGTCCATCGGAATGTCCGACCGTGTGTACAAGGGTTTAGGCATAACAACATTTACTTTAAAGGAGACATTTCATAAGAAAATTTTAAAATTCCTTCGAAAAACTCCACTTACCTTTCCCGCTGCAGGGTTTTCTGTGGTAAAACCAACAGACCCAATCTTCACCCTTCACGGTGGGTTCCGTTAACAAACCTTCAGGAACCAGGGACCCTTGGGGAACCCACAATTCTGGACTTGTAAAAAGCACCCCACCAGTAAAAATGTATGGCCTTAATACCAAAAGTACTGGATCCCAGGGTCCAGCTCACTAAAAAGAGAAGAGTTACAGGCAAAACCTTGTTTCTTCAGATATGATCCAGCTGCATAGCTAGCCCCAGCAAGGATTGCTCCAATGAAGCTCAGCATGGCACATCTTCACTCGTGACCAACACCTTAGACACTGGTGAAAAAAACTGAGATACTCCCAGGAGTGGGAGGGGTTATATAGGGAGGCAACTTCCTATTTAGGGTGTGCCAGTGTCCAGCACCTGAAGGTGGACTATAACCCACATAGTAATTACTATGGCTCTGTGTTCCGCGATATACGATTAAAGAAACCTAATTTTGCTGCCCCTTTGCCCTGCCCATGTATACCTTTTTAATGCCCATGTATACCCATCAAATGCAACCTCATGAGCACTCATAAAATGCAGCTCACCAGTGCCCATAAAATACAGCTCACCAGTGCCCATAAAATGCAGCCTCATGGGCGCCCATAGAATGCAGCCTCACCAGCGCCCATCAATGCAGCCTACCAGTGCTCATCAATAAATGTTCGCTTGCTTCCATTTATTCGGGAGTCGGGACACAGACACAGTCCTCCATCGCCACTGTACCTCTGACACTATGTGCGAACAGAACGGCGGCTGCTTGCTGATGCTGAGACTTAGTTGCTTGCTGCAGAGAGAAGACAGTAGGAACACCAGTGGCCGCTCACCCTAGGCAGCAGTGTGCCCTAGGTGGCTACCTAGTTTGCCTAGCGGTAGCATCGGCCCTGGCCGCTGATTCCAATATGATGTCCACACTGAGGACAGGATGGCAGCAGTGAGTGTGTGTGTGTGTGTTTGTGTGTGTGTGTTTGTGTTGCCACTGTGTCTCAGTGCCATTATGAGTCTACCTGTCCATCCCCATCCACAGCCCTCCACAGTCCTGCACATGCATAAGGTTCCATTTACATTTGGGATCTCAGGCAGAATCACTGCGATTCTGCCCGGGATTGCAAATTGCACTGCAATAACGAAACGCACTCATTTTCAGTTTGGGTAGGTTTTGTAATCTGATTGATTGCTCCTCCAGAGCACAGTTAACAGGTTCCACAGATGTGAGGTTGCCATCCCTTCTGGCTGAAAATGTCTGGATTGGTTATCCAATACCTGCAATCAAGGCAGCAATTAAGGTCATGTCTTACTGAAGCTTACAAACAGGCTACCTTGCTAAGGGTTTTAGTTACATATGTCATAAAATGTAATACACACTGCTACATAAACACACTGATGGATTACATTTTCAAAAGGGTTTTGCTTTCTCATCATAGAGACTCTAGCAAGGAGAACAGTGAGCAGCACAATAGTGACATCACCAAATCTCACCCCAAATCTTGGAAGACATGGAGACTAGCAGTCAAACAAAGCCTAAGATCTCATTTTACCAGTGGTGACCCATCCAGATCCCTAATCCATGCTTCCAGCCCCTAATCTACATTAATTCCAAAGGGGTTTTTTTTTTTTTTTAGAAGCCTGAGGCTCTATTTGGCTTAAAAAAGGGTAGGCTCAGGGAGCAGAGCACTGCATCCTGAGCCCACCCAGGTGTGTGACAATAGCAAATATATTTTCTCTGTTGTCATCCTGATTCTCCACCAGGTCAATCCGGAATCCGGTCCTGAGATCCAAATAGACAAGAGGAGTAGCGATCCTATTGGCCGCCGAGGAGGAGGAGATTCAGGGGTAGCCACCGTAAAGCCAAGGAGGAGACGACTGCCTGGCCACCATTACATACCAAGGAAGTACACTTATAGTTTTTAGGAGGAATGTAGGACAAAATATAAGTGTTCAGGGTACAGGTCAGGCACTATTAACAATTTGAAATATTTTCTATAGCACAGCAAATCTTAATTTTAACTTTACCTCCCTTGCTGTTCCATTCCACTGCTGGCAATGAGGAAACAGAGCCCTCTTCTGGTTCCAAGTCTTTTTGGGGCTTACATCAGGTTGAGAACTCTCTCCCTGCACCCATGTGACAGCGCCTGGCTGTCCAAGAGGTACCAGGAAGTGCAGACTCAGTTTCAAATAATTTGCATAATTACTTTTTGGCTGTTCTGAAGGAAGCCATATGTTTAAAAGTAAATCATCCGTTGGTAACCTCATCCCACTGCTTCTTTTCCGCACTACCATCTTTAAGACCCATTTCATACTGTAGGTGTTTTTCAGGCACTAAAGGGCTAAAAATATCACCTGTAAAGTGCCTGAAAAATGCCTCCCCTGCAGCCCCAGTGTGAAAGCCTGAGTGCTTTCACACTGGAGTGGTGCGCTTGCAGGACGTTAGAAAAAGTCCTGCAAGCAGCATCTTTGGAGCAGTTTAGGAGTGGTGTATACACCACTCCTCCAGCATCCCTTCGGCAGCGGCGCTTTTCGGGTGCATTTAACCCTTTCGTCGTAATGCTAGTGAGGGTTAAAATCCCCCGCTAGCAGCCGAAAAGCGCCTCTAAAAATAGTGGGGCTCTATCCACTAACGTGGCTGCGCTTAAGAGTGAAAGGGGTCTAAGTATCCCACAGACGTGCAGATATGCTGAAGGTAGGATGATCACAAATTCGTTTTTTTGTTGTTCAACCAATGGGTTGAACAAAAAAAATAAACAAAAAAAATGTTCAAGATTTTAAACTCCACGTTCAAGGAACAGGGTCTCCTCCCTATTGTGTTATTGTATTCTGACAGCCGGGAGACTCCTCCATTGTCAAACTACACAGATCAGAGCTGCAATCTATAGCCTGCAGCGCTGATTGAGTGGCTTTTTTCCATCAGAGCGGTTGAATAGAATTTGTAGACTGACTTCTGTTCAACCTCAGTGGCCATTATCCTATATGCTTCACCTGTGTCTCAGTTTGTAGACTGACTTCTGTTCAACCTCAGTGGCCATTATCCTATATGCTTCACCTGTGTCTCAGTTGTTGTCAATGGCCTATTGTCTTTGCCCGTGCCGTTTCACCGGGGTATGAGACAGGGATGTACTCTTTTGCCGTTGTTGTCCGCAATTGCGATTGAGACACTTGGGTTGCGATTTTCACAGTCTGCCCTCCTCATTGATATTACCTTGGGGGATAGGATAGACACCATAGGTTTATATGCAGACGACCTTATTCTATATTTGCAGAATGCTTTCACATCTTTGCCAGCTGCAATGCAGATTATTGAAACATATGGAGCCTATTCAGGCCTTAAAATTAATTGACAAAAATTGGCTTTGATGCCTCTCTATCCTCAAGAATACAACCGCACTGCAGCTGACAACCCTTTGAAAGCAGTTTCATTCTTTAAAACTCTTGGGGTGATTATTACATTATCAACTAAGGAAGTCCTAAATGCTAATATATGTGATGCATACTAGCTCATTTTGCCTTTTGCCTTACAGGTTTTGAAAAAATTTGTAATTTTGTGCGGGTATACAACCGCTTTAAGCTTAGTGTCTGGGCCAAACATCCATTATCTGTGACTGGAAGGATCAATCTGATAAAGATGATCCTTCTCCCCAAATGTCTGTATGTAACATCACACATCCCCATGGTGGTACCCAAGTCATTTTTCAAAACGTTAGATGCAATGTTTACCTCTTTCATTTGGGCAAACGACAGGAGAAAGTTGAAATTCTCTATTTTACAGCGACTAAAGGATGAGGCTGGAATGGCACTTCCTAACTTGAACTACTACTACCTGGCAGGACAACTGCGCCACCTAGTTGATGGGGTGACAGGTACCAGCCAAGTAGTGGTGGAGTCGCACTTGGCGTATGTACTTCAATTAAAGCATTTATTAATAGCCTTAGAGACGCCTCTGAATCTAATGCCAGAGGTTCGTCTGCCAAATTTGGCCCTAGCCCGACTGGTCTTTAATGGATTTGATGACATAAACATAACTTTAAATCTAAAAATAGAGCCACGCTTAGCATTTAGTAAAACATCCTATTCATGAGCATGTCAACATAGTATTGATAGGTGCATTAAAAAAGTCCTTATTTAAAAGAAGAAGATTTCACAAAAGACAAGATGAAATAGGTGCGCTAAAAAGTCCTTATTTGAAAAAAGATAATATCACAAAAGAGAGGATGAGCATCCAGTTCTACAAAGTCTTTATATGGTAAAAGAGAGGTGGGTGCAGGACCAGGATAGTGGAAGAATAGAAGCGTCCCCCTTCTAAATTCCTAAGTCTCCATTCATAAAAGAATTCTGACTATTCCAGGTCCCATATGCCATCAACACCGCATGTGACCATCACCAGAGAAAGATGTCTGCTTACCAGATAAATCTGACCTCTAAAGGGGTCAGAAACGCCTGTGGCTGTTTTACCCTGTCAGGGCCTTTGGGCTGCAGTCTGCTCAGGACATCGGAATCCTGTAGACACTCTTTCTCCTGTCCCCTCGTTTTCAGAAACTCACAGATATCTCACTTGAAAAGAAGATGCTCCACATAGTGTAAAATCCAACACGTTTATTCAGAAGATAATAGTTTAAAAAAGGGAGAACATCTCCCATACATAAAAATAGTATACCGGCCGATACAGATAAATTTGAACACCCGCACGTCTGGGACTTCGTATGTCACGATGTTGTCAGCACGTCGTCCACCCTACTAGTTTAGTCACAGATTGACGTCGTCCTGAGGCACGGGCTACATGCTGCGTCATCACCTTAAATATGTAACCAAAGCAAACCAAGTCTCGTTTTGGCTTCCAAAGCCTCAAAGACACAGCCAAGCCTCACTTTCATCATACAAGGTAACATCGTATCAAGGCTCCTTATGGAAGTAAGCTGGAAACCTTTGGAGTTTAACTTGTCCTGTGGATCTAACTCATTGGATAAATTTACCTTACTGCTTTTGGCAAATACCCATCAAAAAAGCAAAAATAAAATAAAGTATGCAAAAAGATATATATATATATATATCTATAAAACAAAGTGGTATTGGTTACAAATAAATATACCAAAATACAGACAGCGTCGGGGATCCAGCCAATCTAAAAATTGTCCCCAAAGAAATACTTATCATTTAAAAGAAAACTTGTTATATATATTGGAAACTTGAAGTTTCAGCAAAAGGTCACACAGGAGACACTCCGCCGCTAATCCAGTGTAGAACACCACCAAAAATTCTAAGTTTTCATTGGGAGCAAGATCATATGGAGCAACCTCTCCTATGAAGGAATACCTTTTGATTATTCCAAATCAGGCAAGCTTCCAAAAAACTTCATATACAAATTTCATTCGTACACTACCTCTTATAATGGGTTAGCACCTCTCCCTGGGGTCCAGATTAGTCTCAACGGTATATAGACCTACTATACACGGTAGAAACATATAACTGAATACTAGTGGTCTACAAAGGCATTGACGTCTACATCTATGTTAAGGCCTAGAAGGGTGAAACTTCCCACTTTCTAGAGATGAAATGGATCTATAAAGTGGGATGTTTAGCCCCTCTAGGCCTTAACGTAGATGTAGATGTCAATGCCTTTGTAGACAACCCTTATGCCATATACACACGATTGGACATTCCGACAACGAAATCCTGGTATTTAATTCCGACAGATGTTGGCTCAAACTTGTCTTGCATACACACGGTTGCACAAATGTGGTCAGAAATTCCGACAAGAACGCGATGACGTACAACACGTACGACGGCACTATAAAGAGGAAGTTCAAGAGCCAGCGCACCACCCTTAGGGCTCCTTCTGCTAATCTCATGTTTATCTCATGTTAGTAGAAGTTTGGTGAGGGACGATTCAGCCTTGTGCTTTTGAGATCGTTACAGCTCTTCAGTTTGTGCTTGTGGGTTCATATCTGGTTTTCAGTGTGTGTAGTCAGTTCCCATCTGGTTTTCAGTGTGTATTTTTATATTACGTATTTTATTTTCAGTGCATTCTTGTCCGCTCGTTTCTGATTTTCAGCTCGCTCTTCTCAGGCTTTTCTGATTTTTAGTGCGTTCTGTTATTCCGTTCTAACCAGCCGACCGTTTTGAAGCCATGTTGAGGGTATGTACTCATTGTAGTGTTCATGCTGTGCAGGGGCTTGGTGTCGGGGTTCTTACTCTGACCCAATCCCAGTCCATGAACAGGGCGAGGAGGCGTTCATGGACAAAGAATTGGTTGCTCCAGCGTGACCAATTCTCTCATATGCCTTTTTTTGCGGGAGATCCGTGAGAATAATCCAGATGATTTCAGGAATTATCTCTGGATGACGGACCTCGTTTTTCACCGTTTTTTGGATTTGCTGTCCCCTTATATTATGAAGCAGGACACCTGCATGCGGCAAGCCATCATTCCCAAGCAGAGGCTAGTTGCCACGTTGTGGTACTGGGCGACAGGGAGAAGTCTGCAGGACATCAAGTTCTCGACAGGCATTTAGGTAAGATTTCTCCTTTAACATCACATTATATGTATTTAATGTTTGATAATGTATTGTATTTCTTTCATCATTCCCTAATTACCATTATTGTAATATGCTGTGAATGTCCTCTTTATCCTCATGCATGCTGGAAGTTTTTAAAGTTCCTTTTTTGTCCTTCATGCATATTTGCCTTTACTAACCTCCCCAGCATGCTATCCTGGGCCCATACACACCTAGCCAAGTCACTTAACAATGTATTTTGTCAGCTCCATAGTAGTGTTTTACCCTAAACACCCCCTAAAATGTGTACAAATCTTATTTGTGTCCTAAAATTAAGGCAGAGTGCCAGAGGCTTTTTTTGGAGTCCCAAAATCATTTGGAACCCTCCCTCCCCCCAACTGCTATGTCAACCAATACCAATCCTCTATCTGCTGACCTTGCCAAACCCATACACACTATACCTACCTCTTTTGTGGTCATATTTATGGATGAATTCACCAAAGCATGTAGTGAAAGAGGCTGCCTGAATACTTTCAAAATGGTACTGTTTAAAGTTTTGTTCTCCTTTTATCTTGATAGGTAATTTCAGAATGTAAAAATGTGCTTCAATTTATACAGTGTGTATTTATATTTTTCTTCTTCTACAGTTTCCTTCAACGCTACAGGAATGGCAGGCTGTGGCTTCCCAATTTGCCCAGCGGTGGGACTTTCCCAACTGTGGAGGAGCAATTGATGGGAAACATGTCCACACAGTCCCACCCCCAAACTTGGGGTCATACTATTACAACTATAAATTGTTTAATAGTATTGCGATGTTAGCGGTGGTGTCAGCGACATATGAGTTTCTCTATGTGGGGAAGAAGGGCTGGACATTTATGTACCCAGGCTGTGGTACTATGAGGTGGATTTGGAGTTGCGGCAACGAGGAAAATGATACCACTTGCCAACTTGACCTATTCAAGTGCCTGGGGCCACACTGCAACAGAGTCAAATGCTTGGCTTGTGGTTGCAGTATGGTACACGTATTCAAATACCTCCATTAGCTGCAAAAAAATGTCCAACTCCTAAATGCCTGACAGCTGTTGTCACCCTCTTAAAAGTAATCAACCACATTTAGATGTTTAAAAGGACTGTAGAGATTGCCACCTGTCAAAATAAGTCCTTATCATTTCCCTTTAAGTTATACATAGGCATGTGCCGGGTGTGCCCAGGCACAACCTATTCACCCTGTACTGTGCTGATTCCCCCTGCTTCCTGGTGCCCCCGTTCTCCCCCCGCTGTGCTGCCAGATTCCCTCCTCTCTTCTCCCACCGGCTGCTGAATGGGATTTTTCAAGATGGAGAGTGGGAGAAGCGGCTGGTAAATATTTTATTTACCGGCCCCTTCCTTTTCTGAATGTGAGTACCAATCACTCCTGTGTTCATTCTTCCATGATGCATAGAAAACTATAAATGTTTACTATGCTTCAGTTTGTGCATGAACAGGAAGCTGCTCAGCACAGAGAGCACTTTCCATTCGTTCACTGTCTAGTGCAACTGAGGCTTCAGAGAAAGGGACTTGGGAAACTCTGTCCTCATTCCCTCTCTCTGTCTCAAAAGGGAGAAATCAGGGGTCTGTTTAGACCAGGGGTCCTCAAACTACGGCCCGCCAAAGTTTTTAACCCTGCCCGCCCGGCCGTTTGGGCACTGGTGCCCCCACAACAAGCAGTCTGCCTGGAGAGATCCCCACAGACCCCACCCCATAGGGGGAAACAGGACCAGGATCTCCAGCATTGTCCAGGGTGGGGGCAGAGACACAGAGAGCTTGCTCCATCATGGGAAAGCTACACAGGGATCCCTGCTCTTAGTTCTCCTTGTGGCTATTTTCTGTGTGTCGGTTACAGCAGTAAGTCCCCTGGCGCTCCTCTCTCTAATCCTAGTACACTGGAGAGGCTGGCTGTGCTGACGGGCACTGGTCGGGCTGCATTGACGGGCACTGGTCAGGCTGCATTGCTAGGTACGAGTCAGGCTGCATTTCTGGGCACTGATCAGGCTGCATTGCTGGGCACTGGTCAGACTGCATTGCTGGGCACTGGTCAGACTGCATTGCTGGGCACTGGTCAGGCTGCATTGCTGGGCACTGGTCAGGCTGCATTGCTGGGCACTGGTCAGGCTGCATTGCTGGGCACTTGTATAGGCTGCATTGCTGGGCACTGGTCAGGCTGCATCGATGGGCACTGCTGAGGCTGCATTGATGGGCATTGATCAGGCTGCATTGCTGGGTACTGGTCAGGCTGCATTGATCCAGCCCCCCAACAGTCTGAGGGACAGTGAACTGGCCCCCTGTTTAAAAAGTTTGAGGAACTCTGGTTTAGACCCTTGATATTTCACCAAATCCCCTAACGGGGCTCATAAAAACAAATCATAAAAAATTATTGAAAAAAATAATAAAAAAATAAAGATAAAAAACTACTGATACCATCCACTGCCCTACTGACAACAATCTCTGCTCTACTGACGCTGTTCACTGCTCTACTGATATACACACACATGTGTTTTTGTACTCTGGGGTGCACACCCTAATGCAATAGGCTGCGCACCCCAATGAAGTTACAAAATGCATTGTGTAGCAACTATAGGTTATAAACATTAATAACAAAGTTGGGGGTTTTTAACTTAAAGGTTTCACGATTTTTGTACCTTATTACTGAACTTTACATTATTTTACAATGAATGTACTGCTGAAGTCCAATATCATAATTGGAAGCAGCACCCACCAAAGGAGGTCACACAGGTAAGAAAAGAAAATATGTACTGTATGCTACAAACAGGGGGCAGCACTGCCTTCAAGAAATGTGTGCATGCTTCTCTGTTGTCAGGATTAGTAAACATGTCAAATATTGCACTGTGAAAAGATCTTAATTTTATTTGGAAATAAATGATCCTGCATGCAACCAAGTATCTTTATTACACCAATTAGCTATTCCAAAGTTTCATAGGCTTGCATTACACTGTTGGTAAAACAATTTTAAGCTAACATAGAAGAAGACAGGTTACCACAGGCCCAAGGACAGAATAAATTACCCGCAGATGAACTCAGAGAAGTGAAATAAGTGTTTATGACAGCGATCACTGGAATACATTATTCAACCATGTCTGTTTACTGAAGTGAAAAGTAATACCAGTTATCTTGTCACCAGGATATCAGTCTCTATACTTCTACACTGGTGAGGGCTTATGTGACTGACAGTATAATGTGCTTCCCTTGCCAAGAGTAAAATAGATAGATGAAAGATCCTGATTGACATCAACAGATGGACTGACAGCAAAGAACACATCTATATTCAGATCCATTTAGAGAGCTTTTCTGCAAACTGACAAGTCTTGTTTTTTTCTAACCCATTTAAGACTTAGGCCATCATGGATGATGGAATGGGGAGTCCCATACATGAGAAGACTAGAACAAGAACAGTGGATGTTTCTTAAACTGTTACAAGCTTCTCACTGACAAGACCCAAAAGATACCAAACTGGAGCTGTCCAAGGGCATTTCATGAACTATGACCTGGAGGGGGGGGGGGGGGGGGTGTCACTAGGTCCAGTTGCTTCAGCCCTCTCAAGTATAAGTGCTCTGGAAAATTTAAGTCAGATTACTTATTACAGTGCCTTGCAAAAGTATTCGGCCCCCTTGAACTTTTCAACCTTTTGCCACATTTCAGGCTTCAAACATAAAGATATAAAATTTTAATTTTTTGTGAAGAATCACCAACAAGTGGAACACAATTGTGAAGTGGAACGAAATCTATTGGATAATTTAAACTTTTTTAGCAAATAAAAAACTGAAAAGTGGTGTGTGCAAAATTATTCTGCCCCTTTACTTTCAGTGCAGCAAACTCACTCCAGAAGTTCAGCGAGGATCTCTGAATGATACAATGTTGTCCTAAATGACTGATGGTGATAAATAGAATCCACCTGTGTGTAATCAAGTCTCTGTATAAATGCACCTGCTCTGTGATAGTCTCAGGGTTCTGTTGAAAGCGCAGAGAGCATCATGAAGACCAAGGAACACACCAGGCAGGTCCGTAATACTGTTGTGGAGAAGTTTAAAACCGGATTTGGATACAAAAAGATTTCCCAAGCTTTAAACATCCCAAGGAGCACTGTGCAAGGGATCATTTTGAAATGGAAGGAGTATCAGAGCACTGCAAATCTACCAAGACCTGGCCGTCCCTCTAAACTTTCAGCTCAGACAAGGAGAAGACTGATCAGAGATGCAGCCAAGAGGCCCATGATCACTCTGGATGAACTGCAGAGAACTACATCTGAGGTGGGAGAGTCTGTCCCATAGGACAACAATCAGTCGTACACTGCACAAATCTGGCCTTTATGGAAGAGTGGCAAGAAGAAAGCCATTTCTCAAAGATATCCATAAAAAGTCTCGTCTAAAGTTTGCCACAAGCCACCTGGGAGACACACCAAACATGTAGAAGAAGGTGCTCTGGTCAGATGAAACCAAAATCAAACTTTTTGCCCACAATGCAAAACGATATGTTTGGTGTAAAAGCAACACAGCTCATCACCCTCAACACACCACCCCCACTGTCAAACATGGTGGTGGCAGCATCATGGTTTGGGCCTGCTTTTCTTCAGCAGGGAAAGGGAAGATGGTTAAAATTGAGGGGAAGATGGATGCAGCCAAATACAGGACCTGGATGAAAACCTGTTGGAGTCTGTAAAAGACCTGAAACTGGGTCTTTTACAAGACAACAAGACAATGATCCCAAACATGCAGCAAAATCTACAAAGGAATGGTTCACAAATAAACGTATCCAGGTGTTAGAATGGCAAAGTCAAAGTCCAGACCTGAATCCAATCGAGAATCTGTGGAAAGAGCTGAAAACTGCTGTTCACAAACGCTCTCCATCCAACCTCACTGAGCTCGAGCTGTTTTGCAACGAAGAATGGGCAAGAATTTCAGTGTCTCGATGTGCAAAACTGATAGAGACATACCCTAAGCGACTTGCAGCTGTAATCGCAGCAAAAGGTGGCTCTACAAAGTATTAACGCAAGGGGAACGAAAAAATTTTCACGCCCTACTTTTCATTTTTTTATTAGTTAAAAAAGTTTAAATTATCCAATAGATTTCGTTCCACTTCACAATTGTGTCCCACTTGTTGGTGATTCTTCACAAAAAATAAAAATTTTATATCTTTATGTTTGAAGCCTGAAATGTGGCAAAAGGTTGAAAAGTTCAAGGGGGCCGAATACTTTCGCAAGGCACTGTAATTGTAAATGCTCACAAAATGGTGCGTTATTTCAAGCTATGCGTAAATACAAACAACATGTGATCAGCTTAAACACATATAATATACAAACCTACCACTACTGATACCTTAGAAGCATAAAGAAATTGTAAACGTGTATTATAATGTGTGACACACAATAATAAAGTGTAACTAATTAATGATAAAAAAAAAAGTGAGAACGTCCCAAAAGATGATCTGGGATCCCTTTCTTGGAGAAATACAACCTTAAGTTAGTAATTACTGATCAGTGTTATAAATCCACCACCATTACCTCTAGGTGAATTGCCTGCTCACCTTAGTAGAGGACCGAACAGGGTCAAATAACGCCTCTGGTATATTGGTCTTTAATAATCATGAAAAGAAACACCACCGTATCCTGGGTCATCTGCCGTTCTCATCCAGTACACCAGGAACTGCTACTTTGGAGTTGCTCAGAGCATGAGAGAGAAATTCATTGCACAATATTGCTTGGATATATATTATACATAAAAATTGAACACTACTCAAATATCTGTCATCTTGTACACCGCCTGAAATAATTTTTACACCGAGAGCTCGCCTTCTCACTGCTTCTTCTGGGTTCACGAGACACCAGAAATTACGTCACCGGCTCCGCCCAACGTGTTGTGTCACTGGTCTTCAAGGGAATGGAGCCTAGTGACGAGCGCCAGTGTTTCGTCAAATTAGGCGACCCATGAGAATGTGTAACGGAAGTGACATTTAGTTGCCGCTATGTTGCTACACCCCGCACTCCTCTACAGTAAGGATACACTGACAAGGGGACAAGCGGACATCTTGTTACACCCACCAGAGTCTTGGACTTCACGTTTATTTTAACCGTAAACTGAGTTTATATAGTGAAATACAGTACTTAGAACTCCGTGTGAATGTTTAGATGTTTTGTTTTAAAAGCAGCGAACTTCTGTCCGATCAGAAAACCTGTGAGATCCACAGGCTTGCCGATGCTTTTAAAATGCAACATCTAAACAGTCAGACGGAGTTCTAAGTACTGTATTTCACTACATAAACTCAGTTTACTGTTAAAAATAAGTGTAAAATGCATAACTCCGGTGGGTGTAACAAGATGTCCGCTTGCCCCTGTCTCAGTGTATCCTTACTGTGGAGGAGTGTGTGGTGTAGCAAGATGGCGGCGACGAAACATCACTTCTGTTACATATTCTGATGGGTCGCCTAATCTATTGAAACACCGGGATTTAAGAACCTTACATTGTTTAGTAGTTGCCATGGTGACAGGTGAATTATCGGGTCATCCTGCCATGATGATGTATTTACACCATTTTCCATCACATATATTATTATAAAAAAATTAAACTAAGGCTATCATGTCCTCATTCTTCAGATGCATAGAGAATAATAAACAGATGCAAACTGAAATTTGTTCACAACACCCCGCAGTGCACCTTACTACTACCAGTTTCATCTGGAGACGTGAACTGATCAGTACTCCAATGACTGCCAGAGAGATCATTATCTAATGGTGCAGCTGTTCTAATTTCACACTAATTTAGGAAGTAATTTTTAATTTAATATTTGCATAGTAGCGCACAAGTATTTCATACTTAGATTATTTATTAACACATCCTTTGGACTAAGGCCAGCCATAGACAGTGCGATTTTCCTTTCCTGTAACCACGGGTTGCAGGAAAGAAAAATCGCTCTATTCCCCCCATCAACACACTCAGTGTTTTTTTTTTTATAAATTCTTTATTTTTTCATCTTTTCTTTCCATAGATTTCACATTACATTTCGTTTTACATCTACAACTTCTTTAACAGCTATAACAGTCTTATAATATTTCAATCCATACCTCAATTCCATGTCATCCTCCCCCCTCCCTCACCCTTCCCTCCCAGAGAAACACACTCAGTGTTGACAGGGGAATCCCTCCTATGGAGCCACTGTAATTTTTGTTAGCATTAATCACTTTTAGAATCCAACAGGCTGGTTGTACTCAAGTTAATCAGCTTGCCCATACATGGTTCGAATCTCAGCCAGTTCCTGCTGAACCAGCCGAGATTCAAACCATCTATGGCCGGCTTTAAGATAGCCATTTCAAATTAGATTTTCTTTCAAATGTTCACAAAAAAATGATTTGTCAAAACATTCTTTGTTGTCATCAGGGAGCCAACTAATTGCGTTTGAATTTCATACCTGCTATTTAAATGGAAATAGGTTTCATTGTATATATGTGCAATAATTGTAAGTATAATTTTTCCCGAACGAAAACCGCATTCATGGTTAGAATTGTGCCTGTTTCTGAAAATATTTGCAGCCTGCTCCTTTGAATTTTCTTGTCACTACACTTCTTCTATGGCATCTTGACAAATGTATTAGCTTCATTCAGCTCCATTAGTTACATTAGACTCCTTTATAACCTGATCTAATGCGACAGTATTGAACGCATTTTAAATGTCCTTGTACTCTGATTTCTCTGTGGAAGCTCATTTCCTAAAAACACAATTTTTGTAATTTTCAATTGAGCCTTATTGGCAATAAGCTATGTGCAGGGTTTCTATTTTCTGCATTGAAAAACATTCAATAAAAATTGATATTTAAAAAAAAATTTAATCAAACAAAAAAAAAATTCTACTGATGTAAGGCCAGCTTCAATCTTATTTTATTGAGGTAGAAAAATAATACAATAGACATATATGTTATTTAATATCACATAAACAGATATATACATCTTTGCAACATTGGTGTCATACCGTCTCATGGTTTAGATAATGTGAGCTTTGATTGATTTAGTGTGGTATATAAGCCTGTATACCTACACCGTCTAACCTAAATTATTAAGGGTAGATGAGCACCACTATCAACTCAACGAGAGGAACAAGGTTTTTAACCTTTATGCATTCTATATGAAGGTGTGCAGCAGTTCCCCCAGTCCCCCCCCCCCTCGATCCAGCGATGTCCATGACAGCCTTGCCTTTCCCGGGACCATTGGTTCCCACTGCTGTTAACCACAGCCAGTGAGCCAATCAGGAGACAGAGGGGGCAGGGCCACGCTGCGGCTCCGTGTGTGAATGGACACATGTAACCACTGATTGGGAGCACACCTGCTCGGGTGCCCCCATTGCAAGCTGCTTGCTGTGGGGGCACCCGGCAGGAGGGAGAGGCCAGGAGTGCTGAAGAGATAATAATGATGCACTTGCACTTTGCTTGGAACGTAATGTATGTAGGAGTGACCATGTTACCACAAGGTCACTTTTACCCAATAGGTCACTTGGAAAAGAAGCACAAATATACTTACCTATGCGGTGGTCCATGTATTGAAAAGTTTCTGCTTCTCCACTCCTCAACTACTGCAAGTATTCAACAATGCCGGGTATGTAGAATACCTGCTGCCCCTTCAGCTACTTTGCTTCCTTCTTCCGATTCATACATCACTACAGGATACAAGCCAGTATGGAGAAGAATCAAGGAGGGAGATTTACCAAAACTGAAGCACTCAAAATCTGATGCAGCTGTGCACAATAGCCAATCAGCTTCTAACTTCAGCTTGTTTAATTAAGCTTTGACAATAAAATCTGGAAGCTGGTTTCTGTGCAGAGCTGCACCAGATTTTGCACACTCCAGTTTTAGGAAATCTTCCCCAAGTATATGACTCATCTGATGGTTAAATACTTTCAGCAGCTGGGGAGCGGAGATGCAGTGGTTCTTTAGTACTCAGGCCAGCAGAAAAGTAGGTATAGTAATGCTTCTTTTACAGGCATGCTATGGGGTAAAGGTGAGTCTGTGGTTACCAGGTACTTTACCATGACAAACATGTCATACTTACCTGCTCTGTGCAATGGTTTTGCACAGAGCAGTTCCAATCCTCCTCTTCTTGGGTCCCTTGCTGGTGCTCCTGACTCTTCTGCCCACTAAGTGCGCCCATGGCAGGCTTGATCCCCAGCTGTGCTGTGTGTGTCCACAGACACACAGCATGGCTTTCCCCGGCCTTTTCTCTCCTCATAGACTGTGGCTGATAGCTGCCTACATGTCCAGTGAGGAAAGAGAGGGTGGTGAGAGGCAGGTAAGTAGGAGGCCTGGGGGAGTTGCAAACAGAAGTTTTTTTTTACCTTAATGCAAAGAATGCATTAAGGTGCACAATCTTACACCTTTAAGCGGGCCATAATGTGTACAAATGTTAGGGTCATACTATTATAATTACAAGGGTTTAATAGTATAGTGATGTTGGTGGTGGTGTCAGGGACATATGAGTACCTGTATGTGGACATGGGGAAGAATGGCTATGATGTCGTATGGTGGAGTCATCGCCCAGATGGAGTTTTACAGATGGCTCCAGAATGGTGGCTTGGGCTTGCCACCTGCGGAAGACAACGTGGCTGGTATTCCGTTTGTGTTGATGAAGCGTTTGGGCTGGGAGACCATCTGATGAGGCCATTCCCGGTGAGGACCCTCACCCCGGAGCAGAGGGGTTTTAACTACCGGTTCCGCCTATTCCCTACACCCATACACATGGCTGAATATAAACTCAACCATAGAGTGCTTGCCTGCTGCATTTTGCACAATTTCCTACATAAAAATGCTACGAACTATGTGGCCTCAGTTGGGCCTGAGGCCGGATTTCCAGAGCAAGCTGGCCATCCTGGCTTGCCCCCCCTCCCCCCCAAAGCGCCTGCAAAGTCAGATAAAAATATCTGGAGTACTTTGCGGGTAGGGGGGCCATTGATATGCCAGCAAATGTATAAAACATTTTTTAAATACATTTTTATTTTAAAATGAACTAATATTTAATTTGATTTACTGCTTGCGTTTCTTAAATAGTGCAAATGTAATTTATTTTATATATGAGGTGACAATCTCTTCTTCAGCTAACTATTGTGTTGTGGGTCTGCCACACACACGTTTTTGTTGTTAATGTATGTAATGCATTAATGATAAAAATAATCATCCTTTTCAGCACCACGATTTAATTGTTTGGAGTCCTTAAAATGGCCTGATTGGGGCCAATTTTAGAGCACTGTGTGGGTTATTTACTAAAGGCAAATCCACTTTGCACTACAACTGCACTGCAAGTGCAGTTGTAGTGCAAAGTGAATTTGCCTTTAGTAAAAACCACCCATTGTCACCGTAAACACAAACTTACTCCAAAAACTGGTATTGAGCATTGAAAGAAGAAGCCACACATTGTTGAGTATACAAATATTTGACTCTTTTTGAAAAAACCAACATCTTTGGTGTATAACATTTTTATGTTTGACATTATAAATATCCTTTTTTTGGTTAAACAGGCATGTCTAAAACCATAATAACATACAAAACTCAAGAACTTACAAAGTTCAACTTTGAAAAAGTGAAGGCAATAGCAGACATTAGTATGTTAAACTGTGTTGATCTTGTCTTCATCAGATGGGGTGATGTCAGCCCTGTAAAAGCCAAATTTTGAAGTTGCACAGAAATTAGGAGTTAATTTGTGTTCCAATGTCTAATTTCAGCATGTGCTAGCTCCCATTATGGGGGATCAATGGACATATTTCGGGGCTGCAACCCCTTCCTCTCACCTGAGTTGCGAGGAAGGGGTTGCCCCCCAAAATGCATACCTTAATAACCCGTGATGGCAGATAGCACATGTTGACACACTATGTGCATCTTCAAATTTTGGCTTTTAAAATACTTTAAAACTTGATTTAAAATAAAAAAGTCAGACAAAACGGTACAATTTTTGTGTGTTTTAGATTCTGCCTAAAACATCAATGATGTTCTTAATTTTTTGTGGAACATCATTGATGTTTTCCTTTATCTTTTCTAAATCACAATTGCACACTATGATCTGCCCGAAGAGGACATGTGCACTTGCACTGGTGAAATGAGTTTCTTCTTCCGCAACATCCACATCACCTAAAAAGAATAAAACACACCATGTATTATAAATATGCAGGCATACATCTATTACCTGAAGCTGTGGTCTCAGACACTCACCTGTTGTGGTCACTATTTAAACTATGTCATTAACCTCTCCTCCCTCTACCTCCTTAGGTTGTGGTGTGGTGACTTCCCCTTCTTTAGGAGGTTGGGGGCCCTGGTGTCCTCAGATGTCCCAAGTCTTTTCTCCCCTATGTGAATACAAAAAGGTATACTTAGCACACAGAAATTTGAGACAAGAAATATGAATATGAAACATTGCTTGCTTTTTTCCCTTTGTTAAAGCTGGAATACTTACCTTTTTTGGTAAAGTATCACACGTGAAGACAACCCTCGTATCCACTGGCGCACCTGTGTGGGACACCCTAAGAATGGTGTTCTGGTGTCCCACACTAGTGCTCCTGCGTCCAAATGTGTAAACAGCTGCTGAGTGTCCTCTCCGTACAGTGAATCAAATTTGCATTTCATTCTAGTTACAAACCCATCTAGAAAAACAAACTTCTTTTAATACAAATAGGCCTGAACAAATGTAGTTAACCTGCATCTGCCAAAAACATCCTATTAGTGAACGAACAAACAATGTTTACTACGAATGATTACTGTCCCCAGGAACCTGAAACTTGCCATTTTAAACTGTACAACAGTAAAGAAAAGCACATGGAGCAGCAGGAAAATAATAATAATAGGGACACATGACAAAATACTTTTTTTCAGCACGCTCTTGATTCTTCTGTACTGATCGTGCTCCCTCAATTTGAGGTCTGACCATCATTTCCTCGGTTGATCCTTGGATCGCTGTACCCCAAAATTCTTTTGCAGACTTTTCACAACTTTACTCATGATTTTGGCCTTTCTCACATTTGGGTTTCTGTACAGTCCATATTTCCTGTCATAGTCGGCCCTCTTCAAGATGTCCACCATCTTCACAAAGGACATATATGAGGCCTTAAATGTCCTGGATCGGGACGTTTGTGGCTCCGGGCTTTCCTCGTCATTGCTTCTCTCCTCTGCATGCACCTGCTCTGTCTCTGCCACGCCATGTGCTCTCCCACTGCCCCAAAAGAGAAGGGGTGGGGAATATACTAGAAAGAAGGTCAGGGCAGGCACAGTTTCATGCATGCGCAGTGTATATAAAGTGTAACATGCATGCCTCATACGTACGATCTGTGAGTGAAGGATGGAGTAGCACAAGCACCGATCGTGCTAAGGAAGGTACAATTTTAACTTGGGGCATCAATGGACTATAATGCTTATAGATTGAGACCTACACATTGGGACAAGATTAGGAGAGTTTAGCCTGACATTAGGGTTTGTCTTGTGTTGTGTCTTGCAGATAAAATAGATAGATTTAATAATCATGACTTCCTCCCTAGCTTCATTGATAAATACAGAGAATTGCCCTGTCTGTGGCAGGCGAAACACCCTTTTTATAGTAATAAAGAGGAAGGCAGTGCTGGATCAACTGTTGGAATTGGTGAAGCTGGTGATTCCCACAGCAACCATCCTCTATTTTAAGTGCAAAATTGGTGGCCCGAGGAGCACATATAAGAGAGCACAAAAAGGTCCAGGATTCCATGAGATCAGGCGCAGCAGCAGATGATGTATATGTCCCCAGGCTCTGGTACTACGACAGACTGCTTTTTTGTCAGACCACACTGAAATCAGGCCATCACTCTCAATCCTTCCTTCCACTCTTCCTTCCACCTCAGATGAGGCTTCAGAAGTCCAACCTGGACCTTCCACCTAGGAAGAAGTGGAGGAGCCCAGCTTGGAGTCAGGTATAGCATTGTTCAACATATTTCTTGACCAAAAATAAATGATGTTAACTAGATGTTATTATTGATCACTAATTTTAGATTTAACAAAGTGGTTTACATATCAATAGACAGTAGTAGCCAAAAATGGTTGAGACAAGAATGACAAATGCTGGGGTCAGAATGATAGTCTTTTGTATTTTTTAACATTCAATTTTCAACAGTCATGAGCTCTAAAATGTGTGTGATTGATGACCAAAAACTAAAACTATGTCCCATTTTCATACACAGGAAAGTCTCAGCCAGGAGGAGGGCGTGGAAAGTCTCAGCCAGCATGAGGCCATGGAAAGTGGCAGCCAGGAGGTGACCATGAAAAGTGGCAGCCAGGAGGAGGCCATGGAACGTGGCAGCCAGAAAGTGGCCATGCCCAGTAGCCTGACCGAATTGCAAGTTCCTCCCCTCCGCCTTCCAACAAAAAGGCCCAGGAAGGGGAGTAAGTGAAAGGAAGGGAAGTGGAGGAGTCAGCGCTTTCTTTGATTCAGCAGGCTACTGTGGCCCTCAGAACCAACCCCAATGTTCAAGAGGCCTATGCCTGCATGGCAGCCAGCAAAATGCAGGAAATGGAGGTGGGCCAATGCCTCATTTGTGAGGAAGTCATCTATCAGGCCCTAACTAAGAGGGTGATGGGCGAACTCACAAAAAAGTCACGTATGAGTTGGAACATACTCCTCCTCCTGCCAAAACTCCAACACCACAGCCACAGCCTGGAAGGAAGTCTTGAGAGTGATGGCCTGGGTTTGGTCTGATCTGGCAAATGACGCAGGCTGTGGTAAGACCACAGCCTGGAGACATTTTTGTCATCTGCTGCTGCTCCCGATCTCTCAGAGTCCTTGACCGGATTGTGCTCCCTATTAAATGGGACTCCTCAGGCTACCAGCTTTGCCTGTCAAATCATTTATGTCTGCCCTGGGGTACAAAGGTTTCAGCAATTTTAACAGTTTATCCAGCTTTGCCTTCCTCTTTATTTTGTTATGACCTCTAATAAATGCCTATTTTATTTTCAAATACTTGGCTATGTGTTTTAGTTCAAAAAGGACAGTTTATGAGTAGGCGGGTACATTTCAAAAATCAGAAAAAAAGAAAAAAAGAGAGAGACTTTTCCCCTGCTGTTGTGTCCCGCTTTTAATTTGCATACCAACACCAGGAAAAAAGAAAAAGTAGCTACCTTAGCTACCATTAACCAAAGATGATCATCTTTGGTTAATGTTGTGTAAACACCTAGGATCGATTGATGTAATTCAATCAAGGTTTATTGTTTTATGTATAGAAAGAAATAAAAATATTTTTGATATTAATCAAATGTCCTATGTGTTCACCGAAGCCTAAGGTAGCTACTTTTTCTTTTTTCCTGGTGTTGGTACGCAAGTTAAAAGCGGGACACAACAGCAGGGGAAAAGTCTCTCTCTTTTTTCTTTTTTTCTGACTATATGTTAGCTACGGCTTCAGCCTTGTAGACTCTGAGGAGTGACATAAGGACTTATTTCTTTCAGAGGGGCCCACTGCCACTATTTGGATTTATTCGGTAGTGACAGTGGATATGGTCATGTAACGGTATAAATAGTACATTTCAAAAATACAATGTCAAATTAAGGAGGGACACTGACACCAACCAATCTCCCTGAGATTAAAAAATATAAGATAATAATGGCGTTGTGGTAACATGACACACAAAAATGACAAAACATTATGGAGATCACTAGAAAAAAAACTTTAAAAAAATAAATCAGGAGATCTTGATAAAAAAAAAGGAGATCACTATAAAGAAAAAAATAGAAACATTATTCTGGAGATATGGTGGAAAACTAAATAAAGATTATTCAGGAGATCATGAGAAATAATAAAGAAATCAGTTTGTCAGAACTCTGTCTGAATATCAGCAGCAAAACAACTTAATTATTCTAGCATTATAAAGAAGAGAATGCGCTGCATTCAAATATTAAAACATTTGCAGCGTGATGAATGCGCGATGTCCATTACGACCGCTAGTTTTACAAGACCTATCTTGTACTTGATTCAGAGCATGCATGGAATTTTGTGCGTCGGAATTGTGTACACACGCTTGGAAGTTATGACAACGGATTTTGTTGTTGGAAATTTTGAGATCCAGCTCTCAAACATTTGTTGTCAGAAATTCCGACATGAAATGTCCGATGGAGCCTTCACACGGTCAGAACTTTCAACAACTAGCTCACATCGAACATATGGTTGGAAATTCCAATCATGTGTATGCGGCATTACTCCCTCTTCCTTCCTCTTTATCATGTCTTTACCCCCCTCTTGGTTCTTGCCCCCCCGGGGTAATTGTAGACTCACAATCTATGAATGCAGTATACTACAATATTTCCTTTAAGATTTACCAAAGGCCCCCTTAAAATGTCCTTAGGTTAAACGTACAAGGTCTAAATATCCCACAACAAAGGGAACTAAAGTTTTTCGCTCCTTAGCTTCCTCAAAAGCACCTGTTGTATGTTTCCAAGAAACCCACTTTGCAGATAAGGTGGCCCCCAAATATTTTGGTTCAGCTTATTCCCAAGTTTTCACAGCCTCTGCCAAAACAAAACAATGAGGGGTGGTAATATGGTTTCATCATACTACACCCTTTTCCCTTCTGACAGAGATCAAAGGCCCAGAAGGTCGCTATCTTATACTACGGGATATCCATTCGATTCTCTAATCACAGTTGTATCCTACTATGCTCCTAACAAAACTCCATTCCTCTCCCATTTATTACAGGTAATTGATACTCATAAAAGGGACACACTTTTGATCAGTGGAGATTCGAATCAAGTCCTTTATCTTTTTTTAGATAAATCCCCAACTCCTATTGCAACTAGTTCTCAGTCTCGTAAGTACCAACAACTTCAACACTCTTTATTCGATTTTTGGCATGAAATCAATCCTGCTAGGCGATAATTTACTTTTTATTTTCATTCCCATAAATCATTTTCCTCTATTGATTACATTTGAACTCAAATATGCATGACCCCTGAATGACTCAATCCTATCTTAACCATCACACTCCTCTGATCTAGAAATAGCCATAAAAGATTACCTGGCCAATGAGACCCCTGATATATCCCCACTAACCCTATGGGAAGTTCATAAACCTGTTCTCTGTGGGGTTTGAAAACACCAAGCCTCATTTCTTAAAAGAGAAAAATGACAACTAAAACAGAATTTAATACATGCCCACAATCTTTCAATCCAATCCTACCCATGACTAAATTACACCCTTAAGTACTTAAACTAAAAACGCCTCTTTAAACAGATTTGACTGAAATTATCTCATGATATAGTTACTAGTAATCCAATAAAGATCCTCCACACCCTTAAAAAATATCTTACCTCCTTATATAAAAAGGAGGATCTTTTGATCAAAACATTAGCAGAATATCTTTTTTCACAAATCAAACTTCCTACTATTGCTTTAGCCTATTGCAATTTTCTTGAAAGCCCCATTACAGCTATCGAAATTAAAATGAGCAATTAACTCTCTTAAACCAAATAAACGTCCAGGCCCAAATGGCTTCTCTGCCGTAAACTATAAGAAATTCTTTCATATCCTTGCTCCAATGTTAACAGACGCATTTAATTCTCACCTTAATGATCAATATTTTTGCCACGAAACATTAACAGCTATAATTTCAATGATCCCCAAACCTCAGTCAGAGGATACATCCTGTTCTAACTATAGACCCATATCATTACTCAATCTTGAGTAATTAAGTTACTAGCGAAAGTCTTAGCGACCCGCTTAAATAGTGTAATAGGTTCTTTAATAAATAAAGACCAGGTCGGCTTTATCCCACAGTGCCAAGCGGCAGATAATGTACACAGGACTACTTTACTAATTCAGGCAGCTAAATCATGACAAATACCCATCTGTCTCTTATCTTTAGATTTCAAAAAAGCATTTGATACAGTTTTGTGGCATTATCTACATTTTGTCCTGCAGCGTTGGGGATTTGGTCCTCACCTTTTCTTAGCTGGGTCTTCTCATACAAAAATCCCAAAGCTTATGTTAAATATGCTGGAAATAAATCAAACCTATTTGACATCTGTAGGGATACGCCTCAGGGATGTCCACTTTCCCCACTCTTATTTGCCCTACTTATTGAACAATCAATCCATACTGACCCCTCTATTAAAGGTCTAGATTTAGCTGGTCACCAACATAAACTTTGCTTATTTGCTGATGATATCCTAATTTTTATGTCATCCCCTCATAGTTCTGTTCCTAATCTTATAAGTAAATTTGAGAACTTTGCCCACATATCTGGTCTAATTATTAATTCTCAAAAATCTATAAATATATATCTTTACCTCCTCATATTTTACAACAAGCGCAAACATCCCTCCCTTTCTCATGGTCCACTTCACGCCTTCTTTAGCTTGGGATAATTCTCACACCCAATATTTCTGACATTTTCACTGCCAATTATCCTCCAATTTTGTGCCAAATATCTAATCTTCTGACACAATGGTCCTCTCTACCATTATCTTGGATAGGTAAAATTAACGTAATAAAGATGGCTATACTGCCCAAAATTCTTTATCTTTTTTCAAGTTTTAACTATCCCTGTTCCAGCATACTTTCTCAGAATACTACAACGTAAGCCATTAACTTTCGTTTGGGGCTCCTTGAAACCCAGTCTGCCGAAACAGTGACTCAGAGACTCAGTGTCCAGCTTCCCTGGCCCCTCTTATGTGTGTAGCGGTACCCTCGTAAGGGCTGCCGAGTTGGTTATAGCAATCTGCCAATCACCCTGCTGCCAACCTCCCATTCACCATGTTAAAGACTTTAAACAGTCAATGATTTAGTTTTCTCTTTATTGTCGGAATACAACTTGGATGAAACAAAGGAGGTATATGAGATGTCCATAGAGATTTCACTTTGTAGGGTATCATCCATGGCCTTGATCTAGTAAATGCATTTCCCTTTAGAATCCTCACTGCAGACTATTGCTTCTTCTGTTACTTGGCATATCAGACTGAAGATTTACTACTCACTGCTTCCAGTTACAACAATAAGAATCACTCTGAATAATTACCCTCTAGACTGATGTGGTTTTCCTGTTACCTATGAGAGAGCCAAAGGCCTATACCGCCTATCTTCAATGGCTCAATGAACTAAACAGCCTCACAGTCTCTGGAAGTTCCTTTTCACATCTGTTCATGCTGTGCTCCCCGGCCACGCAGCATGGTACACTACTCGCTCCTGCTTCTTCACATTACACTGACCGTCTCCTTTGAATCAAAGTCCTGTGTTCCCCAGTCACAGAATGCCAATCTACTTCCGCCACTTCACTGCTACTTCTACTTGATCTTCTCCAGCATGCAAGTCTTGTGTTCCCCGGTCACAGAAACTTCAAACGTTCCCATGGAGATAAAGATCTTTCCCTAGGACTCCTTCCTAGTGGCTCCTCCATTCCTCCTCCATGCACAGCACATCCCCACGTGGGGATGCCTGGTACAGCACCTCAGCACTCCATGCTGTCTTTCCTCTGCTCCAACTCCTCCCTGGAAGCATGTGACTCCAGCTTATATGGGAGGCCTGCCCCCTGGCAACACCAAGAGATAATCGGTCAGGGCTCCTCACATGAGCTGCCTAACACTCAGGTCCAGCCTCCCTTCCAGAACAATTAGTCTGTTAGATCTCTGAGCCAGAGTACAGGTGGCCACACCCCCCACTATACTGACACTCCCATTCCCAGATCAAAACCAGGCCTGAAACAAAATACAGGCCTGGCTAAATTTGCCTGCACCTGGGCCCTGCTAGCTAGAAAAATACTAATCTACTAATCTAGCACCTACCTGTAAGTAGAGGGTGCTACATGTGTAAATCACCCTGCATCCATTAGGGGCACAAGGTGACTGAGAACCTCACTATGATCTTCGCTATTTAGACACACTGTACATGCTGTTATGGACTCTGCTATGGTCGTTTGGGTGGGGTTGTAGTCCAATGTTCTATTGTGTCTGTCTGCCTTGGATATTATGGGTTGTGTATGTAGATTAACTGAGATTGGTGGGGACGAATTCCTCCAACAGCTCTCCCTGCTGATAAGACTGTTTATTGATGAGAAATTTGAATATACCTGACCTGTGTGTCTATTTTTATTGGACAGTTTACCCCACCCTGAATCCAAGGGTGGGGGGGGTTGGTGTCTCTGAGTTGTATATCTGTGGTAACATGTGCTCGCATAAAGGAGTTTGATGTTGTTCACTCTACACTTAGTTACGGCTGGTGACTGGGTGAGCTAAGGGGTCTTGGATAGTGCTGGTTCTGGACAGAGGAAGCATTTACAGCAGACATAGACCTGTTGAGGACAGAGGTTCATCACAGTTTACAACCCCTTTAATGTGCTTTTAAAATATAGGTAAACGTGACCCATACAGCCATGAAACAAACAATTGCCAAAGCTTGGAAATCTCCGTCCTTAATAAATTGCTGAAACTAAAAATAGAGTCAAACAATAAACCATGCCAAAACAGAGGCTAGAACTCAAGATAAAATATCCAACTTTGAGAAAATATGGCATCCCTATGTGACTCACTTTTTGCCTTGCAATTTTGATGCTTCCCTACCAAGACCTTGGTAATCTATATTTATACTTCTATTCTCTGCATTCTTGGTATGTGTTTATTACCATGTACAACCCCGGAGACCCTACTACCTCTCATCTCTTTCTTCCCTATTTTTTCTCCTACCTAAGATTATTATATCCTTTCTCTTTCAATTTACTTTTTATATAGTTCCGATAGCAGAACCTTTATTTCCTTGGTTATCATCCAATTGTACATAGTTCCAATATGTAGTATAGATTTTAGATTCTATAATAAAACTATTTATTTTTTATTTCAAAACTATACTCTTGATAATAATTAAGACCTTTATTTTTTTATCTGAGATCATCTTATATTCACCTGGTCTAAGTCGGTTTTATCCTCTCTTAAAAAATGTATGACGCTATCTTTTGAGTAGTTAGATCCATGCTAAAATTGTTTTAGTTAAACTACTTTTAAATGTTGGAACTACAGCTCACTATCATTACCATATATGGGATATTTTCTTTTGCTGCCACCATATGTACTATATGTATACTAATTGTTAAAATGCAATAAACAAATTTGACAAGAAAATATTTAAAAATAAAACCATCATCTGGGGAAAAAAAATTTAATCTGTACATATAGCATTGTAACTGATTTCAAAAGTGTAGAATTACCCAGGACTATTATTTTTCTATTTTGCAAGAACGGTGTGTCCTATGGGACCTGAACCAGGGTCTCCTAATAATTCTGTGTACATTCTGCCACTGATTGATGCACATTGTAACTGGGTGTTACTACTTTGCCAATTAACTGGATTTCTTTGCATCAGATAAACAATGTATTCCTTAGAGTGCAGCCAGCTCAAAAGATAATGTCATTAATATCTTGTCCCATTACGTTGCATAGCAACAAGCTGCCGTTGGCAAGGAGTTCAGTGTCAAGGGTGGTTATGCAAATGTCTGGTAACCCAGATCAAGTATGCATTGTTTACAGAAATGGATACATTAAAATTGTAATGCATTAATAAAAATACCAGTCATTGAAATATCCATTAAATTATCAACTGAGATGCAGGTTATAAAAAAAAAAAAACCTCACTTAGAATATTGAATTATTGATGCAGCATGGCAAAATCCATGTCAAATTATTATTTTTTTTAATTCAAAAACAAACTAAAGAATACCCCAAGTTTAAAAAAAAGGGGGGGGGGCCTGAATCGATTGACAGCAATGGCAAAAAAACTATATTTTTTTGCCATTGCCCTTATCCGTTTCTATATACACTCACCGGCTACTTTATTAGGTATACCTGCTCAATTGGTTGGTAACACAAATTGCTAATCAGCCAATCGCATGGCAGCAACTCAATGCATTAAGGCATCTAAACGTGGTGTAGACAACTTGCTCAAACCAAGCATCAGAATAGCAAAAAGGGCATTTAAATGACTTTGAACGTGGCATGGTTGTTGGTGCCAGATGGGCTGGTCTGGGTAATTCAAAAACTGCTGATCTCTGCTCATTCCTATCAGCTAGGAACAGGAAACTGAGGCTACAGTTTGCACAGGCTCAGGCTCAAAATTGGACAATAGAAGATTGGAAAAATGTTGCCCGGTCTGACGAGTCTCATGAGATGTAGGGTCAGAATTTGGCATAAACAACATGAAAGCATGGATCCATCCTGCCTTGTATCAACGGTTCAGTCTGGTGGTGGTGTAATGGTGTGGGAGATATTTTCTTGGCTTACTTTGGGCCCCTTGGTACCAATTGAGCATTGTTTAACGAGGAAGTAAACCCTGATGGGTCTTACTTCCTTTTTGTTCCCCTGCAAAGTAAAAGCATTGTGAGATACTGTACATATTTCTTTTTGCTTTGTGTTTAATCACTTTGTATTGAACAACTGATTTTTATCTACATATTTATGCATGCTGTTTTCTATAATCTTGTGCATTGTATGTACAACTCCAATTCCCCAAAAAGTTGGGACGCTGTGTAAAATCGACATAAAAACAGAATGCAATAATTTTCAAATCTCTCTCTACATATACACATACACACACAATATATACATAAATATATAAAATATTTGAGCAAATTTTTTTTAGATTTTTATGTATATGTGAGAAGTGTCAGAATTGGCCCAGAGCTGAAGTAGTGGGATTAACTGAAAGCACAATCAATGTTATCTTCCCTTTTTAAAAGACTAATCCCCTATTGCCCATGTAAAGGAGATGAAGGGTAGAAGACACGTTTGTAGCTCAGCCAGGGTGACAAACAAGGCTCCACTTCACTGATATAGGGGAGGATCAGGCCACTCAGGCACAGGAAGTGTGTTTTTTCAGGATTAGAAGGTGAAAATAAAAGGGGGAAAATTAAATCACAACAAAAACAAATTTAGGATTGGAAAGCTACAATATATAATTTGTTTGGGTTTATATACATTTAAAGGAGTATGCGGGCATTAGTATCCTGGAAAATGGCAACAGAATTTGCACCCCAGGTACACCTGTAAAATGCCCCAACTCTTCTTAGTGACTATACACATCTTAGCCCATGTCTAACCAGCAGCAGAAGTACAAAGTAGAGCCTCACTCATCTTAATAGAATTGCTCCCTCACTGGCTCAAAATGTTCTTGAGTCAGATCCTGCTAGTCTAACTAGTGAGACAGCAACTTAACAGCACAAGGTAAATGCAATCCAATGACATGCGTCTTAGACCCCATGCACACTATTAGATTTTATGCAGATTTTTGTCATCAGATTTACAAAAAACATATAATATGAGGTCAAACCTTAAGAGTTCAAATTTGTATGCAGAAAAAAAAATCTGCAGAAAATCTAATAGTGTGTATGGGGTCTTAGGGTGCGCTTTCAAACCACTGCATGTTTCAGTGTTTTAAAACACATTAAACTGACAAGTTAGGGGCCATTCTTCTGGCTGTAACCCATCACGTGTGTTGCAGGTTTAAAAATTGTTGCACACAACGTTTTTTTAGGCAGGCTTTGATTGAGAAGACATTACCTAAAAAATAACAGTAATGCATTTAAAATTGAAGTATCATGCAATATTACATGGAAAACTAGAAACCTCTGGCAACATTGATTTTCTCAAACATTCATTCTACATGTAAGGTTGCTCCTGGTAAATTGATAGAGCAGTTTGTGGCAAAATGCCCAATCTATCCAAGAAGACAAAATTCGAATAAAAGTTTGTTTTATAACCAAAGGGTAGGATCCATACTCCTGACATTTTAAGATAATGGGTGAACGTAAAGCTTATGACCAGTATTAAACCAAGACAAAACATTTGGTTATTTATTTAGATATTTTCCAGTGTTTGCATATAAAAAAAAAAGAGGAGAGAATACATTAACCACTTCAGCCCCGGACCAATTAACAGCCTAAGGACCAGAGGTCTTTTTATAATTTCGCACTGCACTGCTTTAACTGGTAATTGCGCGGTCATGCAATGTTGTACCCAAACTAAATTTGCGTCCTTTTCTTCCCACAAATAGAGCTTTCTTTTGATGGTATTTGATTGCCTCTGCGATTTTTATTTTTTGCGATATAAATGGAAAAAGACCGAAAATTTTGAGAAAAAATTATATTTTCTACTTTTTGTTATAAGAAAAATCGAATAAACTCAATTTTAGTCATAGATTTAGGGCAAAATTTATTCAACCACATGTCTTTAGTAAAAAAAATGTCAATAAGCGTATATTTATTGGTTTGCGCAAAAGTTATAGCGTCTACAAACTAGAGTACATTTTCTGGAATTTACACAGCTTTTAATTTACGACTGCCTATCTCATTTCTTGAGGTGCTAAAATGGTAGGGCAGTACAAACCCCCCAGCCCATTGAATATTTTATTTTTTTGTCCCAAGTGATTGAATAATGACACAAAAAAAAAAAAAGTTTACAAAAAGTTGTCACTAAATGATATATTGCTCACAAATTCTGCTGCTTCTCCTGAGTACGAGGATACCACATATGTGGGACTTTTTGGGAGTCTAGCCACGTACGGGAGCCCGAAAACCAAGCACTGCCTTCCGGATTTAAATATAAAATGCTACCAAAAAAACTTTTAGCGATCGCAGGGATCAGGCCTGACTCTGCGATCGCTGCAGTTATGTGTTTAGTGTTTTGTAAGTGACAGTGATCGATCTTGCACTTGGGTGGGCTGGGCAGAGGGGCAAAACGCAGGTGCCAGCAGGTATCTGGGCTGATCCCGCTAACAATTAGTTTTTTTGGAACCCTAAACTGCTGGGGATGCTAGTATAGATCTGATCAGATCAGATATTGATCTGTTCAGATTCTATACCACTACGGGAGGTTTATGCTTGGCGTGTGGGTGTTAGCGGTACTGGCACTAACCTAGCGCTGCCTGGGGCGACGCAGACCCTGACCATAAAACCTAATTGATATCACCCGCCGGGTGATCGGGGGGTTAAACCTTTATTGGGTAATAAATGGTGGGTGCCCTGATGCTATAAAAAGCAAACTAACCAGAGTCACCCGTAACACTTATACGGTGATCACTGGTGAAAGGGTTAACTAGGGGCAATCGGGGTTCAAATTTTTATTAGGTAGTATATGGTGGTCCCTGGCACTATATAAAAACCTGACGGGGAACCTAAATAACTAACTGGCTAACCAGTGTCACCAGTGACACTTATACTGTGATCGCTGGTGAAAGGGTTAACTAGGGGCAATCAGGGGGTTAAAACCATTATTGGGTAGTATATGGGGGTACCTAGCGCTATAAAAACCTGGTGGTGAACCTAAAAAAATAACTAGCTACCTAGCGGCACTAGTGACACTAATGCAGCGATCAGAAAAACGATCGCTTAGTGACACTGGCAAAAGGGGGTGAAAGGGTTAACTAGGGGCAATCAGGGAGTTAAAACCATTATTGGGTAGTATATCGGGGTACCTAGCGCTATAAAAACCTGGCGGTGAACCTAAAAAAATAACTAGCTACCTAGCGACACTAATGCAGCGATCAGAACAATGATCGCTTAGTGACACTGGCAAAAGGGGGTGAAAGGGTTAACTAGGGGCAATCAGGGGGTTAAAACCATTATTGGGTAGTATATCGGGGTACCTAGCGCTATAAAAACCTGGCGGTGAACCTAAAAAAATAACTAGCTACCTAGCGACACTAATGCAGCGATCAGAAAAATGATTGCTTAGTGACACTGGCAAAAGGGGGTGAAAGGGTTAACTCTAGGGGCAATCAGGGGGTTAAACCTTTATTGGGGGTGGTAGGGGGCTACCCTGGACCTAACACTAACTGCCCTGACAGTTTTTACTTTTACAACTGACACTGAATGCAGTGATCAGTAAATAAATGATCACTGCAATCAGTGACACTGTGACTGGGGGGATCGGGGGGGGGGGGGGGGGGGTTTGTGTGCCTGTGTGTGCCTACATGTCAGTGTAGTGTTGGTGCACACTTACTTTCTGTCTTCTCCTCGTAGTCTGGTCAAAAAGACCGCCCGAGGAGAATGACATCACTTCCTCCCTGCCTGTGTATACAATACACAGTGGGAGGAAGCTTCACATTCGCCAGGAGCGATTGAGAGGGGATGGCCAGAAACCAACGGCCATCCCCTCATCCCGGATTGCTCCTGAAGCGAAACGGACCGCCGTATCCAGCGGGAGGGGGTCCGATCAGACCCCCCACCCGCTGGAAGGCAAACACGTACATGTACGTGCTTGTGCCTGTACATGCCATTGCAATGACGTACATTGGCAATACAGTGGTCCTTAAGTGGTTAAAGGGGTAGTAAAGGATTTTTTTTTTTTTTAAATAACAAACATGTTATACTTACCTCCACTGTGCAGCTAGTTGTGCACAGAGTGGCCCCAAATCTGGTCTTCTGGGGTCCCTCGGCGGCTGTCTCGGCTCCCTCCACATCATGCGAGGGAGTTTGCATGAAGTTGTGGAGTCCTTGCGGGCGTGCTTCCGTAATACAGCCAGCGGCTATAGCCGCTGGCTGTATCATTCAGCCCCGCCCACCGGGGCGCCGCATCATTGGATGTGATTGACAGCAGCACAAGCCAATGGCTGCGCTGCTTTCAATCCATCCACTGTAACCAATTAGCGGCCAGGCTAATTGGCGAAGAGCGCGGGACTTTCAAGGGGTCAGGTAAGTATAACGGGGGGCCAGTATTGTCAGATGTTTTTTCACCCTAATGCATAGAATGCATTAAGGTGAAAAAACATTTACCTTTACAAACCCTTTAAGTTGGTAGGCATCAAATTTTCCATAACTCTTCAGCCTCGTACACACAGTACGATTGTTGGCCAACCAAGCGTCTGATTTTTGTCTTAAGGGTGTGTGCCAGAATCTTGTCTTGCATACTAATGGTACACAAATTGTCGGTCAAAAACACAAACATAGTGCTGTACTACGAGACTATAAAGAGGAAGTTAATTTCTCAAGCGCCACCCTTTGGGCTCCTTCTGCTAATTTAATGTTAGTAGATGTTTGAGTGTTTGTTTCTGAATGGATGTTCGTCAACCAGCCATGTTGCGTAATCGGAGGAGAGAACGTGTGATTATTGGGCTAGGAGTTATTGCTTTGGCCCAAGTCCAGTCCAGGAACAAGAGGAGTTCTTGGACCAAAAATTGGTTGCTTAATCGTGACCAATTATATCATATGCCATTGCTGCGGGAGGTCCAGGAGAATAAACCGGATAATTTTCGGAATTATCTCCGGATGATGGACCCCCGCTTTCACCAACTCTTGGCATTGGTGACCCCCTAGCAGGAAACATGTATGGGGCTTTCCATCACTCCAGAGCAAAGGCTCATAGCCACCTTGCAGTACTTGGCGACGTGGAGAAGTCTCCAGGACCTCAAGTTTACAACTGGGATCTTCCCCCAGGCTCTGGGAGTCATTATTCCAGAGACCTGCTCAGCCATCATTCAAATCCTGCAGAAGGACTTTTTAAGATCATATTCTATGTATTTGTGTTTGCTAATGTATATTATTAATTTGTTGATTACATAATTATCAATATTGTAATATGCTATGAATGCCCTCTTTGTCATCATGCATGCTGTAAGCTTTTCCTGATTCTTTTTTGGCCTACAAGCATATTTTCCTTCACTAACCTCCCCAACATGCTATCCTAGGCCCATACACACCCAGCCTGGTAACTTAACAATGTTGTTGTCAGCTACATTTTGGGGCTTACAATAAACAACCCCTAAAATGTCTACAAATGTAGAGTGCAAGAGGCATTTTTTTGTGGGCCCAAACTCATTTGGAACCCCCCCCCCCCCCAGAAAAGAATGCAAAGTCAACAGATCCAAATACTCTATCTGCTGACTTTGCAAAACCCATGCACACTGCTGTATTTTGTGTTCAAATTTCTGTATAAATTTACCAAACCATGTAGTGCAAGGGCCTGCCTGATTACCTACAAATTCAAACATCTAAAGTTTTTGTCTCTTATATTGATTGGTTAAATAATAATGTCAAAATGTGCTGCAATTTGGACAGTGTGTATCCAGCTTTTTAGATTACGACAATTCTTACCTGTCCACTGGGCTGCCAATAGTGTAAGGAGGCGCTGGCCAAAGTATCACTGATTATTTATGCAAACAGCTCTCATAGAGGTGGAGAGGGTTACCTGTCCAAAACATATACCCATTACCCCCCCCCCCAAAAGTTGACTAATGGGCCACCGGGGGGGGGGGGATCAGATAAGTTGACTTTCCACTTTGTCTTTAAATACTCATTTAAGTGTATCCTTATGTTGGCTAAGAATGTTTGTGTCAAGTCTGACTGCTATGTGCAGAAGTAGTAATTTCTTTTTTCATTTTTTAATCCACAGTTTCCTTCCAACTCAGAGCAATGGCAAGATGTTGCAGCCCATTTCCATCATTAGTGGGATTTTCCCAACTGTGGTGTGCCATTGATGGCAAGCATGTCTGGATTGTACCACCAGCCAACTCTGGCTCATATCATTTTAACTATAAGGGCTTTTGCAGCATTGTCATGCTAGCTGTAGTGTCTGCCAACTAGGAGTTCTTGTATTTGGATGTTGGGAAGAATGGCCGCAACTCTGACAGAGGAGCAGACAGAGTTCTACAAGTGGCTCCAGAATGCCACCTTAAACTTGCCACCAAGAGAATGTTGAGGGCCTCAATTTTGTTTTTGTGGCAGATGAGGCCTTTTCTCTGGGGAACATCTGATGAAGCTGTTTCCTATGAGGAACTTCACCCCAGAGCAGAGGATCTTCAATTACAAGCTCTCTCATGCCCAGAAGGGTGGTCGAAAATGCCTTTGGCATCCTAGAGAGTCTTTTCAAGCTGTTTTCGACTCCAATCAACCTGGCACTCTACAAGATAAACCATGTGGTCTTGTGCTGCTTTATTCTACATATTTTTTTAAGGAAGAATGCTACCAGCTACCTAGCCTCACTGCCAAGTGATGTGGACCCTGCAGTGGCAGGCCCAGCTGAAGAGGCTGCAGCATGTCCGTCTGTGGGCGTGCTGACGGCTATTGAAAATGCCGTGCTGGATGCCCTCACAATTTGACAGAGATTTTTGTCAGAAATACCTAGAATATTTTGAGGGGCAGCGGCTTGCCAGCAATTTGTAGCTGATTATTTGTAATATTTTTTGGAGATCATAAACTCCCATTTAATTTCAACTACTGTTGTCTGCGTTTCTTATATGTCTAATATGTTTCCATATGGGATTTATTTAGCCACTTGTTACAATAGTGCATCTACTTCAGCTAGCTAATATGGTGTTCTGTGAGTCTGCTACACACACACATACAATGTTTTTGTTGGATCTAATGCATGAAGTTCAAAAACATTATGCCTTTACAAACTGCTTTATTTTTTTTGGAGGCCTAAAAATTGCAGGAGTTGTCCACATTTTGGAGCACATTGTCACTGTAACTACAACATACAAAATACACTGTTATTTAACAATGAAATAATAAGCCACACATTGTTTAGTTCACATGTGCATTTTAAGGTTTTAAAACAAACCAACATCTAGGTGTATAACATGTATGTTTTGCATTATTTCTCCTTTTTTGTGGCTAAACAGGCATGTTCTAAAACATTAGATACACATCTCAAACTCAGTAACTTACAAAGTTTGAGTTTGGTAAAGTGAAGGCCAAATTAAACATTAGTATCCCAAGATACTGGATATTGCCTTTCTCAGATGGGGTGATCTAAAATCCAAAATTTGAAGCCACATACACGTAGAGGCTTAACAATGAAATGTCCCTTATGACCCCATGCCTAAACTGTGTGTAGTTACAAACATCTATTTTTCGAAACCCCGAAAACAAACAGTATGTCAACATGTGCTGTCTCCCATCACAAGGTATCAATTGTTGCACCCCAAAACGTGTCTATTGATACCCTGTGACGGGAGATAGCACATGTTGACACACTGTGTTTTGGGGTTTTGTTAAAACAGATGTATGGAACTACACACATTTTTGCCATGGGATCATGGGGGAAATAAGAATGTTAAGGCCCAATTTGGAAGCACCTGAACATTTTTGGTTTTAGATTCTAAAAAACACAAACATTACAATTCACATTAGTTAGGGCAGTGTTTCCCAACTCTCCTCAAGATACAAACCCAGATCATGTTTTTGAGATTTCTTGAATTTGGCACAGGTGATGTTGTAATTTTCACTGTTAGTAATTCGCATAGTCGTTTATAGACTGAGGAAAATCTAGAAAACAGGACCTGGTGGTGCACCTAGAGGAGTGGAGTATAGAAACACGGGGGTTATTTACTTAAGGCAAATCCACTTTGCACTAAAAGTGCAAAGTGCATTTGAAATTGCACTGAAAGTGCACTTGGAAGTGCAGTCGCTGTAGATCCGAGGGGGCATGCAAGGAAAATAAAAAGGCTCAGGAGGCGGAGTTCAATGGACATGTCCCACTAGAGCTCTGCTCTGTGAAGAAGGAGAACCGCTAAACAAAGACAGCCCGCCAAATTATTTCTTACAAAAACTGTCTGAACATTCCTGTGAGGTGAGAGAATCATTTGGACTAAAAATGGTATTGGGGGGAGCCTGGAATACATTTAAAAATACCAGAGGAGGCGCTCAGACAAAGACTGCAGCGAAAATGGCGCCAGTTTCCTCAGCCACAGGCACAATCACCTCAGCACACAGAATAAAGACACAGCGATCACAGCAAGTCTCCTTAGAAGAATATGATACTGAATTATTTCTGTCACAGAAATCTTCACATGAATTAACTGCATCCCCAAGCCTTATAAAATAATTTGAGAAGATGCTGAACAAAGCATTAAAGAATACCTCATAACAAATAACCAGTAATCTGACTAAAGAAATCAGAGAATTGCGAAATCGCACAGCTGCGCTGGAAATTAAAGTTGAAGAAATAGAAGACTCAACACTTGAATGAAATAGATCTTCTTAAAGGAGAAAACATTACACTACAAAATAAACTGGAAGATTATGAGAACCGTGCAAGAAGGTCCAATTTGTGATTCAGAGGCATACCTGAATCGATCACTGACTTATCTGCCAAAATAACAGCATTATGCCAAGAATTGCAACTAGGAATACCGATTGAAAGGCTGGAAATGGACAGGGTTCACAGAGCTCTCATGCCTAAAAAAGCAGATGGACCCCCACGTGACATAATAGCAAAGTTCAATTTTTATCGCACAAAGGAACAACTCTTAATTGCAGCCAGAGAGAAAGACAACCTAAACTTCCAGGGTCACAATTTTCAGATTTTCGCTGATCTCTCTCAAGTAACCATTTCCAAAAGACGTGCCATGAAACCACATTTAATGGAATTACAATGTCATAACATCACATAACAATGGGGTTTTCCATTCTCCATACGCTTCAGCTACAAAAACACCAAACACATCTGTAGATTACCGAACAAACTTCAACAAGCCTTACTTGACCTTAAATTGATTGATGGAACATCTGCAGCTACAACTTCACGTAGAAGAACAGCTTCTACCTCTTCCCTACCTAACCCATCCCATGCAACCAGGAAAAATGGGATTCATCACACACATAAAAGGGGTCGCTATGTTTACCCTTCAAAGGGTCAAGAAGATCCAATGGACTGACAGGCTATTCTTTAACCACTTTCAGACCGGACCAATTTGCTGGTCAAAGACCAGACCACTTTTTGCGATTCGGCACTGCGTCGCTTTAACTGACAATTGCGCGGTCGTGCGACGTGGCTCCCAAACAAAATTAACGTCCTTTTTTTCCCACAAATAGAGCTTTCTTTTGGTGGTATTTGATCACCCCTGCGGTTTTTATTTTTTGCGCTATAAACAAAAATAGAGCGATAATTTTGAAAAAAACGCATTATTTTTTACTTTTTGTAATAATAAATATCCCCCAAAAATATATAAAAAAACATGTTTTTCCCTCAGTTTAGGCCGATACGTATTCTTCTACATATTTTTGGTTAAAAAAATCGCAATAAGCGATTATTGATTGGTTTGCGCAAAAGTTATAGCGTTTACAAAATAGGGATAGTTTTATAGCATTTTTATTAATAATTTTTTATTATTTTTTTTTTACTAGTAATGGCGGCGATCTGCGATTTTTATTGTGACTGCGACATTGTGGGGGACCCATCGGACATTTTTGACACATTTTTGGGACCATTGTCATTTATACAGTAATCACTGCTATATAAATGCAGTGATTCCTGTGTAAATGACACTGGCAGTGAAAGGGTTAACCAGTGGGTGGCAGTGTAGGGGTTAAGTGTTCCTAGGGGTGTGTTACTAACTGTGGGGGGGTTGGGCTTTCATTTAGTGTACACTGATCTCTGCTCCAATCACATGGAGCAGAGATCAGCGTCACTAATTGCTAGGCAGAATGGAAAAATGTTGTTTATACAGCATTTCCTCCATTCGGCCACTCCGTGAGACGATCGCGGGGATGCCCGCGGCGATCGAGTCCGCGGGTCCCGCGACCGGACTCACGGGGGTCCCGACCAGCGCGGGAGCGCGCCGCCGGCGGCGCGCTCCCGATGGCACGGCGGCAACGAATATTGGACGTACATGTACGCCAATATGCCTGCCCGTGCCATTCTGTCGACGTACATCGTCGTGCGCTGGTCGGGAAGTGGTTAAGAAACACAGTTATAAGCTAATATGGGAGATATGTTTTCAGAGGAACTATAACATACTGAACTCATTAACTATGCTCATTTGACCCAAAATTGCAGCCTGCACCTGTATCCTATGAATAGAATGCATTATGGGTCAGGGGAAATCCCCTACTAAGGTTACACCTCAATATGCTGAGCACAATCAGATGGGAACTTCATTTTCATCAGCTATCTCCAATATATGAAACAAAGTTTCTTTTTCTCTTTACCTAAATAGAATGGTTAACCACCTCGCGCCCGCCCTATACCTGAATGACGGCCGTAGAGCAGGCGCTTTCGTCCGGGTGGCCGTCCCTGGACGTCCTAATGTTTACTTCCGCAATGCGTGCCGCCGCGGGCGCGCATCGCGGAAGTTCTGTGTTCGCCGCGTCCCCTGGGGACAGGCAAACACAGATCGCTGTAAACGGCCAATCACAGCGGCCGTTTACAGCGCGATCGGCGTGTCCAATGGGAGATGATCTCATATGTAAACATATGAGATCATCTCTCAGCGCCGCTCTCCCTCCTCACACAGAGTGTGAGAGGGGAGAGATGAAGCCGTTCTGCTTTGCTTTGATAAAAAAAAAAGTAAAAAAAAAAAGTGCCATCCTCCCCCAGCAGTGCCATCCTGCCCCAGTGCCATCCTGCCCCAGTGCCATCCACCCCAGTGCTACCTGTCCCCAGTACCATCCACCCCAGTGCTACCTGCCCCCAGTGCCATTTGTCCCCAGTGCCATTTGTCCCCAGTGCCATCTGTCATCAGTGCCACGTATAAGTGCCCTCTGTCATCAGTGCCACGTGTCATCAGTGCCACATAGTGCCATCTGTCATCAGTGCCACATATCAGTGCCATTTGTCATCAGTGCCACCTGTCAGTGTCACATGCCATCTGTTGTCAGTGTCACGTGTCATCAATGCCACTTATCAGTGCCATCTGTCATCAGTGTCATGCGTCATCTGTGCCATGTATTAGTGCCATCTGTCATCGGTGGCATGTATTAGTGCCACGTATTAGTGCCATCTGTCATCAGTGCCACGTATTAGTGCCACGTGTCATCAGTGCCACGTATAAGTGCCACGTGTCATCAGTGCCACATATTAGTGCCATCTGTCATCAGTGCCACGTATAAGTGTCATCATTGCCACATATCAGTGCCATCTGTCATCAGTGTCATGTGTCATTGTCCTGGTGCTTCAAAAGTGTAATAAATAGTCAACAAGTTAGATGTGTAATTTATGTTCCTAGAACACATGATGGCGCTACCTGCATGTTGGGCCTCTCTATGTGACGAGGCTGTAAAAAAGTCCCACACATGTGGTATTGTAATACTCAGGAGGAGTAGCAGAATTTTTTGGGGGGTGTCATTTGTGGTATACACATGCCATGTGAGAGAAATAACCTATTACAATGACAATTTTGTGGAGAAAAAAAATAATGAAAAATCTTAATTTTGCAAAGAATTGTGGGAAAAAAATGACAACATCAAAAAATTCACTATGCCTCTTACTAAATACCTTGGAATGTCTACTTTCCAAAAAGGGGTCATTTGGGGGGTATTTGTACTTTTCTGACTTGTTCGGGTCACAAGAAGCGAGATAGGCCACCAGTACATCAGATGTGATCAATTTTGTGCGATTCGCACCACAGCTTGTAGAGTCTCTAACTTTCACAAAGACCAAATAATATCCACTAATTTGGGTTATTTTTACCAAAGATATGTAGCAGTATAAATTGTGGCCAAAATTTATGAAGAAAAATTAATAATTTGCATAATTCTGTCACAGAAACAAAGAAATATGCGTTTTTTTTTTCAACATTTTCGGTCTTTTTTCATTTATAGCGCAAAAAATAAAAACCCCAGAGGTGATCAAATACCACCAAAAGAAAGCTCTATTTGTGAGAAAAAAGGACAAAAAATTCATTTGGGTACAGTGTTGCATGACTGAGTACTTGTCATTCAAAGTGTGAGAGCACCGAAAGCTGAAAATTGGTCTGGGCAGAAGGGTGTTTAAGTGCCCAGTAAGCAAGTGGTTAAAAGAGCTCTCTTTATTTACTACTTGCAACCTAGAGTTGCATAATATTATCATTAAACAAATAAGGAGACTCATTCATGACTGAAAAGATACAATTTATTTCTAGGGTTGATGTATTTATATAGGCTTTAGAAACAACGTTTTAGAGAAGTCTAAGTTCTTGATAAAAGACATATCCCATTTACCTTTTTTTAGATTAGATAGACTACTCTTTCAAGTATTGCAGAAATTTAATAAACTTATTTTATTTTTTTCTATTTTTCTTGGAAAACCTATTATAGAAAATAGATAATACGTTCTTTAAGCCATAATGGCTATAAACATGCATCCTAGCAATGCAAAAAGTTATTTTATTTAACTTATATTTTTTGTTTCTTGTTTAACTAGATGCCGACCGCCGGCTGTCAAATGACGGCCAGGCGGCGCACCTATTGTGGCGGGAGGCCGTCATATGACGGCCTCCCGTTTAAACAGGGAATGCGCGCGATCGTGCGCACGCATCCCTGTTTCTTCGGTGGCGGCGTGTCACAGAGACACCGCTCGCCACCGAAGGGGGTGAACAGCCATTCGTTATGGCTGTTTACCACGCATCACGGCCGATCACAGCTGGTCACACCCCGAACGTGCACGGTGGATGCGCGCGATCGCGAGCGCACTGCGCGTGCACGTCGGTGGCGGCGTGTTCCCCGGGAACACTGCTCGTCACCGACGCTGGTAAACAGCCATTGGCCGGCTGTTTACCCATGTGATCGGCTGTGATCCTTTCACAGCCGATCACAAAAATGTAAACAAACTGCGGTAACGGGATGTTACCGGGTTCTCCTCCTCACACACCGATCGTGTGTGAGAAGGAGATTGCGGTAACATCTCGTCACCGCATACAGTGTACACCAATCATACTGATTGCCCCCCCCCCAATAAAGAGGACCTGTCACCACCCTTCATAGTACCTGTCAATCACAGTCCATCAGAGTACCTGTCACAGTCCATCAGAGTATTTAAGTACCTGTCACAGCCATCAGAGTACCCGAGTACCTGTCCCAGCCCATCAGAGTACCCGAGTACCTGTCACAGCCCATCAGAGTACCCGAGTACCTGTCACAGCCCATCTGAGTACCCGAGTACCTGTCACAGCCCATCAGAGTACCTGTCCCAGCCCATCAGAGTACCCGAGTACCTGTCCCAGCCCATCAGAGTACCCGAGTACCTGTCCCAGCCCATCAGAGTACCCGAGTACCTGTCACAGTTCATCTGAGTACCCGAGTACCTGTCCCAGCCCATCAGAGTACCCGAGTACCTGTCACGGCATATCAGAGTACCCGAGTACCTGTCACGGCACATCAGAGTACCCGAGTACCTGTCACGGCACATCAGAGTACCCGAGTACCTGTCACGGCACATCAGGGTACCCGAGTACCTGTCACGGCACATCAGGGTACCCGAGTACCTGTCATGGCCCATCAGGGTACCCGAGTACCTGTCACGGCCCATCAGGGTACCCGAGTACCTGTCACGGCCCATCAGGGTACCCGAGTACCTGTCACGGCCCATCAGGGTACCCGAGTACCTGTCACGGCCCATCAGGGTACCCGAGTACCTGTCACGGCCCATCAGGGTACCCGAGTATCTGTCACAGTCCATTAGAGTACCGAGTACCTGTCACAGTCTATTAGAGTACCGAGTACCTGTCACAGTCCATCAGGGTACCCGAGTATCTGTCACAGCCCATCTGAGTACCCGAGTACCTGTCACAGTCCATTAGAGTACCGAGAACCTGTCACAGTCCATTAGAGTACCGAGAACCTGTCACAGTCCATTAGAGTACCGAGTACCTGTCACAGTCCATCAGGGTACCCGAGTACCTGTCACAGCCCATCTGAGTACCCGAGTACCTGTTCCAGTCCATCTGTGTACCAGAGTACCTGTCACAGTCCATCTGAGTACCCGAGTACTTGTCACAGTTCATCTGAGTACCCGAGTACCTGTCACAGTCCATATGAGTACCTGTCACCGCCCTTCAGAGTACCCAAATACCTGTCACCAAACCATCAGAGTACCTGTCACCAGGCCATCAGAGTACCCGAGTACCTGTCACCAGGCCATCAGAGTACACGAGTACCTGTCACCAGGCCATCAGAGTACTCGAGTACCTGTCACCAGGCCATCAGAGTACTCGAGTACCTGTCACCAGGCCATCAGAGTACCCGAGTACCTGTCACCAGGCCATCAGAGTACCCGAGTACGTGTCACCAGACCATCAGAGTACCCGAGTACCTGTCACCAGGCCATCAGAGTACCCGAGTACCTGTCACCAGGCCATCAGAGTACCCGAGTACCTATCTCCAGCCCATCAGAGTACCCGAGTACCTATTTGCAGCCTATGTCTCATAGAATATACGTTGGGGTGTTTGCTTTCCAAAATGGGGTCATTTTGTGGGTAATTTCACTGTCCTGTGGTCCAGGACCTTCAAAAGTGTGATGGGTAGGAATGAAATGAGATGTGTCATTTATGCTCCTAGAACGCCTGAACGTACTACTTCAATGTTCGGCCTCTCTATGTGGCCAGGCTGTGTGAAAGTCCTACACATGTGGTATCGCCATACTCAGGAGGAGTAGCAGAATGTATTTTGGGGTGTAATTTTTGCTATATACATGCTAGGTGTTAGAAATATCTTATAAATTTACAATTTTGTGTAAAAAAAAAAATGCGTTTTAATTTTTTTCCACATATTCCAAAAACTTCTGGAAAAAAATGAACCATTCAAAAGACTCATTATGCCTCAGATTATACGTTGGGGTGTTTGCTTTCCAAAATGGGGTCATTTTATGGGAAATTCCATTGTCCTGGTACTCCAGGGCCTTCAAAAGTGTAATAGGTGGTTGAGAAATGAGATGCGTCATTTTTGCTCGTAGAACGTCTGAAGGTACTACATCAATGTTGGTGCTCTGTATGTGGCCAGGCTGTGTAAAAGTCTCACACACGTGGTATCGCCGTACTCGGGAAGAGTAGCAGAATGTATTTTGGGGTGTAATTTTTGCTATATACATGCTATGTGCTAGAAATATCTTATAAATTTACAATTCTGTGTAAAAAAAAACAATGCGTTTTAATTTTTTTCCACATATTCCAAAAACTTCTGGAAAAAAATTAACCATTCAAAAGACTCATTATGCCTCACAGATTATACGTTGGGGTGTTTGCTTTCCAAAATGGGGTCATTTTATGGGAAATTCCATTGTCCTGGTACTCCAGGGACTTCAAAAGTGTAATAGGTGGTTGAGAAATGAGATGCGTCATTTTTGCTCGTAGAACGTCTGAAGGTACTACATCAATGTTGGTGCTCTGTATGTGGCCAGGCTGTGTAAAAGGCTCACACATGTGGTATCGCCGTACTCGGGAAGAGTAGCAGAATGTATTTTTGGGGTGTAATTTGTTGTATGCATATGCTGTGTGTGAGAAATAACCTGATAATATGACAATTTAGTAAAAAAAAATAAAAAATCTTCATTTTGCAAAGAATTGTGGGAAAAAATGACAACTTAAAAAAACTCACCATGCTACTTACTTAATACCTTGGGATGTCTACTTTGTAAAAAGGGGTCATTTGGGGGGTATTTGTACTTTCCTGACTTGTTAGTGTCTCAAGAAATGAGGTACACCTGATGTACTGAAGGCCTGATCAGAAGTGATCAATTTTCAGTGATTGGCCCCATAGTTTGTAGACTCTATAACTTTCACAAAGACCAAATAATATACACTAATGTGGGTTATTTTTACCAAAGATATGTAGCAGTATAAAATTTTGGCCAAAATTTATGAAGAAAAATTACTAATTAGCAAAAATTTATGACAGAAACGAAGAAAAATGCATTTTTTTCACAAAATTTACGTTTTATTTTATTTATAGCACAAAAAATAAAAAACCCACTAGTGATTAAATACCACTAAAAGAAAGCTCTATTTGTGTGGAAAAAAGGACGCAAGTTTCATATGGATACAGTGTTGGATGACTGAGTAATTGTCATTCAAACTGTGAGAGCGCTGAAAGCTGAAAATTGGTCTGGTCAGGAAGGGGGTGTAACTGCACTGTATTGAGGTGGTTAACAAGTTCACCTATTCACGGAAGTTCCGTGTGCCTCACCTAGTCTTCCTCGGATCCCCTCCCTTAATATGGGGGGACTCGACAAAGGGCCTCTTCTCCCCTGTTGGGGGGTTTTACCCTTCACTATGGGTACATTTTGAATACCTTCAGATTATATTATTAAGCTTAGGTAATGTAAACTTATCAGTCTTTTTCTTCTTTCCTAATCTAGATAACACTGGACTTGTCTTTCTTTTTTGCCTCTTCAAGACCGTATGGGTTGAGTCGAGAAATCGTCAGGTCAGAACAACGGGTGAGTGCTACCTATTGACTCAGCTACCATGGCCCCCTTGGTAGTACAGGGACTCAATGTACCACAGAATCGCACTAAAGCGTTTAGGTCATTCCAAGCAAAAAATGCATTGTGTGCCTGCAAGAGACTCATTTTACAGTAAAATCAACGGCTACATTTTTTAGTTCATCCTATCCACAAATATTCACTGCCTCGGCCAATACCAAACAACTAATTACAACTACTTTTCACACCCTCACCAAACATTCAGTCATATTGACCACATTTTCCTAACCACAGGAATGATACCTGAGATTCTCTCATCAAATATAATCCCCATCCCATGGTCTGACCATAAGGCAGTCCTAACTATTGCATCAACCATACCTAAAGCACAAAATAAAACATGGTATTTACCAGAGATATTACTTAAAAACCCTTTATATTTTCACAAAATTGAACATGCTCTGAAAGAATATTTAACATTCGACAAAAGCCCAGAAATTTCCACAATAACATTGTGGGAAGCACATAAACCAGTTGTGAGTGGAACGCTTCAGCAGCAGTATGGAATACTCAATAGAGAACGCAGAAATCTTGCACGTAAATTAGAAACACAATTTAACTCCTTTTTCTTAGTTTCCAAAGCAATCCTAATCCAACTACTAAAAATAATTTAGAGAAGGCATGCCTGGAATATGATCTTTTTCTTACAGAATCATCTGATAAATTACTGTGTAGTTCCATCCAGACATGCTTTTTTCATGAAATCTAACAAACCAGGCACATACCTGGCGAGGGCAGTCAGCAGTGGCGGAACTACCGCCATAGCAACACATGCGGGCGCTATGGGGCCCGCAGTCAAGTGGGGCCCGGTGAGGACAGGCGCCACGGCTCCGCGGGAGATAGCCGGCGGCTCCGCGGGAGGTCCGCGGGTAGTCCGCGGCTCCGCGGGTGGTCCGCGGGTGGCTCCGCGGGTAGTCCGCGGCTCCGCGGGTGGTCCGCGGGCGGCTCCGCGGGTAGTCCGCGGCTCCGCGGGTGGTCCACAGGCGGCTCAGTGAGTGAGAGCGGGCGGTCAGAGGATCCGTGGGAGGCGGATGAGAGTGGCCAGTTCGCTGGTGAGAGAGCGGGCTGGCCAATCAGGGAGCTGACAGGCGGGGAGCATAGAGATGACTTCATCTCTGGCCGCCCTGCATCCCTGCAGTGCAGTTCCCCCCTCACTGGGCAGGCAGCCAGGAAGCAGAGAGCTGACATTATCTCTCTGCTGTCTGACTGATAATCTGCTGCCTGACTCAGTGACACAGCAGGAAAGTGGCAGAGCAAGTGACAATCCGTAACGTGTGGCAGGCGACGTGGCAAGTGAAAATCTATGACGTGGCAAATGACAATCCATAATGTGTGGCAGGCGACGTGGCAAGTGACAACCCGGGACGTGGCAAGTGACAATCCATAACGTGTGGCAGGTGACATGGCAAGTGACAACCTGGATGTGGCAAGTGACAATCCGTAACATGTGGCAGGTGACGTGGCAAGTGAAAATCCATGACGTGGCAAATGACAATCCATAATGTGTGGCAGGCGACGTGGCAAGTGACAACCCGGGACGTGGCAAGTGACAATCCATAACGTGTGGCAGGTGACATGGCAAGTGACAACCTGGATGTGGCAAGTGACAATCCATAACATGTGGCAGGTGACGTGGCAAGTGAAAATCCGTGACGTGACAAGTGTCAATCCGTAATGTGTGGCAGGTGACGTGGCAAGTGACAACCCGGGACGTGCAAGTGACAATCCATAATGTATGGCAAGTGACAATCTAGGATGTGGCAAGTGACAATCTGTAATGACGTGGCAAGTGACAATCCGTAATGTGTGGCAGGTGACGTGGCAAGTGACAACCTGGATGCGGCAAGTGACAATCCATAACATGTGGCAGGGGACGTAGCAAGTGAAAATCCGTGACGTGGCAAGTGACATTCCGTAATGTGTGGCAGGTGATGTGGCAAGTGACAATCCGTAATGTGTGGCAGGTGACGTGGCAAGTGACAACCCAGGACGTGGCAAGTGACAATCTAGGACGTGGCAAGTGACAATCCGTAATGTGTGGCAGGTAACGTGGCAAGTGACAATCCGGGATGTGGCAAGTGGACAATCCACAACATGTGGCAGGTGACATTCTGCAACGTGTGACAAGTGACAATCTGCATCTGGTGGCAGGCGATGTGGCAAGTGGACAATCCGCAACATGTAGCAGGTGATGTGACAAGTGACAATCCTTAATGTGTGGCAAGTGACAATCCAGGACGTGGCAAGTGACAATCCATAATGTGTGGCAAGTGATGTGGCAAGTGACAATCCAGGACGCGGCAAGTGACAATCCATAATGTGTGGCAAGTGACGTGGCAAGTGACAATCCAGGACGTGGTAAGTGACAATCCATAATGTGTGGCAAGTGATGTGGCAAGTGACAATCCAGGACGTGGCAAGTGACAATCCATAATGTTTAGCAAGTGACGTGGCAAGTGACAATCCAGGACGTGGCAAGTGACAATCCATAATGTGTGGCATAATGTGTGACTTATCTATCTTGGCAAGTGACAATCTGGGATGTGGCAAGTGAACAATCTGCAACATGTGGTAGGTGACATTCCGCAACCTGTGACAAGTTACAATCTGCATCTGGTGGCAGGCGATGATGGCAAGTGACACGCTCAGGGATCCCACTGATTTTGCATTATGGTGAGTTGAACTATTTCATTTTATATAACAGAACAGAAATTGGTTAGAAGGCCTGGAGGTCTGCAATGTGTTCCCTTCAGGGGCTGCATACAGTATACTGCATACTTTGTTGTTCAAAATTAATATAAGCTGTTGCCTGGGTACTGTGCCACATGGGTGTGGTAGTCTGTTGTTCAATGGCATTAGTTCATTTATTTTTTTTTTGATGGGGGGGGGGGGGCCCATACAACATTTTGCTATGGGGCCCTGTGATTTCTAGTTACGCCCCTGGCAGTCAGATCAACAAATAACTGAATTAAACCAATTAGATTAAAACTATCTAAAAAAATATATACAAGCAACCCCCTTAAAATCGTTTACAAATTTTGTTCTCACTTAAATACACTATACACAGAATCAAATACATTCAATTCAAACAAAGCAGATTTCTTCTTCTCACAAATTAACCTACCTGAACTGTTTCACAAAAAACACAACTTGAGATACCTATCACGGCAGAGGAAGTAGAAAAGGTCATCAAAGAGTTGAAAATTAATAAAAGACCAGGACCAGATGGTTATCCTGCATTATACTTCCACACCTTTTCAGACTCTATTTCCTCTATATTGGCAGAGGCATTCAATGATTTACCGGGCCACCGCTAGTAAAAGAGCTGGAAGAAGAAAGCGGAGGCCCGGCAAGAAGAACCCAAAGAGGGGGACAAGACCCCCGAAGTCGGAAGAAGACCCCCGGACGCTAACGAAGAAAGCCGGGCTCCTCCGTTAGTAAAAGAGCTAGCAGAAGATAGCGGAGGAGTCTGGCGAGAAGACCCCCCCAAGACGGAAGACCACCGGAGCTGTCCAATAAATTATTTTAAAAACATGTGTTGTGTTTTTTTCTTTACACTTTTTTTCACCAGGTGAATGGGTAGGGGTACATGGTACCCCAATACTCATTCCCATAGGGTGGGGGGCCAGTATCTGGGGGTATCGGGAAGAGGCCCTTGTCCTTATCAACATGGGGACAAGGTGCTTTGGGGTGGGGGGCCACAGGGCCCCCTTCCCCAAAGCACCCCCCCATGTTGAGGGCACGTGGCCTGGTACGGCTCAGGAGGGGGGGCGTTTGCTCGTCCCCATCCCCTTTCCTGACCGGCCAGGCTGCGTGCTCGGATAAGGGTCTGATATGGACCCCCATGCCGTTTTTTTGGCATAGGGCTTCCCCTTTAAGTCCATACCAGGTGATGGGGCCAGCGAGGTGTCAATCTCGCCAATGGAGGCGACGACATTGACTTCTTGCGCTAGTCCCGTCTACCTGGAGCCATGTTTAAAATGAACAGTCTTTTCTCTGTGTGTGGGCAAGTCCGTTCATTTCAAAAGTCCGGCGGACTCCCGCCATAGTCTGGCGATTTGTCCGTCGGAAAAGTCCAGCCATGTGTGGGCAGGTCCGCGGGGACCTCCGCTGCAAAGTCCAGCGGGTTGTCTGCCAGACTAGGTCCACCGTACTAAGTCCGCAGGGTAGTGCGATCATGTGTACACGGCATTAGTCTCCAAAGGGATCCATCTGTCTCTCTCTGAAAGGCTTGTCTTCCTCTAATTGGATCTTGTGTTTTTTTACTTTTTGCAAGTCCCACATCAAACTCATTTTTCGAGAATGCAGTTTGTCATCTTAAGAGTTGAGTCTTGGCCCTTTCCATCCAGGCAGGTGTGAGGGAGTGTTCTTTGGGTAGAACTCTTCCACTGGGATCTCATCTTTTTCTCCCTTCACCAAATCACTTGGTGGGACTGGAGTGGCTGGGTTTACTTGTCCCAGCAACATCCTGGTGGGCATCTTCACTGGGGAGGCTGTTTTATTACAAACACTAACTGAGACCTTCCAGTGGCTTCTTTGTAATGTCTTGGTCGAGATCACTCCTGGGATTATCTCCAATCCTCTGTTTTCCTTCTGACTGTCCCCCTCAAGGACAATCAAAGGGCCTGGCTGTTTCCAATTCAGCTTGACAGAAGCGTTCAAACAGGCTACCTCACCAGGCTGCAATATCTTCTCATTTCAGTCCAACCGCCAGATTTTTTACACTCCTTCTGCTGGGGCCTTTTCTTCCTGCACCAAGCGCTGGTAAACCGGTCACAACATAGAGTGCACACTGGGTTTTGAAGCGTTTTGTCCTCGAATGAGAGGTACTAGCAGCCTCCTCACCAGATCGGTATTAGTCCCTATGAGGGAACTTCTTTCATCCCCTGGAGGATGAGGACAGACCACTGCCAGGGTATCAAAAGTCTCTGCTTCTCCTGCAACTGAGGGGTCAAAGGCCAGCTTAATTGGTAGGTAGCCATCATAGGGGAAGTTTTGGGTTCCCAGGCCTCAGATCTCCAATTCCAACTTCTGTAGCAGCAAGTGTTTCAGGTGCTTGTCATAGAAGTCCCTGTAAAGGAGAGTCACCTGAGCTCCGGTATCCAAAAGAGCCTTGGTATAGATCCCCTGGACAACTGGGGAAGGTCCCACTAATTTGGGAGGGAACTTATGAGACGATGCAGGTTTGGCCTGTTCGGCGAGTCGTATCCTGGCTCCTTTCTTGTCAATATTTTGATCCGGCTTTTGTTTGCGTTTGGCTTTGGGGGTCTGGTGTGCATTAATTCCCCGATGTCGGGTGGTCCGAGTCGACGGGAGTGGGGCACAGAGTTTCTCGGGGATAACAACTGAGGCCTCTCGTGAGTGTTTGACACCTTGTTGCAGTTTCTTGGTATAGTTTGAATCTGTGGCGCTTACTGATGTAATAGGGCACCCAGTTGACTCCTTCACTGAGGCCCTCTGAAGATTTCCACTGGCCTTTGGTACTGTGCTTCAGGCTTTACTGGGCTCAGACATACTTGTCGGTAATGTCAAACGCCTCCACAGTTGAAAAAGGTCTTTAGCTTCGGTAACTTCTCTGTCTGAGCAGCTGTAGAACCCATCGGGGTCTTGGGTGCTAAGACTTAAGCCCTGTACACACTATCAGATTGTCTGCTGAGTTTTTCCTTCAGATTTACAAAAACCATGTAGTAGAAGGGCCTGCCTGATTGCATACACATTGAAACTCCTAAGGTTTGACCTCATATTATATGGTTTTGGTAAATCTGAAGGAAAAACTCAGCAGACAATCTGATAGTGTGTACGGGGCTTACATTTCTTTGTGGTTCAACTAATTTGGTAGTCAACAGAGCCATCATCTCTAATATCTCCTTCATTTGCATCTGAAGTAATTTTTCTAGTTCAGAATCATACTTTGGCAGATGTTGTATAGGTGAGGACCAATGCATTTGATCAGCATTCACCATCAGGACACTAGACTCCCGAGAACCCTGTAGAACCTTGGACTGGCATTCGATTCTCGTTGTGCTGTTGGACTGAACTTTCTTTTGTTTCTTCTCCCTTTTCATCTCCATCTTGGCCGCTTCATTAGTCTCTTCTATGAGCACCTCATCTGGAATGGAGGGGTCATCCAGACACTGCCTCAACTGGAACTTAATGTAGTCACTTCTCAGTCTAGTAGCCACGGACCTCAGGAATTTCTTCTGTACCAGTTCAGCCCTGAAGTGTTCACCCGAGTCTTCTCCCTTTGAGACAGACAACAGGCGGTCTTTCAATTCAATGGCTTTAAACAAGAAATCTTGGGGAGTCTCATGACTGCTCTGCGCCATATTCACCAGCTGTTGATACAGTTCAGCAGTGTCTTCCTCTTTGTAGTAGCTCTTTAATAGTCTCCTTAATTGTACTAAAGTCATTCCATTTTTCATTTCCAGCATGCTTCTAATACTTAGGCCTGGACTAATGGCCTTGACCACAGCTTCTATAATTTCGGATTCAAGTCCCAGGTCAATCTGATGCAAAAGGTTTGTGTAGGACAGCTTGTCTTTCTGCTCCTTCTCTCCTCTCTGACCTTCAATCTTGAAATCCTTCCTGATCGTCACCTCTGCCAGGTGATTCCAAGAGCGTCCCTGCATGACTAAAGCAGGTCTTTGGGTTGGCTGACCATCACTGGGGTCTTTTGAGGTGATACTTAGCTTTTTAATGTGTTCTGCAATCATGCTGGAGGTTTCCTAGAACCTCTCCTGTATATCATTATACTGTTGTTTCAGGTCTTTTAGTTGTTGTTCCGACTGTGAGCCTCTCCTGTGGGTCCTGTGTGCCTTTCCTTCCTCAAAGGGGGACCTTTGCCGCTCTTGGTCGGTGTTGATCGGAAACCAACCTCCCGCATTGTTGTTCCCTACAGCTGGGAGAACTTCCACTTTTTCCTGCTGGGTGTGTCAGGTAAAGTTTGGTTTTGTCAGGCAATTTCACGCTGGTGCCTTTGAAGTTTTCAGGGACTCCCTTTCTCCACTCCAATAGTGCATAGGTGCAAGAAGTCCTGTAATCTGGCGTGACAGATATCACCCAGGCCTTCCTACCTGGGGACAATGTCTTCACAACTTGGCTGGCCCGTGCTTCCTCCCAGTCCTCTCCTGGGAGCTCGATTTTCACACTCTCTTCTGAGCGAGCACCTTCCGCTTCGCACCACTGGACCAGTGATGGGATCCATACTAGCGCCAAGAGAGTGAGCTTGCTTGCAAAGTAACAAGTAAATCCCGGATGAGCCCCCACATGTAGCACTTACCCCCGCCCCCCCGAAGGAGCTGCTGGTAATTATTTGGACTTCAATGGAATCGCACCAGAAAAGCAAAGCAAGTGCTGTGTTTGTGATGCGATTTTTGATGCATTTAAAAAAAAATACTGTATATAGCTGGTTGCTAAGCAGGGGGCCGGGAAGCTGGCTGCAGCGTCCTTAACAACCGATGAGTCATCAGCTGTATGTAAAAAAATAAAAGTAAAAATAAAAAAGGTTAAAAAAAAAAAAAAAAAAAAAGGCGTGGGGTCCTCTCCCAGGCCCTTTGGGTCTAGTATGGATTCAGAGGGCCCCCCATGCCAAAAATGTAAAAAGGAGTGGGGCCCAGCTCAAAATCCATACCAAACCCTTATTAGAGCATGCAGCCCAGCAGGTCAGGTAAGGGAGGGGATGAGCGAGCGCCACCCCCCCAAAGCACCTTGCCCCCAATGGGACAAGGGCCTCTACCTGACAACCCTGGCCAGTGGTTGTCTGGGTCTGCAGGCGGGGGCGGTTATCGGAATCTGGAAGGCCCCCAGATCCCCCCTAAGCAAATGGGTAGCGGGTATATGGTACCCCTACCCATTCACCTCAAAAAGCAGTGAAATGTAAAAACAAAAAAAATTAAAAACACAAGAGACAGTTTTTGACAAGTCCTTTATAAAAAAAATAGCTCTGACCAGTCTTCTCCCACCACCGCCATCTTCTTCCTCTCCACTGGTTACCTGCTATAAAAAAAGAGTTACAAGGGGCGGGCGATGTTATTGGATGGCCAAGCCCCATAGCTATACAAGAGATGCCAGACAGCAAGCAACAAAACAAAAGGAGGATGACAGCCACAAAAGAGCTTTTTTTTTTTTTTTATAGTGGGTAACCGGCGGCGAGGAAGAAGACAGCAGTGGGAGAAGATAACACAAGAGGACAGCTTGGGGAGAAGCTGACAGCTGATGACTCATCAGTTGTCAAGGACGTGGTGGTCGGCTTCCTAGCCCCAATTAGCAACCATCTATATACAGCATATTTATAGTGGGTTTAAAGAGAAAAAAATTGCATAAAAACGCTTAAAAAATTTGGGTATAAAAACGTGCCTGAAAAAACACATCGAGCGCAGCTGCATAGATGTGAACCTAGACTTGCACCCGGATTGTCGCAGCGATCCTAGAGCAAGTTCACCTCCTCTTCACCTGCAGCCTTCTGGGACACATCACAGTCCCAGAAGATTGCGGGATCATTCACGAAGCACAAAGCGGCAAGAGCATGCGCAGTGTGAACTCACCAGGTTTCACTGCCGATTTCCCTTAGTTAAGATGCCATCACCTGGACTGAAAGCCCATTGACGTCTCTGAACTCAGCATCGTCTGGGGAGCCGCATATTCCCAGACGATGCTGTTACAGAGAAACACATTGGGAAGGGCCTCATATGTGACATTATTCCGCAAGTCGGCCTGACTGCTTGGACCTGCTGGTTGTTTGTAACACATGCTGTGTAATTCCCTCAAAATTGTACTGTAAGTGTGATTTTATCATAATATTGATGATCAAATCTTGGTGAAATACTACACTATGGATTTTCCTCTGTACTTTAACTTCCTCAATGGAGTCCATCTTGGCTTAAGAGATCAAGGAATTCTTGCATGCAAGATTGTAGTGTATAGGGCTGGTATGGATCTGATGGTCTCCTTATGAGATCAGAGCAGCTGGTACGGAGCCCATTTAATCGTTTATGGTGATTCTTTTCCTTTTGGGAGCACTTTTTCTTAGGTGGTGCACATTATTATCATTCCTTCACGGCAAAGAAAGAGAAACTATTGATATTTTAAAATTCTGAACATTTTTTGCTATATCACAGTGTTTGCACATTTTATATGGACTTGATTTGCACAAATATGTCAATTTAGTGTGAGTTCATCATATGTTTAATGCACTTTCATTGTGTCTCTTATGTGATTTATTAACTTATACCTAGCACAAGGATTTTTTTACTGTATTTGTTTTTCTTTGTTTTCCTATATTTTTTTTCAAACGTACAAATATTATCGTGGGTTTATAATGTTCATCTTTGTGTAACAAATTATAAATACATGTTTTTGCAAGTAAAAAAAATGTGCATTTATTATTCATTTTTCCAGAAGCCTGCAGAACATTGGCCCCGCAATCAGTGGATCACAGAGGTGCAATGTCAGGCTCCTGCAGCTTTCTGTACGGGCGGTCTGTTTCAGAGCTGCAAGAAGAGTCAATGGATCATGAGGGTGTTGATCAGAGCTCCTATATTTAATTGAGAACTTGTAGGTCATTCAATCACAGATGGCTGTAAATGACGTGGCTATGTGGGCAGAGCTGTGCTAATTTTAAATATGACAGCGGCTGCAGGGGAGAGGCCCACACGCTGTCACAAGGGCCTCTAAATAATATGTTTCTAAAAGTGGAATTAACCTGTTTGTGACTTTTCCAACCAAATCTAAAACTAGCAGTATGGCTTCTGGCGATGTCTTTACAACTGAACTCTTCTTGGAGTGTCAAATGTTGTGTCCACCCACTGTGCAGAGTGTTTTAATTTCCACCAACCTCTATGTCACTACAGAGCAACCTGCAGAAGAAGTATCTTCTATTGCAGGAGCCAAGCTTTGGATATTTCTTGGAAAGCTACAGAGTGGGTACCGGGATGCCTCTTGGTGCGGTAATGCCCTTACTTGCCAGTTAGTAGTTCACTGCTTTAGGTGTTTGAGGAGTCCTACAAACCAGCATTGAGTATCTAACCTAAGGGCACTCTCACACCAGGATGCTTAGAAACATGATAACGGAAAATTTATATCAGAAACTTACCGTAATTTTCCTTTCCTGATAGGCTCCATGGCAGCATACGTGTGGGTAGCCCCGCCTCCACGATTACCCAATAGGACCCAACTCCCATAAATCTTTGCTCCCGGCTACTATCAGTGCTCCGTAACTAGCCAACTCCAGACATTTGGGAGGGAACTCCTGCTGCCATGGAGCCTATCAGGAAAGGAAAATTACGGTAAGTATTTGATATAAATTTTCCATTTTCCTGAAAGGCTCCATGGCAGCATACGTGTGGGAAATAACTCGCCAAACACACCCGGGTGGGCAAAATGTCGAGCAAAGAACAAAAGTTTATTTAGCATTGTCAACCGACAAAACTCGCAAACCAAAATTAACAGAAGACAGAGCCGCTCGCTCTACACAGTAATGAGAAACAAAGGTATTAATGGAAGACCAAGAGGCTGCTCTGCAAATAACTTCAGGCGCCACATGACGAGAAGCTGCCCACAAGGTTGAAATACTCCATGTTGAATGAGCCGTTAATGCCTCAGGAGGAGCCAAGCCCTTTGCTCTGTATGCCCTCCGAATGATCTGAACGATCCAGGTAGAGATAGATCTAACCAAAGCTTGCAATCCTTTATTCTTGCCATGAGGGAGAACAAAAAGAAATTTTGTTTGTCTAAAAGGAGCTGTGACTTCCAAATATTGTTTTAGCGCGTGTCCTACGTCCAGAGGATGAACATCCTGACTCTCTGAGTTTTTGAAAGTGGGAAGCACAATTTCCTGATTCTCATGGAAGACCGAGGTTACTTTGGGATTCGATCCCAACATGGGAATCAATACTGCTCTGTCTGGAAAGAAAGTCAGAAAAGGTTCCTCCGAACCTAGATTCCTAATCTCAGAAACTCTCTTGGCTGAGGTTATAGCTACCAAGAAGATGGTCTTGAGAGTGAGATCCCTTATGGACAGAGGCTCTGTAGAATCCTTTCCAAGGTTTGAAAGAAAATCCAGCACTAAAGGGAGGTCCCATTTAGGAAACCTTGGTTTTCTTTGGGGTCTGAGCCTGATAGCTCCCTTGAAGAATTGGCGTACCAGTGCATGATTTGCCCAGGAAATACCCGTAAAGGCTGAAATAGCCGACACTTGGACTCTCAATGAACTGATAACTAAAGGTAAATCAAGGCCTGTTTGGAAAAAGCTTAGTATGTCTTGTACTGTTGGAGAACTGCAAGAATTTTCTCCGGAGGACATATGGGCTGAAAACTTGGACCATATGCGCTCATATACCCTATTAGTACTCCCGCGTCTGGAATTGAGAAGGGTTGGAATGACTTCTTCCGGACAACCAAGAGCTTCTAGCCTTTCCCTTTCAAAAACCATACCTTGAGGTGCAGACATGATGGGCATGGATGTAACCTTGTGCCTTGAGATAGCAAATCCGGCCTGAGAGGCAGGGGAACTGGCTCTTGATAACTGAGGAGCAGCAGTAGAGGGAACCAAGGTCTGTTGGGCCAGAATGGAATCACTGCGAGAATCTCCACCTTCTCTGTCCTGAGCCTCCGAAGGAACTGCAAGATCACCGGAACTGGAGGGAAGGCATAAGCTGTCTGAAACTTCCAATGTTCCGTGAGGGCATCTATCCCATATGCCTGAGGATCCCTGAACCTTGAGTAATATTTCGGAAGCTTCCGATTGCACGGGGAAGCGAACAAGTCGACTTCCAAGGACAATCCTAAGGTCAGGAGCCAATCGAATACTTCCCCGTGTAGGGACCATTCGTTGTTGTCCAACTCGACACGCGATAGGAAGTCCGCCTGAACATTCTGCACCCCTGGGATGTAGACTGCAGAAAGGTTGGACAAATTCTTCTGAGCCCAATTCATTATCGGCTCCATCTCCTGTAACAGGGACCAGCTGCGAGTTCCCCCTTGCTTCTTCACGTAAGCCACCGCGGTTGTGTTGTCCAACCTTAGCATGACCGAGGCATTCGCTGTCAGATGGTGGAATGACCGAAGCGCCTGGAAGGCTGCTCTTAGCTCCAGAACATTGGAGACAACTCTTTGTGATGGAAATGTCCACCTGCCCTGAGCGACATCCGAAAGGCAGTGAGCACCCCATCCTCGGTTGCTGGCATCTGAAGTTACCGTGACCCATGAGATGGGAATGATCGAATGGTGGTTGCGCAGGTTCTTCCCCTGCAGCCACCAAAGAAGAGACCTCCTCATGGCTGGAGTGAGGAATATGCGCTGTGTCTGGCTGGATAAGTCCCACTGTTGTAGAAACCCTTTCTGAAAGGGACGAGTGTGCCACTGGGCCCACTTTACCATGGGAATGGTGGCTGACATTGTGCCAATCACCTTCAGACATTGGAGAGCCGAGAGATGGGATGATGCAAGGGCTGCATGAATCCTGTCTCGTATGACTCCAACCTTCTCTTCTGGAAGGGCGATAGTACCTTCCACTGTGTTGAACTGCCCTACAAGAGACTGAGTTGGATCTAGGTGACTCTTCTCTAAGTTCAGAAGCCACCCGAACTCCTGTAGAGTGGAGATGACTAGGTCTTTGTGCTCCAAGAGCTGCTCTCTGTTCTGGGATAGCAGAAGAAGGTCGTCGAGATAGTGGTGGAGAGGAACACCTTTGACTCTGAGAAAGGCCACAACTGCCAAAAGAACTTTGGAGAAGACCCGTGGGGACATTGTTAACCCAAAGGGAAGACATGTAAATTGAAGATGTTGATTGCCTACCGCAAAGCGGAGGTACTGTTGAAACTCCTTTGCCACAGGGACATGGAAGTAAGCGTCCTTCAAGTCGACTGATATCATCCAGTCCCCCAGATACACTGACTGCTGGATGGTAAGCAGAGATTCCATCTTGAACTTCTCTTTGCGAATGAAGGAATTGAGATGGGTCAAATCTATTACCGGCTTCCATGTGCCGTTTTTCTTTTGAACCATAAACAGAGGGGAATACATGCCCTCTCCACGTTCTTCTTCTGGAATGGGAATGGCTGCGTCTTGATCCAGTAAAGAGTTCACGTAGGTCAATAGGACTTGTTTCTTCTCTTTTGATTCTGGAAGATTTGTGGGAATAAATCTTAGCCTTGGGGTGCTGATAAAACCCCAATTGTGACCTGAGGAAACTGTTTTTACTGTCCAAAAATCCCAAATTGAGGCCGCCCAAACATGCCTGAAGTGGAGAAGACGAGCCCCCACCTGACAAGTTTGAGCGGGCCCAATTTCAAAAGGATTTCGCGGAATCCTGCTTGCCGGACGAACCCCCTTTTGAGGTATTTTTGAAAGAAGACTGCCTGGATCTCCATGACCTTGAGAATTCTCGACCAGATCTATAGCTCTGCGCCTCCCTGGCACGATCAGGGCCTTGTCTTCAAGGAAATGGACGCTTTTGAAGACGTCTGTCCTGGGGAAGAAACCCAGATTTCCCACCTGTAGCCCGGGATATGGCAGTATCCAGCTTGTTACCAAACAAAGATGACCCCTCAAAAGGAATACGGCACCAGGCCTGTTTGGATGCTGGATCCGCCAGCCATGGACGGAGCCATAACGCACGGCGTGCTGAGAACGCTGCTAACATATCCCGAGATATCAGGCGAATAACATCAATAGATGCCTCCCCCAAAAAGGCAGACGCCATCCTGATTTCTTGAATAGGGGAGTCTTTAGCTGTTTCAATAGAAATACCCTTCAGGAATTCTTCTACGGAATCAGCCCAGGATTCTATGGCCTTAGATACCGCTGCCATTGCAAGCACTGGTTTGCAAGCCATTCCAGAAGTCAGGTATATCCTTTTAAGGTCTGAATCGATCCGCCTTTCCAAAGGATCTTTAAAAGATACCGTATCCTCTAAAGGTAGGGTTACATATCTCACCAAACCAGTGGATCCACCAGTGGAGCGGACTCCAGGTGCTTCACATCCTCTTCTTTAAAAGGGTATAACTTCAGGATTTTTGACTGCATGGAACCCTTTTTATCCATCTTGCTCCATTCCTCGGTGATAATGTCACCCAACTCTGAAAGGAAAGGAAAATATTGTTGCTCCTTATTGAGCTGTTTAAAGAATTTTCTCTGCTTTGGTGGGGAAGTAATAGGGTCTTCCCACTTCAGAGCCTCTCTCACTGCTTTGACCAATAAAGGCACCAGTCCATAGTCAAATCCTAAACCAGGATCCTCACAGTCAGATTCACTGTCTGAGATGGGAGCAGATAGGCGACTTGGTTGAGAGGATTCCCATGTCTCCTGCAATAGGTTCTCTCCGGTTGGAGGAGCCAATAATTCTGACGGGGATTCACACAACTGTAGAGCGTCCCTCTCCTGCAAGGACTCCTTCACAACCCGTCTTACTAATGACTCCAAACGCTGGTCTGCACCATCCCTTTCATCTGCAGCTTTGGAGAAGCAGTGATCGCATAAGGATTTGTCTGATGGAACAGGCATCCTGCACCCCCAGCATGATTTTTCCGTATGCCTGCTGGAGTGAGCAGCAGGGGGGTGAGAATAATTCTTGCCATGCTGTTCAGACCTTGACCTATGCTGGCTAGACCTTGAGGAGGATTTATGGCGGTGTGATCTTGATGATCCACTGCGTCTAGAGGTATTAGGCTGTGGATCAGACCCAGAAGGGCTGTAAAGATAAAACAGACAGAGAGAGAAAAATATACACAGTCAATCCTACCTATGCCAAAAACTCTCTCCATTATATAAAAAACATGAATACTAGCAACCTACCTAACATGAGCGGGAGGCAGTAAGGCGTCCATATTCCAAAATAAACCAACAGTTTAAGAAATACTGCAACCAAAGAGAAAAAAAAATAAAAATACATTTTTTTTTTAAGTAAGCATTTCCCTAGCCTAAGGGACATGCTCTTACCTTAAACCGCCGCACTGACAGCCCCGGGAAGTCGCTGCGACCACTGCAAACATTCCCAGGGTTCTGACAGCTTCCAAAAGGCTTTTAAATTTGGCGCCCGAGACGCCATTGCCGACGTCAGACGCGAGGTGCTCGCGCACATGCGCGGGAACCAAGCCTCGGTCTCACACCAGGTTCGCAAATGCGCAGAACGCCTGCATAACCCGGAAGTAGGAGAGAGAGGTTTGCTGGAACGCGGAAGCGACCGCAAACAGCATAGAGGAGACCGCTAGACAAACAAAAGGAGAAAATACACACAAATACAATGCTGCCATGGATAGACAAAAGGCTCACCACTCCACCAACGATCACCTGGCCGAACGGACTGGGACACACACGCCGCACCTCCAAGCAGATATTGGTCCCCCATAGCAACGGGACACAGACCGTGCGCACTCAGGTAGGAAATCCTTTCTTCAGCGCTACTCTGCAAATACACTCCATACCCTGCTTAACAGTCAGGGCCTATCGGAGGAAAAATTCTCAGTCAATCAGCCAATCGATCGTCGTGAAGTTTTGTTTCCAGGAAAGAAACCATTTGGTCCTACTGGGGAGGACAAAAAAGGAACACTGATAGTAGCCGGGAGCAAAGATTTATGGGAGTTGGGTCCTATTGGGTAATCGTGGAGGCGGGGCTACCCACACGTATGCTGCCATGGAGCCTTTCAGGAAATGTGTTTTTGAAGGGAAAAAAAAGCATATCATTTTTTATATGTGTTTTTGGTGTGTTTTCTGTTTGCATGCACCTGTGAAACATGGACAAGTGACGCAAAAGTGCACCAAAACCACTCGAGTGTGTTTTGAGGCACTTTTTATTGATTTCAATAGGAGGTGTGTTTCTGGTGCGCTTCCGAAACAGGGCACCAAAGATGGAGCATGCATGACATTTCAAAACACAGTGCACCGGTGTGAAGAGTTCCATAGGATTTAAAAGGACATATTTTTATCACCTTTTTCTTTCACTTTTGAAAGAAAAGTATAGGGTTTATGAAAAAAATAAAACACTTTATCTTCATCTAGGTAAATGCAGCATTGATCCGATGCTGCACCTGTCCCTCACTGCCTCTGCATTGAGAGCTGAGCGATCAAAAACCACTGATCTCTCAGTTCTCCTCAGCTGCCGGTCTAGTTATCTGTGTGGATCCTGACTGTAAAGTCAAGATATTTTCCCATGGTCAATGGGAAACAGATCATAGGAGTGCAGAATGAGCTGCACTCCTGAGCCTCGCATAGAGATTAGGGGGGCCTTATAGGCGGCCCGCCGCTGGACATGGATGAGGAAGTTTGGGGGTGAAGGAACTTGACTGGCCTACACAGAGTCCTGACCTCAACCCGATAGAACACCTTTGGCATGAATGAGAGTGGAGACTGTGAGCCAGGTCTTCTCACCGAACATTAGTGTCTGACCTCACAAATGCGCTTCTGGAAGAATGGTAAAAAATTTCCATAGACACCTGCCTAAACCTTGTGGACAGCCTTCCCGGGAAGAGTTGAAGCGGTTATAGCTGAAAAGGGTTTACTGATGGGTTTACTTCCTCTTTGATTCCCTGCAAAGGTAAAGCAAAGCAAAGGCAAAGGTAAAGCATAATGGACTACTATGCATCGCATAGTAGTCCATTATGTGTCACTTATCGGACACAGGAGCCAGCGAAGTCACCGCTGTCCCCTGTAGTCCGCAGCATCCATCTTCTCGGTGGGTCTCACTGCTCCGCCGCTGTCATTCAACGAAGCCGCGATGACGTCACTCCCGCGCATGCGCACGGGAGCCGCCACTCGCGGCATATCGCCGTTGACAGCGGCGCGCTCAGTGCCTGTCTTTCGGCAAATATCTCCAAAACCGTGTAGGTTTAGGAGATATTTCTTAGACCTACAGGTAAGCCTTAATCTAGGCTTACCTGTAGGTCAAAGTGGTTTGTAAGGGTTTACAACCACTTTAAGCAGCTGTTGCTTATATGTCAACAAGATCCTCAGGGTCTATTCAAATTTACATTATCCAGAACCATCTTTCTCCAATTCCTAGCCTTACTACTGATGCTGTTTGGGACAAACCACAAACCATTACAAGCAATTAGCATCCCGGGCAAAGTGACAGGGTCTGAACTACTCAGTAGGTGGGCTATGCACCTTCCTGAGTCTAATGCTCATTTCTTAACATTTCAGCGATTTGGCATGTCAAATTGGCAGCTATTGCCAGCAAAGGCACAGTCCAAATCATTGCGACGCTGACTTTCCGGCGCCGCAAAAGTAGTTTCTGTGCTACTCTTGGCGACTTCAGGGTGTGATTTGTGCAGCATTCCACACAGATTAACTCTGAAATCGGCCCCAAAGTCAGGACTGACATGCGGGAATGAAAGTTCAGCTGAACTTGCACGATTTCAATCCTGCTGTCAGCCTGGCATTAAAGAGGAGGTCTGCAGTTTTTTTTTAAATCAGCAACTACAAACGCTGTAGCTGCTGACTTTTAATAAGGACACTTACCTGTCCAGCGAGCCCGCCATGTCGCACCCCCCCCCCCCCCCTCAGGCCGATCTGTCCATCGGATCGGGTGCCGGTGCCGCTATCCTAACTAATTGAAACAGGCAGTAGAGCCTTGCAGCTTCACTGACCGTTTCTTACTGCACATGCATGAGTCACGCAGCGCTTTGTGAATGGCCCTGTTGTTTTCTGGGACACACACGTCCCAAAAGGCAACGGGGCCGCTCGCCAAAGAGGAACTGAAGAAACAGCGCCGTGGAATAGGAAGAGGCAGATTAGGAAGACTGCCTAGAAACAGGGGTTTCTGGTAAGTAAAAAAATATATATTTTTTTTCAAATGTTTTTTTTTTTTTTTTTCAGAATATTAATGGAATTTTTTTATGTTAGGGTGACCCTCCGCTTTAAGGACAGAAAATTGTTTACATTGAGAAAAAAAAGGTAATGTGCTATCTCTCCAAAACATTTAGATTTTTTTTAGCCGCTGTTCACACCTATGAGACTTGTTATGTAATCTGACAGTTCAAAATCGCATGACAAGTTTCACCTTAATTGTGCCTATGGAACCATTTTCAAATCGGTGTGACTCCAACTTGCACCAATTTGATAAAGGTTCCTGCACTATTTTTGGGAATTTCATGTGTGACTTGAAAAATACTGCACAGATGTCGGCAAGCCGCACATGAAATCACACAGAAGTAGCCTGATTTCAAAGCCGCATTTGGTGTGAACCAGGGCTGTCTGCTAGTCAATTGACGAAAAAGCCGGTAAGCCAGCTTCCCAAATTACTTAACTGCAGCCTGTACTCACCATTTAGATGATTAGCTGAAGGAGTACATCCGTTTAGTTAGCCAAGAGAGCCTGTGATTACTGTAAATACTCAAGCATGTTTAGTGGAACACAGTGGAACCTTGGAGCGTTTTGAAAAGACTAGCAACTTTTTTTTTTTAAATCCTGACTTGGTTTGCAAGTGTCATCTCGCAAAACAAGCAGGATTGAAGCCAATGGGGTGTGCAGTACCGCATTTGGCCAGAGGTGCTGGCCGCTGGTGACACTAGGAACGGTAATTTCCAATGGAAAAGTAGATGTTGAAAGAATATCTCTGCTGATGATAATAATTCATTTGAAAAGGTCATGAATGTCACTCAGACAATTTCAATTGTAAATATCCATTAAGAATTAGATCACTGTGCTGCTCTTAAATAAGATAGTCATCCATGAAATCATTGTACACAATGGTAAAGAGCGGGCGATAATGTGGAAGTTATCGCCTGTAGCCTGGGGTGAGGAATAAAGCTGATGCTTTTAAATAGCAATATACTTTCTGATGATGGAAGGCAAATGGCAGAGATAGATGGAAGAGATGGCGTGAGGAGATGGTGAAACAGTATTAAATGTTGGTATTACCTCTATGGGGTGTAACTGTGTGAGACACAACTTTCCTCATACAGTATCTCACCAAAAAGAGTACATCCCTCACATTTTTGTAAATATTTTATGATATCTTTTCATGTGACAACACTGAAGAAATTACACTTTGCTACAATGTAAATTAGTGAATGTACAGCTTGTATAAGTGAAAATTTCCAAATTGGACCCAAAGTTTCAATATTTTTTGTGGTCACCATTATTTTCCAGCACTGCCTTAACCCTCTTGGGCATGGAGGTTAACAGAGCTTCACTGGTTGCCACTGGAGTCCTCTTCCACTCCTCCATGACGACATCACAGAGCTGGTGGATGTTAGAGACCTTGCGTTCCACCACCTTCCCTTTGAGGATGCCCCACAAATGCTCAATAGGCTTCAAGTCTGGAGACATACTTGGCCAGTCCATCACGTTTACCCTCACCTTCTTTAGCAAGGCAGTGGTCGTCTTGGAGGTGCGTTATGTTGGAATACTGCCCTGTGGCCCAGTCTCTGAAGGGAGAAGATCATGCTCGGCTTCAGTATGTCACAGTACATATTGGCATTCATGGTTCCCTCAATGAACTGTAGTTCCCCAGTGCCAGTAGCATTCGTGTAGCCCCAGACCATGACACTCCAACCTCCATGCTTGACTGTAGACAAGACACACTTATCTTTGTACTCCTCATCTGGTTGCAGCCACATACGCTTGATACCATCTGAACCAAATAAGTGTGTCTTGGTCTCATGAGACCACAGGACACGGTTCCATGAATCCGTGTACTGAGTCTGCTTGTCTTCAGCAAACTGTTTGCGGGCTTTCATGTGAATCATCTTTAGAAGAGGCTTCCTTTTGGGATGACAGCCATGCAGACCAATTTGATGCAGTGTGCAGCATATGGTCTGAGCACTGACAGGCTGACCCCCCCCCCCACCCCTTCAACCTCTGAAGCAATGCTGGCAGCACTCATATGTCTATTTCCCAAAGACAACCTCTGGATATGATGCTGAGCACATGCACTCAACTTCTTTGGTCGACCATGGTGAGGCCTGTTTTGAGTGGAATCTGTCTTGTTAAACCACTGTATGGTCTTGGCCACCATGCTGCAGCTCAGTTTCGGGGTCTTGGAAATCTTCTTGTATCCTAGCCCATCTTTATGTAGAGCAACAATTCCTTTTTCAGCTCCTCAGAGAGTTCTTTGCCATGACATGGCATGTTGACTTCTGGTGAACAGTATGAGAGAGTGAGAGTGATAACACCAAATTTAACATACCTGCTCCCCATTAAAACCTGAGACCTTGTAACACTAACAAGTCACATGGCACCGGGGAGGGAAAATGGCTAATTGGGCCCAATTTGGAGACTTTCAGTTAGGGGTGTACTCACTGTTGTTGCCAGCGATTTAGACATTGATGGCGGTGTGTTGAGTTATTTTGAGAGGACAGCAAATTTACACTGTTATACAAGCTGTACACTCACTACTTTACATTGTAGCAAAGTGTTATTTCTTCAGTGGTGTCACATTAAGGGCCGGTTCACACAGGGGGCGATGCGAGGCGACACGACTTGCCTCGCCGCGACCTGACAAGTCGCCCCTGTTCTGTACAATGGAACCGTTCTGAGAGGAGCGACTCGAGTCGCTCCGACTCAGAAAAAAGGTTCCTGTACTACTTTTGGGCGACCTCGGGGCGACTTGCATTGACTTCTATACAGAAGTCATTTGCAAGTCGCTGCTGAGGTCGCGGCAGGTCGCGGCGAGGCAAGTCGGTGTCGCCTCGCATCGCCCCCTGTGTGAACCGGCCCTAAAAGATATAATAAAATATTTACAAAAATGTGAGGGGTGTACTAACTTTGGTGAGATACTGTATACAATAATAAATGTGTCATATCTCTTAGAAGGGAGTGAGGCAATAGAAGAAATTGCAATCTGCAGGTACGAATATCAAGATTAAGAACAGGAACATACGCCTATATGTTTTATGCTATTTTCTCCAATTTTGAAGGATTGAACTATTTACATGGATGTCAGTCTATACATTTTAATCACATTTCTAATAAACCTTTTTTATTTTATACCGCATGGTCATATTTTTGCCTACTTTTTAGGCTGTACAATACAGCGGTTTCCCCCTTTTTCACATTTAGAATTACTCACCCTAAAATATTAATAAACCCCCATAAAGGGTAGTGTTGTCAATGGGTATGAACTCCCACATGTGACTATTAGGCCCCGTTCACATCTGACAATTGCTAAAATTTTGCTGGTGATCCCAAATTGCACTGCAGTAGTGGCAAAACTCACTACGCATGTTTGGGTGCCATTCATTTTTAATTGCACCTAACGCAGTGCGGTTTTGCTACGTGATAAATCCCACTGCAATCGCTGCAAAGCTTTTTGCCCAAAAGAAGCTCCTGCTCATTTATCACATGCAAAACTGCACTGCATTTATACATCTACACATATAGTGCATTTTGCCATTATTACAGTACGATTTGGGATCACAGACAGAAACGCAGCAATTATGCCTTAAATCCCAAAGCCAGATCTGAACATGACCAGGGCTTTAGTGCTACACAATGCTTTGTAGCATTAAAGCAGGAGTCCGCCGGGAGTTCCGCCGTTTTGTTTTTTTTTTTTTAAAAGCCAGCAGCTACAAATACTGCAGCTGCTGACTTTTAAAATAAGGACACTTACCCGCCCAGCGCACCCGCGATGTCGGCACCCGAAGCCGATCTCTCGATCGTCTCTCGGGTGCTGCCGCCGCCATCTTGGGTATGGGAATCAGGAAGTGGAGCCTTTCGGCTTAATTTCCCGGTTCCCTACTGCGCATGCGCGAGTTGCGCTGCGCAATAAGGATGGACCCGCTGCCTCTGGAATCTGTGTGTTTCCCAGCAGGCAGCGGGGGACTTTCGGAAAGGGGCGTAATCTACGCCCCTTTCTGCAGAGAGCTATCCCGGAAGTGGGTGCAGATACCTGTACTGTACAGGTACCTGCACCCCCCTCCCCCCTGAAAGGTGCCAATTGTGGCGCCGGAGGGGAGGAGGATTCCAATGAGCGGAAGGTCCACTTTAGGGTGGACCTCCGCTTTAAATAAAATGGACCTATATTCTTTTAAACACGATGGTTGCGTTTTATTCCAAGTTTAACCCTAAAAAGGGGCATCAGTAAAATTGATAGCTGTTCTTCATCCCTTTGGGAAATATTTCAAGCTACTCAAAAGAAACTATTTACCTCACTGGGACATACAGTGGCTCTCAGCGCTGTATGTAGCCTCAGGAAACAAAATCGAGTTGGGCTGAGCAGTGTTCAGCCTTTCACAGGAAGCTTTGTATTCTATGAATGAAGACAAAACTTCCTTTGATTGGCTCAGTTGGAGAGGTGGGCAATGATGTCATGATCGCCAATTAAGCCAGTCAGAGGAAGCTTTGTATTCATTCATAAAATAAAGCTCACTTCTGAAAGGCTAAACACTGCTCGGCCGGACTTGATTTTGCTTGTGGAGTGGGAAAGAAAGTCCCCGTACAAAGCACTGTATGTAACTGAGGCTTCATATAGTGCTGAGAACTTCTGTTTGTCTTTGTGAAGTACCGTATATAGTTTGTTTGGACCAGCTTGAGCTATTTAAACTACAGTACAACTAGGCTCTTTAGGAGCTACTGATGACATACAATGATGTGAAAAAGTATTTGCCACCTTTCTGATTTTTTTTTTTTCCATATTTGTCCTACTTAAATGACTCGGGTCATCAAACAAATATTACACACAAAGATAACCCGAGTAAATACAAAATGCAGTTTTTAAAATGAAGGTTTTATTAAGGCAAAAAAGCTGCCCAAACCTGCCTGACTTTATGTGAAAAAGTAATTGCCCCTAAACCTAATAACTGGTTGTGCCACCCTTGGCGGCGGCAACTGCAATCAAGTGTTTGCGATAACCGGCAAGGAGTCTTTCACATTGCTGTGGAGCAATTTTGGCCCACTCTTTGCAGAATAGTTTTAATGCAGCCACACTGGAGTGTTTTCCAGCATAAACAGGCTGTGTAAGGTCATGATACAGCATCTCAATTGGATTTAAGTCCGGGCTTTGACTAGGCCCCTCCAAAACCTAAATTTTGGTTTGTTTGAACCATTTGGAAGTGGACTTTGTCATCATTGCCCTGTTGCATAACCCAAGTGCACTTGAGTTTGAGGTCACGAACTGATGGCCGGACAGTCTCAGGGTTTTCTGGTAGAGCTCAGAATTTATGGTTCCATCAATTATGGCAAGTTGTCCAGATCATGAAGCTGCAAAGCAGCCATAGACCATTACGCTGCCCCCACCATGTCTGACTGTTGGTATGATTGTGATGTTTTTGTTATGAAATGCTGTATTAGTTTTATGCCAAATGTAAATAACATACACCTTCCAAAAAGTAAAATTTTGGTCTCATCAGTCCATAGAATATTTGCCTAAAAGTCTTGGGGATAATCAAGATGTTTTTTGGTAAATGTGAGATGAGCCTTTGTGTTCTTTTTGGTCAGCAGTGGCTTTGGCCTTGAAACTCTCCCCTCGATGCCATTTTTGCCCAGTCTCTTTCTTAGGCTACATGCACATGGACGTTTTTACAGCCGCTTTTTTAAGCAGCTTAAAAACGCCTGTCCATGGTAGTCTATGGCTTCATGCCCACCTAGGCATTTTTGGGTTGCAAATGGCATAGGCATTTTTAAGCTGTAAAAAAAAAAAAAAAAAAAAAAAAAAAAACAGGACCAGTGCATTCTGAGGCTCCAGCATTAGAGCTGTAAAAACGTCAGTCACCGGCAAAAGGTGTTAAACGCAAATTAAATGAGGCTTAACTCTGTGCTAAGCCTCGTCCGGTGTTTCTGCCTCTATTCAAAATCAATGGTTCCCTATGGGAGCCCATTGATTTGAATAGAGGTCGCACCAGAAGTTGGATCAAAGGGGGCTCCCAGATTCCGATAAGCCCCCCCGCCCGCAGACCCCAACAACCAACGGCCAGGGTTATTGGGAAGAGGCCCTTGTCCTCATCAACATGGGGACAAGATGCTTTGGGGTGGGGGGGGCCGCAGGGTGCCCCTTTCCCCAAAGCACCCACCGCCATGCTGAGGGCATGCAGCCTGGTACGGCTCAGGAGGGGGGGGCGCTCACTCGTCTCCACCCCCTTTCCTGACCAGCTGGGCTGCGTGCTTGGATAAGGGTCTGCTATGGATCTTGGGGGGGACTCCACGCCATTTTTTTCAGTGTGGGGGGTTCCCCTTAAGATCCATACCAGACCAAATGGTCTGGTATCTTCTTGGGGGGGGGGGAACCTCACGCAAATTCTTTTTTTTCACTGGGGTTTTTCCTTCAAGTTTCTCAGCACACAAGTTGCACCACAAGTCGGATCATCTTGATCCGACTTCTGGTGCAACTTCTATTAAAATCAATGGGCTCTCATAGAAAAACGCGGCTGAAAGTGCATTGAATTCAATGCAAAATGCGGAAATAAATTAACGCTGCTTTTTTTCCTGGCGTCTGCACTAGCTTTACAGTCCGTTTTTTAAAACTTCCGCGTGCATGTAGCCTTATTGTTGAATCATGAACACTAATTTTACCTGAGACGAGTGAGGCCTGCAGTTTTTTAGATGTTGTTCTGGGTTCTTTTATGACCTCCTGGATGTGTCGTCCTCATGCTCTTGGAGTCAATTATGTAGGCCAGCCATGCCTGGAAAGGTTCACCACTGTTCCACGTTAACTCCATTTCTGGATAATGGCTCTACCCATGGTTCACTGGAGTTCCAAAGCCTTAGATATGGCTTTGAAACCCTTCCTAGGCCGATATATTTACATTAATTAGTTCTTGAATTTTTTAGATTGTGTTATGTGTGGCTTTTTGTGATCTGTTAGCATGCTTCACTTTGTCAGACAGCTTATATTTATGTGATTTCTTGATTCAACAGGTCTAGCAGTAATCAGGCCTGGCTATGGCAAGTGAAATTTAACTCATTTTTCAAAAGAATTGTGATTAATCACAGTTCATTCATGATTCAGCATGGGAGGGGGCAATTACTTTTTCACATAGGGCCAGGCAGGTTTGAACAGCTTTTTTCCCTTAATAAACAAAATATTAATTTAAAAACTGCATCTTGGATTTACTCAGGTTATCTTTGTGTAATATTAAAATTAGTTTGTTTGATGATTTGAATCATTTAATTGTGAGAGAAATGCAAAAAAAAATAAAAAATCGTCATCAGGAAGAGGCAAATACTTTTTCACAGCACTGTAGGACGCGCCCTTCCTGTAGTGTTAGCCCAGCTCCTCTTTTTTGAAAACCATAAAAATTGCAAGCCATAAAAAAGGGAGTACCTGAGTTTAGTATTTACAGCACCCCAGAAGGGAGATCCTTTTCATAGGGCTCACCAAGCCCCTATGCAACAATCCTACTAACTAAGCACTTTAGCCGGCCAACCAACACCTGGTGGCTCATGTGACCCCGTCCAGGCACAGTAAAACCTTAGACACTAAATATCCCCATCTTCACCCATCACGGCAGGTTCAGTCACTTGGGGACCTTCAAGGACTGGTACCCTTTTCAAGTTTTAGGGTCCCCTCCCTTGGACCTGTACAGCACCCTGCAGGAATGCCTTATGCCTGTGGTGTCTAGGATTCCACTTCGCAGCATCCAGTGAGCGAAGGTCGCAGAACAGGCATAACCTCACAGGATCCTTGCATCTTCTTTGAGAGGCTAAAGGTACTATTTATTTAAGCATATAAGCTTTTCTCAAATAGATCTGATCGGTCAGTCCCTCTCTTCAATTAAGAACCATTTTGGCACTCAAGACCTTGAGCTCGAGAGAGCGCAAACAAAAAGGTGCCCATCCACCTTGCAGACACCAGTCTGAGGTCCAGAGTGCTCTGGAGCAAGTTTTCATCAAGGATGTATCTGTACATTGCTGCATTCATCTTTCCCTCAATCCCAACTAGTCTCCCAGTTCCTGCTGCTGAGAAGCATCCCCACAGCAGGATGCTGCCAGCACCATGCTTCATTGTAGTGATGGTATTGGCTAAGTAATGAGCGGTGCCTGGTTTCCACCAGACATGCTTGCCATTCAGGCCAAAAAGAGTTTAATCTTTGTTTCATCAGACCAGAGAATTTTGTTTCTCATGTTCTTCATGTCCTTCAGGTGACTTTAGGCAAATTCCAGGGGCCCGTCTTGTGCCTTTTTACTGGAGGGGTGGCTTCGGTCTGGCTACTCTACCATACAGACCCGATTGGTGAAGTGCTGCAGATATAGTGGTTCTTCTGGAAGGTTCTCCTCTCTGCACAGAGAAACTCTGGAGCTCTGTCAGAGTGACCATCGGGTTCTTGATCACCTCTCTGACTAATGCCCCCCTCCCCCGATCACTCAGTTTGGCCAGGCGGCCTACTCTAGGAAGAATCCTGGTGGTTCCAAACATCTTCCATTTACAGATGATGGAGGCCACTGTGCTCATTGGGACCGTCAATGCTGCAGAAGTTTTCTGTACCCTTCCCCAGATCTATGCCTCAATACAATCTTGTCTTGGAGGTCTATAGACAATTCCTTGGAATTCTTGGCTTGCTTTGTGCTGACATGCACTGTTAACTGTGGGACCTTTATATAGACAGGTGAGCACCTTTCCAAATCATGTCCAATAAACTGAATTTACCACAGGTTGACTCCAATCAAGTTGTAGAAACCGGATGCACCTGAGATCAATTTTGAGCGTCATGGCAAAGGCTGTAAATACTTGTGTACATGTGTTTTTTTTATTTGTTTTTTAATACATTTGCAATGATTTCAAACATGCTGGCATTATGGTGCATTGTTGGTAGAATCCATTTTGGAATAAAGGCTGTAACGTAACAAAATGTGGAAAAAGTGAAAAAAAAAAAAAGTGAAGCGCTCTGAATACTTTCCAGATGCACTGTAGTCTGATTTGACTACAAAGACGACCGCAGCTGGACAAGTCTCTATCAGAAAGGGCTCGTGCACATTAGAATACAGTGTGGGAAACCCACGCTTTGTGCTCATTTCCTGCATCATGTTCAAAACACATTGGGTGCGTGATCTGCTGCAGGTGTCAATGTATTCTTAACACCCTAAGCTAAGATCTCAAATGCAGTTTGTTTGCCTGCACCAGAACGCATGGTCCAATGGGCAATATCATGCAATCCAATGCAGTGCTTTTCAAAAGTAATGCATCAACTACTTTTGGTGTAATCCAGCACAATTTCAGCCCATTCACGTGGAGAGGCTGAAAATCACACCGCACAGGATCAAAGACTGAATTCCTATATGATTCAGCTGTGAACCTGAAAGGGCAGGGAGTGAACTATCTACAAGTCTTCAAAAGCTGCAAAGCTCTTTATGCTGCAACTCATCATATTTGTTTACCGTTTCTCAGTGAGGTGAAAGAAGAGTCAGCTGAGTCGCACAGAGATTTTCCAAGAAGTATCAAAGTGTCTGTGGGAAATATAGTGCAAGTTTTACTTAAAAACATTCGAAAGTGTATAATGCTTAATTGCTTATAACTAGTTATTAATGTAGTTATTTTATCGATGTTGTTAGTTTGCCTTACCTTGTAATAATGGGCTCACATGTTGTGGCTGAAGTTTGTAGTGTCATGACTGATCGATTCCCCCATCTCCATGTATTAAATTCGGCTTGCCCCCTTGGAACAGGTTTCTTTCTGATCACACAGCTTCCAATGCATGTCCTTTCTGTAGCATCACAAATCTGGGAGTGCTAATGTGCAGAAATGCTTCATGGTGAGCTCTCTGTTAAACACTCTGCCTGTTTGCTTTAGATCTGTCACCTGCAGAGCAATGGACAGAGAGATGCAGGGATATGTTGTTTCTTTACTGGAAATGTTAGTCCTCACACTATAGGCAGATCATGCAAAAACCCCAGGCAGTGCAATCTGGCATGCCTTGTATTTGAATACAAGCGATTTTTTTTTTTTTTTTTTTAACAGGTCATAGGGACTTGCTCTGTGCAGTGGTCTTGCAGAGCCACTTTCATCCTCTTCTGAGGTAACTCGCTGGTGTTCCTGGCTCCTCCCTCCTGCAGATTTGCCCCAGGGAAAGCTGCTTCCAATGGGGGCACCCAAGCAGGCTCATTCACACACAGAGCCACGGCTTGGCCCCACCATCTGTCTCCTCAGTGGCTGCAATTGACAGAAGTGGGACCCAATGGTTGCTGCCTGAGCCAAATGAGGATTCCCAGAGAGCCAAGGCTCTTGTGCACATTGCTGGATCGAGATGGGGCTCAGGTGAGTATGGCGGGGGGTGGTCTGCTGCACAGAGGTGGTTTTTTACCTTCATGCATAGAAGGTAAAAACCCAGAGCCTTTAGAAGCACTTATTTACTCTGTGGCTGTGCATACCGGGCAACAAATGCAAATGACACCATGAAAATACACGATCATAGTTTCATAGTTAGTCAAGATCTTTTGCAGAAAAAAATAAAAAAACAAACACAAAAAGGTGGAGGTTGGAAGGTTTCAAAATGTTTAAAAAAAAAATTACATGGAGATTTGACGCAGTTTGAAAAAGTTTTATTGATCAAAATTGGAAAGTAAATAAGCCTTCTCATTGTCACTCATACGGTAAATCATTTCATCTCCTTACCACATATGTATTACTCCATTGCCGATGATCTTTAGGAGTACAGTATGAACAATGATTGCTTCAAAATGATAAAAAGTGAATTAAAACACGCTAATCTCAAACCACTGTGTACATTATGTCTAGGTGTACGTTCAGAACGGTGGTTCAAAAGCTCTATTCCTGCAGGGTTTTACAGTATTAGTACAAAATGTCCAAATGAAAAGGATCATAAAGCATTATCTGATGATGCCCAACAACCACAACTAAAGTCATTTTATATACATTAGCAGTGACGCAGATACAGGCATCCCCTTTCCTGCATGCAGCCCAAGCCTGAAGTGGACATTTTTGAAATGGGGATAAATTCTTTGGATGAGCCATAAGCTGGACATTAATATGCCTTCAGACTGGGAAGAGGAAATTAAAAAAAAAAAAAAAAAAAAAGGGGAAGAAGGAGGAGGGAAGGAAGAGCCAACAAAAAGGATTTCTACTTACTAGTCTGTCTTTGTCATTTCTATCAGAGAACTTAAGCTCCAATCTTACAGAATGTTCAGCTTTTCAAAATGAGGACAGACTGAAAATGATGTTATTCCACAAATATCCATTCAGTGCTGGGACTGTACATATCAGTAACTCCAATGACCACTCTGCCTTATTCCAAGCCAGGCTTGGATCTCACACAACTCACTGGGAATTAATGACAGCAAGGCTATACACCGACAAAACCCACCTTGTAAAAGTGCCAAGAGTTAAATTAGGCCAGTCACATCTGGCATTTTGAGATCTCCAGCAAAACCATTGAAATTCTGCCTGTAATCCCAAATTGCACTGCAATAGTGGCAAAACACACCACTCATATTTAGGTGCCATCCATTTTAATGGCACCTACATGCAGTGCCGCATCACACAAAGCTGGTCACCCAAAAGAAGCTCCTGCTCCTTTTTAGGCAGCAAGCCTTAGGTGATGTGGTTTGCTGTGATCTATCGTGCAACAATTGCAGCAAAACTGCACAACGATTTGATGTTAAAAATGAATGGCACCCAAACATGCATGGTGCGTTTTCCCACTACTGCAATTTGGGATTGGTAGGAGAATCAAAGGGATTCTATCCTAGTTCCCAAACCCCCAGATGTGAACAGGGAATTAGAGAATCAAATATATACAATATGCTGTTGACTTGTGACTTAAGACCTGATGAACCTTGAATTGTTTTACACTATATTAATTTGGACATCTGCTTAGAAACTAACATTGAACACAGTCCATCTCTGACTACGTAATCATCCAGATATGGGCATAAAAGTGCGTATTCCAGTCCAACTCGGAAATACAGAAGTAGGATTGTTGTGTTTTATCAACCTGAAAGACCAAACCTGTGGTCACTAAAAACCAACATGCGCATTGAAGAACAATCATGATCAGACTTTCAAAAAGTTTGTATTTGCATAAGCAGTTGTGGGTGCACCCTGGGTGGTCTGGACAGAACACCATGCGGTAGGCAGTGGCACCTCAAGACATCACCCCCCCCCCCCGCCCCATTAATTTGTGTTAAAGAGCTTTTATAACTAAGGGTTTGCTCTAAGCAACCAATATTAAGGTTGCTCTGTATTTATCCATTTACAATAAGCACCCTTCTAGATATTTGGTCTTTATTGCATATAGTCTGTTCAAAATTACACTTTTGTAATTTATTGGCAGGCTTGATTTTTGTGAAGTTGGTTACAGTACATCTTGAAAAAAGGCACTTATTTTGGAAATATAGGCGATGCTACTATATAAATCAGTTTCACAAATTATATTTAAAAATCAAGTTAAATTCAAAGTGCCATTTTGTTTTTTATAAATATTCAAGACTTTTCCTTGTTTTACTCAGAACTCACATTCAAAAGGGATTGTGTCACTCTTAAAAAATATACAATCTCTAGTATTAACCTTCTGCATAACCATATCATTCCCATCAACATAAGGTAGTTTTTTCAGTAGAATATAATAAAGTTCCTTTGAGGTCTACATGTTTGAACCATCTTTGTAAGCAGCCCTCTAATAAAAAGGAAAATCCATTTAGTGCAAGAGAACTCCAAAAATATGGAGAGAAACCCAAAATGTCAAATTGGAAATTTTCATGAATTTGATACAATAGATTGCGCTTCTGTTCTTCGGCATGAAAAAAAAAAAAAGTAGCAAGCACAGTAGCAATGATTAATCTTAAATTACTGCTGATGGAGCAGTTTTTGCAATGTTAGGTACAAACAGCCTGTAGCTTTGGGTTCATTGCTCTGGTTTACAGCACACTATACAGGAGTCAATTACCTTGTACCAGTCTTGTTTATTGGAAGAGAATAATGAAATAAAAGGGTTGAGGACTTGATCTACTTTTTTGTGCGCACCAGCTGAATATCTTTCTTTGACATACAGGTATCACAGCCCCAAATAGCGGCGGGTTCCGCACGAAGTAGAGCATAGGCCATCTCAGTCATCCCCGTACATGTTGTGTGAAACCACTTCCGACAGGAGACTTCACACATTATTGCATCCGCAACATTTACTTCAGCAGAACATATGCCGCATGGGTGCAAATTATCTGTGGGCAAAGTACCACAAAAGTCAGAATGGAGAAGCCATCTATTGCATTTCTCGCTAGGGGTTACATCCGTCTTGGCCAGTCTGGAAAGTGCTGGTCTGTTACGCATTCCATTAATCTGGACACAATCAGAAAGGTCTACTACATCAGCTTGAAAATTTTCTGGATCCCTAATATTGTTTGGACTTGATATAGGGTGAGAGGGTATATCCAGATTTAGTTTGTCATGAAGTCCAGCAGATCTCAAATTGTTATTGGATACAAGAACTGAACCTTGGTTGGAGCTGGGTATTCTTGAAGGCATGAAGTGTGATTGGGCAGGATTAAATGAACTATTGCTGTCAATTTGAATGACATTCATTTTAACACCTTGGGGCCTGTAAGAAGCAAGCTGAAAGTCATTTCTTGGAGCAGAATTTAGACTCATCATACGATGGAGATCTTCATCATTCTGGTTCGCTCTAAAGTGCTGTCCAGGCATTGTGATAGTTTGTCCTAACCCACTGTAAAAAAAGGACTCGCTTTCAAAACTGGATTTCTCTTGTGCCCCCAAATTAAAGGGAAAGGATTTCCCCATCACCCTTAGGTCTTTTGTAAAAGGTGGTGGCTGATCTCTTAACATCTGGTTGCCAACATTGCGGGAAGGCCTTTTTGGTGAGGTATTTGGAGGCATCCTGAAAGTATTAAATCTTTCAATGTTGGAATATCCAAGTTTACCAAAATAAGTGTAACTTGAAATAGGAGGTATACTATAGTCATCATCAAATGGATTGCTGGCGATGAGGTGATCCGAGCTTGTATTTGTTGGGGGAGCAAACTCTGATTGGGGAGGAAGTGAGGAACCCTAAAAAAGGAAAAAAAAAAAAAAAAAAAAATCAATCAAACAAGTGAAATAAACAAAATAATTAGCTTTTCCTCTCCCTCTCACTGGAAGTTTACTATGCTTCAGTTTGTGAACTAACAGGGCGACTGGGCAGGGCTCTTCCTATTCATTCTGTGCAGCTGAGACCACAGCGATGGAGATCGAGGACTGTGCAAGTCATAATACAGCTTTAACCATTTATCTTCTGTGATAATTACATGATTGCATGTTCCTGACAAATCATTCAATGCAATGTGCTTACTTCATATTAATTACATTTTGTTAACAATATCATCAATATGAGAAAATAGAAGACGTGGATAATAAAAAAAAGGAAGGTTAAAAGTTCAACAATGAAGCAATGAAAAGAACAGATCACTCTCAAATATTCAGAGCTGCCGTTAAATAAACTATTCATGTCCCTATCAGATCTCACAGGAAGAAAAGACTCACACTCCAAAATGAACAACCATGTACAATTTTTTGGTACACTGGCAATCCATCTGAGCTTCCACTTTCTGTTGTTTCACTCAATATGCGCTTAGTCATAAAGAGCCAACAAGAAGAGAAAATGCAAGAGTGTTTCATTGGCACTCAAAATAGTAGGGATGCCAGCACAAGAGAAACTAATGCAGTGAGCAATGAACACTAACTTTAAACCGCAGCTCGCCATAGCCGATTGTAGTATGGATGTATACCTGAAAAGGCCTCAGTCAATGCTGCCCTTAAGGCCATGCCCCCCCCGATATGATTAAGCCCCAGGGGGTGGGCAAAACCTAGGGGGTGGATATCCATATTAGGATCGCCTATGACTAGCAATGGATTGAAAATGCTCAATTCTGCTTAACTGGTTCCCATCCGGCGCACGTCGATGTACATCGGCAGAATGGCATGGCTGGGCAAATGTGTGTACCTGTACATCCCTTTAAATTTGCCACTGTGCCATCGCACACTGGCCGAGACCTCCGTGAGTCAGGTCACAGGTCCCGCGGACTCGATTGCCGTGGGGATACCCGCGATCGCCTCACTGACAGGAAGAATGGGGAGGTGCTAATGTAAACAAGCATCTCCCCGTTCTGCCTAGTGACAGTGTCACGGATCTCTGCTCCCTGTGAGCAGAGACGTCTCACACATAGCCATGCCCCCCCCCCCCCACAGTTAGAAACACTGCCCAGGACACACTTAACCCTTACACTGCCAGTGTCATTTACACAGGAATCAGTGCATTTGTATAGCACCGATTGCTGTATAAATTACAAAGGTCCCAAAAAAAAAAAATAATGTAATTAAAAAACCCCCAAAAAAAATAAAACCACACCAAACAAACAAACATCGCTGATGGCCCCCATTACTAGTAAAAAAAAAATATATAATAAAAATGCCATAAAAAAACCACCCCTTATTTTGTAAAACACTATAACTTTTGCGCAAACCAATCAATAAATGCTTATTGCGATTTTTTTTTTTTAACAAAAACATGTAGAAGAATACGTATTGGCCTAAACCGAGGAAAAAAAAAAAAAAAAAAAAAAGAAAAAAGAAAAAAAAGAAGGTTTATATATTTTTTTTGGGGGGGAGGTATTTATTATAGCAAAATGTAAAAAAATAAAAATAAAAAATGCCTTTTTTTTTTTTTAATTGTTGCTCGTTTATAGTGCAAAAAATAAAAAACCACAGGAGGTGATCAAATACCACCAAAAGAAAGCTGTATTTGTGGAAAAAAAAAATGGTCAATTTTGTTTAAGAGCCACGTCGCACGACTGCGCAATTAAAGTGACGCAGTGCCGAATCGCAAAAAGTGCTCTGGTCAGGAAGGGGGTAAAATCTTCAGGGGCTGAAGCGGTTAAAGCAAAAGAAAAAATATAAATAAAAAATAGGATTTTTACCTTAGCTTACCTGTAAAATCCTTTTCTTTTGAAGTACATCACGGCACACAGAGCAATAGTAAGTACTATATGGGTTATAGTCCACCTTCAGGTTCAGGAAGTTTCTTCCCTATATAACCCCTCCCATACCGGGAGCATCTCAGTTTTGAAGCAAAGCAATAGACATGTATACCAGAAAGAGGGGAGGGACTCCTGTGTCCCGTGATGTACTTCAAAAGAAAAGGATTACACAAGTAACCTGGTATAAAAATCCTATTTTCTTTAAATCGTACATCACGGGACACAGAGGCATAGTAATTACTAATGTGGGAAGTCCCAGAGCAATGCCAACTGATGGGAGGGAGACCCAACAGAATTAGGGCACCATGAGATCAGAGGACTTATACTGCTGCCTGCAGTACACTGCGCCCAAAGGTGACATCCTCATCTTTTTACATCCAGCTGATAGAATCCGGTAAAATGTATGGATTGAAGAAAAAGTTGCAGCCTTGCAGAACTGAGTCATGGAGGCTTGGTGATGAATTGCCCATGAAGCACTAACAGCCCTAGAGGAGTGCGTTTTGATTTGAGATGTTAGAAACTACCTCTTTAAACCATAAGCTAGAATGATTACTTGTCGAATCCATTTAGAATAGTAGATTTCCATGCTGCCTGTCCTCTTTTATGACCTTCAGGCAATACAAACAAAACATCAGTTTTCCGAATCTGAGCAGTCATCTAAGTACCGTAGGTTGCTCTCACCACATCAAGAGAATGTAGCAATTTTTCAGCCATAGAACAGGGTTCTGAAAAAAAAAAAAAAGAAGATAGAACAATATCCTGGTTTAGATAAAAACCTGATACTACCGTCGGTAAAAAATTAGGATGAGGACGCCATTCTACCTTATCCTTGTGAACAATAATTAGGGATGCACCGAAATTTCGGCCGCCGAAACATATCGGCCGAAAATGCCCTTTTCGGCAATTTGCCGAAAGGAAAAAACGGCCGATAATTGAGCCGAAAATAGGGCGGGGCTCCCTGGTGCCGCCCATCATGGGAGATCTATAACGCAGGAGAGCCACCTCTGCTGCCTGGCTCAGTAGAGCGCCGGGAACATCACAGCTTTAATTTCCATAGGACGGGTGATCTGTCTATCACAGTTCCCCGGACAAGGGGGGGCTGTATGCGACGGCGCGCGACGGGGGAACACACAGCTATTGAAATTAAAGCTGTGATGTTCCCGGCGCTCTATTGAGCCAGACGGCGGAGGCGGCTCTCCTCTCTTTTCGCTGCATCACTGGCTGCACGGGGACAAACACACTGGCTGCACGGGGGACAACACACTGATCTTTTATCATGTCGCCAGTCTCTGACCACCTCCTGTACCATGTTGCCAGTCCCAGTCTCTGACCACCTCCCGTACCATGTCCCCAGTCTCTGACCACCTCCCGTACCATGTCCCCAGTCTCTGACCACCTCCCGTACCATGTCCCCAGTCCCAGACCACCTCCCGTACCATGTCCCCAGTCCCAGTCCCAGACCACCTCCCGTACCATGTCCCCAGTCCCAGACCACCTCCCGTACCATGTCCCCAGTCCCAGACCACCTCCCGTACCATGTCCCCAGTCCCTGACCACCTCCCGTACCATGTCCCCAGTCCCTGACCACCTCCCGTACCATGTCCCCAGTCTCTGACCACCTCCCGTACCATGTCCCCAGTCTCTGACCACCTCCCGTACCATGTCCCCAGTCTCTGACCACCTCCCGTATAAAAATATTTTTTAAAAACAGTCATTTTCGGTGCCGTTTCGGTATCGGTTTTCGGCCTAGTGTATTTTTCATTTTCGGTATCGGCACCAAAAAACCCATTCGGTGCATCCCTAACAATAATATGGCTCTACAAGAAAAAGCAGCCAATTCTGATAGCCTTCTTGGAGCAGATACGGTTACCAGAAAAAAATTGTTTCCAAAAAAAGAACCAAGGGAATATGTCGTATCGGGCCCCCCAAAAAAAAAAGAAAAAAAAAAAGGTTTTGTAATTCTGTTAAAAACTAAATTCAAGACCCAAGGGTTCAGGTGTGATCTAACCAAGGATTAAGCCGCATTACCCCCTGAATAAAGTTACAAACCAAAGAAAGCGAAGCAAGTGGTCCAGAAAGAATACATGAAAAATTACGAAAGAAGGTCTGGCCGTGGCGGTAGGGTCTATGGGTCCCCTACTGTCATCTTTACGATCCCTGCATACCAAGATTTCCTGGGCCCCACTAGAGGCCACAAGAATCACAGACTTCCCTTCCTGCTTGATCCTGCAAAGAAGTCGTGGACGCAGGCAGAATAGGAGGGAATGCATAAATCAGTGAGAACTGATTCCACGGGAATAGCAAGGCATCTGTTCCGCATGCTAGCGGATCCTTTGTTCTTGACACAAAGATTTTGATTTCTTTGTTGAACCTGGACACAAACAGATCTATGTCTGGGATCCCCCATCTTTGACATATTGACAGGAAGATATCAGGGTGAAGGAACCATTGTCCCAGGAACAACTGCTGGCAGCTCAAGTAGTCCGCCTAGGCAAAGTACATTGTTTTCTGCCCAAGATAAGATGTTATTCACCTTTCTCTGGGCCACACAACTTCTTGTGCCCCCTTGGTGAATATGGGCCATTGCTGTGGCATAGTCAGATTTTCCCCTTTGCAGATTTTTGGATATTAACCATAAACTAAAGGCACCAGCATACCCAGTCTACAGTACCTGGTATTTCCAGGTGGTCCATCCGGGTGCTAACCAGGCCCGACCCTGCTTATGCTGCGTACACACGATCAAACAATCCAGTGGAAAAGTCCGGCAAACTCAAGCCCGCCAAAACAATCCCCCCTTGTGTGAAGAAGAAGAAGAACGGAAGGCGGCAGCGGCGACAGAAGACCGGGCCACCGCCTGTAAAAGAGCTATAAGAAGGCGCGGTGGCCTGGCAGAAGAACCGAAGAGGGGGAAAAGACCCCCGAAGTCGGGAGAAGAGGCCGACGGCGAGGAAGAAAGCCGGACTCCTCCGCTAGCAAAAGAGCTACAAGAAGATAGCGGAGGAGTCCGGCGAGAAGACCCCCGAAGACGGAAGACCCCCGGAGCTGTGCAATAAAGTATTTTATCTCGTGTGTTGTGGTTTTTTTGTACTTTTAGTTTACAGGTGAATGGGTAGGGGTACATTGTACCCCATACTCATTCACATAGGGTGGGGGGCCGGTATCCGGGGGCCCCCTTATTAAAGGGGCTCCCGGATTCCGATAAGCCCCCCGCCCGCAGACCCCGACAACCAACGGCCAGGGTTGTCGGGAAGAGGCCCTTGTCCTCATCAACATGGGAACAAGGTGCTTTGGGGTGAGGGGGCCGCACGGCCCCCCCCTTCCCCAAGGCACCCCCCATGTTGAGGGCACGCGGCCTGGTACGGCTCAGGAGGGGGGGGGGGCGCTCGCTCGCCCCCCTTTCCTGGCCGGCCGGGTAGCGTGCTCGGACAAGGGTCTGTTGTGGACTTGGGGGGGATCCCCACGCCGATTTTTTTCGGCGTTGGGGGTTCCCCTTTAAGTCCATACCAGGCGGCGGGGCCAGCGACGTCTCCTTCGCGGGCCCTGCCTACCTGGAGACGCGCTCGAAATGAGCGGACTTTCCTCCGCGTGTGTGGGCGAGTCCGTTCATTTCGAAAGTACGGCGGACTTAGTACGCCGTATTAGTACGCTGAAAAAGTGCCGTGTGTAGGCAAGTAGCCCGTTCGAAAATTCCGACAGACAGTTTGGCGGACGTCCGCCAGACTAAGTACGTCGGACAGACGGCTACGTGTGCACGCGGCTTTAGCCTCCAAGATCAGACGAGATCAGGCACTTTCAGGGTGATGTGACTGTAGGCTTTGGAGTCAGACACATTGGGAATATAGAGCTTGAACCCTTTGTTCCAAGTCAATAGGATACTGTTTTGCAGCAGTCTCAAATGAAACTGAGCATAAGGAACGGCCTTGAATGAAGCCACCATCTTTCCCAACAACCTCATGCAAAGTTGAATAGAAGAATTCATCTTGCTTCGACCACCTAAATCAGTTCCTTTATGGCACTGATCTTTGCCTGGGGAAAGAATACCCTTTTCTCCTAGGCTGAGAAACTGACCTAGATATATTTCAGGTAGTTGAATGTGGTGACCATACTTTAGTCTAAGCGGGCTATCGACTGGACTATCAAGAACAGATCGTCCAGGTAAACCATAATAGTTATACCTTGGGCCCTTAATCTGGCTAGAAGAGGGGCCAGAACCATTGTAAAGCACTCAAGGTTCAGCAGTCGTTTTATTCAGAAATTGAATTTAAAATTTTTGAGATCCAGAATGTCCATTTCTATTTAACCAAACCCCAACCTCTGCTCTTACGTGGGGGCCCCACCACAATCACTTTTTTTCTAAAAGATGGTCCAATGCTTGAAAGATTTTTTTTCTCTGGATCCTAAGGAACGTTTGATCTGAGGAGACGGGAACTCTAGGAACTCCCATTTGTACCTTGGCGCTATTGATGAAGTCCCCCATTCGTCTTGACACTCTTCCTGCCAGATCCTTGAGAACTGCAGAAGAATTCCCCCTATTGAGTGAGCCGGGGCGCCTCCTCATAAGGCGGCTTCAGTATCTTGTAGGTTTCCTCCCCCAAGACCTCTTTTGTCCCTGGGGTTAACCCTGAGGATTACCTTTTGAACCTCACAGCGGAAGCTGTCGTGACTGCCTGGTGGCCAATTCCCCTGGCACAGAAGGAGCTTTAAAAAACGAAAATACATTTATTTATTTTCTTAAGTGGCAAAAGGTACTTTTTCCACTACAATTTCTTTGGATGTATTATTCAAAACATCCCCAAATAGCTGTTTCACCGCAAAAGGAAGACTAGCCAGAAGCTTCTGCATGGTGCTTAGCGAAGGGGGCAAGACCTGAAAGATAGAATCTCTCAAAGCAACTATTGCAAACATAAAGCTGCCAGATGCTGGGCCTGCTGAGCAGGATAACCTTGAACACCTGTTTAAACTGGTCTGTCAACGCAGGCTAAGACACAATCTGCCAGAGAAAAACTTTTTTTTTTTATGAATTCCAACTTTTTATACGTTGGATCCCTAAGCACTTGAGCATTGTCTGCTGGACAAGTCAAACTTATTCAGAAAGGATATAGCAGCGTTAATTGCTGATATACCCTAGTGAATTGCCTCCACCATAGGATAAAGTGTGAGAACTTTTTAGGAGGGAAAATAATGCTTATCTGGGTGATCCTCTCAAATACAAAAAAGTTGGACAGAACAGAAAAAGGCATGCACAGCTTGAGGAGGCTTTAGCGAACCCAAATACTCAGTTAAGGGTACATAAATGTGGAGCGGACCATTCAGTAATAAATTGCACCATCAATCTTAAGATTGAAACAGCCGATTCTCCCGCAGAAGAGGAGTCATCAGCCTCACCACAGTCCCCTGAGGGAATTAGTCTTCTCCCGCCCATAGTTCCTCAGTTTGAAGGGTCTTGGGCAATGGAAGAGAACCTGTCGCATTTTGACCCATACTGGGATGTGATTAAAGTCGCAAAACTTTTTTTTTTTTAAACCTATTATGGCTGAGGAAAAAATATATTTTTAGTAAAATAAACAGGGGCTGCAGTGTTGAAAATGGTTGCAAACATTTCATGGCCCAGATTCACACTCTGACCAGCCACCCTCTCTCAGGGGAGAATGCCATTTGTAGAAATGAGTATGCTTTCCAGAGCTTGAGGGAGACCCTTTTAGCTCTTTTTTGGGGGTGCTTAAACCCCCCCCAACCCTTCTGACCTTAGCTCAATGCACAAAGCAGAGGTACTATCAGAAGAAATCACATCCACTGCTTGAGTAATAGTCCAGCCACTATTAATGCTATTAATGCTCAGCCTGATGCCAATAGTAAAAGGTGTCAAATAGGAAATGCCTGTATCACCAAAACCTTTCATGCTCCTCTTTGCTCTCATATCTCTGACAATTTTGCAGCCAGCACAAATGGAGTTTTTTTTTTTAAACACACTCCCGCATTGGGACGCCAATGCCGTGCTAAGCCCTGCCCCCACTCTCCTTTCTCTTTCAAGGAAAGTTTTCCCACGCAAGCACGGGCCTCCGACCGCCGGGATCAGCTTGTGAGTGTGGGAGAGACGACATGGAGGAGACCTGGAAGCCGCCGCCGAGTAATGGCGGTGAAAGAAAACGGCATTGCCGATCGTTTTCAGTTCTCCCTTATACTCAGCCTCATGAAGAGGGGAAGAGTTCAGCCCAGGTGGGGGTGTCTGGAGGAAGAAAACCCCACCCCCCCCCCCCCCCCAACTTACCGGAGGTCTGTCTGCTAGCCAGAGGAAAAAAGTCTGCCGCTTCTGTGACACAGCGTGATCTCTAAGCAAAGCATGAGAAGGTACATGTGCCATACAGCCCCCAGTGGAGACACTTGGGCATGACAACATTTACTTTAAAAGGACATTTCATTAAAAGAAATTAAAAAATTCATTAGAAAACTCCACTTACCTTTCCCTCCGTGGGTTTTCTGTGGTAAAACCAACAGACCTAATCTCCACCCTTCACGGTGGGTTCAATTAAACCTTCAGGAACCAGAGAGCCCACAATATTATTATTGTGGGCTCCCTTATTACCAAAAGTACTGGATCCCGGGGTCCGGCTCTCTAAAAAGAGAAGCGTTTACAAGCAAAGACCTTGTTTCTTCAGACACGAGGCCCGGGAACTATTCAATTTGGCCTAAAAGACACTTTGAATGGATTCGGCTGCATAGCTAGTCCCAGCAAGGATTGCTCCAGAGGAGCTCAGCACAGCACATTTTCACTCCTGACCAACACCTTAGACCAGGGATCCTCAAACTACGGCCCTCCAGCTGTTTTGCGAAACTACACATCCCATGAGGCATTGTAAAACTCTGACATTCACAGACATGACAAGGCCTGATGGGAATTGTAGTTCCTGAACAACTGGAGGGCCGTAGTTTGAGGACCCCTGCCTTAGACACTGGCAAAAAACGGAGATGCTCCCGGTATGGGAGGGGTTATGTAGGGAGGCAACTTCCTGTTTAGGGTGTGCAAGTGTCCAGCACCTGAAGGTGGCCTATAACCCACACAGTAATTACTATGGCTCCGTGTCCCGTGATTTACGATAAAAAAAAAAAAAAAAAAAAAAAAAAAACACACACACACCAACTAAAAAGGACGTGAAATCGTCCAACAGAGTCACAAGTTCTGTTGACAACTAGGGATTTCTTCTTTGTTTTGACTATGGGACAGGAAGTGGGAGAGAGCGAGAGCGATGACAGGCACCCTCCTCTGCTCATCACCTTTCTTCATATCGCTTACATGATTAAGACACTGATTGTCTTAAGATACACTAGTATATCAAAAGTATTGGGACACCTGCCCTTACACACATGAACTTTATTGGCATCCCAGTCTTAGTCCGTAGGGTTCAATATTGAGTTAGCCCACCCTTTGCAGATATAAAAGCTTCAACTCTTCTGGGAAAGCTACCCACAAGGTTTAGCAGTGTGTCTATGGGAATGTTTGACCATTCTTCCAGAAGTACATTTGTGAGGTCAGACACGGATGTTGGACTAGAAGGCCTGGTTCAGTCTCTGCTCAAATTCACCCCAAAAGATTTTCCATCGAGCTAAGGTCAGGACTGTGTAGGCCAGTCAAGTCCCTCCATCCCAAACTCACTCATGCACGTCTTTATGGACCTTGCTTTGTGCACTGTGCCAAGTAATTTGGTGTAAGGGGTGAGTGTGGGGAAGCAGTCCATTGATCTGCTGTGGGAATGGGGCCTACAAAGTGAAAGATACACTATATTTTCAGGCAGGCGTCCAAATTCTTTTGACAATATAGTGTATGTATGTGTATAGTAAATAATATAGTTCCGTTATTTAAAGTGATTTTAAAGCCTTTTTTTTTTTTTAAAACAAAATGTTTGTTATACTTACCTCCTCTGTGCGGTGGTTTTGCACAGGGCAGCCTGGGTCCTCTTCTCTGGATATTACACCTGGAGATCGTATCCTTCCTTATTGATATCTATTGGAGGTGGATGAATAGGAGCCCAATTATTGGCACAATCTCCCTTGTTCTCTCAGTGTAAGGAAGTGACACACACACACACAACATTTTTTCTTTTTACAATCAACTACTCTATAGTGGAGTGATCAGGGGTTTTAAGTGCAACAGCAAGCATAGCTCAGGATGCATTCCTGGCACACTGCAGCTAGCAGCTCCTGTGCACATATGCAGAGTTGAATCATTCCTTGCCAGCCAATCAAGAGGCCATAAACCCTGCACCCTAGTCTGGGGAGAGGATGACAGCAGTTGGCGAAGGTGAACACGAGTATCCTTTGGAGTTTAGATTTGCTTTACAGACATGGACTGTCTGCCTCCACAGGCTCCAGTAAGAGAATGGACCATGAGAAACCAAATTCTTTTAGAGGGCAGCTACCTGTAGGGGAGTGTGGAAAGAAGGAAATGTCAAACCAAAAAAAATAAAAAATAAAAAAAAAAAAAAAAAAAAACCACACACACACACACACACACACACACACACACACACACACACACACACACACACACACACACACACACACACACACACAAAATGCGGGGAGTACAGCTGAGATACTCAACTCATACCATGTAGGCAGGCAATACATTTTATTCTGCAAAGGCCCCATGTGGAAATGCTAAGGGAGGCAGAATCAAACATACTTAGAGGAAAGACTACCTGAATCTGGCTAACCATTTTCAGAAATGTGTCTCATGGATGATACTTAATGTAGTATATACACAAACACACACCTGTCCACTGGCCTTGCGCTTCTTCTTCTCAGGACATCCCAGTTGTGGAACTGATCTCATTAACCCATCCAATCCTCCGACATCACCTGTCAAATAGAGGTCACATATATATTGTTTTGTATACAGATCATGTAACATCTATTGCAGCACTTGGTCCAACCATGTTTGAGTTCACAAAAAAAAAAAAATTGCAGGCAGTAAATTTACCAAAAACTCACAGCTATTTCTGACAACTGTTATAGTGTGTTTAAAATGAAAGAATATATATGATTGTGTCTCTTACAGCCATACATTTCACTTAGAACTAATAAGGAAGTACATAGTGCCAAAATTGTATTTTGTATTTTTGTATTTTATTTTGGACAGTGCTAGGATGGGTTGGAACCTGGTCTATGCTGGAGAGCTATACCCTCTATTTGTCCTGGTGATCTATGTCACCTGCACAGAATTTAATGGGAAATTGTACAGTTGTCACAACAGGAGAGGATGGCGAATCTTTTAGCTGGGGTACTTGTCCATATTTCAACTCATTTTTGTCCATGGGGCAGAAAGTGAAGAAAAATATCCAAAATTAGACTTTAGCAAAAAAAAAAAAAAAAAAAAAAAAGATTCTCCCTGCAAATTAATGTCATAATGTTCCAATATGCACATGTATCTGTAGTCCCGCCTTAGAGTGGCATGGTTACTCCTCCATTGACATATTACAGTGAGTGAGCTCTGCCACTCAGACACAAAGTATATATAACTTACAGAACCACCAGGTGAAAGTAAAAAGGTAAAAAAAGACTGCATAAAAAGAAAAGGAATGCAACCAAAGACTAGTAAACTCCAGTATATAAAAAAGCCCAATTTAAATTTTCAGCTTAAAGTGTATGACATACGTTTGTAAAACTGTACATACCACAATGACCTGTGTATCCGGGTGTATTCTACCTTGATTTTTCCTAGGACTAAATCAGGCTTTCATTTGATGGTAAATGGTAACAGATACCTTACTGTTTTGTTTATTATAAAAAAAATGAATAATAAAAAAAAAAATTCTCTTCAAATATAGCTGTATATTTATTGCCATTACCATATCCCAGTACCAAACCACCCAAAATACATTTGCCTGCTCTTGACAATCACAGTGTTACCACATATGCGTATGTTAGTGGTTTGTACCTATATTTGAAGAGAATATGTTTTTTGTTGTTGTTTTTTTTTTTTTTTTAATACTTACAACACAGACTAGTTAAAAAAAAATATACATTTTTTTTTTCTTTCCTACCCAATATATGCCGACCCTGACCCCAACACAGACAGAGATAGATAGATAGATAGATAGATAGATAGTGTTGTCTCGCAAGACGAGCAGGATTCAAGCCAATGGGGTGTGCAGTACAGCATTTGGACAGGAGGTGAGGGGGACCAGAGACACTCCAAGTGTGAGTGCATCTGAGCAGCTCAGGCGCCCCCACCTCTGGCCAAATGTGGTATTGAATACAATAGTCACTGTGGAACAAATTATGAGTTTCCATTGACTCATATGGGGAAGCTCGCTTTGATTTAGGCACGATTTGGATTTCAAACATTCTTCCGAAACCAATTATGCTCATAATCCAAGGTACCACTAATATAATATCTATTTTTTTTATTTTTATTTTTATTTTTTTAGATAAAAAAAAAAAAAAAAGAAGAGAGAAATATAGAAAAACACATTGACAGTTTGCCAAGTGACTAATCACTGTGAAAGCCAGAGGCTATCACAGTGATCAGGTGATCGTGAACTGGGAGCCCCAGGTCCTGATCATTGGCGAGAGCCCAGACTCCGTGCTGGGAATGTGCTGTGCACACAGGAACATACTGTACATTCGGTACCCAGGTATAAAGCCCACCTCCTGGACAACACACATATATGTGCGTTGCTGTATCGTTATAGGGGTAAATCTGAACGATCTGGAAATTTTCTAACTTAAAAGATCTACATGCATTTACTTCCTTGACATATCCAGCAGGCACTGCTGTGTCACAGTTCACATAGCCTGCTTACTACAGGAGGTGCTGAGAGGGGGAGTTTCAGGAGGCAGAGTCAATACAGAAAATCACTACTTGCAGACAGTAAACCAATGGGATTACTATATCTGGTGACTACCAGGGATCTCCTGCCTTTCGAGGAATTACCCTTTACTACCCATTTTGGTTATAGTACAGGAAGTGATGGGAACTCTCCCCATTGAACACAGATGGCAAAATAAACTTGACAGGGATTATAATCCTCCTTTAAAAATCTTTTTTTCCAGTTCTACTACTTCTTTAGTAATCAGATCAAAATTATATCAGACAGGTACAACACGTTCCCTTGAGCAGATTTCCTGGAAAACACTGTCATTTACATGCAGTTGGGACAATACTAGAGGACATTGAGAGAGGTCATGTATTTGCTATATGTAGAAAGACAAATCAAGCCTGATGTAGTCTTCAGCAAAGTAAATGTCAAATCTATATCATTTTAGAAAAGTCAAGGCTAAGGTGATAAGCACTTGGAAAAAGGTCATAGAGCCACGTCTTCTTAATTTCTGCCTCTGAAAAGTAAAAGGCTTTAAGTAGTAAGGCTATGGCTGTCACTTTATAAAGGCAGGGATGCCCAGCCAGTGGCCCATAGACATGGCCTGGGATCTCCTGCGCTGGGATGCAGAGTTGGCAAGGCCGGATCACAGGTTGCCGACCCGTCATCCCAGAGCATCAATGTTGCAAATGAAGCCGAAGAAGCAAGCGGCTCTGGAGCAGAGCTGCATAAGCAGTTGCTTCCTTTTTAGTGCCAACTCCTGTCACAGGCAAGAGTTTTACCAAATGCACTCCGCCTGGGACACCAACAGCCAGCAATACCTGAACGGAAGATTGCCATTAAAAAAATTAGTTTATTACTAAAATCACAGTAGAGTGGACTGTGTCTCTTCTGCGTATGCAGAGCGGACACGTCATCCACTCGCTCTTCCCCATTGCGGCCCGTGACAGGTTACCTGTTAAAGGCCAACTAAGATGTCCACCATTATCACAGCTTGATCTTCTGTAGACAGAAGTATTAGTTGTAAAAAATTTCTAATATTGAAGTAAACTAAAGGCCAGCTCTAGCCAAAAACTCCATACCATTCGTCCTCCTTATAACAACTCATTCTGATAGGCATTTCGATTTACTTACATGCTTAAGCGAATTATATTCACCTGAAGCAAGCCCGCCCAACCCCCTCCCCCATACTAGTCCCTGACTGACACCATCTCCTTCCATCCAGTGCCACAGATTAACCCTACTTGCATGGTGCCCTTGGCTGCTTTTAAGCCAACATAATGTTTCCTGGATCCTAAGAGAACCCTTTAGGTGCACAGCCAATGAGAATCGTCCACATCATGCAGGCAGTAACATGAACATCTGAAAAGAGAACCCCAAGCAGGAAGGGTTCAGAGAACTGCGGGGCACCATCATGCGGCGGCAGCTTATGGTGATTGAAAATGGGGGATTTCGAAAAAGTTTGTTTATCCCAGTGATCAGCGGGAGGGAGGTGGGATGCAGGGGTAAATGTATTCCAGAGTTGGGCTTTAGGCTCAGTGCACATTTGCATTTTTTTGTATGCTCTCAGAAGCTAGTGTTACTCTGGGTGTCCATGCACACCAATTTAGGCCATTTGCGTTTTAGCAAAATAAAACATGTCACTGATCGGGGACATGCCGTCACAGGGGATTGGGGGGGGGGGGGGGGGCTGCACCTTAGTTATTTAACCACTTAAGCCCCGGAACATTTTGCAGCTAAAAGGACCAGGCCCCTTTTTGCGATTCGGCACTGCGTTGCTTTAACTGACAATTGCGCGGTCATGCGACTTGGCGCCCCAAACAAAATTGGCATCCTTTTTTCCCACAAATAGAGCTTTCTTTTGGTGGCATTTGATCACCTTTGCGTTTTTTTTTTTTTGTGTGCTACAATTTAAAAAAAAGCAATATTTTTTACTTTTTGCTATAATAATAAATATCCCCCAAAAATATATAAAAAAAGTTTTTTCCTCAGTTTAGGCTGATAAGTATTCTACTTTTTTTTTTTAATAAAAAATATTGCAATAAGAGTTTATTGATTGGTTTGCGCAAAAGTTATAGCGTCTACAAAATAGGGGATAGTTTTATGGAATTTTTATTAATAATTCTTTTTTTTTTTTTACTAGTATTGGCAGCGAACAGCGATTTTTGTGACTGCGACATTATGGTGGACACGTCGGACAATTTTGACACATTTTTGGGACCATTGGAATACAGCGATCAGTGCGATTACTGTGAAAATGTCACTGGCAGTAAAGGGGTTAACACTAGGGAGCAGTGTGGGGGTTAAGTGTGACTTAATGTGTGTTTTTTTACTGTAGGGGACGTGGCTTGGTGTGTGACATCACTCATCGTCATTACCTATGACAGGGAACAGATGATCAGTGACAAGCTCACTAGGAAGCACAGGGAGTAGTTTGTTTACACTTACCTCTCCCAGTTCTTCAGCTCCGTGACCCGATCGCGGGACACCAGTGGCAATCGGGTCCACGGGTACCGCAGACACAGAGCTCAGGACGTATATCGGCGTGAGGCGGCCCATCATTCACCTCGATTAACCTTGGATCTACTGCCTTCTTTTCCTTGCCTGCATGCTTGGATAAGGAACGAATGGGGACCCCAAGCTATATATATATATATTATATATATATATATATATATATATATATATATATATATATATATATATATATATATATATATATATATATATATATATATATATATATTTACACACACACACAAAAGTGTATGTATACATTTATATACATACACTTACCGTGCCTTGCAAAAGTACCTGGAATTAACATGAATTGTTTGGAGGACTTGCATCAGTTAACCACTTGCCGACCTCCACACGCTGATATACGTTGGCACAATGGCAGTGGTGGGCAAATAGGCGTACCCATACGTCCTTTAATGTGCAGGGCTAGTGGGCGTGTGCCTGCTGCGTACAGCATGGAACACACATCTATTGAAATGAAAGCTGTGATGTTCCAGGTGCTTTTATCAACCAAGTGTCAAGTGTCTGTCATAATTTCGCAGTCACAATGAAAAAATTTTTTTTTTAAATTATAATAAAAATTCCATAAATCTATCCTCTATTTTGTAGGCGTTCTAACTTTTGCGCAAACCAATCAATATACGCTTACTGAGATTTTTTTTTACCAAAAATTTGTAGAATACCTAATCCGAGGAAAATTTTTATATATTTTTTTGGGATATTTATGATCACAAAAAAAAATACTGCCTTTTCAAAATTGTCGCTTTTGTTTTGGTGTAAGGTTGCATGGTTGCACAATTCTCAATAAAGCGACGCAGTGCCGAATCGCAAAAAGTGCTCTGGTCAGAAAAGGGGTAAAATCTTCTGGGGCTGAAGCGGTTAGTTTACAGAACATTTTGAAGATTTTTAAGTCGCTTTGGCTAAGTCTCTATGAGCTTGCCACATATTACCCCTGGGATTTTTGCCCATTCCTTCTTGCAAAACTGCTCCAGCTTCTTCAAGTTGGATGGTTTGCGCTTGTGAACAGCAATCTAAGGCTGACCACAGATTTTCTATTGGATTGAGGTCATTGTCCTGCTGGAAGGTGAACCTCTGTCCTAGTCTCAAATAGAGGTCGACCGATATGGGTTTTTCTCTGGCCGATGCCGATATTTAGAAATCATGGCGGCCGATAGCCGATATATGATGCCGATTTTTTTGGGCCGATATGTTAGGCCGATTTTATTTTATTTATTTATTTTAATCCCCCTTGATCTAACACACCTTTCCCACTGGGGCGTTTTTTAAGGCACTTTTGGGCTAAAAATAGCGCCTGTAAAGTGCCTGCAAAATGGCTCCCCTGCAGTCTGTGTGAAAGACAGAGTACTTTCACACTGAGGCGATGCGCTGGCAGGATCTTAAAAAAAAAAAAAAAGTCCTGCAAGCAGCACGTTTGGAGTGGTGTATACCGCTCCTCCACCACTCCTGCCCATTGATATGAATGGGCACCACTGCCGAAGCGCATGCAATGCGATTTGGCAGCAGTGCTTCATGGGTGCATTTAACCTCTTCCTTGGCCGCTAGCTGGGTTATATGTGCCCCACTAGCAGCCAAATAGCACCGCTAAAATGATGGTAAAGAGCCGCTAAAACTTGCGTTTTACCATCAACGCCTGCTCGCTCCAGTGTGAAAGCAGTCTTCATAAGTGATACAGAAAATTTCTTACACTTAAACATTTATTAAACAAAACAAACCTCCAATCAGTTTACTTGTATGTATGATCTAGCTATAAAAAAAGAAAAAAAAAAAAACTATATATTAAATAAAAACAGGTAGTCAAAACTTTTGGACAAAAAAAAAAAAAAAAAAAAGAAAGGGGCTAACTTTACTGTTTTTATTTTATTTTTATTTTTTAAATGGTGTATTTTTTTCCCCAAAAAAATGCATTTGAAAGACCTCTGTGCAAATGCCGTGTGACATAAAATATTGCAACAACCGCTATTTTATTCCCTAGGATCTCTGCTAAAAAAATATATATAATTTTTGGGGGGTCTAAGTGATTTTCTGGCAGAAAATACAGGATTTTTAGGGCCGGTTCACACAGCGGGCGAAGCGAGGCGACACGACTCGCCTCGCTCCCGCAAGTCGCCCCCGTTCTGTACAATGGAACCGTTCTGAGAGGAGCGACTCGAGTCGCTCCGACTCAGAAAAAAGGTTCCTGTACTACTTCTGGGCGACTTCGGGGGCGACTTGCATTGACTTCTATACAGAAGTCCTCTGCAAGTCGCCGCTGAGGTCGCCGCAGGTCTCCGACTTGCCTCGCCGCGCCTGCAGTGTGAACCGGCCCTTACTTGTAAGCAACAAGTGTCAGAAAAGATTTAGTCTTTAAATGGTTAAACTGAGAACTTCTACACACAGAGATGATTTCATTCATTCAAGTGTAAACATTGAATCATTTAGTTCTTTTCTTGGCAGCCTGCCCATAGAGGAGGAAAGTGTTGCTATGACTCCTCAAGCAACTCACACTGACTTCTTACAGAAGTCATTTCAAAGTCCCGCTGTAGAATCGGCTTTTTATCAGCACAATCGGCCGATGCCGATTATTTAAAAAACGGCAAATATCGGCCGGCCGATATATCGGTCGACCTCTAGTCTCAAATCACACACAGAGTGGTACAGGTTTCACTCAAGAATATCCCTGTATTTAGCACCATCCATATTTCCCTCAAGTCTGACCAGTTTCCCAGTCCCGACTGCTGAAAAACATCCCCACAGCATGATGCTGCCATTCACACGTTTCATTGGCTTTGGGTGATGTGTTGGGTTTGTGCCAGACATAGCGTTTACTATGCTGGCCAAAAAGTTTGATTTTAGTCTCAGACCAGAGCACCTTCCTCCATACACTTTGGGAGTCTCCAACATGCTTTTTCGCAAACTCAAAAAACGTGCCATTTTGTTTTTTGCTGAAAGTAATTGCTTTCTTCTGGCCACTCTACCATAAAGTCCAACTCTATGGAGCATACGGCTTATTGGCATCCTATGTACAGATACTCCAGTCTCTGCTATGGAACACTGCATCTCCTCCAGGGTTACCTTTGGTCTCTGCTGCCTCTCTGATTAATGCCCTCTTTGCCCAGTCCGTGAGTTTTAGTGTGCGGCCGTCTCTTGGCAAGTTTGCTGTTATGCCATGTTCATTCCATTTGGTTACGATATGCTGGTGCTCCTAGGGATCAAAGATTTGGATTTTTTTTATAACCCAACCCCGACGTGTACTTCTCAACAACATCGTCCCATACTTTTTTGGAGAGTTCCTTGGTCTTCATGGCAGTGTTTGGTTAGTGGCGACTCTTGCTTAGGTGTTGCAGCCGCTGGGGCCTTTAAAAAAAAAAAAAAAAAAAAAGTGTGTATATGTAATGACAAATCATGTGACTTCTGAAGGTAATTGGTTGAGCCACAGCTTTTTTTTTGGGCATCATAACAAAAAGGGGGTGAATGCCAATTATCAGTTTTTTTATTTCTGAAAAATAGTTTTATGTATATATTTTTCTAATTTTACTTCACCAACTTAGACTATTATGTTCTGATCATCACATACAATTCAGATTAAAAAAAAAAATATATTGAACTAAAGGCTGTAATGCAACAATACATGTAAAAAGCCAAGGGGGTGAATACTTTTGCAAGGCACTGTACATCAACCCAAGCTGGAGCAATGTAACTATGCTATAAATAATCATACCTGGAGTTTAGATTTAGAGTTCATTCACCTTTTCAGAAAAAAAAAATTGATGGTATTAAAAAATAATGCCCATTGTACTTTTACCACGTTCCCGTGCGTTTGGTAGCCATAAAAAAAAAAAAAAAAAAAAAAGCAAACACACACACGGGCTAGAATGCAGATTTTAGTGTAAACTGGCCCAAAGGCTAGACTCCCATCTATGCCGGTACTGCCAGGCATGTCTGGGCCTCTGTGTCCACACATTTATTTGAATGGCCTGATATACCTGTGGGGAAAAATTCGGAGCCTTTTCAGAAAAACAAACCCACAACACATCCACATGGAGCCACATGCTGTTGCAGCAGCACCATAAGGTGTCATGCACTTAAAACAATGCTGCAGTTTCAGATGTGTGAGGGTGTCATTAAGGATCAAATAAGTAATTTTCTAGCAAAAAATAAACTGACAACCCCTAAACATACATTTTGTTTAAACAGAGATCCTATTTAATAAAATGGCAATCGTTGCAAATTTCTTTTCTGTCACATGGCATTTGCACAGCAGTTTTACCCATATACCCAGTAAAAATGAACAACCTCAGGATAATACACGGATACAATCTCCCTACATAAGTTTTACATGTATATCTGCCATCTTCAATTTTAAAAAAATCTTTAGAAAGTTCAGATTGTGTTAGATTTACTCTTCCTGGTTAGCACTGCAGTGAAGCCCGGGCACATAGCCGTTTGGAGGAAAGGCACACACACCCTCACCCCAGAGGTAGAGCCTTTCAGAACTGTTCAGCACACTGCTAATTCATAGTATCCTCCCCAACACAAAACTCGGGCTGCTTTTATCTCAGTAGTTGGAGAACGAGGTTATAAGGTTGATAACAAGAACTGAGCAGAAGAAAGCTACAGGACATGGTGCTTTGAAGAGAGAAGGAAACGCTGCAGGGTGTGTGTCCAGCTCAGTTTCAGGAATCTGATTTATATCCACTTTAAAATGTATTTAAAAAATAAAAATAAAATCCACACACCTGTGGAATGGCTACATACTAAAAGGTACTTAACCACTTGCCCACTGGGTACTCAAACCCCCTTCCTAACCAGACCAATTTTCATCACTCTCAACGACAATTAGTCTTGCAACACTGTACCCATTTTTTATTTTTTCCCCTTTTTCCCACACAAAAATACAGCTCTTTTTTGGTGGCAAACCACAGTTTTTTTTTTCTCCTTTTATAGCAAAAAAATAAATAAAAATTGTGTAAGAAAAAATACGCATTTTTGTTTCTGTAATAAAATTTTGCAAATTAGTAATTTTTATTCATAAATTTTGGACGAAAGTTACCATATTTATCGGCGTATAAAACGCACCCCAAGTTTAGGAGGGAATTTAAAAGAAAAATTTTTTTAGGAGGGAAGTTTAAGGAAAAACAAAAATAAAATAAAATAAAAAAATTACATTTAAATGCCCATCAATGCAGCCTTGTCAGTGTCAATTGCAGCCTTGCCAGTCATTTGCAGCCTTGCCAGTCATTTGCAGCCTTCTATTGCAGCCTTGCCAGTCATTTGCAGCCTCGTCAGTGTGTTTGCTGTTTAAAAATGGTGCCGCCAAGATACAGAGCGGATGTCCTGTGTATCTCGGCGGTGCTCGGTAGTTCACAGCCATTCTCGGGTATTTTCGGCCACAATAGGCAGTTCTCCGCTATTTTCGGCGGCTTTCCGAAAGCCGCTGAGAACGGCCGAAAAATAGCCGAAGATAGAACGGCCGAAGATAGCCGAAAATACCTGGAAGCTGCAGAGAGCGGCAGAAGGGTTTAGAAACAGCGGGGGAATCGGCGTATAACACGCACCCCCGATTTCCCCCTGATTTTAGGGGGGGAAAAAAGTGTGTGTTATACGCCGATAAATACGGTATACTGCTCCATATCTTGGTAAAAATAACCCAAATCAGTATAGATTTGGTCTTTGTGAAAATTATAGTCTACAAGCTATGGTGGCAAGCATTGAAAATTCATCACACCTGTACTGGCAGCCTAATTTCTTGAGACACCAACAAGCTAGGAAAGTACAAATACCCCCCAAATTACTCCTTTGTAAACTAGACATTCCAACATATTTAGTAAGAGGTATTGTTTGTTTTTTGAAGTTGTAATTTTTCCCACAATTCTATGCAAAAATAGGATAACATTTTTAAAACAGCTTACCTGTAAAATCCTTTTCTTTGAAGTACATCACGAGACACAGAGCCATAGCAATTACTATGTGGTTATAGGCCACCTTCAGGTGATGGACACTGGCACACCCCAAGACAAAAAGTGCACTTCCTATATAACCCCTCCCACTACTGGGAGTACCTCAGTTTTGTAGCAAAGCAATACACGTGTATACCAAGAAGGGAGGGACCTCTGTGTCCCGTGATGTACTTTAAAGAAAAGGGATTTTACAGGTAAGCTGTTATAAAAAGATTATTTTCTTAACGTACATCACGAGACACAGAGCCATAATAGTTACTATCTGGGATGTCCCATAGCAATGCCAACTGAAGGGAGGGAGACACAACAAAAGTAGGGAACAAAGAGACTAGAGGACTTATACTGCAGCACACTGCGCCCAAAAGGCGATATCCTCGTGACCTTTTACATCTACTGGATAGAATCTGGTAAATGTATGGACTGAAGACCAAGTTGCGGCCTTGCAGATCTGAGCCATGGAGGCTTGGTAATGCACTGCCCAAGAAGCACTAACAGCCCTGGTGGAGTGTGCTTTAATATGAAAAAGGAGGAATTTTCCCTTTAAACCATAAGCTTGAACAATCACTTGACAAATCCATTTAGAAATAGTAGCTTTCAACACTGCCTGTCCTCTTTTAGGACCGTCTGGCAATACAAACAAAACACCTTAGACACTAGCAAAAAAAACTGAGGTACTCCCAGTAGTGGGAGGGGTTATATAGGGAGTGCACTTTTTGTCTTAGGGTGTTCCAGTGTCCATCACCTGAAGGTGGCCTATAACCCAGATAGTAACTACTATGGCACTGTGTCCCATGATGTACAAATAAGAAAAGGATTTTTTTTCTCCCACAAAATGGTCACATTAAAAACAGGTTCTCACATGGCATGTGTACACCACAAATTACACCCGTATGGCGATACCACATGAGACTTTACACAGCCTGGTCACATACAGGAGGCTCAACATTGAAGTAGCACTTTCAGGCATTCTAAGAGCATAAATTACACATCTCATTTCTCAACCACCTATTACACTTTTGAAGGCCTGGGGGTACCAGGACAATGGAAACGGCCACAAGATGACCCCACCACAACATATAATCTATGAGGGATAATGAGTCTTTTGAACACGCAATTTTTTTTTCTACAAGTGCTTTGAAAAAGTACCAGTTACTTACCGGTAACTGCTTTTCTAGGAAATCTTCCAGGACGACACACCTGAGAGATGAGAGGCTGCTCCCTACAGGAAACACAATCAATCGACAGCTGTTTTAAGACCCCACCCTTCCCCTTGATCCTCAGTTTATAGAGAAGCAACTCCTCAATCTGGTTCACAAGGGAAATCATTCCTCAGACACTCACCTTCTAGTGTTCTACAATTTTCCCTCCTTCAACAGGTGGGAAGTAGGCCTGCCGTCCTGGAAGATTTCCTAGAAAAGCAGTTACCGGTAAGTAACTAGTACTTTTCTCAAGTCATCTTCAGGACGGCACACCTGAGAGGATAAGAAAATACCTCAGGCCTACCTTAGGGTGGGACCACTGCAAGGCCCTCTTGGCGAACCCTGGTTCTGCAGTGAGCTTTACCTCCAATCTATATGCTTGATGAAGGTATCTTAGCTGGATCACGCAGTTGATCTGCAGGTCTACTCCACCAATGTCCCTGCCTTCTCTGCTTCGGAGGCAGGATCTAGGTGGAGTGGGCTCTTAAAGATGGAATCATAAAACATGTTAAACTTGTAGGTTAGCAATGTTGCCTAACAACCATGGCCTATTGTGCCTATAGGTGCTACTCAGAACCAGTAAAAAGATTAAATCAGAGACCTGTGTTGTAAGACAAGTACACTACATTGTTCAATAAGAGGGCCTGTCTTACAACTACCCTATTCAGGGAAATAAAACTGCAAAAAGGGGCCCGACAGACGACTTATTTTTTTTGTTCATTTTTATCATTTTATCATTTTTAGTCAAAGACTAAAGGGAAGCCTACATAAGGGTAATACATACATCAACAGAAGCTTGATCCCTGGGTTTAAGGCATGTCCAATCTATGGCTTTGCTTACTCCTGAAATATAATATAACCACAGTGTAAAGGTGGAGTGGGAGGTTAGGTCAGCTTTAAGCATCTTGGAGCAACTTCAGATTCCTAGCAGCTGGGCCAATAAGGCCGGTAACCTAGTGCACCTGCTGACCAGGGGAGCTTACCCCCGAATCCTCCAACCACTGCACAATTAATAACTTGTTCAGTTATATACCTGGCCTGTAAGGAACTCTTTGTATCTACTAGGTCCCCCCCTCTTCGCTATAGTCACCCCTAATGTAACACAACTGGGCATGTAGGGAGAGGCTGGAAACCTACTGTTGCGATAACCAGTGTCTGATGAAAGGGAGCTGTGGCTGGTGGTTTTAGCAGTAGCTTCTGGGCTATTTGTATCCAGGCCCCAGGTTGGGGGGGGGGGGGGGGGGCCTGATAAGCAATGCCTTACCTACCTCTTTCCCATCTGAGGTGGTTTAGGCACACCCAGCGAAAAGAGGATGTGGGCGCCTGCTCCTGCTGACTCAGTCTTCCCTCCTGGGTAAGAATGCCACCATTTTCCTGAAGTCTGAAAATGACGCGGATGCTTGACAGCCTCCCCAGCAGCTCGCAGGAGCTACTAGGGGCCCAGGAGTCGAACGGATGCCCGGACAGGTAAGGGGGGGGGGGGGGGGGAGGCAGGATAATGGCCCCTGAAGTTTTGGTAACACAAATGTACCCAGGGTCCTTAAGCTCTGAGGGGGACTCTTCCAATTGCTGCTCCCCCTAAGGAAAAGATAGGGAGACCCCCAGGAAGGACAAAAATATCCTACCGGACCTAGAGGCTTCTTGAGCTTGTGGTTCAGCTCCCAGGGGGAGACCACCAGCCCCAGGCTTTGGGTCATTTGGAGAACCCCCCCCCCCCCCCTCACAGTTTTGCTGTGTAGGGAGAAACACAATCAAAAACTGAGGATCAGAGGGGGGAGGGTGGGATCTTAAAACAGCTGTTGATTGTGTTTCCTGTAGGGAGGGGCCTCTCAACTCAGGTGTGCCGTCCCGGAAGAGGACTTGAGAAAGATAGATAGAACATACCAAAAATTACACCCCAAAATACATTCTGCTACTCCCGAGCATTGCGATAGCACGAGAGACTTTTACACAGCCTTGCCACATACAGAGGCCCAAACATCCAAAGGAACACCATCAGGTGTTCTAGGGACATAAATTACACATCTAATTTCCTGAAATCCCATCACATTAGAGGCCCTTCATATTTCTAACACACAGGATGTATATACCAAGAGTTACACCCCAAAATACATTCTGCTGAGCGAAGTGTATATAAAAAGACTTTTTTTAGTAATGTAGTTGTCCACAGGAGGAAGAGAGCACTGATCCAGGCAGCAGGCAGGGACGTGGTAAGCAAATGGAATTGCCCAAACAGAAATATTGTCCATATAGTCCGTACAGGCAGGGATACTGTCCATACACAGTCCAGGTAGAGATATATGACAAAAAATATTGGTCCAGGTAGTAAGCAGGAACATGGCCCATAGTACAGGTAGCCGGCCATGAAAGAATGGGGGGATGGGGTCCTCACATTTGTGAGACCCCTGTTTTATGAATCCCACTACTTCAGTAGAAGAGTAAAAGACTAGTCCAAAAGGCAGGCAAAAAATGTTGTCAAACAGTCCAGGGTCAGTTCCAGAAAAGGCAGAGGCAAGTACAGTTTATCGTTAGGCAGGCCAGGGTCAGTTTCAGAGAAGGCAGCAGTACATACAGTGGCATAAGGGATGTGGCGGTAAATGACAATCAAGTTTACCTAATAATGTAGAGAAGTATGGTAACGGCAGTAACAGTCACCTATACAGAGGTCTGGTTGGGAAGAACATTGGGGACAATATGTGGTGTCCAACTCCTCCTCTGGAGCACACCGGAGTGTCTCGGGAAAGTGGCATTCATGGAGTCTGCCCATTGAATCAGAGCAAATATTTTCTGGTGGGCCTTCAGGGTAAAAAATAGGACAGTGATCATTTCTTCTTGGCAAGATATGATTGCCAAAAATCTACCCAAGTTTTATACATGGCAAAACTGAAAAATAAAAATAGACTTTTGAACCAATGGCGGGATTTTCTTGTGTGGGAAGGTAGGGTACGATCTGATCATTGAAGTCCACCCCCCCCATGAACAAATTATAGTTGTGGACACAAGCTGTTTTCTGGATGGACCAGTACTTCTGGGGATTTCCACATAGGTATCATGAATCGATGAGCGCATCGCATGTAAACATTTCGTCTGTCGTTCCGCTTTATCTCATCATTCCCCAAAGACACCGTCTCCCCTCGTCGTAGCCTTTCATTAATGAGCCTTGTGGGAAGCCCTTCCCATTGGCTCACTGTACCGCATATGCTGGAGTCTTCCTCTGGTGAAGATTGCAGAAGAGGGGCAAGCTTGTGTAGAAATTATTTTCAAATAAATGGTATCCCCTTTCAAGGAGTGGATAGGTTATCTGGGAGCTTGTCTTTCTTCTGGCTCCAACGTACGCTGGGCATTCAGGAGTATGGAGCAGGAAGGCATAGATGTACCTCGTGGCTCGGTCACATAGTTTGTAGAGCCTAACTCCATATTGGGCCAGTTTGCTAGGGATAAACTGTCTGAAGCTCAGCCTGCCTGTGAATTTGACAAGTGACTCATCAGAGATATTTTGGTCGGGGTATATTACCGGGAGAATTTTTTCCTGAGAATTTTTTTAGAAGTGGCCAAAAATTTTAAATAAATTTTTTCGCCAGCTGGGTCATTTCAGAGAGGGCACAGGGTGTTGTCATAATGGAGGAACTTCATAATCATTAGGTATCTTGACCTTGGCGTAAGGGATGAGAAGATTGGCATGTGGTGGATGGGGTTAGTGCAGGGCTCGACAAAACCCGGGCGCCAGGTCGCATTGGCGACTAGAATTAGCGACTGGCGCCTGGGGCAGCACAGCTGGGGGTATCCTGTCTCCGTGGACCCCCCCAGCGTGATTGCGTCGGGCCGCGCCGCCGGCGGCCGGTAATTGAGCCCCCGGCTTTGAGGCCTTCTGTGATGCTAGCTATTCCCTTCTGTGATCCTATTCCTTCTGGAATCTGGCGCCCTCTTGTGGTGGCCGGTGGAATTACAACCATTAATGCTAATAGATCTCCTTCCATTTACTTAGAACACCTAAACAATACATACACACACACACACACACACATACATATATATATATATAGAGATTATATTATATATATATATATATATACACACTTTTTTTTTCTTTTTTATTCTAACACCCTAGAGAGTAAAATGGTGGTCGTTGCAATAATGTCTGTCACACCATATTTGCACAGCGTACTTACAAGCGCACTTTTTTGGGGGAAAAAATAATTTAATAAAAAAAAAATAAGACAACAGTAAAGTTAGCCCAATTTTTTTTTATATTGTGAAAGATAATGTTACGCCGAGTAAATTGATACCCAACATGTCATGCTTCAAAATTGCGCCCGCTCATGGAATGGCGACAAACTTTTACCCTTTAAAATCTCCATAGGCGACGTTTAAAAAATTCTACAGGTTGCACGTTTTGAGTTACAGAGAAGGTCTAGGGCTAGAATTATTGCTCTTACTCTACCGATCGCAGCGATACCTCACATGTGTGGTTTGAACATTGCTTTCATATATGCGTTCGCTTCTGCACGCAAGCTTGGCGGGACAGGGCGCATTTAAAAATTTTTATTTTTTTTCTTATTTTAACTTTTATTTTTATTTATTTTCACTGTTCTTTTAAAAAAAAAAAATGTGTGTCACTTTTATTCCTATTACAAGGAATGTAAAAATCCTTTGTAATAGAAAAAAGCATGACAGGTCCTCTTATATATGAGATCTGGGGTCAGAGAGACCTCACATCTCATATTTACACTAAAATGCAATTTTAAAAAAAATCGTCATTTGAAAAAAATAAAACAAATAAAATGTCCCTCTAATAGCTATGGGCAATGACTTGGAGACAGGTGGGGGGCTGGGGGCTATCTTCCCCTCACTCGTCTCCATGTCAGGCCAGGGACAGGTCCAGATCGCCGTCACGGACTTGGCTCCTAACTTTTTTAGCTGGCTCCTAGATTCCAAGCAAATTTGTCAACCCCTGGGTTAGTGGACCAGTAGGAGTACAATTTGTTTTTGTCAGTCCCATATTAAAAAAAGTTAGGCCTTAAATGTTTTAATTCCTCCACTGCAAGTTCTCTCCACTCAAAGGGATGGATGTAGCTTCAACCAGGGTTGTTTGTTATAAACTGTTGTGCATAGGAGGTTGCACTGGGCCACAATGGAAGATAAAATCGGTCTTTGGTAAAAATAAAACTCAATAAAAAGGGAAAAATTATCTGTGTTCACCTGGACACCTGGCTAGGAGGTGAAGGGGCACAGAGGCTTTTTGAAGGGCATAGGGAAGGCTGGCATGGGCCCTAATCTTTTAGGCCCGAGATGACACCCCACTAGTGCTTGGCCTTTGTTTCAGTGGTACTGCATTTGTCATAGATGTCACTGCTCTACTTGTAGTAGGCTGCTGCTCCTTGCCAGAATGCCTTTGTTTCATGGGCACACGTTCCTCTTCCTCCAATTCTGTAGCAGACCCACTGCTTAAAACCGGTTCATATGCCAAATCAGACTCAGAGCTCCCTGCTGCTTTCGTCACTCAGGCTAAGAAGCTGGTATGCCTCCTCGCTGTAAAAAAAATAAAAAATAATTAAAAAAAGTCGCCATAACGTGGCCTGTGGTGCGATAGGGACACTAGGACAGATGTGGCTGGTCTAATGAGACTGCTCTGATTAACTGGCATTGATGAGGAGCCACTGATGAGCACTACAGTGGCACTAATGATCACTGTAGAGGAAGATTAGTGAGACTGATGGGCAGAGATGTGGTACAGTAGACCACTGATTTAGGAATGTAAAAAAATCAAAAAGGAAGGGAAACTCAGTTGGGCACATGATCTCTCTCCTCCCCACATACGCTGCATCGTTGTGAGGAGGGGAGAGATGAACCCCTGGATGACCCCAAACTGGACGGAGGGATCACGTGGTAAATTGTCATTGGCCCTTTACTGTGAACTGTGACATGCCAGGTCCCGTGAACATGGCGAGCACGGAACAGTTCAGTGTGCATGCCCCAAGGGGCGAGACTCTGGGAGGATGTTATCGTACACCCTCCAAGAGTTATCTGAGCACTGTAGCTGTCATTTGGCTATGGTCCAGTCAGTAAGTGGTTAAAAATCTCCATAGGCAGCGCTTTAGACACCTTTGCAGGTTACCAGTTTAGTGCTCCAGAGGAGGTCTAGCGCTAGAATTATTCCTCCCACTGACGTTCGTAACTCACATGTGTGGTACGAATACTGTTTCCATATGCGTGCGTAACTTACATATGCATTTGCTTCTGTACACAAAAGGGATGGGATGGGATTCCCCAGAGCGCGCTCTTTAAAAAAAAAAAATATATATATATATATATATATATATATATATATATATATATATATATATATATATATATATATATATATATATATATATATATATATATATATATATATATATATATATATATCTCTATATCATCATTTTAAATTTCTTGTATTCCATTTATAAAGGAATGTGAATATCCCCTGTAATAGAAAAAAGGATGACAGGTCCTCTTTATAGAGAGATTTGGGGGTCAAACATCTCTTAATTTTAAAGCAAAAAAGGGTTTACCTTCAAACTGGCCTGGAAGCGACGATGTCGCTGCGGTCCTCCAAGCCCATAGAGGCGATCAAAGGATCTACTCTGATTGCCTATGGGACTAGCCAAACCGCTTTTATTATATATAAAAAAAAAAAAAGAATAATATATATATCTATATATATTTTTTTTTATATATATAATAAATCACAAAATGGTGTAGTGCTATGTTTTGGAGCCATGCAGGATCCCTTCGTCAGTTGTAGTCCTGGATACTAGAGACGCTAGTCAGCGAGGGCGGCCGACACCATGGAAACCAACAGCGGCTGTACTACACCGTTTCTTGAATAAAAACTGTTTTGAAAAAATTGACGATCCTTGGTGTGCTGGCGAATATCTACATATCGTACAGTTTCCAATGTCCAGCTGGTGGTCGCTACAGCACCCAGTACCTTAAGAACTCATTCCAGGAACATGGACTGTGAGGTTCCCTTTAAAATGATACATCCAAGGTCTAAAAAGACTCTGCATGTCTCCTCTGAGTGCTAGTTCACACCAGACGCAGTACCGTGTGCTTTTTTTCTGCACTAAAAATGCGTGCAGAAACTAACCGGAAACTGACTGCATGGTGTGAACTAGAGCCATTGGAATACATGGAAACACTGCATGCATTTTGTGCAGGAAAAAAAAAAAAAGCACACAAAACTGCATCTGGTGTCAACCGTCCCTTAATGTACCGTATATACTCGAGTATAGGCCGACCCGAATATAAGCCGAGGTCCCCAATTTACCCCCAAAAAACTGGAAAAAATTATTGACTCGTGTATAAGCCGAGGGTGAGACATGCCTGTCCATCCCTGTGTGTCGTCCATCCCTGTGTGTGTCCATGCATCCGTGTGTGTGTGTGTCCATGCATCCGTGCGTGTGTGTGTGTGTCCATGCATCCGTGTGTGTGTGTGTGTCCATGCATCCGTGTGTGTGTGTGTCCATCCATCCCTGTGTGTGTGCATGCATCCGTGTGTGTGTGTGTGTGTGTGTGTGTGTGTGTCCATGCATCCGTGTGTGTCCATCCATCCCTGTGTGTGCATGCATCCGTGTGTGTGTGTGTGTGTGTGTGTGTGTGTGTGTGTGTGTGTGTGTGTGTGTGTGTGTGTGCAGCCTACCTGTGTCCAGCCTGCCTGTGTCCGTCCAGCCTGCGTCCCGTCCCGGCCTGCGTCCCGTCCCGGCCTGCGTCCCGGCCTGCGTCCCGTCCCGGCCTGCGTCCCGGCCCGTCCCGCAGCTCTTCGTCGGTGGCCATTCTAGGATTCAAAAGCCGCGCCTCCGTCGGTGATAGGCGGAACACTCAATTTCCCACTGACTGCTGGGAAATTGAGTGTTCCGCCTATCGGATGTCCGTGATAGGCGGAACACTCAATTTCCCAGCAGTCAGTGGTCCGCCTATCATGGACGTCCGCTCATCCTCATACTACGGACGAGGATGAGAGGACGTCCGTGATAGGCGGAACACAGACTGCTGGGAAATTCAGTGTTCCGCCTATCACAGGCGAAGGCGGAGACGGAGGCGCGGCCTTTGAATCCTAGAATGGCCGCTGTCTGTCTGCTCGACACGCTGATCGGGCAGACAGACAGCGATGACTCGAGTATAAGCCGAGGGGGGCACTTTCAGCCTCAAAAAAGAGGCTGAAAATCTCGGCTTATACTCGAGTATATACGGTAATACAAATCACACTGCATTAAAATTCTTTCCTGGCCAGGATTGCCCAGGAAACGTGTGTGTGTGTGTGTGTGTGTGTGTGGGGGGGCGAGCATTTTGGTGGCAGCCTCAGGCACCAGGACGAAACTTCTTGCCCTGCCTTAGACTATACAAATGTATTATTTTTTTTAAAGAATTGAAAAATTGGTGCTGAAACAGAAAATTCAGGCTGCAGTTGGCCGAAAATTAAGATTTTTAAAATATATTTTAATAAATAAATTGTATTATATTTGACTTTTCAATATCATGAATTTAAATACGACGACACCTTTTGAAGTGATGTTAAAAATCCTGCTTGTCGCTTTTTTTGATGCACATTTGCCAAACAGCACCTGCCCATTGAAATGCATTAAAAATGCACCTGTGTTGCATTTAATGCATTTTTTGAGTCACATGACCTATGAACACCACAATCAGTATGGCAAAATTGCAGACGTTTTCGACAGCCATGAACTGCATTTTTTTTTTCTCCTTCAGCATGACCAAAGGGCGAGTACATGGATTGAAAACTGGCTATGGGGGAGAGTCCAGAGGGGATTACTCAGAATGGTCAGGGGTGGGTAGTGGGGTCCCACAGGGTTCTGTCCTGGGACCAATCCTATTTAAATGTATTCATCAACGATCTGAAGGATGGGATAAAACAGTTCAATCTCTGTATTTGTGGACAATACTAAGCTGAGCAGGGCAAGAACTTCCATACAGGATGTGGAAACCTTGCAAGAAGATCTAAACAAACTAATTTGGTGGGCAACTACATGGCAAATGAGGTTTAATCCCTTCCCGCCGAGCGTACGCAGATGTGCGCACTCTGCTTCCGGGGGGTATACCGGGATGATGCCCGTACCTGCAGGCATCATCCCGGTACCGTTTTTCTCAGCGGGCGATTGGCCATCCAGCCATAACAACCGATGCGGTTAAAAGCCGCCCGGCTGTTATGCCGGAGGAGTGGGAGGGGGACGTCCCCCCCCTCCCGCTGCCTCCCTCCGCTGTTACCGGTGCTCCCGCTTGATCGGGAGCACCGATTCCATGTCCGCTGCCTCCGGCTGCTGGGGAGGAACTGGAAGGAAGCCACAATCGGCTTCGTTCCAGTCTCCTCATAGTAAACACAGAAGCGACGTCATGACGTCACTTCCCGTTTACTCGGCTGCCAATGGCGCCGGTTAAAAAAAAAAAAAAAAAAAAAAAAAATGGTATTCAGAATCGCCGTTATCGGCGATCTGAATGCATTGAAGTGTAAAGGAGGGGTGGGGGGGGGTCTTTTACACCCCCGATCCCTCCATAAAGAGTACCTGTCACCACCTATTACTGTCACAAGGGATGTTTACATTCCTTGTGACAGCAATAAAAGTGATCAAATTTTTATTTATTTTTTTAAAAACAATTTAGTCATTTTAAAATAAATAAAAACATTTTTTAACATTTTTTTAAAGCGCCCGCCGTCCCCGCGAGCTCGCGAAGCAAAGAAAACGCATACGGAAGTCACGCCCGCATATGTAAACGGTGTTCAAATCACACATGTGAGGTATCGCCGCTATCGTCAGAGCGAGAGCAATAATTCTAGCACTAGACCTCCTCTGTAACTCTAACCTGGTAACCGTAAAAAAAAATGTAAGCGTCGCCTATTGAGATTTTTAGGTACCGTACTTTGTCGCCAATCCACGAGTGCGTGCAATTATAAAGTGTGACATGTTTGGTATCTATTTACTTGGCGTAACATTATCTTTCACATTATGCAAAAAAATTGGGCTAATTTTACTGTTTTTTTTTTTTAATTCATGAAATGTCCCTTTTCCCAAAAAGTTGCGTTTAAAACACTGCTGCGCAAATACCGTATGACATAAAATATTGCAACAATCTCCGTTTTATTCTCTAGAGTCTCTGCTAAAAAAATATATATATAATGTTTGGGGGTTCCAAGTAATTTTCTAGCAAAAAATATGGATTTTAACTTGTAAACGCCAAAAATAGACTTAGACATGAAAGGGTTAATGTTAAAAAAAAAAAGTAAAATAATGAATTTGGGTGGCAAAAATATGAATACAATCTACTCACTAGGGGGCGAACCAAGGATGGAAGAGGACCTGGGGGTCCTAGTAGATGATAGCATGCAATGCCAAGCTGCTGCAAGCAAAGACTGCAGAATATTGGCATACATTAAAAAGGGGATTCACTCCAGAAAAAAAAAAAAAAAAAAAAAAAAAACTAAATAATAATAATTCTTCCTCTCTACAAGACTCTGGTCCAGCCGCACCTGGGGTATGCCATCCAGTTCTGGGCACCGGTCCTCGGGAAGGATGTGCTGGAACTGGAGGGAGTCCAGAGAAGGGCAACAAAGCTAATAAAAGGGACCGGAGGATCTCAGCTATGGGGGAAAGACTACAAGCACTGAACCTATTCTCTCTCTCTCTCTGGAGAAGAGACGCTTGAGAGGGGATATAATTTCAATATACAAATACCATACAATAATGATTAGAGCTGCACGATTCTGGCCAAAATGTATAAAATTAATATAGATTTTTGGGTGTTCTAAGTAATTTTTAGAAAAAAAAAAAAAAAAAACGATGATTTTAAACTTGAAACCAACAAATGTCAGGAAAAGGTTTGTGTTTAAGTGGTTACATTTTTTTTTCACTTACACACAAAGTCTATTTCATTGACAAATTGTTAGAATCTTTATACTTAAAGAGGAAGTAAACCCCGATGGGTTTACTTCCTCTTTTTTTCCCTGCAAAGGTAAAGCATAATGGACTACTATGCATCGCATAGTAGCTCATTATGTGTCACTTACCTGACACAGGAGCCAGCGAAGTCGCCGCTGATCCCTGTAGTCCGCCGCATCCATGTTGCTGGTGGCGTCTCGCAGCTCCGACGAATCACAGCGGCGAAGCCGCGATGACGTCACTCCCGCGCATGCGCACGGGAGTCGACAAATTAGGCAAATCCATTCATGGATTTGCCGCATTTAGTGCGCCTGCGCGCCGCTGTCTACGGCGCATGCGCCGTAGACAGCGGTGCCCATTTTCGGGCAAATATCTCCTAAACCATATAGGTTTAGGAGATATTGCTTGGACCTACAGGTAAGCCTTAATCTAGGCTTACCTGTAGGTCCAAGTTGTTTGGAAGGGTTTACTTCCTCTTTAAGTTCAACTGATAAAGAATGTTGTGATTCTTGGCAGACTGCTCGGTTTCTCTTCCTTTCTTTTGAGGGCTGTGGCTTCAGAAGAGCAGAGAGAATTCTTTGCATAGAAAGAATTGTGAAACACTTTAGACAAGACGGAAATAACGATTCTTGACGATCAATTGTGCAGCTCTAATAGGGATAAAACTTTTTTCACACAAAAGGAATTTAAAAAGACCCGCAGCCATTCACAAATATAAGAGAAGCAGTTTAACCCTAAACTGCGTAAAGGGTTCTTTACTGTCAGAGCATTAAAAACGTGGAATTCTTCCACAACCAGTGGCATGAGCAGGAAGCGTCAACTATTAAAAACACAAAAAACTATTAGATAAGCACCTAAAAACGACCACAACATACAGGGAAATACAATGCACTATTAAAGTGGATGTCATTTTTAAAGGCTTGCACGTTAAAAACAGAAATAAGAGTCAGTTTTTCCTCATTGCTGTGAGTAACAGGCGTTTTACATATCATGCACGTGCCTGAGAGGCATTCTGTATACTTCAGATCCCCTCCTTTCTTCTACAGCTCCCCCAGGATTGGCTGCTCCACACCTCAGCATGATTGGGCATGCTGAAGTCATGTGGTGACTTTCCTGGGTTTTGACTGGATGTTAGTGATCATAGGAGAAGAAGTTCAGTGTAAGAAATACACAGGAGAAAATGCATGTTGACAAGGGGAATGTAGAGGTGGGGGGGGGGAGGGAGTCTGACATTACGACTCCACCCACCGAGCTCCGGACAACAGACCTGCCACAGAATCTGCAGTTTTTCGTGTCTCATAACAGACAGAGAAGAGACATTTGACAGAGAAGTATACATGCAGGAGGAGTGTATATCCTTCTAGATATCCTTTCTAAATTACTGCAATATTGGTTAAGAGTGGGTTTACATCCACTTTAACATAAAAATCACACATACACACAGGTTGGACTTGTGTCTTTTTTTCCCCCCCAACCTCACCAACTATGTAACACTGAAAACCTTATTTTCGGCGTGTCCAATCATGATCTGCAGTTGGATTGCGCTTTGAAGGCTACAGACAGGAGGCAAGTAAGTGATGCCCCCTTGCTGACAAAACGCTGCAAGCAGTTGTGGCGCTTCCCCACTTGCTGGAATGTCTTGTGTTGGTCAGGCTTGCCACACGTTGGCTAGACTTTGCCATAGGTGCAAAGCATCATAGCCGCAGCATGTAAACACCCGTGTCCGTTACCTATTGCAGCTTAAAGTGGTGTTCAAGGCAAAAAGAGAACTCAAACAACTGACCACCCCAACCTCCCCTCGTTTATATATTTTTTTTTCTTTGGGACTTCCGTCCTATGTTGCCAAGGCACGGTACATCACTTCTGCATTGGGTACACCTCCTTCCCCCCCCTGCTGCCTTCTCGGCAGTGGTAAATGGTGATCAATTTTTTTTGGGGGGGGGGGGGGGGGAGAGAATCAGCAAACCAATGCCATCCACACCCCCAGCAGGCGATGAATGGGAAGGCGGTGAACAGAGGCCTCCTTACCATAGGAGGTAGATGGCAAAGGAGTCCTAAGACTCCAATTGGGTCTCAGGACCCGCTTCCTGATTGACCAGGAGGAGACTCAGGAAGACAATAGTGAATTAATTTGCTATGGTCACAACTGGGTGGGCACAGGGTACACCTCAAGCCAACTTTATTTATTTTTTAAAGCCGGTTAGAGCCTCTGGCTCTAATCATGCATTAAAAAAAAAAAAAAAAAAGAAAAAAAAAAGGGAAGGAAATAAAATTAATAAGACCACACCATTAAAATCAGCAGATTAGGGGGACAGGCCACGGTTTCTGGGCCCTGTGTGTGTCCTGGGTGACAATGGGAACCATTCAGAAAGTTCAGCACGACTTGTGCATGCGCAGTAGCGGACTTCACTGGCAGTTTCCCTTACTTTCAAGGCCGACGCCTGCACCCGATCGACGAATCAGCTTAAGTTGTCGACATTGCCGACTCCCAGGACAGGCAAGTGTCCTTATATCAAAATTAATCAGCTGCAGCATTACAGTGCATTTCTACTGCCCCTCTCACCACATGTGTAAATGAAGCTTAGCGACACTATAAATAAAATACAAAATAAAAATAGTATCTCAGCACTGCTGATCGTCTGTTGTCTCTTTGCAGACACTTCCGGTCTACATGCATGTCCCCCTTGGTGACTCCCTGTCATTCCTCCTGTGGATTTCCGGTCACAGTGAAGCCCAGCTGTAAATAAAGGGGTAATGGTACACAGGGAGGACTCTCCTAGGACAGACCCACCTGCCTTGTCCCACAGTGACTTCTCCATGGGGGTGTCCTGGTAGGCCCCGGAGCGGCTCACAGCGGGAAGTCTGCTGCTCCTGCGGACATATCACACACATGGAGCCGGAAGAGCTCAGACCTGTCTGGAGGACTCGTCTCCCCTCCTCCTCTTCCTCCACCCAGCACTTTGGAAACTTTCCGAGGAGTGCCCGGACTCGGCGTGTCACAGTGCGGACACAGGAAATACCATAGAGTTCATGTGTCTGCCACCCTCCCCGGCCGGGGTGTACACCGGGACACGGATCCTCACCGCCCTGCTGTATAACGTGTGCGAGCTGTCACACGGGAGCCGTCCTCGTACAGAGCGCCACCTGCTGGTGACAGGGTGCGCCGCACTCCCTGAGGGTCACTAGGGAACATGATCAGAGAGGCAGAATACACAAGAGGTCATGTTCATGGCAACCCATTTCCTTCTGTTTACCTGTGAGGACTTCCCGCCAAATAAACCGTTCCCAACACACACATTTCTAGCTCTGTTAGTAGAAACTAAAGCCACCTATGTCACACGGTTCCTCTCACACCAGGGCAGTACTGCCCGCTGAACATGAAACATGTCACTGAATCGGGTCCAACCAAGTGCAATGAATGTGGTTGTGGTGAACTAGTGTGGGGCTCAAGAGGTTAAAGGGATAGTTCACCTTTACCAAAAACCTATGTGAACAAGGGGTGTCTATGTAAGGGTAGGGCGACAGGGTGGTCATCACATCCTCCATGTTTTACTATATTGTAGCGGCCATAACCCTTGGCAGGGAGGCCTTAACTTTTGGGCTTGCCGGTTACCTCCGCTTGGCTTGTTCTTCCACGTCTAGGGGTTCCCAGAGTTAGTACCCAACAACTTTGGACGCTGACACCATAAAAGTCCTTTAGAAAAGGTTTTTATTTGCAGGGGTAACATCCAATAACACAGTCTCGTATGGGAACAGAGGGCAAGGGTGAAGAAACTCAGGCACCTTGAACCGCTAATATCAGAAAATCTCCAATACCACCCATAGAGTAGCCACTCGCAGCTGGGCACTTCAGGGCTGAACAAATCTCTAGCCAGAGATTATGGCAGTCAGCACTTTGATACAGAACTTGTGAAATCTTTGACCTTGAGTAACTGGTAACAGAAGTGAATAGGAACCTTTTTCCTCAGTACCTGGAACGTTCTCCGTCTCCGTGACAGTACTGGAAAAAAACGTGAATTTGTCAATGTCCTTCACAACTCAGCAACCAGGCACTTCTCAGGGTGCCAGCTTGTTGGCCCTCCTCTGAAGAGTCCTCCCCCGATCGCTTACAGGAGCTGCGGTGCCCCTCCAAGCCGAGAGCACACCCAGAGGCCTTGAATGCTCCCTCTACTGCGCCTCGGACCAGCCGGTTTCCGAGACTCGGGAACAGATGGATCCTTACCCCAGACCAGGCAGGTCTATTGGGGGTAACCAACCGAAGCATGTAGCAGAACGACGGAACGCTCCCATGACCGGGACCCCTCGCCGGGCTACCCCGGTCCAGAATCAGAAACAGACCGTTAAGGCCTCACGAACAAACAACCGGAACACGTGACTTCAACATCTTAAGCACCCTTCCCCAGACTCCTAAGCGGGGCCCAGCGCACCCACTGATTGGCTCCGGGGGAACCTGATACCCAAAACGTCCAACCAGGCCTGATTCTGGCCTGTCATGTGCACCTAACTGTACACATGACCAGGCAGAACTCTAACACAGCCCAGCCAAACTGATGTCAAATTTAAACCTACACAATTAACCCTCAGAACCCCTTTACTGTTCTGAGGCAAAAACTAAATTTGTATATGACAGACACTTTGTCCAAAGTGTCATCGCTACAATATCATTGGGTACCAAGGAAGAGTCATATACGGTAGGGTTGCCACTTCACCCCTTAGAACCCGAACACAAATTTCACAGGTTCTGTAGCCGATCAGGGTGGCAATTTAACTCACGTGGGGCCTTATCTTCATTAACCACTTGCTTACTGGGCACTTAAACCCCCCTCCTGCCCAGACCAATTTTCAGCTTTCAGCGCTGATGCACTTTGAATGACAATTGCGCGGTCATACAACACCGTACCCAAAAGAAATTTTTATCATTTTTTTCCCACAAATAGAGCTTTCTTTTGGTGGTATTTAATTACAGCTGGGAGTTTTATTTTTTGCTAAACAAACAAAAAAAAGATGCAAAAAAAAAAAAAAAATCATGTTTAATAGTTTGTTATAAAATTTTGCAAACAGGAAATTTTTCTCCTTCATTGAAGTGCCCTGATGAGGCGGCACTGGTGGGAACTGATAGGCTGCACTGGTGGGCATAGTTAAGGCAGCACCGATAGGCACAGATAAAGTGGCACTGATAAGGCAGTACTGATGGGCACAGATAAGATGGCACGAATAGGTGGCACTAATAGGTACCACTGATAGGTGGCTCTGATAGGTGGCACTGCTGGGCACTGGTAGATGGCACTGATGGGCACGGATATGTGGCACTGGGGTGCAGCACTGTTGTTGAGGCAGATTGTGGGCACTGATGGGTGGCACTGTGGGCACCGATGGGTGGCACTTTTTTATTACAGAGGTGGCACTGGCAGGGGGCAGGTGGGCACTGGTAAGCTGGCCGTTATTAGCGCGAGGAGGAAAAATAGCCGATTACCGGCTCCGTTGTATCACATGATCAGCTGTCATTGGCTGACAGCTGATCATGTGGTAAGGGGTCAGGATCGACCCCTTGCTCGGATCCGTGATCAGGCGAGTCTCGTAGACTCGCCGATCACAGAGCGCGCCGCGCAGGCCGCTCGTGCACGGGACGACGTCAATAGACGTAGTCCCAGCAAAGGAGGTCCGCGCTGTACCCGTCATTTGGCTATAGCGCGGGTCTCTACTGGTTAAATTAGCCTCAGAACCTGTGTAATTCATATTTTTCCGGGTTTAAAGGGATGAGGTGGCAACCCTAGGCCTACCCCCTCCTAAGGGGAGTCACTAACCCTTGCACGTGGTGTAACACTTTGCTCACCAATGCCCGGGACCAGGCGGGAGCTGTGGCCATATGAAGAGTCAAACATTAAGGTTGCCTCCCAACTCAAAAATGAGCCACACGTGCAGTACCCAAAATACGGAGTTCTTCCTTAACCACTTAAAGATTTTAATAATAAATATATGGGGTTTTTTTTCTTCTCCTCGGGGAAACACATATTTCCTGGAAAATGGTAAGACCGAGACAAAGGACTAAATCCTGGGAAATTTGGGACATTTGGCAAGTATAGTACAGGTGTTCACTCACTGGCCAAGTTATTAGGTGCATCTTGCTGGTACAAGCTTGGACCCCCTTTTGCCTTCAGAACTGCCTTAATTTCTGGCATAGATTCAACAAGGTGTTGGAAACATTCCTCAGATTTTGGTCCATAGTGACACGATAGCATCACGCAGTTGTTGCAGATTTGTCTCCCATTCCACCACATCCCAAAAAGTGCTCTATTGGATTGAGATCTGGCGAGTATGGAGGCCATTGGTGTACAGTGACCTCATTGTCATGTTCAAGAATCCAGTGGTGAGATTTAGAGGTCGACCGATATGGGTTTTTCTCTGGCCGATGCCGATGCCGATATTTAGAAATCATGGCGGCCGATAGCCGATATATGATGCCGATTTTTTTGGGCCGATATGTTAGGCCGATTTTATTTTATTTATTTTTTTCCTTTTTTTTTTTTTTTTTTGAATCCCCCTTGATCTAACACACCTTTCCCACTGGGGCGTTTTTCAGGCGCTTTTGGGCTAAAAATAGCGCCTGTAAAGTGCCTGCAAAATGGCTCCCCTGCAGTCTGTCACTTTCACACTGAGGCGATGCACTGGCAGGATCTTAAAAAAAAAGTCCTGCAAGCAGCACGTTTGGAGTGGTGTATACCGCTCCTCCACCACTCCTGCCCATTGATATGAATGGGCACCACTGCCGAAGCGCATGCAATGCGATTTGGCAGCAGTGCTTCATGGGCGCATTTAACCTCTTCCTTGGCCGCTAGCTGGGTTATATGTGCCCCACTAGCAGCCAAATAGCACCGCTAAAATGATGGTAAAGAGCCACTAAAACTTGCGTTTTACCATCAACGCCTGCCCGCTCCAGTGTGAAAGCAGCCTTCATAAGTGATACAGAAAATTTCTTACATTTAAACATTAAACAAAACAAACCTCCAATCAGTTTACTTGTATGTATGATTTAGATTAAAAAAAAAAAAAAAAAAACCTATGTATTAAATAAAAACAGGTAGTCAAAACTTTTGGACGAAAAAAAAAAAATGGGCTAACTTTACTGTTTTTATTTTAATTTTAAATAGTGTATTTTTTTCCCCAAAAAAATGCATTTGAAAGACCTCTGTGCAAATGCCGTGTGACATAAAATATTGCAACAACCGCTATTTTATTCCCTAGGATCTCTGATAAAAAAATATATATAATTTTTGGGGGGTCCAAGTGATTTTCTGGCAGAAAATACAGGATTTTTACTTGTAAGCAACAAGTGTCAGAAAAGATTTAGTCTTTAAATGGTTAAACTGAGAACTTCTACACACAGAGATGACTTCATTCATTCAGTGTAAACATTGTATCATTTAGTTCTGCCCAGAGAGGAGGAAAGTGTTGCTATGACAACTCAGGCAACTTACACTGACTTCTTACAGAAGTCATTTCAAAGTCCCGCTGTAGTTCTAAATCGGCTTTTTAATCAGCAAAATCGGCCGATGCCGATTATTTAAAAAACGGCAAATATCGACCTCTAGTGAGATTTGAGTTTTGTGACATGGTGCATTATCCTGCTGGAAGGAGCCATCAGAAGATTGGTACACTGTAGTCCTAAAGGGATGGACATGGTCAGCAACAAAGCTCAATTGGCACCAAGGGGGCCAAAGTGTGCCAAGAAAATATCCCCCACACCATTACACCACCAGCCTGAACCATTGATACAAGGCAGGATGGATCCATGCTTTCATGTTTGTGCCAAATTCTGACCCTACCATCTGAATGTCGCAGCTGAAATAAAGACTCATCAGACCAGGCAACATTTTTTCACAGTCTTCGATTGCCCAATTTTGGCGAGCCTGTGCAAATTGTACTCTGTTTCCTATTCGTAGATGAGGAGTGGCACTCTGTGTGCTCTTCTGCTGCTGTAGCCAATTTGCTTCAAGTTTGGTTGTGTTCTGCATTCAGAGATCATATTCTGCATACCTTGGTTGTAATGAGTGGTTATTTGAGTTACTGTTGCCTTTCTATCATCCTGAACCAGTCTTCCCATTCTCCTATGACCACAGACAAATCAGACATTTTCATCCACATAACTGCCACTTGCTGGATATTTTCTCTTTTTCTGACCATTCTCTGTAAATCCTAGAGATGGTTGTGCGTGAAATCCCAGTAGATCAGCAATTTTTGAAATAATCAGCCCAGCCCGTCTGGCATGAACAACCATGCCACGTTCAAAGTCACTTAATTCCCTTTTCTTCCCCATTCCAATGATTGGTTTTAACTTCAGCAAGTCATCCTTGGACCTTTACCACGTATAGATGCCTAAATGCATCGAGATGCTGCCATGTGATTGGCCAATTTGTGTTGTCAAGCACAGGTGTACCAAAATAATAATAAGAGCTGGGAAGGGGTTAAACATCTAGGGTGATCAAAGGGTTGTCTGCTATATGTGCCACTTTTATTAGAAGAGATGAATTTGATTCCCTGCTTTGCAGGAACGCATGATTCATGCCTTCCCCATTGTCAAAACAGATCCGCCTTGTTTACATACATTTTATGTGCTTTACCAATGATCAGCGGGACATCCCTTGCCCGGCGCCCACCGTTCAGCTTTTGCTGTGATCAAACAGAAGCAGCCCACTGACAGCACACATGTGCCCCCTAAGCAGCAGTGCAGAATCACATATATGCATGCGATTCTGCACAGGAGGCCCACCCTGTAGCAGTAAATCTCATCCCTTCAAACACAGAGACATTAATTACACAGGTTCTGTGGCTGCTTAAGATGGTAATTAAACTCAGTGCCTTATATGCATTAAATCAACCTCAGAATCTGTGTAATTATTACGTGTTCAGGTTTAAAGGGTTGAGGTGGCAACCCTATCCAGAAGTGGTTAATACACCAAGACCTCACTTGCACCCCTCAAATAACTTCAGACCAGGCTCCAAGCAGTTGCATCAACTTAGTCTATGGACCTCGAGGTCACATGGAAGTCAAAACAAAAGTAGTGCAGGAACTACTTTGAAGACACATAGATAGGAACAGTTATAATTGGGAAACGTAGGATACAACTTTTCATGCAAATTTGAGGGCCAAAGTCGCATGACAAGTCACACAAGTGTAAATAAGCACTTATTGTAAACTTGGCAAAACACATATAACATGGATTAATGTCCTTTTCCCAAATGAACCTTACTGTGGCTGCCCCAGGTTACCTGAACAGGTGAAGCCTCTTTGGTAAAAGTCCATACTTGGTAATGCTCAAACAGAGAAGTCCAAGTTCTTAGGGTGTTCCAGGTCAGATCACAGGTCCCACCAAGCCTTTAGCTGCCTCGATCTCCCATACAGGTCTTGTTCCTTAGGACTCCCCATCCTTCAAATCCAGGCCTGGACTTTTTCCATTATATAACATGGGAGGGAGTCTGGAGCCCAGAGAAAGGCGGAAAAATATTAACCCCCTTCAATAGGCCAGTGGTTCTCAACCTCAGTCCTCAAGTACCCCCAACAGGCTATGTTTGCAGGTTTTCCTTTATCTTGCACAGGTGGTTTAAATCAGAGTCAATGGCTTGGTATCTAAGAGAAATTCCCAAAACATGGCCTGTTGGGGGGTACTTGAGGACTGAGGTTTAGAACCACTGCAGTAGGCTACATGTAGATAAAAACAAACTGTGCACCTCTAATATTTAATAATGTCCTTGCTATAGGCGTAGGCCATTTACTTACCTCATGAAACCCGACCAGGTTCAGGTTTCATCCCAGGATGTTGTTAAATGCCTTGTTAGCTATTACTGCTAATTTGGCTAACACCATCACAGGAGTGAACGCTTTCTCTGATTCAAACCCCCTCACATGCTTTCTCTCCCCTGATGCGCTCTGAGCTCAGCGTTTGAGAGCTCACTCCTGTGATGAAGGTGAACACTAAAGCCTCGTTCGTACACATGGTATGAAAATCAGAAGGGGATTGTCATTTGACAGGCTGTTGTCCAAAGTTCTTACCATTAGTACGCCCCTTTCAACAATTGTTTACTAATTTTCAGCCTGAACAAATGTTGGATGACAGGCTAGTAAATTTTTGTAAAACGACAGCTCCACGTCAGATTTTTGGATGGTCAGTACACAAATCCATCACACAAAAGTCGAAAGTACAAACACGCATGCCCGGAATCAACGCTCACCACACACGAAATTAGCAGGGGCCCAAAGGGTGGCACTCAAGAGCTGAAATTCCTCGTAGTACGTCGCTACATTTGTGTTTGTGGCATGACAATTTGCGTAACGTTAGTATTCAAGACAAGATCCTGGCACATGCCCTTTTGACAAAAATCAGATGCTCAGTTGTCCAACAATCATACTGTGTGTATGAGGCTTAAGATCCCTTTCACACTGGGCAGTTTTTAGGTGCTTTAGCACTGGAAATAGCCTATGCAAAGCATCTCTAATTCATTCAAACATGACTTTTCACATTGGGGCAGTGTGCTTGCAGGGCGTTCCAAAAAGTCCTGCAAGCAGCATCTTTGGGGTGTTTTGGGAGCGTTCCCAAAATGTCCTGCCCATTGGAATGAAAAGCACCGCAACACAGGAGTTTTTAACACCTTTTCTGGTGTTAAAAGTGCCCCGCTAGCGGCTGAAAATAAGCGATGATTTAGAACTAATGCTGCCGCAGCCCCAGTGTTCAGGGGTCTTATAGCTAGGCCTCAATTAGCAATGTACTAGCAACACCCTGGAAGTTTTCAGGTCAGGTTTCATGAGGTAAGTAAATGGCCTACACTTATAGCAAGCACATTATTCAAATTAGGCCAAAGCTGCACAGTTTATTTCTATCTGTAGACGTCCCTTATCTGCATAGGCAGTTTTGTGTTAAAGGTGAACTAACTCTTTAAAGCAGATGAGGAAGATGTGATGCAACACCTCCACACCACCTGTCAAATGCTCTCTAAAGAGTGATTTGAAAGCAAATTACTCTTCAAAGAGCAACACTAACAGCTTGCTGACTGTTTCACTTACATGTACAGTGGCCAGGCGGCTCTGCACCTCCGGGTAGGGGGCATGCCCATACACAGCAGATGACGGCCAAAGGATGACCGCCGGAAACTGCCGATCGTCAGGAAGACACCCAGGACAGTGCTCTGCCTATGTAAACAGGTCAGAGCTCTGTCCTGTCAGCGGGAGAAGTTATGGATTGTGTCCAACTGTCTGCCGCAATATCGCAGTTCCGCTATAAGTCGCTGATCGTCCACCATTACTAGTATAAAAACATAAAATAAATACTGTACAAATTCCAGAACATATACCATAGTTTGTAGACGCTATAGCTTTTGTGCAAACCAATCAATACATGTTTATTGGGATTTTTTTACCAAAAATATGTAGCTGAATACATAAATGTATGAAGAATTTTTTTTTTTATTGGATGTGTTTTATAGCAGAAATTTAAAAAATATATATATTTTTTAACCACTTGCCGCCCGCCCTATTACAAATTGACGGCGGCAAAGTGGTTTCATAATCCTGACCGGACGTCATATGACGTCCTCAGGATTATGAGCCGCTGAGCGCCCCCGGGGGCGCGCATCGCGGCGATCGTTGTTGCGGGGTGTCAGTCTGACACCCGGCAACTACGATCTCGGTAAAGAGTCTCCGTCGGAGACTCTTTACCACGTGATCAGCCGTGTCCAATCACGGCTGATCACAGTGTAAATGGGAAGAGCCGGTGATCGGCTTTTCCTCACTCGCGTCTGTCAGGGTAGAGTAGAGGAGAGCCGATCGGCTGCTCCTCTGACAGGGGGGTCTGTGCTGATCGATTATCAGCACAGCCCCCCCGAGGATGCCCACACTGGACCACCAGGGACGCCACCAGACCACCAGGGAAAAGGTAATCCTCCCTAGACCACCAGGGATGCCAGTCAGCACAATGGATGCCAATCAGTGCCCATAATGGATGCCAATCAGTGCCCACAATGGGCATCACTGATTGGCATGCATTATTGTTTGGCACTGATTGGCATCCATTAGTACAGTATAACACCAATGCCGCCTATGAGTGCCCACCTGTGCCGCCTATGAGTGCCCACCTGTGCCGCCTATGAGTGCCCAACTGTGCCCGCCTATGAGTGCCCACCTGTGCCGCCTATCAGTGCCCACCCATGCCCATCTGTGCCACCTATCCATGCCCATCTGTGCTGCCTATCCATGCCCATCTCTGCCGCCCATCCATGCCAATCTGTGCCAGCTATCAGTGTCCATCCGTGTCGCCCATCCGTGTCGCCCATCCGTGTCGCCCATCCGTGTCGCCCATCAGTGCCGCCTATCAGTGCCGCCTATCAGTGTCCATCAATGCCACCTCATCAGTGCCACTTAATTGGTGCCCATCAGTGCCGCCTTATCAGTGCCCATCAGTGTAGCCCCATCAGTGCCCATCAGTGAAGGAGAAAACGTACCTTATTTACAAAGTTTTGAAACTGAAACAAAAAAAAAAATCTTTTTTTTCAAAATTTTCTGTATTTTTTTATTTGTAGCGCAAAAAATAAAAACCGTAGAGGTGATCAAATACCACCAAAAGAAAGCTTTATTTGTGGGAAAAAAAATGATAAAAATGTCATTTGGGTACAGTGTAGCATGACCGCGCAATTGTCATTCAAAGTGTGACAGCGCTGAAAGCTCAAAATTGGTCTGGGCAGGAAGGTGTTTAAGTGCCCAGTATTGAAGTGGTTAAAAATTTATTTTTGTTTATAGCATAAACAGAGGTGAACAAATACCACCAATAGCAAAATTATATAAATTGTATATAGATACAGTGCTGCATGCAATTGTAAGTTAAAGTAACGCAGTGCCATGAAGGTGGGGTAAATCTTCCGAAGGACAAGTGGTTAATGTGCACGTTCACTTCAGCCCCCGTTCCCATCGGAGCGATTTTACATTCAATTTCACATGTCAATCGCAGCCTTTTTCCGGCAACGACACTGTCCCAATCGGTGCGGCGCCGACTTTGTGGCGCTGCACCTTTTTCCAAAAGTAGTTCCTGCACTACTTTTGGCGACTTCGGGGGCGATTTCAATAGACATCTGTGCATAAACCCGCACAGATGTCTTTCAAATTGCCCTCGAACACGCACTGAAATGCGAGTTTGAAATCGTGCGAGTTTAGCTGAACTTGCACGATTTTAAAACCACCTTCAGTGTGAACGAGGGTTAAAAGTCCATTTAAAACTACTTATCTACTTATCTCTACCCTGTCCGCAGGTTGACAATGCTGCTCTGTCATTTCACCACGGAGCATACAGTACTGTAACCCAGTTAAAAGAAATGGAAAATAAATGTACTGGCAGGATCAACAGGTTATATCATAGAATGCTTTAGCCCTTTTGGGACACCATCTGTTTAAAAAAAAAGCACCGGCTTCCCGTAACTGTAAAAATGTGCATTTCTGTTGTCTAAAAATAAGCTACTTAGGAAAAAAAAAGTGTGAAATGGACAGAAAATACCAGATGTATTTCTTATATAAATATCCCCCAGTGTGTAGATCTGTGGATACTAATGAATTTTATGCTGACACACTGTATTTCTGTAATTCTCTTAAATTGTTAAGCACACGCTGCAAAGAATATGTTTTAGCTCTCGTTCACATTGAATGCGGCTTTGAAATCGTGCGACTTTATCTGAAGTAGCACAATTTCAAAGCTGCATGTCAGTGCGACTTCGGGTGCGACTTGGTAGATATCTGTGCGGCTTCATGCACAGGTGTCTATGCAAGTAGCACCCCGAATCTCCAAAAGTAGTGCAGCAATTACTTTTTTAAATCGTGGGGCATCGCAAAGTCGACGTCGCACCCACTTGAACAGTGTGGTTGCCGGCAATAGGGTGGGACTTGTCATGCGATTTGACCTGTCAAATCGCATGACAAGTCGCTCCAATGTGAACGAGGGTTTAGGCTGGATTTACTTTGTGCTGTATGCTTTACAGCGCATAGGGCAATGCACAAGTGTATAAAACAATAGGATTCCAATTATCTGACATTTTCATGCATTTTGCTGCATTAAACAGCCAAGTGTGAGTAGACCCTTAGCGCCCATTCGCCCCTGCCTATTTTCTCCTTCAATATTTTTTCTGGTAGAAATACAAAGTATACATAACAACAGTAGCACAGGACATGAATAAGAAAAATGGGTTATCCACATGTACAAAGGTCATAACAACAAATCATTTATAGTAAAGAGTCAATTTGGAAATTCCCTGTCTATTTCCGTGCAGCTAAACGCATGCTTTTTCTGCATGGATATGCATGTCTAGTAGAAATCCCATTGTTTTCTGTGTGGCTGGTCACATCTACAATATCTCACAAAAGTTAGTACACCCCTCACATTTTTGTAAATATTTTATTATATTATGACAGTTTGATACAATGTAAAGTAATGAGTGTACAGCTTGTTTAACAGTCCATTCATACTGCCAGCGCAAGGGCATCAGCGGTAAAGTGCCGCTAGTTTTAGCGGCGCTTTACCGTTGTTGTTTTTTCGAGCGATTTTCACTTCGGCGGTGCTGCCTATTGATTTCAATGGGCAGGGGTGCTTTAGCTCCTAAAGTGCCTCAAAGAAGCCGCTTGCAGGACTTTTTTTGACGTCCTGCCAGCACAGCGCCCCAGAGTAAAAGCACTCTGGCTTTCACACTGGGATTGCAGATGAGGCTTTTTTCAGGTGCTTTACAGGCACTATTTCTAGCGCTGAAGTGCCTGAAAACGGCTGCAGTGTAAAAAAAAATCTAAGTGTAAATTTGCTGTCCCCTCAAAATAACTCAACACACAGCCATTAATGTCTAAACCCCTGGCAACAAACGTGAGTACACCCCTAAGGTTGGATTCACACCTATGCATTTTTAGTGCTTTTTGCATTTTGCAGATTTGTGTTCCATAGGAAACCATGGCAAATGGACTGTAGTGCAAATCTGCAAAATGCAAAAAAAAACCCCACTAAAAATGCATAGGTGTGAATCCAGCCTTAGGCCTGATTCACTTTTTTGCATGTTGTAGTTTGCATATTGCAGGAGCATTTTGCGTTTTTCAATACATGCTTTTCATCTATTGAAGTCTATGGAACCAAAAACCAGAAAAAAAGTCCCTGGCCTTTTCCATAAAATGCACAGATGTGAACTACATCCATAGGAAACCATGTTAAATGCACTGTAGTGTGTTTCTGCAAAACTGAAAACGTGCTAAAAAATGCATAGGTGTGAACCAGGCCTAAGGCAGGATTGACACCTATGCATTTTTAGTGCATTTTGCATTTTGCAGATTTGCACTACAGTCCATTTAACATGATTCACTATGGAACACATTCTGTAGTGCAAAATGCAAAAAGCACTAAAAATGCATAGGTGTGAATCCAGCTTCAGTAAAAATGTCCAAATTAGGCCCAATTAGTGATTTTTCCTCTACGGTGTCATGTGACTCGTTACTGTTACAAGGTCTCAGGTGTGAATGGGGAGCAGGTGATGCTAAATTTGGTCTTATTGCTCTCACTCTCTCATACTGATCACTGGAAGTTCAACATGGCACCTCATGCCAAAGAACTCTCTGACTATCTGAAAAAAAGAATTGTTGCTCTACATAAAGATGGCTTAGGCTATAAGAAGATTCCCAAGACCCTGAAATTGAGCTGCAACACGGTGCCCAAGACCATACAGCGGTTTAACAGGACAGGTTCCACTCAGAACAGGTTCCACTCAGAACAGGCTCCACTAAGAACAGGCCTCGCCATGGTGAACCAAAGAAGATTAGTGCAAGTGCTCAGCATCATATCCAGAGGTTGTATTTAGGAAACAGATGTATGAGTGCTGCCAGCATTGCTGCAGAGATTGAAGGGGTGGGGGGGTCAGCCTGTCAGTTCTCAGACCATACACCATACACTGTATCAAATTTGCCTCCATGGCTGTTGTCCCAGAAGGAAGCTTCTTCTAAAGATGATGCACAAGAAAGCCTGCAAACAGTTTGCTGAAGACAAGCAGACTAAGAACATGGATTCCTGGAACCATATCCTGTGGTCTGATGAGACCAAGATAAAAGTATTTGGTTCAGGTGGTGTCAAGCATGTGTGGCAGCAACCAGAAGAAGAGTACAAAGACAAGTGTGTCTTTCCTACAGTCAAGCATGGTGGTGGGAGTGTCATGGTCTGGGGCTGCATGAGTGCTGTCGGTGTTCTGCCGTATAGTGTCCGGCCATCAAATAGTGTCCAGGCCATACTGTGCATGCGCAGTACAGAGCAGACGAAGCTTCGGAAAATCTCTGAAGCTGAACGGCGCCTGCGCCATGAGTGGAGGTGGTAGCCCCACCATCCAAGCGGACATAGGGTTGTGAATATTAGAGGGCCCCTCGTGGGCGAGCTTCGCTTGCCACGCTTTGGGGTCGGCCTCGCTGCGCTCGGCTCTTTTTTATTCCTACTCTATGTCCACTTGGATAGGAGCCGTTCATCCTCGGCAATTTTCGGAATCTGTGTCGCTGTGTACTGCGCATGCGCAGTACACAGCGGACACTATCGGATGGAGGATGTTATATGACAAGACACCGGCACTGGGGAGCTACAGTTCATTGAGGGAACCATAAATGCCAACATGTATTGTGACATACTGAAGCAGAGCATGATCCCCTCCCTTCGGAGACTGGGCACAGGGCAGTATTCCAACATGATAATGACCCCAAACACACCTCCAAAACGACCACTGCCTTGATAAAGAAGCTGAGCATAAAGGTGATGGACTCCAAACTTAAACCCTAGTGAGCAACTGTGGGGCATCTTCAAACAGAAGGTGGAGGAGCGCAAGGTCTTTAAAGCGGGAGTCCACCGGGGCTCCGCGTTTTTTTTTTTTTTTTTTTTTTTTTAAAAGCCAGCAGCTACAAATACTGCAGCTGCTGACTTTTAAAATAGTGACACTTACCTGTCCAGCGCGCCCGCGATGTCGGCACCCGAAGCCGATCGCTAGGTCGTCTGTCGGGTCCTGCCGCCGCCATCTTGGGTATGGGAATCAGGAAATGGAGCCTTTCGGCTTCAGTTCCTGGTTCCCTACTGCGCATGCGCGAGCCGCGCGGCGCAATCCGGACGGTCCCCGCTGCCTCTGGGAACTGTGTGTTTCCCAGCAGGCAGCGGGGCACTTGCGCAAAGGGGCGGACAGTTGCGGAAAGGGGCGTAATCTACGCCCCTTTCCGCAGACAGCTATCCCGGAAGTGGGTGCAGTTACCTGGATTATCCAGGTAACTGCACCCCCCCTCCCCCCTGAAAGGTGCCAATTGTGGCGCCGGAGGGGGGGGGGATTCCGATGAGCGGAGGTCCATTTTAGGGTGGACCTCCGCTTTAACATCCACCAGCTCCACGATGTCATCATGGAGGAGTGGAAGAGGACTCCAGTGGCAACCTGTGAAGCTCTGGTGAACTCCATGCCCAAGAGGGTTAAGGCAGTGCTGGAAAATAATGGTGGCCACACAAAATATTGACACTTTGGGCCCAATTTGGACATTTTCACTTAGGAGTGTACTCACGCCAGGGACTTTTTCTAGTTTTTGGTTCCATAGACTTCAATGGATGAAAAGCATGTATTGAAAAATGCTAAATGCTCCTGCAATATGCAAACTGCAACCTGCATACATGTGAATCAGGCCTTAGGGGTGTACACACGTTTGTTGCTAGGGTTTAGACATTAATGGCTGTGTTGAGTTATTTTGAGGGGACAGCAAATTTACACTGTTATACAAGCTGTACACTCACTAATTTACATTGTAGTAAAGTCTAATCTATTCAGTGTTGTGACATGAAAAGATATAATAAAATATTTACAAAAATGTGAGGGGTGTACTCACTTTTGTGAGATACTGTATGCACTGTAGTGTAGTATGAAAAGGAAACAATATCAGTCAGTTTATACTAACACTTTTGTACTATCATATGTGCTGCGATGCACACAGAACAGGGTGACATCAGACAGCTGTCGTCTGGCCTGTGCTGTCCAACATTTGCCATTTCATGGGGTTAACCTTTCTAAAAAAATGTTCTGCATCTTCTATTTTTTGGAGTGTTGGATGCCTATGTCAAAGTGGTGAAGGATGCTACCTGGTCAGTAACTTTGTTGTTCACTAGAACAAGATGTCCTGCAGATTTATCAGTTACAGGGATGATATAAACCATTTACCACTGACAGGGGTGCTTACAATGATCAGCTTATATTTATTAAAATAAAACCTTAATCCCAAAAGGAACAAAACTGTTTTCTGTAACTAAATATAAAGTGTTAGCTGGAGTTGACCTCCTGGTGATTTTGTGCGTTTGCCCACTCACAAAATTTATGATCAGTCTATAATTTTAATGGTAGGTTAATTTTAACAGTGAGAAACAGAATAACAACAAAAAAATCCAGAAAAAATGAATAAAAAAAAAAGTTATAAATTGATTTGCATTTTAATGAGTGAAATAAGTGTTTGATCCCCCTATCAATCAGATTTCGGGCTTCCAGGTGTCGTCTATACAGGTAGTGGGCTCAGATTAGGAGCACTCTCATAAAGGGAGTTCTCCTAATCTGAGCTTGTTACTTGTATAAAAGACAGTCCACATAAGCAATCAAGGAGCTTCCAATCCCTCCACCATGGCCAAGACCAAAGAGCTGTCCAAGGATGTCAGGAACAAGATTGTAGACCTACACAAGGCTGCAATGTGCTAAAAGACCATCGCCAAGCAGCTTGGTGAGAGGGTGACAACAGTTGGTGCGATTATTCGCAAAATGGAAGAAACACAAAATAACTGTCAATCCCCCCTCTGTCTGGGGCTCCATGCAAGATCTCACCTCGTGGAGTTTCAATGATCATGAGTACAATGAGGAACCAGCCCAGAACTACATGGGAGAATTTTGTCAATGATCTCAAGGCAGGTGGGACCATAGTCACCAAGAAAACAATTGATAACACACTAGACGTGTGCATTCGTTTTCGTCCGAATTTCAGGTATTTTTGTTTTCGTTTTGTCAAACGATAACGAAAGCACAGAATCCGAAAAACGAAAGATCCGACATAAATAAATGCTTTATTTTCGTTTTCGTTGTTACAACAGTTCGATATAGAATAGGAGATTCGACGTGACAATAACAATCTGTGTCTATAGAACCTGTGGTCGAATGTGCCTAACCTTACCTCTATTAGTCCAAGATTATATAGAGAAAATATTCGACAGAGAAAAAAGATTTGACAGAGAGAAAAGATTCTGCAAGTTACTGTCCTAAAAAGTGTTTTGGGACCCGGGTCCTGCCCCAGGGGACATGTATCGATGCAAAAAAAAGTTTTAAAAACTAACGTTTTTTTGGGAGCAGTGATTTTAATAATGATTAAAGTGAAACAATAAAAGTGTAATATTCCTTTAAATTTCATACCTGGGGGGTGTCTAAAGTATGCCTGTGAAGGGGCGCATGTTCCCCATGCTTAGAACTGTCCCTGCACAAAGTGTCATTTATGCAGGAAAAAAAGTCCTTTAAAATCACTCGCAGCTATTATGAATTGTCGGCTCCGTAATACAGAGAATACTCATTGAAAGTCATTGATAAAATAAATAAATAAATTTTAAAAAAAAAGCGTGGGGGTCCCCCAAATTCAATTACCAGGCCCTTCAGGTCTGGTATGGATATTAAGGGGAACCCTGCGTCAACTAAAAAAAAATTGACGTGGGGTTCCCCCTAAATATCCATACCAGACCCTTTATCCGAGCACGCAACCTGGCAGGCCGCAGGAAAAGAGGGGGGGACGAGAGAGCCCCCCCTCCCTCCTGAACCATACCAGGCCACATGCCCTCAACATTGGGAGGATGCTTTGGGGTTCTGTGACCCCTCAAAGCACCTTGTCCCCATGTTGATGTGGAGAAGGACCTCATCCCCACAACCCTGGCCGGTGGTTGTGGGGGGTCTGCGGGCGGGGGGCTTATCAGAATCTGGAAGCCCCCTTTAACAAGGGGACCCCCAGATCCTGGCCCCCCCTGTAAGGGGGTACAAAAGTACCCATACCATTTCACAAAGAAAGTGTAAAAAAATAGTTAAATAAGACAAACACACTTTTGAAAAATTCCTTTATTAAAAATAAAAAAAATAAATTAAAAAAAGATTCCAGTGGTGCTAATGCACTCTTGCTATCCAGCGATGGATGGATGATCATCTCTCCAGCGTTGGTACGGTTCAGGAGGGAGGGGGGGGCGCTCTCTCATCCCCCCCTCTTTTCCTGCGGCCTGCCAGGTTGCGTGCTCGGATAAAGGGTCTGGTATGGATTTTTTTAATTTGACGCAGGGTTCCCCTTAATATCCATACCAGACCTGAAGGGCCTGGTAATTGAATTTGGTGGACCCCCACGCTTTTTTAAAATTTATTTATACATTTATTTTTTTATCAATGACTTTCAATGAGTGTTCTCTGTATTACTGAGCCGACAATTCATAATAGCTACGAGTGATTTTAAAGGACTTTTTTTCCTGCATAAATGAAACTTTGTGCAGGGACAGTTCTAAGCACCAGAAACATGCGCCCCTTCACAGGCATACTATAGACACCCCCCAGGTACGAAATTTAAAGGAATATTACACTTTTATTGTTTCACTTTAATCATTAAAATCACTGCTCCCGAGAAAATGGATGTTTTTAAAACTTTTTTTTGCATTGATACATGTCCCACTTTTTAGGACAGTAACTTGCATATTAGCCTTTCAAATTAGCACTTTAGATTTTGAACATTGGAGTCCCATAGACTTTAATAGGGTTCTAAAGTTCACACAAAGTATGCTAGTATATACTAGCTTCGTCGAATCTTCTTTATACATTCGACAGGCACCATAAGCCTTCAAAGACAGATTCGACGTAATTCATGTGGATTTTCGGACAAATGCAATTTTTGAACGAAAAACGAAATAAATAAAAACGAATTTCAGGAATAACTAAATTAATAAATTTTTCGGACGAAAACTAAATTCCAAAACAAAATATTTTACTCTGCACATGTCTATAACACACTACCCTGTGAAGGACTGAAATCCTGCAGCACCCGCAAGGTCCCCCTGCTCAAGAGAGCACATGTACAGGCCCATCTGAAGTTTGCTAATGAACATCGGAGGAGAACTGGGTGAAAGTGTTGAAGTCAGATGAGACCAAAATCGAGCTCTTTGGCATCAACTCAACTCGTCATGTTTGGAGGAGCAGGAATGCTGCCTATGACCTCAAGAACACCATCGAGTTACCAAACGTCAACATTGAAACCTTAATGACTTGGACAGGATCCCTCCTGAGATGTGTGCAGACATGGTGGTTAACTACAAGAAACGTTATACCTCTGTGATTGCCAACAAGGGTTTTGCCACCATGTATTAAGTCATGTTTTGTGAAGGGGCCAAATACTTATTTCACTCATTAAAATGCAAATCAATTTATAACTTTTTTGAAATGCATTTTTTCTGGATATTTTCATTGTTATTCTGTCTCTCACTGATAAAATAAACCTACCATTAAAATTATAGACTGATCATTTCTTCGTCTTGTCAGTGGGCAAACGTATAAAATCAGCAGGGGATCAACTTTAACCACTAGAGATCCGCGCTATACCCAAATGACGGCTACAGCGCGGACCTCCTTTGCCGGGACTACGTCTATTGACGTCGTCCCGTGCACGAGCGGCCTGCGCGCTCTGTGATCGGCAAGTCTATGAGACTCGTCTGATCACGGATCCGAGCAAGGGGTCGATCCCGACCCCTTACCACGTGATCAGCTGTCAGCCAATGACAGCTGATCATGTGATACAATGGAGCCGGTAATCGGCTATTTTTCCTCCTCGCGCTGACAGCGCAAGGAGAAAAAAAAGAGCTAATCACCGGCGGCCGTGATCGGGACATCAGTCCCGATCACGGCCAGCTTACCAGTGCCCACCTGCCCCCTGCCAGTGCCACCTCAGGAATAAATAAGTGCCCCCGTCAGTGCCACCCATCAGTGCCCACAGTGCCACCCATCAGTGCCCACAATCTGCCTTAACAACGGTGCTGCACCCCAGTGCCACATATCCGTGCCCATCAGTGTCATCTATCAGTGCCCAGCAGTGCCACCTATCAGAGCCACCTATCAGTGCCCATCAGTGGTACCTATCAGTGCCCCTTAGTGCCACCCATCCGTGCCACCCATCCGTGCCATCTTATCTGTGCCCATCTTTGCCCATCAGTACTGCCTTATCTGTGCCTATCTGTGCCTATTAGTGCCACCTTAACTATGCCTATCAGTGCCCACCAGTGCAGCCTATCAGTGCCGCCTCATCAGCGCACTTCAATGAAGGAGAAAAATGACCTGTTTGCTAAATTTTATAACAAACTATTAAACATGATTTTTTTTACTTTTTTTGTAAAACTCCCAGCTGTAATTAAATACCACCAAAAGAAAGCTCTATTTGTGGGAAAAAAATGATAAAAATTTCATTTGGGTACAGTGTTGTATGCCCGCGCAATTGTCATTCAAAGTGCATCAGCGCTGAAAGCTGAAAATTGGTCTGGGCAGGAGGGGGGTTTAAGTGCCCAGTAAGCAAGTGGTTAAAGTAGAGGGCAACCGTAAAAAAAAAAAATTGCATTAAAATGCTCCTAAAAATGTGAAGAAAAATAAAAAAAAATTTTATTTACCAGAAATGGCTGTTGCTAGGCAGATCGACCTAATCAACCACTTCCTACACCGCGGTGATCTTCAGTCTTCTCCTCCTCACGTTGTCTTCTGGGGAAGGTGGCGCGGTGTGTGTTCTGGGAACTGTGTGCATCCCAGAACACAGCCAGCCATTCACAAAGCGCAACATGACTCGTGCATGTGCAGTAGGAAACGGGCAGCGAAGACCGCAAGGCTCCACTGCCTGTTTCCCTTAGTTCTAATGTGTTTGTAGCTGCTGACTTTTAAAAAAAAATTTTGTTCAGCTGGCCCTCCGCTTTAACAAGGCTGCTGTCTGCTGTGCCTTCTGTGCTCAATCATCTTGCATGGGGTACTGTAATACAGGAGGTGTATCACCAGATGAAAAACAGAGGCAAAACAACCTAAACAAGCACCACATCTAATGATTGGTAAGCTGCAATATAATACATTTTTGGCTTTGGGTTTAATACCACTTTAACCACTTGCCGACCGGCTCACACGGTATATGTATGGGCTGCCTGCACATAGCACCTTGGCCAATTCAGTCTACAGACCTTAGCATCTGTGAGCCTAAATGCAAAGAGAAGGAAGTTCTACAGTGGCCACTGTTATATTAATAGTTAAAAAGATGAAGTATCATTGTATTGGTTACTATGGACAATACAGGTCTGTCGGTTCAGTCTTTATAGATTGCTGATGAGTCCCAAAAATAAAAGGGACACAAGAAACAGAAGGATCCATTGACAAAAGCTGTCACCTTATCCTCAGCCAGTAGACTTTGAGTCCTAGGCATGGCAATAGTTTTCAGTAAGAAAGATTTATGACTGAGGGTGGGAGGCAGGTATTACTTCAATATGAATGGAATTATAATTGATAATAGATATTGCACAACATTTTACACTAATGGTACTACCTATCAGAGGTGGGGGACTTGAGTCACATGACTTGACTTAAGTCAGACTTGAGTCACCTGTCTGAGGACTTGCGACTTGCTTGACTGAATTCAATAAATGACTCGACTTGACTTTGACTTGTCACTACTGACTTGCGACTTGACTTTGACTTGGGCTATATGACTTGCAATGACTTGGTAAGTTGGCACCATAACACTACCACCACTAACACTACCCCTAACCGTAACCACCACTAACACACTAACCGCAAGCCTACCTGATCAGCGTGTCATGCAGACAGATGGCGGACATTGCAGTGTTCAAAAGCCGTGCTTCTTCGTCTGTGATAGGCGGAACACTCAATTTCACAGCAGGCAGTGTTCAGCCTATCATGGACATCCTCTCATCCTCGTCTGTGTTATGAGGCTGAACGGATGTTCGTGATAGGTGGAACATTGAATGCTGGGAAATTGAGTGTCCTGCCTATCACAGACGAATGGCCGCCTCCCGCCGGGATGCCGCCGATCAGGTATACGGATGCCTGACCATAACGTTTATAATATAATATACTGTATAATTTAATATAAAGAAATTGAATATATATATATATATATATATATATATATATATATAAAACTAGTGAGAAGTAATTTAATATATAAATAAGTAATATATATACTAGTGAGAAGTAATTTCCTTGTTCCTCATCCCTGCCATTTTTATATGGACAACCACCTCTACATATCCTCTTCTATAACAGAGAAGATATCTTGTCAATACTAGGTTTAGTATACTGTATATGCATAGTATATTTTTATATAGTATGCTTTTTAATTCTGCTGTAGTACAATGCACAATCAAAAAATAAAGCACACATCTTTAGTTCAAAAAGAACCTCACTCCGAATTGTCCATTAGGTCACTTGTTTTACATATGTTAAAAATTGTGTTTTTATATGAAATTTGTACATAAGTGCTAGCTGATGCAATCATAGTGATTATCACATTGACCTGCACTGTAATTAAATGTTATTTTATCAGGGCATAATGCAGAGGATACAACTACCACTGACTATAAATGTATAGGGTGCTATTTACAAAGTATATTAAAACCCTAAAACTGATCCATTGCACACCCCCATATCTGGCATTTTAAGTGGCTATTCTCATCACCATTCGAGTGTCCAGATGTTGGCATTGTGTCCACTGATTTAGATGTTAAAATACTTTGTTATTAGTTTGAAGTTCAAACTTTGAACTTAGTTATGTTCCCCCTCAGCAAGGACTACATTTTTTCAGGCTTGTTGGTCATTTAAAGAGGAAGTAAACTCTCCCACTCTGATGCTTCTTTTCATTTAGTCCATTATAATAAGTCATTATCAGACTATAGCCACTGTAACCCAGCCCACATATTACTTACTGTTTAAAGAAACTTTAAAAAACTTGTTTCCAGGGGTTAGGCAGCGCCATCTTAAGTATTGTTTTCTGAGTCCACAGTGGAGTGTATTTCTGACCTTGCGTTGAGCACTTCCTGTACTGTTAACCAAGCCTCCTTCTCAATCAAACGTTTCTATGGCAACCCTGCTTCCCTGTTCATAGCTGACTTGTTTATTTCATAGTATTTACTTGTGCCATGTCTAATGGTTGCCTTTGTCAGACTTATCGGCTTCAGCTGATAAGACTACAGCAATGGCCAAGTTTAGATTGTATGTGAGGTCACATGGTGTGTAGGAGGAAGCTTTGAGTGATTAGCAGAGTTCAGTGTTGTGCGGTAGGATGTCTTGATAACAGATAGATAAGCACATAGAGAGTGTGCCGTAAATCAGGGGAGATCTGGGCATGCTCAGTGACGTCATTCTACAGAACAACAAGGATTACAATACTAAGCAAGTAAGGAGATATCTACAAGCAGTGTTCATTAGGGTTTTTTATGCTGATTTACATGGGACAAAGTTGTGGGGGAGGGTTTACAACCACTTTAATTGCTGAGTGTTCTGCTCCTTGTCTGCTGTTTGGGCATTCAAAGTGTTTCTTTAATATGCCAAGAAAAAAGCACAAAGCAGTTTTTTTCATGTTGAAAATAAAACAAAACCTTTCCTGAACACTGACTTTGACTTGATTTGTGACTTGACCAAAATAAATGACTTGACTTGACTTGCTTGACTTCTATCAGGGACTCGACTTGACTTGCTTGTTTTTTGCCACAGTAACTTGGGACTTGCTTGAGACTTGAAGGTTAAGACTTGAGACTTGCTTGTGACTTGCACATGTGTGACTTAGTCCCATGTCTGCTACCTATGAAAAAATTCATTGGACAAAGGTGACAGGCATCCAGTTTCCAGCCTGAACAAAATTTCGGATCCATTTTGCTTAAAAGAGAAGTTTGGGGTTAATAAAAAATGAACCTTCATACTTACCTCTATGCTGCAGCATCCATGTGATGTTGCAGCTGTTCCACGTCAGCATTAAGACTAAGAACTAAGTAGTCGCATGACTGCTGATCGCTCAGTTCTCCATTGTTCAGCTCTGTGCACAATGGATAGCAGAGCTGGATAGAGAGAGGGCACAGCTGACAGCTGGGATCGGCTCTCAGCCATGCAATGAGAGATGGTGTCAGCTGTCAATCAGGCACCTCAGTGGATTCCTCTGACAGCAGGCTTCAACTAGCTGTCAACTGACTCTTGGTCACAGGAGTACAAAAGTAATTGCACACCTGTGATCCACAAGAGAAATATGGCCAAAAAAAAAAGCTTTGGCCATACTCCTCTTTTAATAGAGAGATTTCCCTATGATCAGCAGTGCCTTCTAGTGATCATAATGCAATATTGTTTCTGAAATACATAATTCAGAGAAAACAAAATGCACGATGGCCAGTAGATGGAGCTGACAATCAAAGGAAATCACAGTATTAGGCAAGATACAGCAAGAATTTGTTAAGGCTGGGTGAATGATTGTCATATACAACCAATGCATTTTTCTGTAAATAGACCCTTAAATATTCTCACCAGGCCATTAAATTTATATGGTCCTACCTGTTAAACAAATGATATGGTCTATGTGAAATAACCAGCCATATATTCAACAGCCAAACCTATGTAATTTTAATTGCATATGGGAGCCATTGGGATCTATTTATTTTGAGTTCAGAGCCTTAGTATATTAGCTACACAAAACAAATTTTACCATGTGTCACAGCCATGCTTTCTGGAAGGTTTATTTCCACTATTCTCCTGGTGTGAATCTTTTTATGACCATGGACATTTTCTTTTAGTTTTATTTCTTTCTCTTTGAACTTTTAAATCTTATGACTCTTATGGTATTGCACTCATTTACTCCCTAGCATTTAACGAGGGTTAGATCTATTTTTTATTTTTCATAATTATCTTTGTACTCTGGAGTTTTTTTTTTCAACTCAAAGTCATGATTGTATACGACATTAGTTGCATATTTTTGGTTAATCTTTCATCTTTACTATCGTATTGTACATCTTTTTAGCTTCTATGACTAATCATAACTGTTGACTTGTGGTTTTTACGATGGCAATAGTATGGCACGAGATCTCACTGTGTCTCCACATTGTTATTCTATGTCTTTTATTGTCAATACTTAAATAAAAATACAATTATTTAAAAAATATTAGACATATCAGTAGATGTAGTTCTAACTTAAAGTGGTTGTTAAGCCACTATGTTATCTTTATTTCATCCCCTGTTAGATAAAAACCTGTGTCTTAGTGCCTGTGCTTTATAAAAAAAAAAAGAGACGATTTCTATCTGTTTTCACAGTGGCTCTTGGAGCTCACGTGACTCCCGACTCTCTCCTCTCCCCATCTGATTGCTCCAGTGGGCGGGGGCCCGAGATTCCCTTGCTTTGTGCACTGGTCCAAATCATTTGGTGGAGGGAGGATTATGGTGTGGGGTTGTTTTTCAGGGGTTGAGCTTGGCTCCTTAGTTCCAGTGAAGGGAACTCTAAAGCCCTGTACACACGGTCGGAGAATCTGTCGGAATGCGTCTTATTGGACCGTGTCGTCAGATAATCCGACTGTGTGTGGTATGCATCGGACTGATTCTGTCCGAATCTCCGTCCGACCCAATTTTCCAACATGTTGGAAATATTTCCCGACCAACTGGGCTGGTCGGACCTAATCCGATCATGTGTATAGCATTTTGATCGGACCAAGTGCCACACATGCTCAGATCAAATTCCTACATCAAAGCTATTGGCTACTAGCCTGAATGTAGTCCCATCGTAACGAAATTATGTCATCACGTTCTGAAAGATCGGATTTTTCGCCAACTTGGCCCGACTGTGTGTATGCAACAGTTTCGGACACAATCCGTCGGACTAAATCCGAAGGGCAAAATCCGACGGATTTGGTTGGCAGAATCTCCGACCGTGTGTACAGGGGCTTAAGGCGTCAGTATACCAAGACATTTTAGACAATTTCATGCTCCCAAATTTGTGGGAACAGTTTGGGGAACGGCCCCTTCCTGTTCCAACATGACTGAGCACCAGTGCACAAAGCAAGGTCCATAAAGACATAGATGAGTGCGTTTGAGGTGGAGGAACTTAACTGGCCTGCACAATGTCCTGACCTCAACCCGATAGAACACTTTTGGGATGAAATGAGCTCAGACTGCCAGCCATGCCTTCTCGTCCACATCAGTGCCTGACCTCACAAATGCGCTTCTGGAAGAATGGTCAAACATTCCCATAGACACACTCCTAAACCTTGTGGACAGCCTTCCCAGATGAATTCAAGCTGTTATAGCTGCAAAGGGTGAGCCAACTCAATATTGAACCATACAGACTAAATCCCCATACACACTATCATATTTTCTGCTGATTTTTTCCTTCAGATTTATCAAAACCATGTAGTGCAAGGGCCTGCCTGATTGCATACAAATTGAAACTAATAAGGTTTGACCTCATATTATATGGTTTTGATAAATCTGAAGGAAAAAATCTGCAAAAAAACTGATAGTGTGTATGGGGCCTAAGACTGGGATGCCATTAAAGTTCAAGTGCATGTAAATGCAGGCGTTCCAATACTATGGACAATATAGTGTACACTAGCAGTACACAGACCAGGAACTTAGCTGGTGTAAGAGTCTACTGACACCAGGTTTGATAGCACTACATTGGGAGGTGATATCAGCACAGCTCTACCACAAGACAGGGCAAAATGCCTTGTTTCCTACCTGGCCAGCTCACACCACTGCATTGCAGTGGTGTGCTCTGAAAAAAAGTATGGCAGGTCATGCTTTTCCCCAGCACAGTACAGTGTAAGGCAGTTCACTGCCTCATGTCGTGCTGCGGCTGATATAACTTAACCTCCTTGGCGGTATGATTATTTCTGATTTTAGGTGCTGAAAGCGGTACAATTATTTTGCATGGAAATTTGGCATTTTATATTGTAGGCCTGCAATTCTTAGGCCGCGTACACACGGGCGGATTGTATGGCCTACTTAGTCCGTCATACAATCCGACGGACAGTCCATCATACTTTCGAATGAACGGACTTGACCACACACGGATGCACAAACAGTCCGTCGAAAGCTTGCGCGATGACGTGTACAGCACGTACGACGGGACTAGAAATAGGAAGTCCAATACACAGCAATGCAACCTTCCGCCGTGTAAATCCTTTCTGAGCATGCGCCATTCTTAGTCCGTCGAACTAGCCTACTGACGAACGGATTGTCCGCTGAAACCAAAGTATGACGGACAGTATTACGGAAATTCCAAAATACTTAGTACGCCAGACTGCACACTGAAAAAGTCCGCTGAAGCCCACACACGAGCGGACTGTCCGCTGAAATGTGTATGTGGCTTTAGGAATAACTCTCTTAAATCTGTTCAAACAAGAGTCTAGTAGACATCCTGGGTATGATAATGTTTATAATATAATAAATAATGATAATAAATAATAATAAAAATTATTCAATAATGTAATCAAATCCAAAAACACAGAAATTTGCTCATTTGCAGAATTGTCGCTGTCATTAGATTTAGTGTTTGATGACGAATTTCCCCACAAATCGATATCGCTCAATTCTGCAAGTGATTCTAATTTATTATCGCGGTTTTCTAGTTGGTCTAAAATCACTTTTGACATAAAGGGACACTTTTTGGTTGCTATGGACAATCTCCAAATTCCAGGTAGAAAAAAACTGTATTTATAATATAAAAGTGCATGCAGGGCACTGGACAGACCACTAGGGACAAAGGGGGTGTGTATTTTTTTTATACAGTACTGTAATCTGTAAGATTACAGTACTGTATGTGTTTTGTGTATTTTTACTTTTTCGAATTTGGTGCCGATCTCCACTCCCGTGTGTCGTAACGTCGCAGGGAACGGAGCTCGGCGGCACTCGGGCACTGTGTGAATCGAGCGGAGGACGGCTCGCACACACAGCGTGGAGGACATCGCTGGATCCAGGGGACAAGGTAAGTAAACCTCTCCCTGTATCCAGCGATGCGATTCCGAGTCTGGCTCAGGGTTACCGCTCGTGGTACTAAAATTGCAGCCCAAGCCAGACTCTGGATTACCGCTAGGGAGGTTAAGGTGTTGCTAAACCCACATCATAAAAATCTATCAATAAATGGTGTATTACAGTGCCTTGAAAAAATATTCATACCCCTTGAAATTTTCCACATTTTGCATGTTACAACCAAAAATGTAAATGTATTTTATGGGGATTTCATGTGATAGACCAACACAAAGTGACACATGATTGTGATGTGAAAGGAAAAGGATAAATGTTTTTAAAAAAAAAAAAGAAATGTGAAAAGTGTGGTGTGCATTTGTATTCAGTCCCCCTAAATCAATACTTTGTAGAACCGCCTTTCACTGCAATTACAGCTGCAAGCCATTTTGGGGATGTCTCTACCAGCTTTGCACATCTAAGGAGTGACATTTTTTCCCATTCTTCTTTGCAAAATAACTCAAACTCTATCAGATTGGACGGAGAGTGTCTGTGAACAGCAATTTTCAAGTCTTTCCACGGATTCTTAATTGGATTTAAGCTTGGACTTTGACTGGCCCATTCTAACAGAATAATTTATATTTTGATCTAAATCATTCCATTGTAGCTCTGGACAGGAAAGCGCTGGAAACACTCTCACGGGCAGGTGCTGTAGCTGCCCACACGTCGTATTTGGTCCGTCGGACCAGCATACAGACTAACGGGTTTCCCGCTAGGAACTGGGTTCGGCGGAGAAAATTTAAAACATGTTCTATTTCTAAAGTCCGCAGGATTTTTGGCAAGCAAAGGTCTGATGGGGACCACACACAATCGAATTGTCCGACGGATTCGTTCTGTCAGATCTTTGATGTCAAAAAGTCCAGTCGTGTGTATGCGGCATAACCGGTTTTCTGCTAAGATTGCCCTGTATTTGGCTCCATCTATCTTCCCATCAACTCTGGCCAGCTTCCCTGTCCCTGAAGTAAAGCATCCCCACAACATGATGCTGCCACCACCATGTTTCTGTCAGAGGATAAACAGACTTCCCTGTGTGCCTGCGGGGTAGACCAGTGCAAAGGCGCACACGGGTGAGCGATACGGCGGGTTTGTACATCACCTGATCACTCTGGCAGGCCTATAAAAGGCAACCATTTGCTCTGTGTCTTTGCTGGTTTGTCTCCTCAGCTCACCTGTGTTCTTCTGCTTCCTGTTCCTGTTTACCACTTCCCGTTGTGACCCGGATTGCCTGAAGACTACACTGACTCTCTCCTGACCTGACCCCTGGCTTGTTTAATGGACTCCCTGCTCTTAGCCTTGCTGACTCCCAGACTGATACCTGTGTTTGACCCTCGGCCTGTCTCTGGAATATCCTCTCTCTTCTGCACTTAGCCTTGCTGGCTCCCGGACTGATACATATGTTTGACCCTCAGCCTGACTCTGGATTATCCTCTGCACTCTGCCTTGCTGGCTCCTGGACTGATTAGTTGTGTTTGACCCTCGGCCTGTTTCTGCACTTTTCTTACCTCTTTTACAGACTGGCTTGCTATTTACCTTCTGGTTCCGGTGCATCTTGCATGAGCCCTCTTCCAGACCTTCATGCAAGTCAGGTGTTAGAACCTCTGCCGGGCATTCTCTTCAAGTATATCCCAAGGCCATCTGCACGGGCATCTCTTCCTTCAGAAGACTTCCTGCATACAAGTCACCTGCTGGCAGCCCATGCCCCTTCGTGCCCTGTACCCACTGTTCCACCCTCAGTGGTACTGTGCAGTCAGTTGCAAGGGAAGCTGCTCTCAGCACTTCGGCCCCTGGTGAGTACCTGACAGTTTCATGGCGGGGATGGTGTGTTCAGGCTAATGTGCAGTGTTAGTTTTCCGCGACACATAGCGTTTTGCTTTTAGGCCAAAAAATTACATTTCGGTCTCATCTAACCAGAGCACTTTTTCCCACGTTTGCTGTGTCCCCCACATGGCTTCTCCCAAATTGCAAACGGGACTTCTTATGGCTTTTTTTTTAACAATGGTTTTCTTCTTTTCACTCTTGCATAAAGGCCAGATTTGTGGAAGGCACAACTAATAATTGTGCTGTGGACAGATTCTCCCACCTGAGCTGTGGATCTCTGCAGCTCCTCCAGAGTTACCATGGGCCTCTTGCCTGATTCTCTGATGAATGCTTTCCTTGCCCGGCCTGTCAGTTTAGGTGGACGGCCATGTCTTGGTAGGTTTGAAGTTGTGCCATATTCTTTCCATTTTCACATGATTGATTGAACAGTGCTCTGTGAGATGTTCAAAGCTTGGGATATTTTACTTTTATTACCTAACCCTGCTTTAAACTTTTCCACAACTTTATTGCTGACCTGTCTGGTGTGTTCCTTGGCCTTCATGATGCTTTTTGTTTACTAAGATACTCTAACAAACCTCTAAAGTCTTCACAGAACAGCTGTATTAATGCCGAGATGAAATTACACAGAGATGAACCCTATTTACTAATTAGGTGACTTCTGAAGGCAATCGGTTCCATAGATTTTAGTTAGGGATATCAGAGTAAAGGGGGCTGAATACAAATGCACGCCACACTTTTCAGATATTTATTTGTAAAAAAAAAAAAAATATTTATCATTTTCCTTCCACTTCACACTTGTGCCACTTTGTGTTGGTGAATCGCATAAAATCCCAATAAAATACATTTACGTTTTTGGTTGTAACATGACAAAATGTGGAAAATTTCAAGGGGTATGAATACTCTTTCAAGGCACTGTACAAGGCATCTTGCTGTTCACTCTCTCTCTAAGTCACCAATGTAGTTGGGGATTGTGCAGAAGTGTTGGCAGCTCTGCACGTACTCATTTTATAGTGAGTTTCTATGCTGAGCATTTCCTCCCTATAACATTTGAGCAGCCCATGTGACTTTAGACATGCATTCACATCACAGTGGTAAATGACAGCCCACTCCATCCTCCCCTCCATGCCCACTAACCAGCTAAACACAATGGGGGTGGAATAATGCATGTAGATTGATGGAGGCATCACCTCCCTCATATTCTAAGACACAGGCTGGAGGGGTGTGACACAGCCTGTGACTGGCAGAAATTTGCACTCACCATGTTATTGCCAAAAAATAATAAAGATTTTATTACAAATAACTATTTGTATGACAATTTAAAACAGTTTATTGATATTAATTATTTGTTTTTACTATGTATTCCAAAGGCTGTTTTTTATTTTATTTTGAACATGTGATTGACAGCAGAGGACTGGAAGCTCCTCCTGCTTATATTTCCCTGCTGACAGGCTGGGAAAGATCTGGGTCATGACAGCTGTATATGTGTTAGGAAGAGGTACTTAGATTTAATTTTTTAATAAAATAATTACAGTGCCATCAACCATATACTGTACCACTCCCCAGGACACACTTAACCCCTGCCTAGCCCCCTAGTGGTTAACCCCTTCACTGCCCGTGACATTTTTACAGTAATCAATGCAGTTTTTTTTAGCATTGATCGCTGTATTAATAACAATGGTCCCAAAAATGTGTCAAAATTGTCCGATGTGTCCGCCATAATGTCGCAGTCACGATAAAAATCGCAGATCACCGCCATTACTAGTAGAAAAAAATATATATAAATAAAAATTCCATAAACTAACCCCTATTTTGTAGACCCTATAAATTTTGCACAAACCAATCAATACACACTTATTGTGATTTAGCGTCTACAAAAAAGGGGATAGTTTTATGGAATTTTTATAATTTTTTTTTTTACTAGTAATGGCGCTAATCGGCGATTTTTATTAAGATTGCAACAATATGGCGGACACATCGGACACCATTGGCGCGATTTTGGGACCATTCACATTTATACAGCGATCAGTGTAATTAAAAATGCATTGATTACTGTGTAAATGTGACTGGCAGTGAAGGGGTTAACCACTAGGTGGTGCTGTAGGGGTTAAGTGTGTCCTGGGGAGTGATTCTAACTATAGGGGCTGTGTGTGACAGGACACTGATCACTGCTCCCCATCATATGGAGCTGTGATCAGTCTCAGTAGGCAGAATGGGGAAATGCTTGTTTACATTAGCATTTCCTTGTTCTTCCTCTCTGTGAGACGATCGCGGGTATCCCAGCGGACTTTGAGTCTGCGGGACCCGCGATCATGCTCACCGAGCTCCCAGAGGCGTCACCTCTTAAAGGTACAGGTACGTTAATCTGCCTGTACGAGCCCTTCTGCAACAGTATATCTGCATGAGGCGGTCGGGAAGCGGTTAATCAAGACTTCCTGTGGGTGGGGCGAAATGTATCTGACTGTTGTGGCCTGGATAGAGCTAGACTGAAGCCACTTCTTACCTATCTATACCATGGCTTATGTTGGTGCGCGGCATTTGGACTTTCTTCTTATTTCAGTGTGTGTATTGAGAGGGGATGGGCTCTTTCCATGCCGTCACCTTTCCAGTGAAAATCATTGGAGATAATTGGACTAGAGATCTGGAGCGGCACTCTGTTTTTTGTTTAATGTGTTTGTGTTATGTGTATGTGTTTGTGTTTTATGTTATTTGTTTTAACAAAAAATGTAAGAAAAAGAAAATGGTAAACAGTGCAATTGGCACTACAGTAATGAAGGAGTGCATTGCACCACACACCAGACGCTGCACTATAACACAGCAGCTAGTGAGACCCTGAATGACTACCCCTTTATATACACATACCATACATAAATGAACACGACTGTAAGAAACTTTTATTAAAGAAAACCTTTATTTTAACTGTGCAATTCACTGATATCTTGACTGTTATTACAGCAGAAACGAAAACATTTGGCGTTTCAACATCTATCTTTTTTGGCAAGATACACAGAGTGCTGAAACACTCCTGTAAACTGACCAATAAACAAAATAAACAACATGGTATAAAAACAAAAAAATATTCTCAACAAACTAAAACCATTTTCTATATAAAAACAATAAAGGAGAAAAGAAACACAATAGTTAAACAATAGTATGTGAAATGAGAAAACAAGTTACATTCACTATTCAAGGAGAACAACAGGTAGAGCACAACAGAGCGACAAGCCGATTCCCTGAGTATAATACAAAACTAAATCAGCCGTGTCCTCCAAAGTAACACCAGTGTCACCTTTACATGAAAAGAAGAGGAGGAAGGAAAAAAAAAGACGCTCACTCCAAATACTCCATAGAGTATTGTAATAGTGATCTAATGGGAAGAAACTCATACATTCATAATAAAGTATTTAAAATGTGTTGATAACATTTGGCTCCTGTATATACACAGTGTAACATTATTCCTAGAAAGAAATGTTGCAGTTAAATGTGCCGCAGGTTTGAGGCATTGTATTGTGGAATTCAAGGCCACTTCAACATGAACGTTGATTCTCAAATCACTTTCTGAGAAGCCAGCTGCGCTCTTCAGAGAGATTACGGCCTCATTTACACAGACGTACTTTGGTATAAAATATGCCTAGCATAAAAAGACATCATTTTCCAATGGCTGGGGAGCTGTCGGTGGCCATAGACGCGAATGTCTGTACACCCCTGTACTCTTCTGTGCATTGGTGTTTACCAACACATATGCATACAACATATTTTCCGAAATGCAGAACGTTGTACATGCATTCGCCGGTCAACCGTAATGCACAGAAGCAACGGTGTTTACACAAGTACAGGAGAGTACAGCCATTCACTTCTATAGTCGGCTATGTGTCCTGCAGCGCTCCAGATGAGGGGAAAAAAATGTGTTTTTTTAAGCTAAGCATATTTTATGTGTAAGTATGCCTGTGTACACGTAGCCTAACTCTTCACCTTAGGTAATGCAGAATAATGACATTTAAGGCTTGATTCACTAATGTGGGATTTCTTACAACACTAACAATAACCAATCCCTTATTTATTATAACTAAGAGAATGAACAAAAGCCGTTATCAAATTAGTGTTATAGAGATTTAGTCTATTTTAACCTGAATTCAGACTTCTGTGTGATGTCATTCCTAATGAAATTACTATTATTAGCTGCCTGAGGACCCTTTTACACTGGCATTACCCAGTCCGTTTATCAGGGGATCCATGGACAGGTCAGAAGCAGAATTGGACAACTGTCACTTTGGTGACATCCCTGTCCTCTAAGGGGGTCTTAGATTTTCTGCAAATTTTTGTCTTCAGATTTACCAATACCATATAATATGAGGTCAAACCTTAAGATTTTCCATTTGTATGGAATCAGGCAGACCCTAAAGCCTCATACACACAGTACGATTGTTGGCAGGAGATTGTCTGTTGACAGACTGTTGTCCTAAAATCTTACCGTTAGTACACTCCTTTTGACAATTGTTGTCCAACTTTCAGATTTTCAGATGGTCGGTACACATATCTGTCACACAACAGTCGAAAGTACAAACACGCATGCTTGGAATCAATGCTCACCAAACACGAAATTAGCAGAAGGGGCCCAAAAGGTGGCGCTCAAGAGCTGAAATTCCTCATAGTACGTCACTATGCTTTTGTTTGTTGGAGCACAATTGTTTACCATTAGTATGCAAGACAAGATCCTGCCACACTCCCTTTTGACAAAAATCAGACGCTCGGTTGGCCAACAATCATACCGTGTGTACGAAACTTAACACTACATGGTTTTGGTAAATCAGAAGACAAAAATCTGCAGAAAATCTAATAGTATGTATGGGATTTTAATGTTTACCTCTATTGAAAAACCTGAGCTTTCCAGACTAGATTAACTACCTCTGGTTTGTCACATTTATGTCTTTAAAAGTGGAAAAGACGGCAGACCTTTTTAAAAAAAAATTCTGGACCTAGACATGATAGCCCATAGACTTGAGGAAGGGGGGGAAGAAGATTTACTAAAACTGGAGCACTCAGAATCTGGTGCAGCTGTGCATGGTAGCCAATCAGGTTCTAACCTGACCTTGTTCAATTAAGGTTTGACAATAAAACTTTGAAGTTAATTGGTTTCTATGCATAAGTGTACCAGATTTTGCATGCTGCAATTTTAGGCCCCTTCCACAAAGGGCAGGCTCCATTGGAGACCGCCTGCTCAGCGGGCAATCTGTCCGCTGAATCCCCTCTGAGCAGGCAGATGGCTGAATTGTGTCTGCTCTGCATAAGGACACAGACACAGCCCACTCTCCTCTATGGGCACCTGTCTGTTTACACCCAACTGCATTTCGATCCGCCAGACAGATGGGGAACAGATCCCCATCCATCTGTTTTTAGCAGATAGGATCGGATTGGATGTGGGATGTAAACAGGTGTTCCGTTTACATCCAACTACCCATAGAGGAGAGCGGGCTGTGTCTGTGTCCAGTCTGCATGTCCGTCGACACCCACCATCCAGGGGAGACTGGAGGGTCCGATCAGGTCCGGATGGACCTGATCAGTCTGCTAGTGTGAAAGGGGCCTTAGTAAATCCCCCTCCCTCCCCAATGTGGAGCTTCCAATCAGGTTCACCTGAAAAACTGACAGGTAGACCTGAGTGGACTTACCATGTGAAAATCTGAAAAAAAAAAACCTTAGCCCTTTCCGTAAAATGCACAGATGTGAACTACATCCATAGGAAACCATGTTACATGGACTGTAGTGTGTTTCTGCAAAACTGAAAATGCACAAAAAAATGCATAGGTGTGAACCAGGCCTAACTGAACACATGCTCTGCCTGTAAATGAAACATACTCACTTGACATCTCCTTTGTTTAAAGCGTTTGTCTATCCAGCTTCAAATTTACTTAGCTTCAGGCGAAAGTGTTATCATGTAGCAGGTGCAAGTCATCAACTTGACAACCATGAATGCACCTTACACAATGGGGTTGATTTACTAAGGCAGGTCAAACACGGTGCAAATTTATTTCCTTCAACCACGGGTTGCATGAAAGAAATTTGCACGATTCTCCTATCAACACAGACAGTGCTGAGAGGGGAATCCCTACTGCCAAGCAATTGTCTGCTCCTGGTGGGGGGAGAAATCCATCCTCCTCAGGAGGAGACAGTGATTATCACTAGCTAGTGATAATCATAAGAGAATTAGGTAGGCTGGTTGTACCCAAGTTGATCAATCAATCAACTTTGATACATCCAGCCTGCCCATTAACGGTTCGAATCTTAGCTGGTTCCTGCTGAACCGGCTGAGATTCAAATCATGTATGGCCAGCCTAAAGCTTGAGAGTGCAAAATCTGGAGCAGCTCTGCATAGTTACCAATCAGCTTCCAAATTCTTTTGCAAAGCTTATTTTAACAAGCTGAGGTTAGAAGCCGTTTGGCTACTATGCTGAGCTGCACCAAATATTGCACTCTCCAGTTTTAGTAAATAAACCCCAATGGGGTTGATATACTAAAGCTAGGGAGTGCAAAATCTGGCGCAGCTCTGCATAATAACCAATCAGCTTCCAGGTTCTTTTGTTAAAGCTTAAATTGAACAAGCTGAAGTTAGAAGCTGATTGGCTACCATGCACAGCTGCAGCAAATTTTGCACTCTTTCGTTTTAGTAAATCAACCCCAATATTTTATAATGGATTTCTGAGCAGCACTGTTTGATTTCAGGTGTCACTCATATTACCTGAATGTTTCAAACCACAACCTTTGTGTCTTTCAACACTTTAGATTTAATTACAAAAACCTAAAACTGGTTGAAAAACCCTTTAAATGAACACAGCTGCCTTTCTCAAGAAAATGGAATGTATTCTATGGCCAGTGATTGATATTCCAACATAATGCATATAAAACTGTAAAACTACTGGGCACAAATATTAATAGTTATTGATCTCTATGGCACATATTCAATATTTCCATAAGCATTGTGATACATTACTTGTACACTTAGGCCTACAACAATACAATTAGTTAAATATACATTTTTTTCACAGATGATAAAATAGACGAGTATAATCGAAGTCAAGAAAATACAGCTATAAAAATATTTGCATAAGAATTACACACATGTACAAATGTATCTTTTGTGTTGTGTTTATAAATATACATTCTTAACTTAAAAAAAAAACCTTGGTGACAAGTAGGATGTTTTGTGATAATAAGGAACTAATAAAAAAAATTAAAAAAAAAAGCACACCCTATAAAACAAAGGGTATTTATACTTTCTTGTCCCGCTGTCCCATTTCTAAATTCATAAGACTTCCTTTGCATTCAGCTTGTGTTGATGTATTTTAAATGCACTTGAGTTAAGGTACATTGACATTATTTTTTAATGCATCACATTGTGATGTAATGAGTTGTATCACGTTGTGCTGTGTTTAAGTGCAGCACGTTTCATTTTCACAAAATCCAAACTCAAGTCTATTGGAAACAATAGATTTCTGCTTGCTTTTGCATTGGGCCTGCGATGAACAAAGCAACCTAATAAATGTGGTGCAAAAGGGCCCTAAAATTCAATGAATAAGCAGTGAAGGGTGTAAGTATAAAAATATTTCTTTTGCAGGGTGTGTTTTTTTTTTTCCTTTTTAAAATCGGTAACAAAGTTGATTTAAAGATAATCTCATATTGGTCCTAAGAATTATAAAGTTTTAACAGAAAAGTTTGTGAAATCAGCAGTCTTTAAAATTTAGTAAGCCCTGGTATCATTTCACAGTGGATGGGAAATTTGTTGACTTTGTCTGAGCGAGTTTGTATTCATACAGGGAATGAAGGCACAGTTGGCTTTTTTTTTAAATACATTGGTATATGATTGGACTAATACTTCCCAGTCTGTATTTCTCACACTATGGGAAACCAGATTCCACCCATGATAATAGATTATGTATTCTACTTTACTAGTGGCCTGATGTTTGCAGACAAAGCCATGAAAACACTGGCATCACTGGTTGTAGTTATCTTGGTCTAGCAGAACTACCTTAAGCCCAACCAGATCACAGATACCTAAGTAATCACAGGCATACTGATACGGTTCACATTCCCAAATGACCACCCAGGGCGTTATTAAAATTACAGTAGCATTTGGAAAACTGTCAATACATTTTCGGTTCAATCAGCTGTTGGCATCTACAGAAAACAGTACTGAAGGAACACACTCTTTAGGTTTGGGCCTTGGCATGTTTAAGCACTTGGCACTGACATAACATGAATCTACAAGGCACATCTTCCCAAAAGCCATATTTTTGTAGCCTTCATTTTGTATAAGTAGTTCACCCAGACAAAGTACCAAGCCGGCACCAGGATATTATATTGCACATGGCATTTTAAAGGGAATACTGTCAACTATTCAATAAAAAGTTCCCCCTTTTAAGACCAGCCATTTTTGGAATTGCATGGACATTGGTTTGTTTTTCTAGGCTGCCCAAATCCTATGTGATACCTCGGGCACTGTGGTATATAGAGGTCTGTGCCAACTGGTTCTCTAAATATAACAATGTTGATTTACTGAGTAGAAGATTCTCCTAACCCTATAAAGCTGTATTAATTTCAGAAACCCAATAAAGCTGTGCTTTACTTCAGAAACCTAATCCTGTGCAGGGGATCCAAAGGCCAATTGAAGCTTCAGGCCAAATACTAAAAATGTAATTGGGGTACAGCAAAATAAGTTCTATGCCCTGCCTTTGCTTTTTGTAAATTGCCCCACAGACCCAACTAAAAAATTTATTTTCCCACGGTATGCTGCAGAAAGGACTGCTGTGCCCTGTGTAAGAGAAGTGGTTGTCTGCAGCGTTCCAACCCAACCCCTACAGAATCAGACCTACAGTTCTCCAATCAGCAGCACTTGCTTGCAAATGATTAGGTGATTGATCTGACCACAGCTTCACTGGGCATTATTCTCATCTGGTAAATCAACCCCCCGAATGATCAACACAGTGCTAAAGGGAACCTGTGCTGAGAAAATTATAGAGGCTTCCACTGCTGACGTCGCCTCAAAATGTTGTTTGGCTGTAAAGCTGCTCGACTGTCTTCAATATTCTCCAAGTCACTAATCCATACCAAGTGTGCAGTTTTCAGAGTTCAGACTTTGCTCTGATTTCACTAAACACATGCTTGTTATGGGACAGGCACCTGGCATTCGAGGATGGACAGCTGTGGAAGCCTCAAAATCCTTTCAGGTTAGGGTTCATTTAAGTGAAAAGAAAAGGAACACTGCAACAGAAAATGGGAATTTGAAGAAGAAGAAACTGATGCCATAGACAAATCACTTGTCCATTTCTGGCAGAGGAGACAGAAGGAGCATTAAAAATAGCAGTATACAATGCCAATATGCATACACAGAACAAACCTGATATCTTCACATCTTACATTCAGATATAAAATACACCACAGTAATACAACAGAGTGGGGAGAATCCGAAGGTCTGAGAGGCACAAGACATGAAAATGGTGTGGTCTGTAATGTGGTATTAGCATCCAAAATACATAACAAGCTTATTTATTAACTGCAAAGGTATTAATGGCATCCATATTTAATTTCATGTAATCAGTTAGGAAATTATTTTTGGTTGCTTGCTATGGAATACTGCACATTAGACAAAATCATTGCTCCCTGCACCACCTCTCTAGGGATGAGCTTGGGTTCGGCAGCTAATGAGCTGCAGGTGGAAGATACCCCACTCTGTCTCTGCATGAACACAAAGGGGCGGGGATGCTAGTGACATCACTGACTTAATATGGCCATATGCCCGTATTAGGTCAATGATGTCACAAGCAATCCCACCCTCAGCTCAATGGCCCAACAATGGCAGCTAACTCCCAGCGAACCCAAGATCATCACTACTTCTCATTAAATAAGCTTCTTTATGGGCTAAGCGGCACTCAACATCCAATCTTCAAAGTGCAGTATGCTGTACCAACTAAAACACACCATCATTTGTCACCCCTCATTCCTTGGAATTCTGCTTATTCCAACTAGAAAACTAGCAAGAGACACCAGTGGTGAAAACTGCCTTGAACACAAAATATATATATAAAAAAAAAAAAATTAAATTAAATGGTCCATGCAGTAATAAACAGTTCATTTGGCCAAAACGCCAGCAAACAAAACATTATTTTTAAAGACCTATCCACTGCCCTATATGCCGGAGCAGCCATAAATATCTTTGGTATAAATTGTTAACCAAGATAAGGGATATATGGGACATATTTAACGTAAGCCATATGCAGCTGTATCTTGTGTGCCAACAAAACTGCTATTATGGCAATATTTTGGAGCCCCCAGATCAGTAGCAAAGAAAAGAACAAAAAAAACACTGCCTAGAGCATATAGGTAGAAACGCAGGGAGCAGTGGTAAGATGCAAAGCTTTTCATTTAAGGTGACTAAGGCCGCGTACACGCGCGGGGACTGTTCGCTCAACTTTGTCCGCTGAACAGTGTTTCGGCGGACAGTCCGCTCATGTGTGGGCTTTCAGCGGACAGTTTCAGCGGACAGTCTGCTGAACAAAGTTTTTCAGAAATTCCGAAAAACTGTCCGCTGAAACTTTGTTTCAGCGAACAGTCCCCTCGTGTGTAGGCTTGTTCGTCAAACTAAGTTCCGCGCATGCTCAGAAAGGATTTACACGCCGAAGTTTGCATTGCAGTGTATAGGACGTCGTTTTTTAGTCCCGTCGTACGTGCCGTTCACGTCATCGCGCACGGTTTCAGCGGACTGTTCGTTCGTCGTGTGTGGCCAAGTCCGTCCATGCTAATTTTGAGCGGACTGTCCGCTGAAACTGTTTGACGGACAAAGTTGAGCGAACAGTCCCCGCGTGTGTACGCGGCCTTAGTCTTCACGGTATATGTACTGGGCTGACCACATTAGTATATATAGGCAATTAGCTCTTAATAAAAGTTTCTACATGATCTCAGTTGGTTCTTTAGGATTTCTGCAATCAGTTACCAGAGCTGTGGTGACATAAGGGCATGTAGGAGGTGGGGGAGGAATGGGTGCAAAACTGCAAACTAATTTGCTCAAAAATTAAAGAATAAACTGATCTCACACAGAAAGCTTTACAACCTGCTTTAATGCTATGTATGTTAATGTGATGACCGAGTCACTTTATGTGTTGCTCAAGAGCTATGGGTTGTGAGTTCCATGCACAATATTTCTAATGCTAATCAATAGCTTGCCTATTTAGTGCAGACTGTACTGAATGCCTTCTATTTTAGAGATTGCAGAATTCAGACAACCAATGGCCCTTGTAAGCTTTAGGTTTATATCCATATGGAAGCCACTTACTATGATTATTATGTAAATTCCTACACTATATGGAAACTGTTCTCATATTTTTACCGTACTGATACAATGGAACCAACATGTATAACAGTCTCATGGGTAACCTTCAGAAACAAAAATGTCTCACTGCTTGCATATGGGATTGCTTAAGAGCAGCAACAGCAATTCAACAGAGGCAGAAAAGCTTGTACTCCTCTAACAATGATTAGAAGTTGTTTATTGTAGAGTGTTTTAAGCAGATTTATGGCTCACTGCTGATTTGTAATCTTTTAGTCTAACAAACTTTTTCCAAAGCAACTGAACTCCTATCAGTTCTAAAACTTCAGCTTGGACAAACTCATCTCAGGCTGACTTAGCTGCAGCAGGACCAGCCTACTACTGCTACTGATATGTAGGGAAAATGGTCCTCTTGTCTGCTGAAGAATTCTAGTCTACACTTTCAGAATATCAACAGATTCCTGTGAATCGGCCAAAATTCTAATTTTGGGCTGTCCTGCTGCCACAACAACTGTCCAAGGAGCTGGGTGGAAAACTGATAAACCAAAAAGTGACAGCACCCAATCATCTGCAGTCACTGTTTGGATATTTCGACTATCGGTTCTCTGAATACAACAGCCAGCAGGGAAGGTTCATCCATCCACGTTGTTAAGCTTAAAGTGGAAGTAAACCCACCTATTGTTTTCATCCAAGGAAGCTGCCATCTTGGCCTCTGTTTAAATTTTCAACTGCCATAATGCTGCACATGTGATCAGTTATGACACCAGCCATTGGATGGTTTGACAGTTTGGTTGAAATCACAACCAATGTGACTGTTAGCATTCCCAGCATGCCAGGAATATACATGTTTTTTGGAACTGTTAAATTGATGGGTTTACTTCTGCTTTAAAGCTGAAATCCTGGTATAGTTTACACCATTGCATAGTTACATTGGTCCAGCTTGGACCAATGTAAGTGTGCATATTCTAAACCTGTGGGACTGCTTTAGAGGGAGAAAATCACAGTAGCAGTTACTGATACTACAGTGATCAGTGCAGTCTTCTGGGTCCCCTGCGGAATGGCTGCACCCCCACAGGGGGTCACTAGCTCGGCACTATTTCCATTCAGAAAACGCCTTGCATTTTTCCTCAATGAATGCAAAGCATTCTCTGATTGGATGAGCTGGATGGAGATTGTGATATCACTGCCCTCTACCTCATCCAACCAGAGAATGATTGCATAATTTGCTTTTCAATAAGGGCATGATATTTTCAAGTCAGGAAATCAGTAAAATCATTAGGAAAGTAGTTAAAGGGGTTGTAAATGTTTTTATTTTTTAAATAGTATTTTATACTTATCTCCTGGTGGTTCGATCCTCCACTTCTGGGGCCCCCCATAGAATGCATTAAGGTGAAAAAACTTGAGGGATTACAACTCCTTTAATGCCCAATTACAACCCAAACATTTTTTTGTTTGTTTTGTATTCCTGTCCTTGTGCCTTTTAATATTTTCCCTTTCTTACTCTGTTTGGCAAATATCAGAAAGACAGTAAGTAAGCTGAAATCACCCCATAAATGTCAAAGGCCCCAATAAAAACCCGACAGAAGTTTGAATCTTTCTTCACCCTATCCATAACTAAAATAAAGGTTTTACTTACAGTTGGATTTTACTTTGCTAGATGGAGTTATTGTTTACTGGGATATTAGAATCATTTCTAGTTATGAACAGCCTATTTAATATACCATTGCTTGACATGTTATTATAATTTTCACATACTATGAAATTAATCTATTGCTACAGGTGTTGATGTCTGAGGCCGCGTACACACGCGGGGACTGTTCGCTCAACTTTGTCCGCTGAACAGTTTTTCAGCGGACAGTCCGCTCGTGTGTGGGCTTTCAGCTGAAACTTGGTTTGAGCGGACAGTCCCCGCGTGTGTAGGCTTGTTCGTCAAACTAAGTTCCGCGCATGCTCAGAAAGAATTTATACGCCGAAGGTTGCATTGCAGTGTATAGGACGTCGTTTTCTAGTCCCGTCGTACGTGCCGTTCACGTCATCGCGCACGGTTTCAGCGGACTGTTCGTTCGTCGTGTGTGGCCAAGTCCGTCCATGCTAATTTTGAGCGGACTGTCCGCTGAAACTGTTTGACGAACAAAGTTGAGCGAACAGTCCCCGCGTGTGTACGCGGCCTGAGTCTTTGCTCTAAAATGAGCACAAACAAACAAAATGTAATATCCCATTAATATCCCTAATAGGAAGGATAACATGATTAGGTTTTAGCTGCTCCGGCATATTAACTGTTTAGTGTGAACATTTGTTCATTCGAGAAATGGACATCAAAAAACTCACCTAAACAAAGAGCAAGACAAGACCCCAAAAATAAATCTTTGGTTAAAGTTTCCTTCCTTATTGTATAAAGCAATTTGTTCAAAAAAATAGGTCATCTAATACTGGTATAATAAAGAGCTAATAGCTAAATACTAAAAGTGGAAGTTTTTGGACATGACTATTTAAAGTCAAAGGTAGTTTGAAATGCAGATTGTATTCATCCTTACTTATCTTTTACAATCCCTATTACTACTACTTAGCAGTTATGCGGAAAACAAAATAACTTTTTTTTTTCTTTTGGAAAGAAAAATTAGCTTTCCCTTACAAAGTAAAGGACAATCTTTGGTATGACATAATGTACATGTCTGTATTAAAGGGTACCTGTTCCACATTCACAGTGGAAGCAGCCAATTAAGGAACTGGATTACAGCTAATACAGCAACTACAAAGCAACAGTTCCATCTCCTCTGCCTGGAGTTTATATGGCCAGATTTGGCCATAATAACTTATAGCCATTCTGAGTGAAAGCATTTACAAGATCACTACACATATGCACATGGTTGGAAGGCAATCTTGTCAGCTATTCATTATATGGTGATTTTTGCATATTGATCACCACTAAGGATGAGCTTTGGTTTGGCCGGAAGGAAGCTGTCTGTGCCAGGACCAAGCGGCTGCGACCTGCTCTGCAGCTTCATATACACAAAGATGATTCTTGTGATATTATTGACCTATTATGGATACATGGCTAAATTAGGTCAATTACATTGACCTAACAGCAGCATCCCCTCCACTTTTTGAACATGCTGTTAGGGGCAGGGAATGTCCAGCTGATTGGGCCAGCACTGACAGCTTCCTTCTGGGACTGAACCCAAGCTCATCCCTAATCAGGACATACCAAACTGGAGCTTTAGCACTTCAAGTGGCTGCCTGTTTATGCAACAGGAACGCTTTAATAATGTATCAAATTAATTCATTGACCTACTTCATTTTCTATAAAAACAAGGAAAAAAGCATGATACCCTGTCACATTTGCCCCATATATTCATGAGGTACAGACACACAAAAATACACAATTCCCTGAGTCCAGGAAATTAACAAGGACATCAATTAAAAAAGAGGTAGTATAAATCAGGAATTGTAAAGGCAACAGGCACAATTGGCTCTTGAGTAAACAGCTCTGCAAAGGCTCATCTAACATTCAGTCAACATTGAACACATCGGCTGACTAGCATGTTGCTCTCCATCCCCCAGTGTAAATAAGCGTGTATACGGCAAAGAATATCAAGCATCAGTCCCAAATAGGATGTGCTTCATTTAAAAAATGATTGTGTCTATGGGTAAGTATATACAGTAAATTATAGTATTCATACCATAAATAGGACTCCATCTTCATTACACATGTCAGTAGCATTGCAGTCTACTTACATACTTCTACAAATGTGTTGAAACTTACATGACCGTAGCCAACCTTCTAAAGGAATCAATTATTTTAAGAGAATTATTAAATGGATATATGGGTGGTTGAGGTTCTCCACAAATGTCCTGGGGTTTAAGGCCTCTTGTTTTACTCCTGAGTAATGTCCTGAATACTGTTTGAGTAAGGCAGTACTGTTTTACTGAGATACTAGAAGGCACAGCTGTCTGTTTAGACGGCAAATGTTACATAATAATAAGTATTTGTCTGAAACCAACAAGAACATAGAGTAAGTTTTGTTTAACACTTTTGTTTACAGAGGTAGTAGGTATTTCAGGTAGGAAGCCATGCTCTAATCAGCCAATTAACAGTACTGTATTCAAAGTCTAACAGAGACCGTTTCTCCATTTTGCCTTTACAACTCCTTAAGTAAAAACATTCATCACAAAGCATGAAAAATAATAAAAAAACACATTTAGGAAGTATTTCTGATGAAGGGTAAGGGGAGACAAAAAAACACAAATATGGATAAAGCAGCGAAATGGAGTTCATCGTGTGACCAGCTGAGGTAGACATAAATCTAAGGGACTGCTTGACATCCCTTTACAACAAAGATAAATGGCATAAAAAACCTGGAGAGTTTCTAATCCATTCACTATCCAGCAAGCCAACCTTCACAGTCAATAGATTTACTCTACGGAACATTCTGTGGGAGAATTGTGATGTATGGGATGTGAAAAACCAGATTCCACATTCATTTGTTTTGACTCTGTTCATTGTCCTTCGAACAGACACTAATGTTGGACGCATCTGGCTTTAAAGTAATCGTCATCTTTAAAATGTTTTGTGGATCTTGTGAGGTACCGTGAACGAATGTTCCTCAGCAGTAAACACTGGTCAGTTTTTTTAGCGTTTGGTTAAGACAGGGTCCTTTGCACTTTCTTCACTGCTAAATGAATAAGGTGAGGGCAGAGTGGTGCTGATAACAGAGTACAGATTCATTTCATCATTGGATTCATGGGAGTAACGCCCAGAATCGTTGGTCTCGTGGCTTTCCTCACTGTTCTCAGAATGCTCTGTGTCTGCTGCTATGCTCCTTCTTATCTGGAACGAGTCTGGGTGGCCTGGTGGGGTGGAGGATGTGTCTTCTCCCAGCAGCACAGTTGTACCAGGTTGGTATAAACAAGTAGATTTTACAATTCTTGAGTTGGACTATTGAGAAAAAATATCTGGTCAGTGTTGTCACGCAAAATATTCAAATACCTAATACCTATCTGTAAGTAAAAACATTTACCCGTTCCAAGTGATCTTTTTTACGGTCATTAAAAAATAACCATTTTTTCTTCGTGTTTTTTTTCACAACTGGTCCATAGCCATTAATGATGAGATCTGATCCACCCTAGAGTAAAAAACAGGCCTAGCTTTAATTTAAATGTCAGTATTTAAAAAGAATGATGAAAAAAAAAAATCACTATAATTTGCAAATAGTATGGTGTCAACAACTTTTTTTCAGAGCCATTCTCAGATGCATTTGCCTGGCTTTCAACGTATTTGATGCCGTCACACAGTTTTACTGAACTTATAAAATTCATAACGATCATTAGCTGGAGGAATATGGTAATGTAAAGCAAAGACTGTTATGTAACTGCATGGGTTGAAATAATTTATTATTTTAATATCACATTGGTATAGTGATGCACAATGAGATAACAAGTGTCAATGTGACTTTTTCAGGAACTCAAATTTTTTCTCTGAATCTCAAGCAAATATACTTCACATCAAAATTACACACAAAATTAACCATAATAAACCACATTTTTGGATTTAATTTGGGGTTGACAGCATACGTGATCTATAGAACATGTAAAATTTACACAAGTGTATGAAATGTAGTAGGATTACTACAGAGTAGTATGCAGGACTACATCACAGTGTACTTTGGAACAAAGATATGTAAGTACCATCCACCTACCTTTGTATCAAGGATATGATCTGCCTCAACAGCAGAAATTAAGGGATCTGCATTCCCTTCTGGCTGATTCACAGTCTTTTGTTGTTGGCTCTCATGAGAAATTAATGTAGCTGCTTGAGGTATCCGGCCATTTCCTTGAGCAAGTTTTGCAATTGTGGCTTTCCTGTATATATAAAAAAAATATATTATTGGCAATACATCACATTGTACACGCAGACAGTAATGCAGATATCTAGAGATGACTTTAGGTTTGCGGTATTTGACTGGTGTGTCAATGACACCACTTCTCTTTCTTAATGATACACTCACAGTGGCACAACAATGATATATCTTGAAATGCAGATAACCTCTCTACCATATCCATTCAGAGAATACCTTGAAATTATTAAAAAAAATTGTAATTTGTGAGTGGTGGCAGAGCCGAGTGAGTGATTCCGTGTTCACTATGCAGAAGGGCAGCTACTTTGCACAGGATCCAGAAGACTGCAGTGATCACTGTAGTAAAGGGAACTACTATTAATTCTCTGCAATCACAGTGGGTCCTACAGGAGTGGACTATATATATACTTGCATTTGTCCAAGCTGGACCAATGTCACTATGCAATAAAAGCCTTAGCTGGAGTTCAGCTTTAACTTAAACTGAAACTGTAATCAGGCTTGCTTCTACTTTATAAGCTTGTGGGTGGCAAAGGAAAGGCAAGAACAGTGGGAAGCAGCAAATCTATCTGTTCTGACTTAAATGATACAGCGGTAGAACCTTTTGGTGCTCCAGGATTAATTACCACTCTGTTCTTAATCCCTTCACAGTCCGATTGTGCAGAAAGATGTTTAACCACTTCAAGACCAAGCCTATTTCTGACACTTGTTGTTTACAAGTTAAAATATTTTTTTTTGCTAGAAAATTACTTAGAACCCCCAAACATTATATATAATTTTTTAGCAAAGATCCTAGAGAATAAAATGGAGGTCGTTGCAATATTTTATGTCACACGGTATTTGCACAGCGGTCTTTCAGATACAATTTTTTTGGAAAAAATACACTTCACTAAATAAAAAAATAAAAAAAAATTGTACAGTTAGCCCAATTTTTTTGTATATTGTGAAAGATGATGTTAAGTTGAGAAAATAGATACTTAACATGTTACGCTTTAAAATTGAATGCACTCATAGAGGGGCGACAGTACTTAAAAATCTCCATAGGCATTGCTTTAATATTTTTTAACAGTTACCAGTTTAGAGTTACAGAGGAGGTCTTTTGTTAGAATTATTGCTCTCGCTCTTGATTTATGGGCACAACTTAGGTATGCATTTTCTTTGGTGCGTGAGCATGTGGGGACAGGGGTGTTTTCCCCCCTTATTTAATTATTTATTTGTTTATACTTTTCCTTTAACAAAAAAAAAATTCTTATCATTTTTATTAATGTCACAAGGAATGTAAGCAGTGACAGGTAGTGACAGGTACTCTTATGGAGGGATCTGGGGTCTAAAAGACCCCTCCTCTGCACCTCAAAGTATTTAAAATGCCAAAATCATAGTTTTTGAATACCTGGGACTTTTTTTAAATCTGTGTCATTGGCTGCCGAGTAAACCGGAAGTGACGTCGTGACGTCATGACGTCGCTTCAGGGTTACTACTTCGAACGCCTGGTCGAAGGCAATTCTAGCTTTGAATGTGACTCCAGCCAGCTAGCAGACCTGCCGGCTGGTGGCTCAGGTCTACTGGTGGGACAGGAGACCTTGGCGGAAGGTGACAGGAGGGGGGGGGGACATCCCATCCCACTGAAATCTGCCCGTTTGCTCTAAAAAATGTTACCGGGGTGATGCCTATGGCTGCAGGCATCACCCCAGTATAACTACAACATAATTATCTACAGGTACGTGATTTTGCATGAAGTGGTTAAATCCATTGCAAGGTTTGTGTATATCAAGCTATTTATGACCACTCTAATGTTGGCACACACACAATTTTCTACTGATATCAACTACTTTCAGACAGTATCAAACAGATCACTGCAACCCACTAGCATCTTTGCTATATAAATATATCAATATATAACTGTTGCTTTTAGTTTGCCTTGCAAAGAAAAACTGGTTTTGTGCCTAAAATGAAAAAAAGTACTTATAATTGCTAGAAAACTTCTGCCTAGAATAAAGCACAGCAAATGTACAGTGTCTCTGGGAAGGTCACCTCCTGACCCCTATATACTTTACTTATTTGCACTTTCTCACTGTTCCTTGTACCTCCTCAGTCAGTGACACTACTCAGCACTAAGTATGGAGTAGTATGGAGGAGTATGTGAGCTGTTAACCTGGGTGAAGCCTGTGCCTTTTAGTCAATCACTAAGTTCATGAAATGTCACATGACCAGGGGAAAAAAGTCCCTACTCCCCTATGCTGCCAATCTGTAGAGGAGAAAGCAGCTGCAAGGAAGTGCTGGTGCAGTAAGTATATGGAGTTTAGTAATGCCTTTGCAAGACATAATGTCTCCCTGCCCTGCATGGGAAAGGTGACAAAGTTTCTTTAAGACTTGCATAGTCCCATTTGTTTTAGTAGTGTGACTTGCCACATGATCACAAGCTTCTTAAAAGTTATTGAAATGTTTGCCTGAATATTTGTGAATACTAATAAACAGCCCTTTATCATCCAACTTGTATTTCAGGTTTAGAGGCCTTTTAGCAAATATCTGCCCAAATAAACACTTTTCACAAATCCCATAAAGATGACAAATAAAGATGAATATATTTGTTCTAGTTCTTTTAGAGTTTTAATCTAATTCTTTAAATTACAACTGCTACTTTCTAATGAAACACTAGATCTTTCCTAAGACAGCCATATGTTGACAGGGCACCTTAAAACTACAATACGTACCATATAACAGCAAGAAAAAGGCAGTCCCACTCCAGAGTAAAAACTGCCATCTTGCAGCAGATCATTTAATACATTTTGATGGCGGCTTTTATGCTGGAGTACAGCTACCTTTTTCCTTTTTGCTGGTAAGTCTACGGTGTTAAAAGGACCACTTGGTGAGCTGTCATCCAGAGCAGGGATTGTGCAGGCAGGTACAACTGAAGCTGCAACCTTTATTTTATACAATACATATATGTTGATACTATATGTATAACAGACAACATTACAGCTTCAGGTTTTAATTTAACTGGCACAGTAAAAACCTCCAGATGTCATTATGCAACATACTGTATTTGATACATATTACTGTATACTCCTTATTCATCTGAAATACCAACCTGGCTCTGCCACGATTAATCAGAATAAGCACACATATGAGAATACACGTTATTGCAATGCACACTCCAACAACAATTCCCGTCATTGACTTCTGGTCCAGATGGTAGAAACTGGAATAATCTGCAATATAGAAGCCATTTAGAAAGCCTGTCATTGCCTCAGTCTTTGTGAAAAAAAAATCAGAATACGCAAGATCAGCAAAGTACACATCTGTAAAATGCAGTCCCAGTGATTATAATTACACACACCTAACACAGAAAACATGACAAGTAAGCTAAAACCATTGAGCAGATTTATATGCTCACACACTCATGTTTAATAGCTTAGAACCAAAGTCCTCTGGCACTTTCAAGTACAAAATGACAATGGAATAGAAGGTCATGTCCGTACAATATCAGGGTGGTCGCCTTTGTACCTATATGCAATTCTGATTAGGTGGTAGAAGATCAATACATAGACAAACCTGTCACTTACACATAAGAGCACATCAAACCTGGATAAATGGGCACTCTTTATAAATAAGTGGGGAGAGCTGGCTGTATGTTATAGTTATATAGTGATTGTTGCATGGTCGCTGAGCTTCAGTAAGGTTTTAAAGAACTGCCAGCATGCACTACTGACTCCTGACTGTCTCAGAATGGTTGACAGTTTAAAGTGACTCTCTCATGACAAAGTATGCTTGGCCATGTCTGCCTTCAACAATTATGATTTACAAACCTGGAACAAATATGCTTTAAATGAGTATAAAAAAGTGGCAGAATTCTTTATCCCAAAGCTTGTTCCAGGTTAGAGACTTGGAAAGCATTAAAGCCAAAGTATCAGCATGAGAGCCAGGAGAGGACGGAATACATTTCTCATTTTAACGTGATTCTATTGCATTGTGTACACCCAGGAACAGATACATTTTTTTGCTGAATATATTTAATTTATTGTATAAGTATAGTATAACAAAACAAATAGGCACTATAAGTTACCTACTGGTAACTATGCAAATAAACACCAGTGTTTAAAACGGGCCATAAACGGCTCAACTTTTGGACGATTCCTGCTAAATCAGCTAACATTCAGATACCATTCTAGCTGTAGATGGACCTGCAAGCACCACCCAGCTTGACAAAACCACTAAGCAAGTTAGAAAATTATTGGCTCAACAGTCACTGCTTCCAATTGCCAAATACAATAGTCGGTGCTTGAGATTCCTTCACCCATGCTGTTAAGCATAAATGGAGGAATCGCTTGATTTTCTCTCATTCAGACTTTTTATGGCTACTAGCTTTAAAGTGATTCTACGTTCATTTAAAAAAAAATTAAACATCAGCAGCTACAAAAACTGTAGCTGCTGACTTCTAACACTTTATTCTTTATTACATTTTTCAAATACTTTAACAAAATTATTAATACTTCTTATTATGCATATATTATTTTATCTAATATTATTTACATTACCAGTCTTAGACTTATACAATCTGCATACATTAATATAAAATGAAGGGAAAGAGAAAGCATCTAAAAAAGGCAAAGAAATGCAACCGAAGGCTGCAACTATGGCGGCCCATCCCCAGGATCTCCCTTTATCCCCACTTATTTAATTTAATACCTATTCCTTATTTCCCTTATCCCCCCCCCCCCCTTCCCCTACCAGTATCCACATATTTATCTTCTTGTTAAATTTTTATATTTTCCTTCCATCCAGGGTCTCCACATCCTGTCAAACTCCTTAAGGTTGCGTCTCTTTACATAAGCTGCTCTCTCTTTAGAAAGGGTTTAATTTACTGTATCTATCCAGTTTCTTACTGTAGGAGGCACCTTTTGATTGCCATCTCAATGTTATAATTTTCCTGGCTTAAATTTACTCCTCAAAATAGCTACTGTAGTGCTCTTCTTTTCTCCATGCTCTTGCCTATATCCCAGTATGCATACCATAACCTCCTTTTCCAACCTAATTTCAAACGTTTCTTTCAAGATGTTAATCACTCCTTTCCAATACCGGAACAGTTTGGGACATCTCCACATCATATGTAGGAGGTCCCCAGACCCCCAGCACCTAGGGCATCTATCGTTCGGTCTTTTTCCAAACCTAAATAGTCGCTTAGGGGTATAGTATGCTCTGTTCAATAGCATTAGATGCGATATCTTCTGCGAGGGGGAGACCGATACAGAAGGGCTCACCTCTAATATTCTCATCCACTGGTCCTGGGATATTGCTCCTATATCCTATTCCCATTTTACTTTTACTGAGTCTAATTTCTCCTTCCTGTTGGCCTTTTTACTTATCTGCCCGTATATTTCTGAGACCTTTGTTAGGGCCCGTCCAGAGTATATATTGTAAGAGGGGGATTTCTTTCCACTCCAAAGGTTGACTTCTAAATTGGGCTTCCAAAGCATGGCATATCTGCAGGTAAGTATAGAATGTATTCTGAGGAATGTTAAATTCCCTTTTCAGCTGCTGACTTCTAGTTAACAGATATTTACCTGCCCAAGGGTCCAGCACTATCCTCACCCAAGCTGGTTTCTTCTCTGGTCTTTGGTTCCTGGCATGTTAACTGTGGGCAGCCAGCTGTGACTTCTTGCAGTTTCAACAGCTGGCTGTCCACTGTGCTTTGTGAATGGTCCTGCAGCCTTCTGGTGATGTTTCCCAGAAGGTTGAGGGGAGGGGAGAGGAGAACTTCTGCTTGGATTGCCTAGGCGATCCAAGTGGGAGGGGGTACCTGTCAGAACTAGGTACATGCTCCCCCCACCAAAAAAAAAAAAAACACCTTCCAAATATGGCAGAGGAGGGGTGAAGTTTTTCTTTAATAATTTTATAAAGAAAATGTCACAATTACTGTAAACAAAACTGTAGCAACCTGGGTGAGCATACATGTGTCCACTTGCTGTGACACAACACAATAGGGTTGGGTTACTAAAGAAATCAAGGATGTTCACCTTGGGCTCCTGCTCATGGGCCAGCTGAGCCCATTCAGCGCAACCGCCAGCATTATCCCTCTGCCCAGGCAGTCCATGAATGGCTGCATGCTATTGTATTTGTGTATATGATGGCACTATCATAAATATGAGTACAGAATAGGGGCATATGCAACAAGTAGAAGATTTTCTATGCTAGACTGTATGCTGTACTTGGGCTGTCTGAGCAGAGGAAATATGGCGGCAGTTAAGCTGGCCATACATTATACAATTTTCTTACTGAATTAACTTTAGATTTACCTGCAATTGCAAGGGCCTGTGTGGTTGCATACAATTTGAAAGTGTTTAGATTTGACTTCATATTTGTTTTGATAAATCTAAAGTTAAATTGGACAATAACATTATATATGTATGGCTTGCCTTATTCTCCACAGGCATAACTGGCCCATGTGCAAGGGCCCCTAGAAAATAAATGTTTTTACTTTGCAAAGTGAATGACAGTAAAAAAAAAAAAAAAAGTTTACTTTTTTAACTTTGAATACCCAATCATGTGTAAGAAAATTTGAAAAAATAGCTAACACATAATTGGTTGACTAAACACAGCCATATCTTATTTACTCAGCTCAGTGAACATTTAATTTGCAAAGTGAATATTCCCTTTGCTAAATGAAAAGTCTTCACTTTTTAAGTAAATCAACTCCTGTGTTTGAGATAAAGTGAAACAAATCATAGCCTAAACAGTATTTGATTGGCCATGTCTACTGTAAAACATATTTTGTCTTCGTCTGAGCTCCCTATTTAATTATATCTCATTTTTTGTAATGATTTAGGTACTGTATAGTAAAAATGACATCAATAAAACAGGGCAAAATTTAGTATTGCTGAATTGGAACTTTTCCCCAAAAACTGCTGTGGATTGCAAATTCCATGATATATGATTCGTACTTGCACTTACACCCACAAATAAATCACTGTCATTAATTTGTTTATTTTACGTTTATTACAGTGACAGTGTATCACCTCTGTATACAGTTATTGGTATGCTTGAATACTCTCGCTCTGTATGGGGTAATTTGTCTCTGCTGTGCAAACTATGGCAAGGCAGAAACAAAAGCATGTCTGGAAGAATTGCTGCTTCCGAGTAAATAATGAAACTGTTTCATTCTTTTTATTTCCAAACTGACCTTGACTGTTGGCAGAGTTAAAATGCTTTGACTTCATGCTGCTGTGTACCATCTCCTTAGGATGAACATCCAACTCCACTGTGTTAGAAAAGGGTCCTTCTCCCAGTTCATTGGAAGCCGAGATCTTGATCAGGTAGACGTTTCCAGGCAGCAGGTTTTCCAGCAAAGCCATTGTTATCGCTCCTGTAATTTAACATCAAGATTTTAATCATACATGTAGAAAGGATCAACTAAAATTCAGGTGCACTAAACAGACTTAGAGCCCTACCACACAGAAAGCACGCGAGACTCTGTGGTAAAACGCAGATATTTTTAGAGGCGCTTTACCATAGTTTTAGCAGCGCGATTCGGTTTTAACCCCAGCTACTGGCCGAAAAAGGGTTAAAACCACCTGCAAAACGGCGCTGCAGCGGCGCTTTGACGGTTCTGCCCATTGATTTCAATGGGCGGGGCGCTTTAGGAGTGGTGTATTCACCGCTCCTACAGTGCTGCAAAGAAGCTGCTTGCAGGACTTTTTGTAACGCCCTGCCAGCGCAGCGCCCCAGTGTGAAGGCACAAACTGGGATTTCAGCTGAGGCTTTCTTCAGGCACTTTACAGGCACTATTCCTAGCGCTAAACAGCCCGAAAAATGCCTCCAGTGTGAAAGGGGTCTTAATAACAGTGGTGCTCAGTCAGCTGAAAGCTTTCTTCCCCATGACTACTGATGGTCAATTCACTAAGCTATAATGATCACTATTTAACACAACCTGTATTTTCAGCACTGAGAGCCAATGTGTGTTGATAACAACAGTCATGTGTTTGTTATAGTATTCAAAACATGTATTATAGTTCAATTAATTGAGATTATGGAATGAAAAATTGGTGGCCCTTGTCATGTCATTCACTAGGGAGCTGATATAGATACATAAAGCCCGTCTCCAATCTGAAAATTCCTCACTGAAGTGGCTCTGCGTCTGCTCTGCAAGGGTTACCTACTGCTTTAGGTCTAAGGGAGAGTAAAAGCACCTTTACTTACCTGATCCTCCGCTACCCTGGCAGTCTGTGCGCCCTCATGCTCCGGCGGGGGCTGTTTCTTAGTGTTATCATATCCAGTGCATTGCTATGGAGCCTTGTCATCATGACATTAGAACCTTAGAATGCTGGAGCATGGGGAGAAGACGCTGTGGGCTGGTCTAGCAGCATGAAGATAGCAGAGGATTAGGAAAGTAAATCTTCTTCTCTACACCCCCTAGACTAGTGGTTGTCAACTTATGAGCTAAAGGGGAAGGGGCTCAAATGTGACCCCTGACATCACCAAATCACATTGGTGACATCACATTATGTTCAATATATGTAATGCTTGACAGGAATATCAGAAACTGAAGACCTAATAAGAGAAAATAAGGGCAGAGAATGTGGACATGCTACTTTTTTGGCTGGAATATGTTGCAGAAGATAATATGAAACTGGGAACATGTTACATGAGACTAGTAGAGATCAATGCTATTATCCAAATCAATGTTTCTGCTACAGACTGCGGCCTGACGACATCATGTACCAAATGGCCACAGGTTGGGCAACAGGACCCAAGACACAATTGAGCAGTTAACATTTGCAGTGCAGGCATGGCCCCCCTACAAGGGTGTATTTTACATTTTTCCAGAGTTGGGCTTTTAGGGATAACAAAACAGACACAAATAGAAGGTGTCTGGTGCTAATTCCTATGAGTGTTAAAAGAGGCTAAAAATACCATAGGAGGTGTTGGGTCTAGTGTGCATAAAGGTTTAGTAAATCGTGTGCATTCTGTCCAAAATAATATGTACATAATTCATTTGGTGTTTGCTGGCGCTTTAAAGCTGATAAAAAACTGGCCAGACAGAGGATATTTTCTAAGTGCTAACTACAAGTATGTTTGTTGATCTACCACATGGCTAGCTAGGTTCACTTTATACAGAGGGCCTCTACTTCTGCTATACTTGCATTTAAGCCCTACTTATCAAAGTGCTCAGCACCCCACTGCATTCTGTATTGTGAAAGCTTATGTGGCCAATAGGGGCTACCATATTGGATTTTTACATGGTGGGGTAGATCTTAGCTCTAGGTGGGTGAGGCTAAATTCAAAGTCAAGCAGAAGGCAAGAGTTCAATCTGCAAATGGGATCCACTTTGAGAGATTTTCTCTAAATTCCTGGTGTGTCACTTGCATAGGAAGTGACATGGAACTTCTTTTCTAGGACACAGACAGCTATAAAATAACCTGGCAGGGTTATCCCTACTCCCTAACCCAGTGTTTGTAAGCTAATAGGGGCCCCAAATGTGGCTCCTGATATCACCAAAGAGCTGCGCAAAATGCTAAATATATGTAATGCTTGAGAGGACTGTAAGAAACCGCAGTCCTGACAGAAGAAATGAGGTCTGAGAGTGTGGACATGCTACATGCTGGGGATATGCTGCAGAAGACAATATGAAACTGGGAACAAAAGGCTAGTGGAGATCAATGCTATAACCACAATAAATGTTTACATTACAGACTGCTGTGTTCCGAGGGCTGCACATCATATACCAAAGAGCCACATGTAGCCCTTGGTCTGCTGGTTGGGCACCTGGACCCTAAACCTAAAGTAAACTTTTAACTATAAATGTACTGTAATTGTAAAGTTACCATTAGGATTGAGCACCTCCAGGGGGCTAAAAATGATAGATCAGAAGAGCAGGTCAGAGAGTCTCTGCTGCTTGTCTAAATACGATTTATATTAGAAGAAGGATGCAGTGGGTTCTTATCACGTTAAAAGGAAATGCTAGGTTTACTTTTACTTGAAATAGTTAATTTGGGCCAATTTTGGGTTGCTGTAATAGACTGTAGTAGCATCAGCTACATACAGTAAGTGGCACTGTGTATTGTAAGGACTTCCCCTCGCTGCTGGATATAAAGAGAGTCAGTCTTAGTGCATCTCTGCCATTCAGGTAGAGAGATGGGAGGATGACCTTCTGAGCTCCAGCTCAGCCAATCAAAGGAAGCCTTGTATTCATTGTTAAAAATACAAGTCTTCTCCTAAATGGCAGAGATATACTAAGACCAACTCTCTTACTGTATACAACTAACGGTACTTTAGTCTATTACAGCAGCGCCAGACCGCTCAAGCATGGAAATAAAAAACGACTTATAATAAAAGTAAACCTGGAATTCTCTTTTAGCTCTTTAGGGGTCTAATTATGCCAGATTTTGTATCCATGTAATACTGTAGAGCAATAAGGTTTATTGTGGTAGCTATTGAGTAATTCATTAGCTGCTTAGAATCCCTAGTGCTAGAATGTATATGACAGTCATTAATAATTAACTTCTTCTCATTGTCTCACTGTCACAAAACTGCAGTCTTAATTTACAAGGCAGAGAATTTAAACACTCTTTGTGGTTCATCACAAATGACTGCAGTCCTGTATATATATGTGAAGAAACTTATCAGTTATCATAGGAGACGAACATTACACCTCGAACGCCACAGAGGTCAAGTTCCAGCAGTGTAAAGTCCCCCTGTAGACCGCAGTACCTCTGCCGGGTGCAAGTTACATGCATTCATTTAGAGGAGGCCATTAATAATGAACAGCTGAGTCAGGCAGCTAAACGATCTGAAACTCTGTCACCACTACCTTGCAATTATTACTAAAAGCCATGACAATGACACAATTAAGACAAAGCTCGGTGCTTCAAGGACTTTCCATTGCAGTAAAATAAACTGTTTACTTCTGACCAACGGTTTCCAATGTGATTTGCATTGCTGAACTGACCAAATAGGTAACAAAATGTCCAAGCTGCAAGTGAGTGCAACTCAGCCAAAGTCTGCTCAAGGACTTAGGCTGTGTTCACCTGTGTGACCGTGGTTTGCAGCCTGGGGTTCGATGCGTTTCTGTTCACTTGTTCAGGTGTAAATTTTTGCTTGAATTCCCACCGGAACCAGACCTAAAAACGCACAGGACCCTTTTGGAAACCGTACCATGGCCTTGCCAGACCTGTGTTAACCCAGCTCTATTCAGGGCCGGTCACATTCACATGTCCTACGAATTGGATGCAGTTAAAACTGCATCCAATTCGCACATATGTGAACCTGGCCTTAGTGACTGTGCTATATAGATAGTTAACATGGAACTAAACACTTTCACTCAGCAATAACTAATTTTAATCATTATGCTGCTAGCCTTAGTAAATAGATAGAAAGGTATTTTATATTTACTTGTTTCAGGGTGCTTTCACACACGCCTCAAGACGAGGCACAACATCATGCAGCCAGTGTGCACTAAAAATGCAGTTCTTTTTTCCAGCAAAGTCGCCATGTGCTGGCTGTGTGCAGTGCTGGTTGGCTGTGAGCAGTACTTTTTTCCAGAGAAGTCACCATGTGCTGGCTGATAGAGCTTTATGAAATGTCACTGTGTGAAATTTCAATAAAGTTTATTAGGAAAAAAATAAAAAGTGAACAGTGCAATGTGCCAGGTTTGGCACATCAGCGATGCATTCACTGCGACACACGCCAGCTGCTGCACTGTAACTGTGTGACTGTACCCTTAAAGTGTTACTAAACCCACAACAGTAAAATCAGTCTGTACATGCAGTAAAGCATGCTTGTTATACTCACTGTGGAAGCTAATGGGTTAATCCTCTGCATTGTGTAAAAAGGCTGCTTGATCTTATATCGCCAAAACATGTCCGGATATAACAGAGTCTTTGGAGTCAGGCTGCACGTGCTCAGTTTGGTGTGTATGGCTACAGAGATTTTTTTTTCCCTTGGGAGAGTGCATATGATCAGCACAGGACTGTCCAGACAGCCCTGCAGCCTCATAGGACAGCTAAGTGCAGTATGAAAACTCCTCCTACAAGCTTCACCAGGAACTGATAGAAGTCACAAGACTGCTCTATACTGCTGATGAGAAAAGGTATTTAGCAGTTTATATTTACTAAAATAATTGCATTTCCATATGCTGTATACTGTGGGAGACCAGATATAGTGAATGCAGTGGCCTGGGTTTAGTAACACTTTAACCCCTTTTTTTTTTTTACTTTTCTTCAATTGCTTCCTGATTTTTGGCCTTGGCCAAAATGTCATTCCACTCAGGAGTCTTCAGGAGGGGAGGAGGGGCTTTCTCAGCTAAGCACACCCTCCTGCATGTATACCTGAGCTAAGGGCAGATGGATCCATGAAGTAAATGCTACATGAATCATCTGCCCTCACTTAAGATGGCTGCAGCTAGAAATGCTAGAGGGATGTTTTACAAAGTGATTTCTCAACAAAATAAAGCATGGAGACATGGATTGCTTGAATAGTAAAATTAATTCAATAACATTTTCAATTTGAAAAAGTCAGATGCAGTTTACTTTCACTTTAGGGTTGGCAGAACTTGCATGAAAATTTCTGTGTATGGCCAGAATAACCTATTAGAGAAAGAACCAAGTACAGAACAGTGGTTGTCATGCATAATGCTGCAGTTAAACGATAAAGCTATTTGATCATTCAATGGCTTCATTTTCTGACTGCAATGCACGAGGCTTTTAAATTGTGACCTCCAGAGTCATGCTTTTTGTGCAGCCTGTAGTAATCAAAGGAGTAACGGAAAACTTCATAAAGCGAGAACTGTCCATAGCGCTAATCAAATTGTGTTATGGAGTGTTAGGTGAGCAGAGAACTCTCAGCAGCAGCTGTGTCTTGTCCTTTGTGACATAACCTTTGCTATAATGTGCCTGTGCGTTATAAAGCTGTCATGGGGTTTGGATACTTCACAGACTTTCAGACTATAAAACACTGATCAAAATACAGCTATGGAGATTGCTAGAGACTGCGAGTCTGATTGACTTCCAAGGGGAAGTTCTATCCAAGGCTTCCCATGCATAACCTCTACATGAAAAAAAAAAGAAACATCTGCAGGAGCCTCCAGGGTGTTGTGGTCAGTGCAACTCCAAGTGCAAGTCCATTAACTCATGAATTAATTCAATGTTTCAACATTAATGACTTTTAAATACTTTCCAGTCAGGCCAAACATATTATTTACTAACTGGCATCAAAAACATCTCAGTAAGCTAAACTTCTCTGTATGAGACAAATCTTTACTAATTCATCAATATATTTTATGAATTGTATAAAGGAAGAAGTAATCTAGTGATGCAGAAAACTTACAACCTCAATAGCTAAAAGAGACATATGGGTAAAGCTTTTTTGATCATACTTCTCTTTCGGGTCACAGGAGTGCACTTGTGTTAAAGCCTGTTGTAGGTTAATGTCCTGGCTCTGGAAGGATTCTGACAATAATGTTGGGATCCACCCAGATCCCCGACCAGTAGCTGGCTCAGACTCTTAGTGCATGACTGAGAGCCAAGAGCCAGCTGCCCATGCCTTCTCCACAGCCTGGTACTCCAGTGAGCACTGAAGGAACAGAGCAGAGAGCGGTGACGAGCAGAATGAGAACTGAGCAATCAGCCGTGATGTGAATTCTCAGTTCTCAGGCTTAGAGTCGGCAGGGAGGTGAGTATGTATGTATGTATGTTTTTTTTTAAATCCCACATGTCCCCCTAAGACCCCATTTACACAACCATTCCAATGGGATCTACTGTAGCTGTTTTTCAGATGGATCTGAATGAAAACTGAATGTTAGTCTATAGACAGGTGGATGTAAATGGATGCACATCTGTTTACATCCATAAAAAAAATAAAAAATAAAGGATTGCATCCTTTTCTGGTATATTAGATAAACACATGGCAAATTGAAGGTATAGTGATAAATGGGGGCATATTTATTTACATCTACATGCCCATAGACCTAACATGGGTGCGGTAAAAGAGAAGTATCGGTTTCCAGAAAAAATAATCTTATACTCACCTAGGTGGATGCAGCATTTGTCACCTGCCACTGCTGCACTGAGAACTTAGCAATCAAACACCGATGATTGCTCAGTTCTCCTCTCCACTCTGAACAGAGAGCGGTGACTGCCAGTCACCAGCTCTCTGCTCTGTCCCTCCAGTGTTCACTTGAGCGCTGGGCTGCAGAGGGGATGCGAGCAGCTGGCTCAGTCTCCCAGCGGCTTGCTGAGAGGCTGAGCCAGTTCCTGGCCCAGGCATCTGGGTGGATCCTGACTGTACAGTTGGGGTTGATCCAGAGCCTGGACCAGCTGAGTGATGTCAACCGACAGAGGACTTTACCCTGCTGTCAGCTGAAAACAGATGACAGGAGTGCAGAAAAAACTGCACTCCTGTGATCCATGGGAGTAGTAGTACCAAAAAAGCTTTGGCCATACCTTTCCTTCCTCACTTTTCCTTTCCTTTAAGCTCTGTTAAAACTGAACAGATGTCACAAAAGTAACACCCATTCCATTTGGCTCCAATTTAGCAAGGGATCTATTCATGTGTGAAAGGATCCTTAAAATTAGTCAAAGGGAATCACTTGAATGCAAATCCTTCTGCATTAATCAACATGGTACAGACTCTACTACTGCTACTTCACCAGTCCTAAATTATTGGAAGTAATCATTAAACAGTAGTGCTACTGTAATGAATTACCCCACAGACATTAGAAAATCATACTAATAGATATAGACAATACTGAAAACGCATGAAGGCCTTGAAAACAACCAACAGGCCAAAAATGAAGCCGGTATATTACCATCGCGATGTATATTCTGCCACTTGTCGGCAGCACTGTCTTTGCTGGATGCATAGAATATTGTGTATCGGGTGACAGATGAATCCATATCCTCCGGGGGTTTCCAAGACACCAAAGCTGTGTTTTCCTCAATCAGTGTCACCTTCACACCTACTGGTGGGCTTCTGGGGGCTGCATCAAGACAGCAATATACAAAGGTGTTATTAGTAAAACAAAGAGGAAGCCAATACCAATAACCTGCATTTTTCATCACAATATACACATTTTCCCGAACACATGAAATCGCTTTGCAGATGCTTTGGGTGTAACATTCATTTTGCACAGGTCAGAGCACCTGAGATGATGTGCAGCATGCTTTTTCCACATGATATATTATTCTTTAGAGAGCTCACGTTTTTGTTAAAAATGGCATGTTTCCTGTAGGGATCCCTATGAAGATGCTTTACCTTCACTGAAGAGTTATGATTTACGTGACTTTCACAATAATGACCTGAATGTTAGAAAGTTTCTATAGATATTAAAGTGTAATGGTCCATACTACGAATTGGCCATGTATAGCTAATACTTTTTTTGGGCTTTAGATGACATTACAGAAGTGCTATCACCTATGTTTTATTGCTGTGCCCCCCCCCCCCCCCCCCCCCCAGCAGGGGAGGTTTACCCTCTCTGTGGACTTAATTCATTAACCCCTTCAATACCAGCCACTTATACACCTTCATGCCCAGGCCAACTGTCACTGTTTAAATGACAATTACGCACTCATGCTACACTGTACCCAAACAGAATTTTTAGAATTTTGTTCCCACAAATAAAACTTTCTTTTGGCGGTATTTGATCACCTCTGTTTTTATTTTTTGCTAAACAAATAAAAAAATATAGAAAATGTTGAAAAAAATGAAAGTTTTGCTTTTGTTTCTGTTATAAAATGTTGTAAACAAGTAAATTTTCTCCTTCACTGATGGGCACTGATAAGGCGACACTGAAGGGCACTGATAAAGTGTTGCAGATGAGGTGGCACTAACGAGTGGGCACTGATATGCGGCACTGATGGGTGGCACTGATATGCAGCACTGATGGGCATTGATAGGCGGCACTGATGGGCATTCATAGGTGGCACTGGTGGGCAAAGCTCCTGCTGTGAATGGACCCAGTGGGAGCCAATCAGCGGGTATGGTGGCCATGGTGGCTGCCGGCCACTAGCGATCATCCAGAGGAGAGACAGAACGGTGGTCTGCCTATGTAAACAAGGCAGACCGTCATTCTGTGAGGGAGGAAAATGGAGATCTTGTGTTTCTGCTAAGCAGAAACACGGATCTCTGTTTTCCTCCAGTGTCAGCATTCCCCCCACAGTTAGAAAGCACTCCCTAGAACAGTGATGGTGAACCTTGGCACCCCAGATGTTTTGGAACTACATTTCCCATGCTGCTCCACTACACTGCAGAGTGCATGAGCATCATGGGAAATGTAGTTTCAAAATATCTGGAGTGCCAAGGTTCGCCATCACTGCCCTAGGAGCACTTTGAGCGCCCCTGATGTTAACCCCTTCCATGCCAGTGTAATTTATACAGTGACATTGCATTTTTTTTTAACACTTATCACTGTGTTGGTGTCACTGGTCACCAAAAAAATTGTCACTTAGCGTCAGAATTGTCCGCCGCAATGTCGCAGTCCCACTAAAAACCGCTGATCACCACCATTACTAGTAAAAACAATAACAAAAATAAAAAAAGTCCATAAAAATATCCCATAGTTTGTATAACTTTTGCGCAAACCAATCAATATATGCTTATTGGGATTTCTTTCCCAAAAATATGTAGCAGAACTACATATTTGCCTACATTTATGAAGAAATTCCATTTTTTTTTATTGGATGTATGTTTTATAGCAGAAAGTAAAAAAGAATGTTTTTTCTTTTTCAAAGTTGTCTTTTTTTTGTTTATAGCACAAAAAATAGAAGCCGCAGAGGTGATCAAATACCACCAGGAGAAAGCTCTATTTGTGGGAAAAAAGGACATATATTTTGTTTGGGTACAGCATCGCACAACTGCGCAATTTTCAGTTAAAGCAACGCAGTGCCGTATCACAAAAATGGCCTGGTCAGGAAGAGGGTTAAAGTGTGGAAAAACTGTATTTATATATATGTGTGTGATTTTTAAGACTATTTTCATTCAGTATTTGACATTTATAAAGATATTTTGTATTTACTTAATTTAACGTGTGTCCTGTGAAAGCAGGATCCCATTAATCGTCTTTTTTCTTTTGCATGAATACATATGCTAAAGACACTGCACTGATTTAACCGCTTGATATACGTCGACAGAAGGGCTTTTACAGGCAGAATTACGTACCTGTACGGTGCCCTTTGAGAGGCAGCCAGAGGGCGCGTGTGCCGGCGTGTGCCCGTGACAAGCTCCGTGAGTTCGGTCACGGGTCTTGCGGAGTCGATCGCCGCAGGGATGCCTGCGACCGCCTCACGGGCTGGAAGAATGGGGAGATGCTAATGTAAACAAGCATCTCCCCATTCTGCCTAGTGACAATGTCACTGATCTCTGCTCCCTGTGATCGGAGCAGAGATCAGTGACGTGCCACACACAGCCACGCCTCCCCACAGCTAGAAACACACCCCAGGACACACTTAACCCCCACACTGCCACTTAGTGGTTAACCCCTTCACTGCCAATGTCATTTACATAGGAATCAGTACATTTGTATAGCAGTGATTGCTGTATAAATGACAATGGTCCCAAAAATGTGTAAAAAATGTCCAATGTGTGCGCCATAATGTCGCAGTCAAAATAAATCGCTACTTTTAAAAAAAAATATATAAAAATGCCATAAAACTATCCACTATTTTGTAAAAGCTATAACTTTTGCGCAAACCAAATACTACAAAAATAAAGCTCTATTTGTGGGAAAAAAAAGCACGTCAATTTTGTTTGGGAGACACGTCGCACGACCGCGCAATTGTCAGTTAAAGCGACGCAGTGCCGAATCGCAAAAAGTGCTCTGGTCAGGAAGGGGGTAAATTCTTCCGGGACTGAAGTGGTTAATGAGTTAGTATATTTCTACAGTAGAGCTGCACGATATTTAGTTAAAGAATCTAAATCGCAATTCAACCCCCTCACGATCTTAAAAAAGTATTTCCTCGATTCAGTGCAAAGAGTTCTCTGCTTACTGATGACAGCTGTCAAAAAAAAAAAAAAGGCAGCCTGCCCAGTTTTATCACAACATCGCTTAGAAGGTGACAACTATAATCATTGTAACATTTAGTTATTTTAGAATAGATCAAAGGGATGAACTTCTCTCTGTAAATGAGGGCAGTTTAACCACTTAAAGACTAATGCCCCGTACACACGATTGGACTTTCCGACAACAAAACCGTGTGGTTTTTGTTTGAAGGTTGTTGGCTCCAACTTGTCTTGCATATACACTTTCACACAAATGTTGGCCAACAATTACGAACATAGTGACGTACAAGACGTACGTGATATCTCTGTTGCGAACGCTAGTTTTACAAGACCGAGGGGTTCTGGCTAGTACTTGATTCCCAGCATGCGTGGACTTTTTGTCCGAAGGACTTGTGTACACACAATCGGAAGGTCCGACAACAAACATTTGTTGGCAGAAAATTTGAGAACCTGCTAGCCAACATTTGTTGGCGGAAAGTGCAACAACAAATGTCCGATGGAGCATACCCATAGCCAACATTTCCCGTTGGAAAGTCTGATCGTGTATACGCGGCATAAGCCTTTTTCTGACACTACACGTTAAAATCAATCAGTATTTTTTGCTAGAAAATGACTTAGAACCCCCAAACATTATATATATATATATATTTTTTTTTAGCAGAGAAGAATAAAATTTTATGTCACAAAGTATTTGTGCAGCGGTCTTTCAAACACAATTTGTTTTGGAAAAAATACACTTTAATGAATTAAAACAAAAAAAAAAACAGTAAAGTTAGCCCAATTTTTTTGTATAATGTGAAAGATGATGTTATGCTGCGAAAATCGTGATCTTTATTCTAAGCAAAAAAATAGTGATTCTCATTTTATCCAGAATCCTGTAGCTCTACAGTTTAAACTATATTACCTCTTTATTAGAAATAAAACCTGAAGGGCTTCTAATCCTTCTCCGCTGTATCCATCCCATATTATGTCATGAGGTAAAATACCACATGGTTTTATAAGTAAAATACCTCACATTTTGATGAAATAATTGATGCTTTATTTTTAGTAGTGTTTTTTTATTTTGTGAATAAATGGGCCAGAAGTCGGATGATTCCCGCTGAGCTAGTCGATTTTGTATGATTTTCACCCTGTGTGTGCAAGGCTTTCACTAATAGCATGCATTATATAACCAATATACATTTATTATTGTGCGCTAGACTGTATCATCATATTACAATAGGTTTTAGATTCTACTTACACAGGCAACAAAAAACACACTGTCTGTATAAGTGTATTTAATGCTACACAGCGTGAATCATAGTTATGAATACATCAAATGTGAGAGCCTCACCCTCGCCTACAGAAGTCACACATCACACAAAGCCATATGGGCTACACTACCGTTCACAATAACTGTCCTGAGCCTTTGCTGCACCCTGTGTACAGTATCTGAGGGACTATTAGCATTCAATACACTGTAAAAGTAAACGGCTTTGATAATTCTTACCTTCTGGGAGGGTAGAATGGTAAACCACAGGGCTCCAGGGACTCGACAACTGGTCCACATGCAACCGTACAGCAAATTCATACTTAGTATTCCCTTCAAGGTCTTGAACTAAAATATGAGGTTCTGTCCTGCAGAGATGCATACAATACAATACAGAGCACTGTCATTGGATGTCATGGAAGGAATTATATTGTCAGGCTCAACTTGGATGGAAAAAATGAATACAAATTCCAAATAATAATACTACTAGTACTGTCCACATATGATTATTCAGCACTACATAGGTGCAGATTTAAGGCATTTGTTACCCCAACATTTCATATTCCTGATATGTGCCTGCTGTATTATTTATTTACTTGTACGATATGTGCATGCTGTACCATGTACATGTATGATATGTGCCTGCTGTATTATTTATTTACTTGTATGATATGTGCATGCTGTACCATGTACCTGTATGATATGTGCCTGCTGTATTATTTATTTACGTGTATGATATGTGCCTGCTGTATCATGTACTTGTATGATATGTGCCTGCTGTATCATGTACTTGTATGATATGTGCCTGCTGTACTATGTATGTGTATGATATGTGCCTGGTGTACTATGTACTTGTATAATATGTGCCTGCTGTATCATGTACTTGTATGATATGTGCCTGCTGTACTATGTATGTGTATGATATGTGCCTGCTGTACTTTGTATGTGTATGATATGTGCCTGCTGTACTATGTACTTGTATGATATGTGCCTGCTGTACTTTGTATGTGTATGATATCTGCCTGCTGTACTATGTACTTGTATGATATGTGCCTGATGTACCGTGTACATGTATGATATGTGCCTGCTGTACTAAATACTTGTATGATATGTGCCTGCTATACCATGTACTTGTATGATATGTGCCTGCTGTACCATATTCTTGTATGATATGTGCCTGCTGTACTATGTACTTGTATGATATGTGCCTGCTGTACCATGTTTTTGTATGATATGTGCCTGCTGTACCATGTTTTTGTATGATATGTGCCTGCTGTACCATGTACTTGTATGATATGTGCCTGCTGTACCATGTACTTGTATGATATGTGCCTGCTGTACTATGTACTTGTATGATATGTGCCTGCCGTACTATGTATGTGTATGATATGTGCCTGCTGTACTATAAACGTGTATGATGTGTCTGATGTTCCATGTACTTGTATGATATGTGCCTGCTGTACCATGTTTTTGTATGATATGTGCCTGCTGTACCATGTACTTGTATGATATGTGCCTGCTGTACCGTGTGCATGTATGATATGTGTCTACTGTACCATGTACATATATGATATGTGCCTGCTGTACCATGTACATGTATGATATGTGCCTGATGTACCATGTACTTGTATGATATATGCAGCACAAGAAAACACTGCTCTAAGCAGTGTAGCTGTTATAAGGATAGTAAACGGCACATCCAGTCCAGGTGCTCTGTCTCAGGACGTCTGTTCAGCATCCCAGACAAAAACAATGAAATCAAGACATCAAGGAGACAGAACAAATTAAGTCTTGATAATCTTTATTCCAATATGACCATGTACAACAACGGTGGAGGCTAACCTGTTTTGGAAGAAGCCTTGTTCACAGCACAGAATAAAGACTATCAAGACTTAACTTCCAGAAGTGCCGGCTCCTTTATGCCTTGATTTCACTTGTATGATATGTGCCTGCTGTACCATGTTCTTGTATATGTGCCTGCTGTACTAAATACTTCTATGATATGTGCCTGCTGTACCATGTACTTGTATGATATGTGCCTGCTGTACCATGTACTTGTATGATATGTGCCTGCTGTACCATGTACTTGTATGATATGTGCCTGCTGTACCATGTTCTTATATATGTGCCTGCTGTACTAAATACTTGTATGATATGTGCCTGCTGTACCATGTTCTTGTATATGTGCCTGCTGTACTAAATACTTGTATGATATGTGCCTGCTGTACTAAATACTTGTATGATATGTGCCTGCTGTACTAAATACTTGTATATGTGCCTGCTGTACTAAATACTTGTATATGTGCCTGCTGTACTAAATACTTGTATGATATGTGCCTGCTGTACTAAATACTTGTATATGTGCCTGCTGTACCATGTTCTTGTATGATATGTGCCTGCTGTACCATGTACTTGTATGATATGTGCCCGCTGTACCATGTACTTGTATGATATGTGCCCGCTGTACCATGTACTTGTATGATATGTGCCTGCTGTACTATGTACTTGTATGATATGTGCCTGCTGTACCATGTACTTGTATGATATGTGCCTGCTGTACCATGTACTTGTATGATATGTGCCTGCTGTACCATGTACTTGTATGATATGTGCCTGCTGTACCATGTACTTGTATGAGAAAGTATTCTGTTCTCTTTGTATTACTTCCTTTGTGTGAAATCCCTGGTGTTCCTGCTTTCTCCTTGCTTTCCTATTAAAAACTGACCACAATAAGCAGGACAGTACAGCGTGGTCAGTCCCCCAGCCTGCTCTCCTCCAATGATCAGACTTGTCCTGACACACCCCCGGCTGCACAGCCATTCACTGGGAATCTCAGTGTGCTGCTCCTACTTTTTCTCCCCCTCAGCTCTTATGCAGCTGAGAACAGATAAATTGTGAAAAAGGGAAAATATTTGTTTATAATGTTTTTTTTATATATATATCTATACAAAAATATTTTGCATTTCATTTCTATTTTAAACTGAATGGGTTGTTTTACAAGGTGATCATCTACAATCACTTAAAATTTGCTGCTCTTTCACCATTAAATCTTTTAGAACGTTTGGGAATTTCATTCTGCAGGTCAAGCATCAATGGTCTTTTCTTTACTATTCTCAATTTTTATAAGCCGGCAAATGTGGCTCACTGAATATTCACTGAGGACCTTTACCCAGCAAATACACCATTGTAAAGTTACAAATTTGATTTTAGATACCCTCATGTATTCAGAACACAGGCAGACCTATTTATTATAATTCAAAATGTAGTTACTATATAGCTGTTAACAATAACTAAGCCTTATATGTTGTGTGTACAAAACAGAGCCTTGGGGTCTTTTTTAGGAAAAAATTCCTCTCCTTTACCCGTCAAGTCCAATGTCCACCATTTACAGGTTTGATGAACGGGCTAAAATATATTTATGAAAGAATATACTACTTAATTCAAAAACAGTGATGTAGGGTATGTAAATGCCATTAGTGACAATGTGAATTTAACTACCTTATAAACAATCCGGTTAGAAATATTAAATGCTAAGGTTGGCCATAGATGATACAATTTTCTTTTCTTCCACCATGGGTAGAAGGAAAAAAATAAAAGCGTTCAATGCTTTCTGCTGCGCTATCGTATTCTTCCACCGGGAGGCGTGGGGAGCATTCCTGTCTGGCAGAATACAATGCTTACTGCTAGGGGCTATAACCACTGGCAGTAACTGCATTTAGAAAAATCTGACATGCTAAACCCAAATATGAAAATTTGCATTTGTTTTCTTTTTTTAGACTTTTTTTTCCTTTATTTTCTTTTTATTCTCCCTTATTTTCCTTCATTTTCACCTGGTGATCTGGCTAGTAAGTGTTATTTTTCAACTTTGTTTAACAGACCAAGCAGTCCAGCAAAAGTGGCAGAGGTAGGGATAAATCATTTAACACTGACAGGGGTGCTTACAATGGTCAGATTTAATTTATTTATGTACAACCTTTATTCCAGAAGGAAACAAAGGGGTTTTTATAAGTCCTTAAAGTGATTGCAAAGTCTTTTTTTTTTTTTTAATAACAAACATGTTATACTTACCTCCTATGTGCAGTGGTTTTGCACGGGGCAGCCCGGATCCTCCCCTTCTCAGGTGTCTCTTCTGTGCTCCTGGCCCCTCCCACCTGTTGAGTGCTCCCACAGCAAGCAGTTTGCTATGGGGGCACCTGAACCAAGCTGCAGCTCCCTGTATCCCCATTCAGACATGGAGTTGCCATTCGATCCTGCCCTTCTCTCTCCTGATTGGCTAACTGACTTTGATTGACAGCCGCGGGAACCAATGGCGCTGCTGCTGTCTCTCAATGGCACTGCTGCTTCTGCACACAGAAGGCTTTTTATCTTAATGAATAAAATGCATTAAGATAAAAAAAACCTTCTGGTTTTACAACTCTTTTAAATAGTGTTATCTGGAGTTCAGCTTTAATGTCATCAAGTCCATCTAAATCTGCTGCAACATCTTATGCGGCGTACACACGATCGTAATTCCGGCCAGAAAAAGGCTGACAAGAGCTTTTCATCTGAAAATGCGACCGTGTGTATGCTCCATCGGAAATTTAGCTGTCGGAATTCCAGCCAAAAATTGATAGCATGTTCTCAATTTTCCAGACGGAAAAACTTTCTATTGGTAATTCCGATCATGTGTATGCAATTCCGACACGGCAAAAATCACGCATGCTCAGATTCGACTATGAGACAGAAGCTATTGGCTACTGGCTATTGAACTTCCTTTTTCTAGTCCTGTCGTACGTTTTGCACGTCACCGCATTCTAAACGATCGGAATTTGGTGTGACCGTGTGTAGACAAGACAGCTTGAGCGTAATTCCTTCGGAATTCCGTTGAGAAAATCATCAGAGCTTCTTCCGACGAGAATTCCAATCGTGTGTACGCGGCATAACACTACCCGCTCCCCAGATTGACAATGCTGCTGTCCAAAGGTGGCCCCTTTGCTCCTCCATGCAGAGTTGGGACACTCTAAGACAAAAGTGTTACTGGCCAGATTACTAGGTGAAAATAAAGGAAAAAACCATGTTGCTTGCACTGCACTGCCTTTAATGATCTGCATGCGGGTGCCAACGTATTGTTAACCGAACCCCAAAATGCAGAGCATTTGCAGGCACCAAATTGCATGGTAGTGTGGTATCATGTGGTTTGGTGCTCTACATCTTTAAAAGTACTTTTAACATGGTTTGGTGCTTTTTGCAGCCCATTCAAAAGCACTGCATAGGAATGCATATGTTCTTGTGCAATCCCAGTGTGAGCCAGCCCTAGAATAAGAAAACAAATGCAGCCAATAAATGTATGGATTGATAAACTACAATATATTATATTTCTGTTTATTGGTTTAATACTGCTTTTATTGTTGTTAATGTTTATTCAGATGCTTTTGCAAGTTTTTTTCTAATCGTTATTGAAGAAAAATTGCTTATTATATTTTCTATAGAAGCAAATTCTGCTATCCCTCAGGTAAACCAGTGTTGAAATCAGCCTGCTATAGTTCAGTTAAGCTCATTGCTCTGGTGACCTTCCTGTTAATGAGTTTGTTCAAAGGTGAAAATGTCAATGAATTTTTCTACAGAGCTACAAAGTTGCATAAGACTGTACGTACGTTTGGAGGTAGAGTACTAAAGATGCATTCTGTAGTCCGACGGGATTACAACGCACAGTGTAGTTGACGGATTGGCCAGAGGAGAATGCTGGCCGTCCCCAATAAAGGTAGATAGTAGATGAGCTATTGGCTTTTGCATACAGGTGATGAGGTGGTGGAGGAGGAGGAGCTATGCGATCTGGGACAGCTGTATTAAAAGAAAGAAGAACAATTATACTTGTACAATTACTGAAGCTCCTGCAACTCATATATGTGTTGTTAAAGCTTTCCGCCAGCAGGACGTCTATGAACGTCCTCCTGGAGGCAAGTGGTTAAAGTAGTTCTAATGGCAGACCTTTTTTTTTACTGTAATGCATTCTATGCATTAAGGTAAAACATCTTCTGGGTGCAGATCCCCCCCAGCCCTACCCATATACTTACCTGAGCTGTATCTTGATCCGGTGCTGTGCACAAGAGTAGTGTCTCTCCCAGGTCTCTCTCTCCTCATTGGCTCACAGCAGCGGGAGCCATTGAGGAAAGAGTGGGGGGTGGGGCTGAGCTGGGCTCTGTGTGAATGAACAATGTCCTGTAGTGGGTGCACTGACAGTGTGAAGCATCCAGTTGTGAGGTAGCCAGTCAGGCTACCTGAAGAGACTGCCTGTTCCAGGACATTTCATTTGGGCCCTGACCACAGGATTGGTGAGTGGGCACTTGCCCATTTGCAGGAAACAAAGACACTGCATGTAAACAGTGTTGTTATTACTTTGCCCACACTTGCTGAAACCTGGGTCACATGGATGCCCTGTTAAGAAATCTCAGTGTCTGTCCTGTTATGTAGACACTGCCAACATATTGGCCTTACACTATACCCAATAGGAGTTCAAAATGCACCAACTGTGGCTAGTCAAAGACTCAAGGCCTTCTTCTTCAAAGGGACTGAAGATATTGTGGCCATATGGTAACGTATACATAGCTAGGGCTCAGTATATGTGATGCATGACCAGGGTAGTCTCTCTTAGGAGTTAGGCCATTGAACACTGACCAAAGTGCAGTGTTTATTGTTTGTGGGCCTGTGGTGTCAGGGGACAGAAGAGAGAGGTCCGACATAAAAGAGGGTCATTCCTCTGCTCTCCTCGTGCCTGGACTCATAGAGTCCAATTCAAGTAAAGTGATAACCAATCTGTATAGAGTTTGGCATTTGTGATCTGTTATTATTTAAGAGTTTGACTCTGCTTTTAGGGTTAATTGCCATTGAGGAATTCCCTGAAAGCAGCCTGACAGTAACATTGAGTTATTTTGCTCTTGATCCTCAGTCATTGCTATACAGTTAATTTAGTTAAAGCGGAGTTTCACTCGGTTTTGTGTTTATTAAAAATCAGAAGCTACAAAAAGTGTAGCTGCTGACTTTTAATAAACAGAGACTCACCTGTCCCACAGTCCAACGATGCGGCCGTCCGAACCCTCGGTTCTTTCTGGCGCCAACATCAGAAGCATGGACACCCAGCTGTGACAGCTTGTGGCTTCACAGCCGGGTGTGCACTGCACATGCGTGAGGGCAGGAAGTGAAGGGAAGATTCCCTAATGCCGCGTACACACGATCAAACAATCGAGTGGAAAAGTCCGGCAAACTCAAGTCCGCCGGACAATCCCCCCATGTGTAGCCTCCGGCATACTTTTTTTTACACAAGGTGCTTTGGGGTGGGCCCCCGTTCCCCAAGGCACCCCCCATGTTGAGGGCACGCGGCCTGGTACGGCTCGGAGGGGGGGCGCGCTCGCTCGTCCCCCCCTTTCCTGGCTGGCCGGGTAGCGTGCTCGGACAAGGGTCTGATGTGGACCCGGGGGGGACCCCCACGCCGATTTTTTTCGGCGTTGGGGTTCCCCTTTATGTCCATACCAGGTGGCAGGCCTGCGACGTCTCCTTCACGGGCCCCGCCTACCTGGAGACGCGCTCAAAATGAGCTGACTTTCCTCCGCGTGTGTGGGCGAGTCCGTTCATTTCAAAAGTAGGGCGGATAGTACGGCGGACTTAGTACGGCGGACTTAGTACGGCGGATTTAGTACGCCGTATTAGTCCGCTGAAAAAGTGCCGTGTGTGGGCAAGTAGCCCGTTCGGAAAGTCCGATGGACAGTCTGGCGGGAAGTCCACCAGACTAAGTCCGTCGGATAGTCGGCTATGTGTGTACGCGGCATAATAAGACAAAGATGATGAAAAACCCTAATAGTGGTTTTAACCTTGCCCATCTCTATACAATTTTTTTTTTTTTAGTTTTGGCTTTAGATACTTTAAATTGCAACATGAATGATTTAATGAACATAAGGTAACAGTGGTATTTGAATAATTTTTCAGATCTAAGACTTATACTTAATTGTTTTACTTACAGACACAAACAGGAGTGCTGACAGTCTGGTCAGCTTGATAGCCTTCATCCAAATTGTTATAGGCAAGTAACCTTACTTGATATTTTCTTCTGGGATCTAATGAGAGAACACAAAGACAACTGAGTAAAATGTGCTTTCAAGCATACCTTATGCAATACTGTAAGTATTAAAGGGTTAGTACATACATTAGTAATTATTTCAGTTTCATCTGAGGTATTGTGGGCTGAAATAATCACAGATTATTTTTCTGTACTCCAACAGCAAGAGCTTCTTTTTTTTCCATCTACCTTGAGGTTTTAGCTGTTCCTGCCTACCTAGGGGTGTTCCCATTCTTCCTTCCTAATCAATGAAATCAATTACAAATTCAGCTGGGTGGCTGAGCCCATAACATAGACATGTTGGTAGGACCGGATCTGGCTAGTAAAGAAATCTTGCCAGTTGAGAACCCAATACAGTGAGGGAAAAAGGTATGTGATCCCCTGCTGATTTTGTATGTTTGCCCACTGACAAAGAAATGATCACTTTATAATTTTAATGGCAGGTATATTTTAACAGTGAGAGACAGAATAACAAAAAAAATATCCAGAAAAACGCATTTAAAAAAAGTTATAAATTGATTTGCATTGTAATGAGTGAAATAAGTATTTCGCAAAACATGACTTAGTACTTGGTGGCAAAACTTTTGTTGGCAATCACAGAGGTCAGACGTTTCTAGCGGTTGGCCACCAGGTTTGCACACATCTCTGGAGGGATTTTGTTCCACTCCTCTTTGCAGATCCTCTCCAAGTCATTAAGATTGCGCGGCTGACGTTTGGTAACTCGAACCTTCAGCTCCCTCCATATATTTTCTCTTTGGGATTAAGGTCTGGAGACTGGGTAGGCCCTTCCAGGACCTTATGGTGCTTTTTCTTGAGCCACTCCTTTGTTGCCTTGGCTGTGTGTTTTGGGTCATTGTCATGCTGTAATACCCAACCACCCCTTATTTTCAATGGCCTGGCAGAGGGAAGGAGGCTCTCACCCAAGATTTGATGGTACATGGACCCGTCCATTGTCCCTTTGATGTGGTGAAGTTGTCCTGTCCCCTTAGCAGGAAAACACCCCCAAAGCAAAATGTTTCCACCGCCATGTTTGACGGTGGGGATGGTGTTTTTGGGATCATAGACAGAATTCCTCCTCCCCAAACACAGCGAGTTGAGTTGATGCCAAAAAGTATGATTTTGGTCTCATCTGACCATAACACTTTCACCCAGTTCTCCTCTGACTCATTCAGATGTTCATTAGAAAACTTCAGACAGGCCTGTACATGTGCTCTCTTGAGCAGGAGGACCTTGTGGGTGCTGCAGGATTTCAGTCCTTCAGGACGTAATGTGTTACCAATTGTTTTTTTGGTGACTATGGTCCCATTTCTTTGTCAGTGGGCAAATGTAAAAAATCAGCAGGGGATCAAATACTTTTTTCCTCTCACTGTATCTACAAGTCCCAAAACAATGGCATTAAAATGTCAGTTTTAAATGCACTCACCCTTTAATATTATTGTACATTGCACAAGTCCATGCAAACTTTATAAAGATCCATCACAAAAGGCAGACTGAAAGGATTTTCATAATTTACTAGCAAAACAGCACTTTCTGTCTATTTTAAACCAACATGAGTTATACCTTTCAGTTTCAATTGCACGTTTCCACCTGCAAAGCTTTATATTTGTTACGCAAGGTTTTTTTTAATAAATATATTGCACCATAATGTAGCAGAGCACATACAACACATACACATCAGTCACAGTCCTACATCCCCCTAAATCCTCATATACACATATGGGCAAATTTGATCAAAGACCTTTTAACTTAGTTGTTTGTTACTGGACTGGGAGAAAACTAGAGCATCTGGAGAAAATCTGTAGAATCACCAAGGTGACCATATGCCTTAAAAGGGGACCAAAGACCACAATGCTGTCAACAAAGAGTTATGACCACAAGGCTACTATGCTGCCTACATAGTCCTTCCTCAAATCAATGCAAAACACTCTGTGACTGCACCTTACTAGACTTATTGATGATCATTTTGGGTATTCTATGTACACTTATTCATGTATGTTTTAATTAGCATATTTCTATTTCAGGTAAAACCTTATCTGAACATGTCCAAAAATAATAACATACAGAATTTAAATTGGTTCTTAAAGGATAAGTTCACCTTTGTAGAAAAATAATAAATACTTTTTGCAGGTAAAGAATGTATTTTTTTTACTAGGTACCTGCAAAGCATTGCACCCACGATCAGTAGATCACGAAGCTAATCTCAGGCTTAAAGGCTGTTAGTACTTTTAGTTCTCCCATTCACAGAACTCTGTAAATAAATGACACAGTCAGAAGGGCGGAGCCCCGCACAGCCACATTATTTTAGATTGTGACAGCGGGTGTGGGGAGAAGATCCTTGGCTCACTGTCACAACAGGGAATGGGGGAGGGTGGTTTTGCTGGGGCTGCTACAACAGTAACATGTTACATGTTACACCCTAAAAATGGGTGTAACATGTAACAGGTGAATTCATCCTTTAAATTATGGTCAAGCATTATTATGTACATATAAAACGAAACAAAGATGGTAATCTGCGCTGAGTGTGGTGATCTAAAATCAGTGATTAATGATTATTAAACAGCTGCACTCATTATATTTCACATCCCAATACCAAAATATAACAATCAAAAAAATTTGTGTTGCTTTTAAGATCTCCATTGCCCCTGTGACGATGTCTATTGAGACAAAACGTACGTTGGGTTGGAGGACATAGTGGTGACATCAGCACACCTGTCGGGGCGCTGGGTGATTATTTCTGAATGCCTGATGTATTTATTTTACTTGTGAGTAGAATACTGTTCTTTTAATAAATAGCTTATGCTAGAGTTGTGTAATGAGCGATTGTGTTCCTTTTTAATATACATGCCTGTTTAATGAATGGTGACAACTTACCGGCCGCATTATCGGATGATCTTTTTGATGACACATCTAACATAAGGGTCCTATGGAAGGGAGTGTTACCTGCATACCCACAGTGGCTAGACCTCTTTTGGGGTCCCCTCATCTGGTAAGCGTCCATTCATTGTTATATATGGTGGATCGGGCACTGTTTACTTTTTGTGTGAACTTTACTGAAATGTCACAATGTAAGCTCTACTGGTCAGCAGGGAGGTACGATGCAGTGCACTGCATCATACAGCGCTGAGCTGAAATGTGCTGCATGCCATACTTTTTGCATTGTCTTGCTTCAGCACTGCCCTGGGCAAGGCTACCCAGCGCATTCTACTGCATCTTGTATGAACAGGCCCTCATTCTTGTATATGATTCAGAGTTGTTTGTATCAAAAAATGTTAGGAACAAACTTTTGCCACTTCAGTTTGCTAGTGTTTAACGTATGTGCATAGCTCATGTGAGACAGCTGAAAATGACATGACAGTACGCTGCAAAAACAGGCACTAGTTCCAGCAGGGATGCAAGAGGAAGATCTGCAACCTGTAAATACTAAAGCCTCGTACACACGTTTGGATTTTCCGCAGACAAAACATCAGACTTTTGTCTGAAGGTCGTTGGCCAAAAACTTGTCTTACATACAAGCGGCACACAATTGTCAATTGTCGGCCAACAAACATGAACGTAGAGACATACTATGAGCTGATAAAGAGGAAGTTCAAGTGCCCTTTGGGTTCCTTCTGCTAATTTCAGTAGACGTTTGGTGAGTGTTGATTCGCGCTTTTCATTTTGTGCTTTTCAGTTCGTTTCTCTATGGATGTTTGCCAACTAGACATGTTGCTGAATTGGAGGAGATAAAGTGTTATTTATTATTGGCCTTTGGAGTTATTGTTTTGACCCAAGTCCAGTCCAGGAACAGGAGGAGGAAGATTTCTTGGACCAAAAATTGGTTGCTTTATTAACCATGACCAATTATGTCATATGCCTTTGCTGTGGGAGCTCCAGGAGAATAATCCGGATGATTTTCAGAATTATCTCTGGATGACGGATCCCTGCTTTCACCAACTCTTGGCATTGTTGACCCTCTATATTAAGAAGCAGGACAGATGCATGAGGCTTTTATTTTATTTTCTGATTGATTTGATTTGGTATATTTTCTGTATTTTTGGATGCATAGAATGCACTTTTTGGTTAAGTTCTATTGGCAGATAGCATTTCTAATTTTATTTGTTTTCTTTTATTAATGCACAATAAAAAAAATTGTGGGGAATAATACTTGGCTATGTGTTTTACTTCAAATGACAGCTTGGGAGTAGCAGTTACATTTAAAACAATAGAATGTAAAATTAACAAGGAACACCAGCATAGCTGTATCTTTGATCTTGAAAACTATGGGATAACGGTGTTGTGTTAACGTGCCCCAAAACCCCCCCAAAAACAAGCATAATAATATTATTCTTGATATCACTAGAAAATAAAAGCCTTTTAAAATACGTTTGTCAGAACTCCAGCAAAGCAGCTTCATTATTATCCCATTATAGAAGAAGAGAATATGCGCTGCATTTCGACATTTCATTATTTGCCACGTCATGAATGTTAATTCTCCATTACGAACGCTAGTTTACAAGACTAACCGTTTCTGGCTCGTTCTTGCTTCCGCGCATGCGTGTTTGTACTTTGGACTTTTGTCTGAAGGACTTGTGTACATACGCTTGGAAAATCCGACAACAGACATTTGTTGGCGGAAAATTTTAAAGCCTGGCATCCAACATTTGTCTGCGGAAAATCCGAAAATTGTCCGATGGTGCATACAAACGGTCAGATTTTTCTGCCAACAGCCTGTTATCACACAATTCCCAGCGGAAAATCTGATCGTGTGTACGAGGCTTAAGTCTTCACATGAAAATGGAGACTGAAGTCCATCTGCTCAGGTCTGAGGTCTACATCATGTTACAAGGCAGTGCATTTTGACACTCTCTGTCAAGGAGTTGGGAAAGTAATTCCTTGCTTATGAGTTCCAGCTGAGTGAGCCATCATTACCAGAGGTTTAGTCATGGTATTGCTCAGATGGAGAGATATCAAAAGTCTTACTTATCCGAAGCCCCCTGCGTATACATCTTTGATAGAAAGCTGTAAACGGTTCACTGCTTGGTTTTCTGGACTTTGCTCTCGACAAGCAGCTCTCTTCATATGAGGGTGACAGCTGAAGGTAATTGGACAGAATACCAAATGCTATAGTTAAACAAAAATAATAATACTCCCTTGGGTGAATAACAGTCGCTCAGAGCTGGACACAAAATGACAGCTATGATTAATATTACCAACAAAGGAACTCAAAGTGCCTCATTATCCTTTAAAGTATTAATTGGCTATCAACCAGCCTGAAAACATATCATATATTTGCAAAAACCCAATACATGAAATATTCCAATTATGTACTAACATTGTGGGGTTTTTTTTTAGCATTTATTCACTTGTTCTTTTTAGCAAACATTTAAATAAACTGGTCAACAGAATGATGCTTGCAAGCCACAGACACTATTTTCAGGGTCAGCAAACATGGCCTATCCTTAGCAATCCCAGGCCATTTCCAAGTGAACTTTCCATAGTGTATGTTCAATTTGCAAAGTTAATGTTGGTCAGTAAGGTCAACCTCCGCTCAATTATGTGCAGGGGGAAAAAAATTTATGGACAGCTTCTACGCCTTTGGTACATGAACCTAAACGTTCACACAGCAAAGTGAATGTTCGCTTAGGGTATGCACTCATGCTGGCAATTTGAACCGAGCAAAGGCATGGTTCACTCCTTAAGCCCTTGTACACACAGTCGGAGATTCCGACAACCAAATCCGTCGGAGTAATTTTCGACGGATTAATTCCGGAAGAGGTCCAGAAGTGATGTTGCATACACACGGTTGGACTAATTTGTCGGAAAATCCGATTGTACATAACGTGATGATGTTATTTTGTTACGATGGGACTACGTTCAGGCTAGTAGCCAATAGCTTTGGTCTAGGAATTTGATCTGAGCATGCGTGGCACTTTGTCCATCGGAGTAGGCTACACATGATCGGAGTATGTCCGATAGGAGCATTTTGTCGGAAAATTTTACCGGCAAGTCGGAAAAGTTGGTCCGTCGGATATTCCCGACAGAAACAGTCCGATGAAGACCACACACAGTCGGAATATCTGACAAAACGGTCCGATAGGACACATTCCGTCGGAATCTCCGACCGTGTGTACAAGGGCTAAGTCTGGTTAGTTTGCATAATGTGAGTGCTACAAACCATGCCCAGGAATGGTTAAAGTATAATTAAAGACTAACCTTTTTTTTTGTTTTAGATAGAGGAGAGATGGATTAGAACACTTGTCGTTTTATATCGCTGTCTGTGCCCCTGTTAGGGAGATTCTTCCTCTCTATTTGTCCTGCTTACCATTATCATTGAAAGTGAACGTAAAAGAAAATCCCAAATTTTGTGTTGTCCGCAGAAAAGTGATAGAGGGTAAATATTCCAATGAGGGGAAATATTCCAATGGGGACACAAGTTCTTGTGACCTGGGGGTCCCCAAGAGATTTCCTTAATTTGAAGGGATTTCCTCTCAGTGAAGGTAAATCTTCCCAATGAGACAAAAATAAACCTTACAGGAGTTATAACCCTCCCTTACTCTATTTAAAACAATAAAAAAAAAGGTTTTGCCTATAGTTCTTCTTTACGTGTACCATGCCTGGGACCACGTACAATAGGTGGTTCTGGGTGGTTCACGTGTGGTCTGGTATGTTCTGGTATTATTACAGACCAGTGGGAGTGCAGACAACTGAACTTGGGCATGGTTCAGTTTAACTGTGCCCAGTGTGAAGTACCCTTAAAGTGGAGCTCCCCCCCCCCTCCACTGCCACATTTTGCACTTTTTGGTGGGGAGCGGTTACCTGGTTATGACAGGTACCTGCTCCCACTTCTGGGTAATATCACTACACGATGATCTACAAAATATCCGGCCCCTCCTCTGTCCAGCCTTCTGAGACCTGTGTGTGTCCTAGAAGATGGTGGGAGCATTCAGAAAGCACAGCGCGATTCACGCATGCACAGTAGGGCACTGGCTGTGAAGCCTGAAGGCTTCCATGCCAGTTTCCCTTACTTGCAATGCTGGCGCCTGCAACTGAAGCTGATGGATGAATCGGCTTGGGGTGCCGACATTGGAGCATCCCTGGACAGGTATTATATTAAAAGTCAGCAGTTACAGTATTTGTAGCTGCTGACTTAAAAAAAAATTCAAATGGCGCTCTGCTTTAATGATCATGGTGAAGTTCACTTTAAATACTCTATAATGTGCAAGGGAAATAAATTAAAAAAATGTCTTTGCACAGGATTGGATAATTACAGTGAGCACAATTATAGCTTACTAACAAAGTTAAGCAAAACATTACTTTTGCAAGGGGAAAATTCTCAACTTTACCCCAATGTAGTTCAGAGTATTAAAAGCAGGAAGCTTCAGGTAGGAAATGCAAAGCCTAAGGTTCAGTTCACACTGCTGCAATGCCAAAGTCGTGGGACTTCCAGTGCAACTCTGCATTGCAACTTACTTGGCCTTAATAAGTATCCCTTACATCATAAATTGCAGGCCATTCACATAAAAGAGTTATTTCTTTGTTGTCAAGAGCATCCCTCAGTCTCCTGGAAGCCATATTTCCTGCACTGAACACAGCTGGCTAGGTGTGCAATGTGCTTGCTGGGTTGGTAGACAATGTGCTATGAGAGGGGACAATGCTTGGGAGGAGATTTTGAGCTGCAGGGATTGTTTGGGCCACAAGTTCCTAGCAGACAATGGACTGGGAGTGGAGTATAGGGTTATAAAACCCTCTGAAGTCGGATCATGTCGCAGCCAAAATCACATTGATAAGACAAGGATACGTCTTACTTGCAACTTTTGTGATTTTTAACATTGCAGTCTATGGCACTCAAGATGCATTAAACACAGGGAAAATTAGTAAAGGAGCTTTTTTTTAGTGATTAAGATGGCACCCATTGAAATGTGTTTTAACTTGTCATGCAGCTTTCTGTGTCACACCAGTGTGTACTGGGGCTAAGTGTAGGGACATGTTGGGGGTGGAGGGTGCCCGACGTGGCAATTTGCTATTCTACCTTGTATGCAACCCTCCTCCTAGCCTCAGTTGGCCTCTCTGGTAGCATGATCCTGTCTAATTGTACTATTGGTCTTCCTTGAAATTTTTCCCTAATTGTTTACCTACCACATGAATTGAAAGGCTGTCCTGCTACTTTATATCCAGTACAAGAACGTGACATGTAGGGCCTCATGAACACTGGTTTCCTGTAAACGCCGTTTATCCTGACAGGGGGGAAACCAGTGAAACCGCAGCTGACGGGAAAAAAAAATACTCTGCAAGGCAATGTCATAATGTGCTAGTATGCATAGCATATTAGCACATTACAAGAGAATTACCTTAGAATGAAGTCCTCCAGCACCATGATGTCACTGCTGAGAGGGCTGACACCTTCCCACAGTCTTCCATCCGGGTTTGTGTCCTCTGGCTACATGAGTGGTCAGGGGCACATTGACTTCACTCCACACATGTGTGTTGGAGTCGCCATTTACAGCATTAGCTCTGAAGTTCCGTCACTGTAAGCCAGACCTTCAGAGCGAATGCGCCAGTAACATCATCGGCTGCATGCACTCTGAATATTAACATATTAATTAACATATTAACAATATAAACTTGCACAGTTTAAGATATATTCATATACCTACAGGTAAGCCTTACTATAGGCTTGCCTTTAGGTGCAAGTAGTAGAACAGCGTTTACTACCACTTTAAGCGCAGAAACAAAACCGCACAAACTCACAAAAACGTGAGATTAAAGTGGTTGTAAAGCCTCAAGGTTTTTCACCTTAATGCATTCTATGCATTAAGGTGAAAAACCTTCTGTGCTGCAGCTCCCCCCAAACCCAGACCCCCCCCCCCTTCTTTGAGCCAGATTCAATCCAGCGATGTGCATGAGCGCAGCGGCTACAGCTGCTGTCTCTCTCCTCATTTGACAGATCGATAGCAGCAGGAGCCATCGGCTCCCGCTGCTGTCAATCCAATCCAGTGACACGGGTGTGGGGGGCGGGGCCCGAGTCCCATTGTCTGTGTTATTGGAGCCCACACTGGTACCCCCAGGGAAAGCGGCTTTCCATTAAGAGAAGCACTGGCGGGGCACCCCAGAGGAAGAGGATTGGGGCTGCTCTGTGCAAAACAATTAGACAGAGCAGGTAAGTATAGGCATGTTTAAACAAGGGTCAACCCCTTTAACAGCAGCAGTGTACATGAGGCCCATTAGTACATTACTATGAAGTGATTTGGTTATACGGTCTCTGTTGGAAGAGATTTTTCATCTTTTAATATGTTTAAATTGCTGCAGGCATTTTATTATGAGCAGCTCAGAATTTCTGCAAGTCAGCCACCCATCTAAACTTTTGCGGAAAAAATTATATTCTGCACTTGATGGACATTATCTCTCAGTGTGAGGATTTGATAAATACCTCTACAATAATTGTTTTTTCTTCACAGTGAATTACAGAATAAAACTGATTAACGTAATATGTGCAAAACTTAAAAAAACGTTTTTTTTTTGCAAAACAAAAAGCAAACTGATTGGTACAAACCTACTTTCCCTGCACAGTTTTCATGAATCAGCACCACTGAGAGACAGATGCACACAAGCCGATACTTTCATGTATAGCTCAAAGCCTTCCTGTTCTGCATCTTCTATCCAAGCTAATTATACACTGCAAGGAACTTGACATAAATATCAGGATTCCCTGAAAAATCCTAAATCTCCCCCTATGGGCATCATACACGAGAGCTGAAACCCATGCATGTCAACAGTACAAAGTACCTCCCTCCACTTCAATGACTAGTTATTTGGTTGGTATTCTAGCAATGGCTATCAGAAAGGAACAGAAGGAAGGCAGCCCGTATTCCTAAACTGCCTCGGGCAAAATCCTTCCACCAGATGTCACTGCTCACTTCTGAATACAAAACAAGAAATCCTATGTAGTCAACCACCATGAGATGTTTTTGATAACAACTTGAGTACAGATAGTGTCAATAATTAATAACACTACAAAGGTACTTAACCTTGCCGAGGAGGTAGTTAATCCAGTTAATGGGTGTCAATAAATCTTTCCTATTAAGCTGACAAATGTTACTTGGCAAAACTATTAATAAGATGATGCCATTAATGTATTTTGAGCAAGTCCGGTTCATAGGTTCCTTTATCAGGACTATATACCAAACAGACGTACTAGCCCTATAGCTTGCTCACTGCTTCAGCTTTGGAAAAACACGGGATAGCCTATCTGTCTGGATCACTTCAACATTTGATTGGACCGGAATAATCATTTTTCTTTCACAAAGCACAGAGCTGTGTCTGTAGATGTATACACTTTATATAGCTTCACCGCGGTTTAAACCTAGAGTGCCTTGGGATAAATGAGAGCAGATTCATAAATAATTATATATCCAATACATAATTCATATTTTCCTTTACATCCTTCCATGTTTCTTGGGAAAAGAGCACGCTTTTTAATTTTTTTTTTTTTTTTTACAGAACAATTTATAGCTAGATACATTTCAAAGCAGCCAGATCTTACAATAGAAGATCTTGTTTTGGTACATAAAGAATACAAACACAATAAATACGGCAATGAAGTGGATTGCTAATTAATCATCCTTCAACTGCGTTTTTCCACCGTGTAATGTAAGATGAGCTATGAACACATAGCTATTACTATGCCTGGAGCTTAGAAGGAATTGAGCATGTTATAGAGTGTTGCTTACAGCTGTTAACACAAATGAAAACGGGGTCACTGGTCTTGCTCGCGATATTCTGCTAATGTTTAGAAGCGAATAAAATAATGCAATATGCTATTTTGCAATAAAAATCAAGACACACAGATCTTAACATTGACATAAAATGCACTAAAGCAAGACTAAATCTCCTTCCAGCATTATGAACCTTTTATTACCCGAGTGAGAGTTGAGCCAACCCAATATTTCTAAAAAGGCTTTCCTGACGCTCATTAAAATGAATGACTAACCAATCATTTTAAATGTTATAGCACGTCTTTTTTTTTTTTAAGAAAAAAAAAAAAAATGATAACACAAATGCACCGAGGCACTAAGATGAAAAAAGAAAATCTAATCTCTCCAGTGAAAGAGAAGTTGAAGAGTTGAATTGAGGTGTGAAGGTTCAACGTATGGTGTGGTCAAATGTACATTTTTTACAAGCTCTTTTGTGTTGCGAGATTTTGTATACCCTACTAAACCATTGTTCACCAAGAGTCCGGCTGGGAAGCTCATTGGTCCCGATTTCTAGGGTGAGTGCACTGCCCTCAAGACCAACCTCTCAACACAATACCGTCTGCATCATCATTCAGCCAAAGGGCCAGCAGTATGGACCAGAGTGACATCTGGGTCAAGACCTTTGCCATTAAATCTGGGGTTGACCAAAGTGTGCTTGAAGCAATTGATGTGCAGGGGAATTGGTCTGGGGGGAAGGGTGGGAAAAAATGAAACACATAAGAGAAGTTCCAGCCCTAAAATGTAAATTGTATTTAAAACGTCAGTTGTCATAGGACTGAATCTGCAAAGCAGATAACGCAAAGGTCTACAGAAGAAAATAGTCAACAGTGGAAAAGATATATAAACTACCATGTTGGATCTGCACACCCAACCATACTTGGGCATCACATTCAGCATGCAAACAGACAGAGTTTATATTAAATATGATGCTTTACACAGACGAGCAGTGCATGTAATAACTCCAACCTCACTGACAGCAATTTTTTTTCTTTGCTATAAAAAAAGTTATGGTGTCTATTATTTTTTGATTGTGGTGTGTATCAAAGGTAACAGTGCAGAATCTGTTTTGGATTAATACTCCATATACTTGTGGCAGCACATGATTGGTGCTTGCAGCAGTTACTATTGGTAATTGTAAATACATTATGAAATGGTGAAAGGAGACGGACATGGACCAAATGACCAAAATCCAACTGGTCAGGTCAGGGATTAGAATGCAGACTCACCCAAGATTGGGTGGAGTTCACCAATGGGGGGGGGGGGGGGGGCAAAGGTACTCAGAAAACAGGGGAAGGGGGAACCAAGAGAGATTCCCCAAAGGGGTCCATACCTCAAAAGAGGAATGGGAACAGGCAGCGGTATACTTAGTCTTAATCCTTAGTATTTATTCAAAAATATAAATACAAAATCACAAACCAGACCGTTTACAATGGGTTGCGAGAATGCTAAAACAGACAACGTTGCTCATTCATCCACAATTCACAGTATAAGTATTGTACATATTATACAGCATCGATTAAGACTAAATGGGTCCTGGGAAGCCTCTGGAACACTTGCAAGCAATGTGCTATGTGTTTTCCATCAGGACAGCCGGGCCCTCTGTTGTCCCCCCTGTTATCAATCAGCCCAGGGAGGAGGGAGACAACGGTGAGATCCACTGCCCTTGGGCACATCGCTGGACTGGATCAGGCTCAGGTAAGTATAAGAAGGGGCTGGGGAGGATTTTGCAGCACAGTTCAGTAGGAACCGGCCAAGATTTGACCGTGTATGGGCAGGCTGAATGTACCAAGTTCATTGATCGATTGATCAACTTGGGTACAACCAGCATGTCGGGTTTTACTTGTGATTATTGCTAGCGGCTGCTATAGAGGTTTGAACCCAAATGGGAAGGCTAATTGTACCAAGCTGATTGATTGATGCTGGATTTTACCTGTGATTAGCGCTAGCGGCTGTTATAGCGGCTTCCCCCGCCCCCCTGCTGGGACAAGACAATGGTCCAACAGCAGGGATTCCTGCATCAACAGTGTCACACCACAGTTGCAGGAAAGAAATTTGCTCCGTCTATGCTCGGCCTGAGGCTTTAGAACCACTTTAAATGTGCATCACACTGCCCTCTCATCGCAGCCCAAACTGACAGCTGTCTGCTCACTAAACCACAGCATTTATTGTACGGTCAGCATAAACAGCCCTGATATTAATAGGCTTCCCTAAAATACGACACATGGGAATGCGCAAAAAAAGTGCACATGCGCAGATGCATGCACAGCATGAGCATGAGTCTCATACATTTTCCATCATGAGGGATATTTTTCCATAGTCATTATAGAATGGTCCTTAGCTGATAAATGGGAACGCTCCATTCGATACACAAACAACCAGGAAGAGAAATGTCTGCTTCTGCTCCCTTCCCTAAAAGCAAAGGTAATGATCAAATGTTTCTCTGTTATTGATGGAAGTCCTCCTTGTGTACAACCAGAAAGACAGCGAATGTTCAGTATGTATTTATATTTGTATTTTGTGGTTCAGGGAGGGTCAATTATCACACCTCTCAATTGCACATTTAACCGCTAAAGTGGCAGAGAGGAGGAAAGCCACACACGGCAGATCAATATATTTCTATGTCTACCCGGCAAGAAGTGAGTGTTGTGTCCATAGAGGCTGATCTAATAAATTGTGGATGCCTCAAGTGCTATAAAAGACAAATACAAAGAAACGCCATGTATTATTTCTCTGATTTAGTGACATAATCCAACTCCCTGTTCACACACAGCTCACTACCAATTTATTCTGGGAGGTCAAATGCAGGATAACGATTGGACTTCTTGTAGGGCACGGTTGTAGGTAATGTTAACGCTGTCACTATTAACTCGCAAATGTTACATCCCCCCTCAAGGATTATACAATGGGAAATGACAAGTGAACACATCAATAGCTGGGAAGCTGCTTTAAAGACAAACTACACTATTCACATTATTCTGAATTATCTGTTACAGGGCAATGTATTCTGTATGTAAAATGTATTCTGACAATGCTAATACTGTTTTTGGGAGAAAACCAGAGCATCCAGGAACACAGACATCATAGAGACTGCATGCTATGTACCCTGCTGGAAACTGAACCCTGGACCCCAGCACAGCACTGCAATCCAACAATGATCATCACTGAGCCATCATTCTACTAAGTTAGCCAGATTCATTGGAGTCGATTTACTAAAGGCAAACAGACTGTGCACTTTGCAAGTGCATTTGCACATTCTCACCAGAGCTTAGGGCAGCTATTCTCAACCAGGGTTCCGTGGAACCTTGGGTTTTCTCCAGAGGTTGATAGCGGGTTCCTTGAGCTGTGGCTGATGAACCACCTATTTGATGATGTCTACAGAGTTTAAGGTTCAGCACCACTTAGCAAAGCCAGCATCATGACACCAAATATCTTTAAGGGTGGCATTCTGAGCACCACTTTAACCTCCCTGGCGGTACGATTATTTCGGATTTTAGGTGCTAAAAGCGGTACCATTATTTTGCATGAAAATTTGGCGTTTTATATTGTAGTCCTGCAATTCTTAGGAATAACTCTCTTAAATCTGTCCAAACCAGAGTCTAGCAGACATCCCGGGTATGATAAAGTTTGAAAAATGAAATCATAAATTATAATATAAGAAATAATTATAAATAATTGTACCAAATAATAATATAACAATAATAAAAATTATTCAATAATGTAATCACATCAAAAACACTGAAATTTGCTCAGTTGCAGAATTGTCACTGTCATTACTTTTCAGTATTTGATGACGAATCTCCCCACAAATCGCTATCGCTCAATTCTGCGAGTGATTCTAATTTATTATCGCTGTTTTCTAGCTGCTCTAAAATCATTTTTGATGTACAGTGACAGTTTTGGTTGCTATGGACAATCTCCAGTTTCCAGGCATAAAGAACAGTTTTTATTATATAAAACTGCATGCAGGACACTGGGCAGACCACTAGGGACAACGGGGATGTGAAATGTTTACATACAGCAATGTAATCTGTAAGATTACATTATACTGTATGTTTACTGTTTATTTCACTTTTTGAATTTGGCGCCGATCTCCGTGCCCGTGCGTCGCAACGCTCGCAGGGCACGGAGATCGCCGATGTGATAGATCGAGCGAGACACGGCTCGCTCGTACAGCGGGGAGACGACGCTGGATCCGAGGGAGAAGGTGAGTATTCCTCCTCCTGGATCCAGCGATGCAGTCCCGAGTCTGACTCGGGGATACCGCTCTTGGTATAAAAAATCCACCCCGAGTCAGACTCGGGAAAACCGTCAGGGGGGTTAAGGGGGACACTCTTCCTATTGACCACCAATGTAAGGAGCATTGTGCCTATTGAGCCCTGATGATTTGGTTTTAGGAAGGGTTCCTCGAGACATGAAAATTATTTTTGGGGTTCCTCTTGGGTTAAAAGGTTGAGAAAGCCTGGCTTAGGGAATGTAGTGAAAAGTCAATTTGGAGAAGAATATCCAATCAGGTGCAAAGAAAAGCCTTCTGCTGCTCTGTGCTGCTTCTGGTCCCTTTCTTATCAGGATCTTTGCTATGCGCATCGGGACCCTTCGGGGTAAGACCGCGCTATATTAAGATTCCTCTCAACTCAACTCAAAAGAAAAAAAAAAGATTTTTTGCTTGCACATGATTGGATGATGGAAATCAGCAGAGCTTCAACGGGCTCTGGGGAAAATGAGTGCAACTACACTTGTACAGTGCACAGTCTATGTACCTTTAGTAAATCAACCTCATTAGTACAGTGGCACAGTGGCTCAGTGGTTAGCATTTCTGCTGTGCAGTGCTGGGGCTATGGGCGAGTTTGTAGCAGGGGTACGATTTTGTTGGTGTGCCTCATAAACGTAATTCATAAATGCTTTTGCGCAATGCTATATGGGTTAAATTCTTCTGCAGTACATGAACCGTTACAGACATCATTTGGGATGTTATGGCATAAATCCGTTATAAACCCAAAGCCAAAAATGTAATATATTGCAGCTTACTAATCCTTAGATGTGGTGGCTGCATTAGTATTCTTTTAGGCTTTTTCCCTCTTTTTTCACCTGGTGATCTGGCCAGTAACATACCTCCGGTATTAGAAAGGGGACTCTGATGAAGGAGAATGATGACACAACAGACTGCAGCATTGTCAGTCAGTGTTAAATATACTAGCGGATTTAAATATACTAACAAACTGAAGCCAAAATCAACCTCACACTTTATAATCAGTTATAGCAAACTGTTTTTTTTTTTTGAGAAAAAAGGTTTTACATAAATAAATAAAAGCTTGTCATTGTAAGCACCCCTGTAAGTGGTAAATGACATGACTGATCCCTAAACTGATACATCTGAAAGAGCTTGTTCCTTTGAAAAACAACAGATGTAGTGGCTGGATCACCAGATAAAAAATAGAAAGAAAAGTGTAAAAAAATGAAAAATAATACAACCATCACACCTAAGAATTAGTAAGCCACAATATAATAAATGTTTGCTTTTGCGTTCAATACTGCTTTAATAGTGCACAAGGTTGCAGTGCATTTGCAGAGTGGCCTCATTCATTTGAATGGGTCATGCTTGGCAGGTGTAACTCCCACCAACCATGACACAGAGTATAACAGTATAACTCCTTCTGCAGCTGTGACATGTGTACACCCCTGGCCACTGCAGCTAAAGCGGGTGCGGTTGGGGCAGGGGTGATAAAACATGTTTTAACTATGGGGTTTTACCACCCCCCCCCAACTGCAGATGTAATCTAACCCTTACTGTTCTAAGCCCTCTAAAGCTGCTTTCACGCTGATGTGCTGTGGTGTACCTGCACTGTGCAGCGCAGTGCATCTGCGACTTTCCTGGGTTAGCTGCACTTTGCCATAGACTTCTGTTATATCTGCAAGCGCACCAAACCCACAGGGTATAATAGGAGTCTATAGAAAAATGCAATAAATCTAAAGGAAAGTTGCAGGTACACTGCACTGCACCCGCGGTGGGTGTGTGCAGCACGTCAGTGTGAAAGCAGTCCTATACTATTATTCCCAGTGTATTGCTTCACACTGACCTAAAGATCTCTTCTTTCCTGCTGCTGGCACCACTCCCGCTAGCCGGGATAAGACATGGCGTGAAGTTGGTATCACTTTGCATTGGGACAGAAGCCAGCACTAAGGGGAGGCATTGGTTATGCGGCACTTGCTCCCTACTACAGCTCCACCATTACAAGTAGTCCCTCTGCATTGCACTCTATTTGATACTCTGGAATGGATTAGCAAGCCCAGACCACGATCTACCAGTCACCCGATCTACAGGTTGCTGACTCTTGCACTAGTGAATGGTGCAGCTTAGACCAAAGTAGAAGGATAAGATGTCACTAGGTCTCTGGTGCAACTCATATGCACTTTTATTGGTGCAAAGTGACACACCGTATATATGACATGTAACGCAAAATTTCTGGGACATACAGGGTCCTTTCTTAAGGCAAAATAATGCGTAGGTGACATAGGAACACCATGTTGCCTTCAGGAAGAGACCAAGCATGGCCCCGAAACATTGGCTTACACATGGTGCATGTGACTTTGCACTAATAAAAGTGAATAATAGTTGCACTGTAATGATGACTTCCAGGCTTAGACATTCCAAAGAACATTTTCTTTAAGCAACATAACTAGCTTGTTACCAACATTATACCTACAAATATGCAGTATATAAATGTGGTTGGTTATTACACACTGTACAGTTCCAAAATAATTATGACACAACGAAGCATATGGTAATTGTCCACTGGTGTCACATTATGTAAGATGGCTGGGAAGTATTGTTGGAGCACTATTAACTTGGCATGTTTGTAAGTTCCAGGGGACCTATGTAGTTGACAAAGTGGAAATCTGATGCTGCAATATACATTTGTGGCCCAGAAGCAGGTTTGTGTAGGGCAGGGGTGCCCAACCAGTGGCTCGGGGGCCACATGTGGCCCGCGGAGCCCTCTGATGTGGCCCACGACCTCCTGCTCTGGGATGGCTGGTTGGCAAGCCCAGATAACGTGTTTCCGACCCGGCATTCCAGAGCATCAGTGTTGTGAATGAAGCCGGCGGTAGAGGAAGCAAGCGGTTGCGTAGCAGAGCCACATAAGACTATGCTTCCTGTATAGCACCACCTCTTGTCACAGGCGGAGCGATACCAAATGCACTCTGCCTGGAACAGCAACAGCTGGCGATACCCGAATTGAAGACTGTTATTAAAGGTATGTTTTAATACTATAATCACAGTGTATATATGGGCATATCTGTTCTGCAGTGGTTACCAGGCTGCTTTCAAACTGCACTGAGCCATAGACCTCTGTTATTACCTATGGGTTTGGTGCGCTTTCAGAAAGTGATACCTGCAGGATATAATAGAATTCTATGGCAAAGAAAAAAAACAGACGGGGATCTGTGCCCTTCCATCTGGGCGGATCGGAGAGACCATCGAGTAGAGTGGGCTGTGTCAGTGTTCGTGCTGCGTATGCGGACTGTACACGGACCTGTCGTCCACCCACTCCGCTCATTGTGGCCCGCGACTGGTTACCAAGTCACTTAAGAGGCCCTTGCTCTTCAAAAGGTTGGGCACCCCTGGTGTAGGGCATAGTTTCTCAACCTTTTTTTTTTAAACTCAATGGACCCTTTAAAAGTATGCAAAATATGGAGGCACAGTCTAAAATGTAAAAAACACAAAAGTTAAATGCTAATTCAACTTTTTGGTTTTTCAAGCCATTGGAAAGGCCTGACTTCATTAAAGCCTATAACCAAATCAAATGCAGGACCTGGTATTTGAAAGAAATTGGCCAGCTTCGAAAAATAAAATATTAAAAGAATAGGTAATTAAAAAAAAAAAAGCACTATATAAAAAAAGTTGCTTTTTAGTTTTGACAATGAGAAAACAGGTCTTATTTCTTGGCCGATCATAAAATGCTAGGGGAGACTCTTGTTTGTTCTAGAGGTAGAAACAGACCCAAATGCAAAACGTGTTTGGGAGAAAGCTGTGTGTACAGAATAAAGCTTTAATGTTCTCACCTACGAGGTGTCCCTGGGCACAGGCAAGAGATGTGTGTTCCAATCTTGGATACCCTTTGGACCAGACCTAATATTACATGCATCACATGGTTTTCTCCTGTAAAGTAGCCTTTCTCAGCCGGGGTGTCACAACACATGCAGTTAGTTTACCAAACATGCTGGGGAGAGGCAACCAAGAACACGGTGCTGGACAGCCAACTACATCCTAGCAACCAATGTTGTCAGCATTATTGGTTGTTATGTTGCACCATAACAACCACTCAACAAGGTTGTAGAAAAAAAATCACTTGTGATGCCCCAGCTGGTTTCTTGCCATTGTTTCAATTTTAAAATAGTTTTTATGGCACTACTGACCAACCCAGATGGCACCCTGGCTGAAAAAGGCTGGTAAAGGGTGGCCATAATTCAAATTCAAGAGATCAATAGGCACCTAAATAGATTTATACAGAACAGTATGATCCATATAAAAAAATTGTATACTTCATAGTATATGAAACAGTAATATCCAACACAAAGGTTGCTTATAGCAGACAAGGTTAAAAAGTGAATATACCGGTAGCTCAATTGAAGGCAAAATGTTACCAAGAAAATGAATTTGGTGAATGGGAGTCTTTGCAGACAGCAATTCAATTTTCCATAATTTCCTGTCCCAGGAAAATCCTTTCACTTTGACAGGAAGTGATGGGAAATCTCCACAAGTGGGACCCAAACAACACTAAAAACCAGAGAGAGGTTCCTATTGTAAAGCTTGGTTGTAGTGGAGCAATAAAAACATCTCAGTATCACTTGTCATGACAACACAAGGACAGGGCTTTGCATGGGTTGATAAGCTAGTGATAATGAGTTCTTCTGAGCATACAAATTGCTCATTATTGCAGTTTGTCCAGTAAATCAAAAAATTGCTTTATGTATGAATGCTGATCATTCCCTTTACTAAGCCCTTGTACACACGGTCGGATATTCCAATGGACAATGTCCAATAGGACCGTGTTGTCGGATAATCCGACAGTGTGTGGGCTCCATCGAACTGTTTCCATCGGAGTATCCGACGGACCAAGTTTTCCAACTTGTCTATAAAATTTTCTGACAACATGCTCCGATCGGACTTTCTCCGATCATGTGTAGAGAATTCCGATCGGACAAAGTGCCATGCATGCTCAGATCAAATTCCTAGACCAAAGCTATTGGCTACTAGCCTGAACGTAGTCCCGTCCTAACGAAATAATGTCATGACGTTAAGTACGATCGGATTTTCTGACAACTTTGTCCGACAGTGTGTATGCAACAGTTTCGGACAAAATCCGACGGATTTGGTTGTCGAAATGTCCGACCGTGTGTACAACGGCTAAAACATATCTTTTGTTGTCCATGCACTTTATCTACAAGGTGGTTGACTCTATGTGAATTACATTTTGAGTAATTCACATAGGAACCTATGTGAAAATGCAAGTGAAGGCAGGCAGATGTCCTAACACCCATCGCATATGGTGACATGCCTGTCTATGGCCAGCCCAGGGAGCTATTTACTAACATCTTCAGATACCCTTAACAGATGTTATTTGATCTGTAAACACCAGGCCTGTAGGCAGCCTTTGAAGCCCTGATCTGTATTACAGGTCTGCACAGCGGATCTTCTCCTAGCAGGACACCCATAAAAGTGTCTACCAAATACCATTCAATTAGCAGACAGATCATGGTTTCACAGTCCTGAAACATCCAGACCTGAAGACTTTATCTACACAAGTGTCACACAAATAACCCTATTGACTGGAAGGATGCATATTTTCCCTCAATGTAATTAAGATAAGACACAAAAATATTCCTGCAATGAACACATGCACAAATTAAATAGAACAGAAAAGTGTGAAGTGAAAATGATTTATAGAATTTAGCGCTGCAAATGACCACTTACGAGGAAAATTCAATCAACATTTCCTATGATGCAGAGTATCACCACTTTACTGAAGGATGTAATTAAGAGCTTGGAAAATGTACAGAGTAGTACACAAACTGGAAAAAATGGCACCAATAACCTATAATTTTCAAATAATCAGTGACACATCAGTTAGAGACCTTCATAAAACGTCTACATATAAGTGCAATTATTTCTGTTCAAAGAAGTGATCTGCACAAATGTTGCTGCTCCAAATCTTGCTTTATTGTAGAAACCACCGTGTACAAATCACAGGTACAGTGAGTTGATGTGTTTCAGCCTACATGGCTCTATTCATAACAATTATTTATGTGTGGTTTAACCACTTGCCGCAAAATCACGTACCTGTATGTCATTCTGCTTCAAGTGGTTGTACCACGATACCGTTTTTTTTGAGCCGATGGTCGGCTTTCATGGGATAACAAACAATGCGGATAAGCAGCTGCTCGATTGGTATTACAAGCAGCGGGAGGGGACATCCCCTCCCGCTGCCTTCCACTGCTCCACCCCTGCTGTAAAAATGTCAGTAAGCCAAATTTGGCATTTTGAATGCTTTTAAGTGCAAAGGGGGCATTTGGGGTCTTATAGATCCCAGATCCCTCCAAAAAAAACAAAAAACTGACACGTGACTATTGCTGTCACAAGGGATTTTACCTTCCTTGTGACGGCAATAAAAGTGATCAAAAATATATATTTTTAAAGGGACAGGGTAATTAAAAAAAAATACAATAAAATAAATAAGATAAAAAAAATTGAAACCCCCCATCCCTCACGCGTAGAAGCGAACGCATGCCTAAGACGCGCCCACGAATGTAAACAGTGTAAACAATGTTCAAACTACACATGTAAGGTATCGCTGTGATCGTTAGAGTGAGATCAATACATCTCCTCTGTAATTATAAACTGGTAACCATTATAAAAATGTAAACCGTCACCTATGGAGATTTTTAAGTATGTCGCCATTCTACGAGTGGGCGCAATTTTAAAGCATGACATGATAGGTATCTATTTACTCAGTATAACATCATTTATAATGTTTGGGGGTTCTAAATAATTTTCTAGCAAAAAATAAGCAACAAATGTCAGAAAAAGGCCTGGTCTTGAAGTGGTTAAAGCCGCACTCCATCTTGGGGAAATTTTTTTAAAAGTCAGCAGCTACAAATACAGTCTTTCGGCTTCATGCCCAGCTCTCTACTGCACATGTGCAGTCCCCCACCCAGTCCCCCTTCACGCTCAGTCCCCCGGAAGTGGGGAAGGAGACCTGTCAAAAAGGAGGCAATTAAGAGGAAATTCCACTTTTTGGTGGAAATCCACTTTAAATAAATGTAGGACTCCCTCTACCTATAAGATCTTGAATATTTGTTTTTATCATACCACTGTCATTCTGTTCTGCCTAAAATAACAAAAACTGATTTTGAATGAATATTAAAATGTATGTACAGGTAAATGCAAAAACAAAGTGTAGTAGAAAACTTTCCTGTTCATCCTGCTAGTTTCTCAGTCAAGGCATCACTTCTTGCTTGAGGTTGACAGCGCTGTATGCTGCCTTTTCAAACAGCCGCAGCATTGTCAACCTTTCTGTAGTGCCTCCGCCAATGGACTACAGTGCTGTGTTGGATGCATAACGAGTCTGCTGGTCCAAGACGTCACATGGAAGTAAGGAACTGAGTACTTCCTCGTACCTGCATCACGTCAACCCCCTCCTCTAGCATTATTTACTTTAGTTTTCCTCCTTACACATTTGCATGATCCCCCTGGACTGTTAAGTGACATATGCTAGCTTTACTGATCAGTTATAGCAAACTATTTTACATTTTTCAGACTGAATTTATTTTACCACAAGTGAAAGTCTGCCCATTGGCCCTGCTTTAAATTAATAGTGGCCACATGATGGCTACTAAAAATACATATTAAAGATATTTAAAAGGGTTTTTGTTTGCCTTCTGTTCATACTGAATTTGTTCTGTGACAGGTTTATACATGTATATATGAATGTATATTCTATCAGTGTAGATTTTACTTTTGCTTTAAATTAAATAAATTACAATTTTCACAGTAAATCACTGTTCAATGGCCATATCTGATTCCATTAAACCTGCATTAGAGTCCTAAGCACCAGCCTCCAATGTTAAGTCTATTAATCTATTTAAACAAAAACTTTCAAAATGTGGGCTTGATTTATTAAACTTTGAGTGAGGTGGAGTGATTCTTACCATTTAACTTCACACCTTAGGCCAGCTGTACATGGAGCAAATTTCTTTCTTGTAACTACGGGTTGCAGAAAATAAATTTGCTTGGTTCCCCCATCCACACAGTGTTGATGTAGGAATCCCTCCTGCCAGGCCAGGTCATTTCTTCTCCCGGTGTGGTGGCATGGGGGGGCAGGGGAAGCCTTCTCCTCCGGGAGAAAACAATGATTATTGCTAGCAGCTATAGTAGCTGCTAACGTTAATTTCAGGTATAACCCGGCATGCTGGTTGTACCCAAATTGGTACATTCAGCCTGACCATACACGGTTTGATCCTCATCCAGTTCCTGCTGAACTGGCCAAGATTCGAACCGTGTATGGCCTGCCTTATTAAATCAGCCCCCTGTGTCCATTCTCTCTACAAGTCCACAGTTACAGAGAATATTACATCTGTTTTTCAGCAGAAAGAATAAAGCAGAATGTCCACAATCTACCTATCCACATAAATGGCATTTAAATGGCCAATATCAGTTTAAATCTTGTCTAACTAAACTAGGGTTATACTTTAAATTAAACCTATCAGTACCCTAAGGGTAGTGACAGGCTTTGGCTGTACGTTTTTGGTGACTACTGGTTAAACCCCAAATATGGGTCAACTTTAACACCATATCATCAAAAGTATTGAATGCTGGTCCATGCTATTCTGCTGATTTCTGTTGGCCTGGGAATGATAGGCACATTAGTTGGCGAAAGGTTTTGGTAGTAGTTGGTTGGTCAGCCTTCTACACTATGAGGAACAATAGAAGATACGCAAATTTCCCCATTTCCCTGGCCCTTAAGCAGTCACCTAAAGGTAGGTGCAACTGCTGTCACGTTCCCTGCCTGTTCAATACCCCTAAGATTTAAGTGAACCTGTCAGCTTTTTTAGGAGCAGACACTACATAGCACATGCTGTTACCTCTACTGATCAAAAAAATCTCCTTTGTGGGCCTCGGGAACTAGTTTTATTTTTCTACCAGGGGCCTGATTTTCCCAACTTCAGAGTTATGGTCTGCCAATTGCCCCCAATGTATCCAATAAGAGTACCGCTGTGGCTCACAAGGAGCCATTTTATGGCCATCATGTGATAACATGGATTTTAATATGTGTTAGAACTAGACAGTGTTTGTGGTACAAAAAAACTAAAAAAATCTTTAAAAAAATGTTTAATTTTTTTTTCCACCACTCCTCAAAGTAAACTTTTACTAGCTAACATGCCTTGCACTAAGCTGCGTTTTGTTTTAGGCATACTAACGATTTTACTATGGTTGGCTTGTTTCCTGACAAATTGCCATCATCTTGTGTTTGTAGGTACCATTAGTTTCTTCCTGTTTTTTTTAATTGGAATTAATGCATAAGTCACTTTGTGTTGTCTAACATAGTGACCTTTACGGCTTAGATTTTTTTTTTCCTAGGTGAAACAAACCACAGGCATTCTATATTTCTAGAAATTCTTTTATATATATATATATATATATATATATATATATATATATATATATATATATATATATATATATATATATATATATATAAATTTGCATTATTTTCTGTTTTTAGGGCAGGTCACAGGCAATTCATGAATTTGCTGTAGAGCAAAAGGTCTGCTCTATTTTTTGTTCTATGCATTTGGTATACTTACAAACAAATTAGGTAAAAATGTATGTAAAAAACACACTACCAGCTTGTAAAATATGTTCACAGTATCTTGGAAATGTGACTTACTGACCAAGGAAGAACCCTATGTGTATGAACAAAAAGTCACATACAAAATAGGAAAATCTCCCCAGGATGTTTTATGGGCTATATCAATACACTGCTTCACTATTAACATGGATTGTTTGAAAGGTAATCCCTTGCAGTGTTTTCTGTAGCGACAGAGAAGTTAAGTAACGCAGAAAAGTTCTGCTAAGGGAGTTACTTTTTTTTTTTTCATTCACATTTGTCTTTATCCTCATAATTACCTCTTTTTTTTTTTTTTTTTGTTGTCACGTCTGTTGTTATTTTTTCGGAACCCAAAACCATGAGGAATGCCTTAAAAACAACTGTTGGATAGATCTCCCAGAAATAGGTGCTAGGCTTGTGATAAACTGGTGGTAATGTATGATAATTCCTGTGGCTTCTTAAAATAAGATCCTTTTTCTTGAGGGGCAAGACATCGGGGAGACAAACGCCACAGCAATTAGTTAATATTATAATTCTACGGCAGCTAAAGTAAATTCTCATCATCATTATGTTAATCTCCAGTTTGTTCTCCATCGTTCCCATGTAACTCAAAGAATCGGGTCTTCTAAGACTCTTTTTCAGAATATGGTTTGCTTTCCAGGATCTCAATGGAGAGGCAGATGCTGCCATTACAGCAGCTTACACAGGTACAATCAGCAGCTGCCACTGCATTTTTAATGAACTGACCTTCCTGTGAGTATGTGGGAGAGTAATTGATCTTTCATTTCTTAGTTGTGCCCACTACCGTGTGAAGCGATTGTCCTTCTCTGCTAGTTTAAGTACATCAATATTATTGTGCTCTAATAAAGCCACATATGGACAAGTTCTGGTAAGGGGTAGAACTGCATGAAACGACCATTTGGAAAGGTTTTTTTCTACAAATATTTTACTATTTGTAGAAAAAAAACGATTACGTTTAATTTTTTGTGATAAGATTACGGAACAATTTGAGTTCTCAATAGCACTGTTTAACTGAAAGCCATAACGCAGTTCAGTCTTACCATCAAAATGTTTCTTTGTGTTCTTTAATCTTATAAAACTGCTTCACTTATGTGTCTTCAGATGTGGAAACCTTAAATTCTTTGAGTTAGTTTCACATAACAATGAAAAATATCTTTTAATGTATCTGGATGTATGTTACTTATGCTTATGCATTCTATTAGATCTTAAAACTTTAACTTTCAGGGGAAGAAAAAAAGATGAAATGCAAATAATATGCAAATCCTCTTTAATCTAACTTTATCTTCCAGACAGTCAAAGTCTTGTTCACACAGATTCTATGCACCTGTGTTATCCAAGTTCCACTTCCACATTAATAGTAAATCTATTCAAATAAAGGAAAGGAAAAGAAAAAAAAATATAGAAAAGCATGCAATCGTGAGAAAAAAGAGGAACAAGCCGCAGCACAAACGTACAGATCCACATTATTTACTATTTTCTTTTTTTTTTTATCAGTACAGACATATGTGAACCCATAACTAATACCATTTTGTCTTCAAAAATATTGTTTATAAAAATCAATTGCTAAGTTTTACAATAAAACAGTGTTGCACACACAGCAATGGTTGCAAGGCATTTCTCAGGATGGGTTTCCTGACAATGACAAGAGAGGACGCATAATTTGTGCTGAAATTGCCACTTACAGTCTCCATAGGAAACCTGTGTGATGGGGTAAGAACGTAGAAGCAGAACTAGAAGACTCTATAACGGGAAGTACCTTTATGGTGGGATCACCAAGATTTTTAATTTTTTTTTTATGAAAGCAGCACATTTAAAACTATTAAAAAAAATGTTTGATATTACATTAACATGTTAAAGATCATGACATTTTAAAGCAGAGTTCAAGCTGCAAACATTTTTTTTTTTTTTTAAGTCAGCAGCTACAAGTACTGTGCTGCTGGCTTTTAATAAGAACACTTACATGACCAGGGAGCCCACGATGTCAGCCCCCTGAGGCCGATTCGTCCACTGGCTTGGGTTCAGACGCCACCATTCCAACTAAGGGAAACCAGCAGTGGAGCCTCCAGGTTTCACAGCCGATTTGCTACTGCACATGCACGAGTCGCACGACGCTTTGTGAATGGCTGGCTCTGGGACCTGTGTGTGTCCCAGAAGGCAGCAGGGGAGAAGGATGAGTGCTCGTCACAGAAGAGGATGTTACGTACTGCACCACGGCTGGGCTAGGATGGAACTAAATTCATTCTTTCTAAAAAGGTAGGTAAGAAAAAATAGATATCCAAAAACGAGAGGTGGTCTTTAGTTTGCAGCAGCTGCCTCAGCTCCCCTAATACTTACCTGAGCCACATCTCTCTCCAGTGATGTCCATGAGTTCCTCGGCCATCCGAGACTCTCCTCCTGATTGGCTGCAGCACCATTGGCTCCCGGTGCTTTCAATCAAAGTCAGTTAGCTAATCAGGAGAGAGAGGAAGTGGGACCGAATCGGTGCTCCATGTCTGAATGGACACACGGTGTTGTGACTCAGCTTAGATGCCCCCATAGCAAGCTGCTTGATGTGGGGGCACTCGACAGGAGGGAGGGGCAGAGAGAGCCGAAGAGGGACCCAAGAAGAGGAGAATCTGGGCTGCTCTGTGCAAAACCAACTGCATAAAGCAGATACATATACCATGTTTGTTATTTTTAGAGAAAAAAAAACGAGACTTTACAATCACTTGAAGTTCAGTTTTAGATGAGAACCTTATGTGGGCGGCCATTCTTACAAAAATACTTGTTGATTGTCTGTCTGTCTCTGGCTTCAAGGTTCTCTGAATTATCGATCTGGTACTGACAAGCAACAAGACAAATAAGTGTGAAGTCAGAGCACTTAGAATTGATCTTTATAATAGTTCTTGCTAGTTATGGTTCAGCAACACAGAACGCATTGAAGCCAGAGGCTCAGCATGGCAGCCAGGGAGAAAGATTCTCAGAAAATAGCTATTATCAAACCTATACTATTAGATGTTATTCTCTAAAACAAGTGCTGTAACTACAATACCAACTTCTAGATTTGCTTGCTTGTTAGCTAATTACTAAGATGGTCTTAAAGCATGACCTAACAATCTTTGATAAATGCATAGTCACCAGGAGCTAAAGGGGAGATAAAAGTATCACCATGCCCATACGGTTGTTTTTCAACCATCTCAAATGTGTGGAGTAAATGTAGCTGAACATAAACATCTTGCCAATGTATGGATGAACGTCAAAGAAGTCAGGTGGCAAACTGTTACAATAAAATCGTCAACATAAAAGCAGAACTCTATGATACTCTAGGCAACACTGTAACAAACAGTATACTATACTGTACTTTTGAATGAATGATCTTCTATCAGTGCTAAGCCTCTTAAGTAGTCTTATCACCGGAGTAACCATGTGATGGAGAGACGTGGCAGAAAAACAGCCAGACAACTCAGCATTGTCTTTACATCAGATCAATAAAAAAAAAAATGCGATCTTACAGACTTAACAACCACAGCTCTTTGTTTCTTGGTTGTGGGGCCTACTAAGAAAGGCTTGAAAAAAAAGTGTATTTTGCCCATATATAAACATTAAAAATGGAAAGGTGTGATATTAAAGGGTTTCTAAAGGCAGAAGTTTTTTTTTTATCTTAATGCATTATCTTAATGCATCCAGCCCCCCATTTTACTTACCTGAACCCCTTCATTCAGTCAGCGGGACGCGCTGTCTCTCTCTCCACAGGCTGATTGAATAGATTGATAGCAGAGCAGCCATTGGCTCCTGCTGCTGTCAATCAAATCCAATAATGCGGGCTCCAGGGGGGCGGGGCCGAGTCCTGCATTCTATGCCTCTTCCAGCTTCTATGGACACCAAAACTCGGGAATGTGCCTGCAAGGTAAACCCCCCAGGAGTGAGAGCACTTCTCCCAGGGGATTATCTGATGCGGAGAGGAGCCGTGAGAGAAGCCGAGGGACCCCAGAAGATCAGGTTCAGGGGGCACTCTGTGCAAAACGAGCTGCACAGTGGAGGTAAGTATGACATGTTTGTTATTTAAAAAAATTACCCTTAGGCCTCATTCACACATGCGGAAATTATGTCCGTATTTCATCCATCCGTTTGCGGATGAAATACGGACTTACATGCATCCCTATGGGATAGCACATCCGCAAACACCCGATATCGTCTGATTCTATTGTCTGATTCTGCAGATGGAGGAAAATCCTATTTTTCTATCCGTCTGCAGAGTGGATCGGATGAACACAGACAGACGGTCCGTGCTCATCCGATCCCCCATAGAGGAGAGCGGAGAGCTGACAGGGCGGTCCCTGCACAGTGTGCAGGGCCGCCCTGTTATCCGCCGACTCAGCGGGGACAACGGAGCGATCCCTGCTGAGCAAGCGGATCATCACGGGGCAGATCATTACTGATCCGTCCCGTGTGAAAGGGGCCTTACACTCACTTTAAGGTATAACTTAAGGAAAAAATCATTTAGGAAAGATTCTTCTCTAGCATTTGTCAATTCAAATTAAAGTATGACATTATGTAAGGGTAAGAAAATGTTTATTTTTGTCTATTTAGACCATCAGTAAGTTTTAAAAAATCTAACTACAAATTAATTCTCCTGGCTTATTGTTATCCTTGTCAAATACCTTGAAAAACTACTCTAAAATGTACCAAGAAAAGTTTTAAAGGTCTAAAGTTCGCAGTTTGTATTGTGCATTGAGACTGACCTCAAATGGCAGGGTACACTATCCCTAAATGATCACGCCAAATAAAGAATAAGCATTTTTTCATGAAATGCTGTCAATGTTTTTCTGTTGTTCATCCCCCGACCTCTTTCATGTGTTAATAGAAGTGTTTTTTCAAGCCTTCCCCTTTGACATTCCAAAACCTATTAAAGGCTCCACGCATCTAAATGGTCACTTCCATCCACAGAGAACAATTGATAAAGGTCCAGGGTCTGGCATGCAGTATGATAAATGCTGAATAATGATTTCATTTTCTGCAGGGACGTTTGGCTTAAAGACCTTTGCGGTGATGTCACAAGTTGCTATGCATTTTCCCTGCTATTTTATGACCCATTTCATGTTTTATGGCTTTTCCTACTGTGAAATGAACTCAACAAAATGTGTTAAATGTTGTTAATGATGTACAGATCTTTACATATATATTTGAAGTGTGTAGCCTACCCCTCATTCTTAACCCCCTGTGTGTGATAAGCTTATAATATCCCTCCAAATGCCAGTGTTACTACAGGGGGCAGCAATAATATAGTGTGTTGACACTACCATTAAACAGGTCATTCATACTGAAAATGGTATAGGTTTCATCAATGCATTAAAGAATTTTATTTGACGACAACAACAATATCACATTTCTTTTTTAAAACATGCAAAAACCTCTATATTTGTAAAAAGAACAATGGCTTTCTTCAGTAGGGTTTTAAATGAATGCCATTCAAAGGCACGGAATCAGTCATCCCTATGACGTTAGTTTACCTTCATGAATTTTAAATATATAAGCATCACCTGCATTTCAAATTGTTCTGTATCAGGGTGTATCCTACAGCCATTGCCCAGTTATCGGCAGTGAGCAGGCTGTCTAAAAGATGATGGAGAAGATCATATCAAAAACCTAACAGGCCTATTTAATAAACGAAAATGTGCAATGTGCGGTTACCTATAACCACTTTGTTTCCATTTACTCTACTTACATCTAAAAAAAAAAAAGAAGAAATTAGAGCAGAATTTCAGGCGTTTATCAATCAACATTTAAAAGAGAAGTATGGGCAAAGCTTTTTTTGGCCTCACTTCTCTTGTGTGTCACAGGAGTGCACTTACTTTTGCTCTCTTGTGACCCGGAGTCCGATTACAATGGGTTATTATCTGCTGTTAGCTGACGTGGGAAAGCTGCTCCAGGCTCCGGAAAGGATCTTGACAAAATTGTTGAAAATGTCATCAACACACCAAGGATTCCTTGAAAGGGATTTATTTTCAAGTGAGTGACGAAGGGGCCCTGCGTGGCTCCAAAACGTTGCTGTATGTTTATAATGTGACCACGAAAATAAATCCCTTTGGTAGGAATTCTTGGTGTGCTGATGACATTTTCTACACTTTGATCACCCATGGTTTCCAGCCTATGGTCATTACAGCACCTAGCATTACTAAATAGCCAGTTTCTTACATGTGTGCGTAGGGAATATTGCGCTTGGACTTGACAATATTGTTGGGATCCACCCAGCTGCCTTACTGACAGCTGAGAGTCAGAAACAGCTACGCCCACCCCCTCTCCAGCCTGTCACTCTAATGATCGCTGGAGAGGCAGAGTAGAGAGCAGTGACTGACAGTCATTGCTCTCCACTCCAAGCAGACTGAAAGCTGAGCAATCAGCAGTCACTCAGTTCTCGGTCTTATGCCCCATACACACGGTCGGACACTCCGACCACAAAATCTGTCTGATTTTTTTCCGAAACACAGTCGCACAAAGTTGTCGGAAAAACCGATTGTTCTGAACGAGGTGGCGTCAAACGCGTATGTCGGGACTATAAACGGGCCAGTAGCCAATAGCTTTCGTCTCTTAGCTTATTCTGAGCATGCGTGGCACTTTGTGCGTCTGAATTGGCTATTTTTGTGATCGGATTTTGTTGTCGGAAAATTTTAGATCCTGCTTTCAAACTTTGTGCGTTGGAAAAAGCCAGATGGAGCCCACACACGATCGGATTTTTCGACATGATCCGATCGCACATTTTCCATCGGAAAAACCAACCGTGTGTATGGGGCATTAGAACCAACATGGGACAGCTGCAGTATAAAAACAATGATGGGGTAAGTATTTTATTTTATATAAACCTCATACTTTCTTTAATTCAGTTTTGTATTCATCTGAAACTAATGAAATGTATTTTACATAGAAATTTGCATAAATATCTGAAGCTGTCCTATATTAGTCTCTTACAGCAGAGCTCACCCTGAGAGTCGGAGTCAAGCACAGTCTAAACATACCTACTGGAGGAGACAACACTAATGATCTCAGTGGTGCGCTTCTCCTACTTTATTGTCCAAACACAAGCTTGGGACAGGATAGTGACAAAGCTAAAATGGTTGATTGCAGGAGTAGAACTATAAGGTTAATGACAAGATCACTGCTTGGCAGGGATGCCTGGATCATAAGACTGGTTGAACAATTACAAATCTTTTGGCATATAAAACAATCATGCATTTCAACAGTGCATTTAACATTTGCTTGGCATTCCACTTTAAGTAGAACAAATTTTATTTTCTAAATAGACATTGTACGAAATCATTAACTTGAACCTATGCCTTTGATATCACTCAGCCTTCCAGTAGGATCATGAGAAAACTGATCCCAAATTCTGAAAGTATGTGAATATGCCATATATGGGATCCACAGCTTTCCTTGTACCCCATCGGAAGGCTACATGGTATTAAAGCTGCATAGATGAACCTGAGATCTGCAGTAAGTATCTTTTACTTAAATTGTTACTAAACCCACAACAGTAAAATCAGTCTGTATTTGCAGTAAAGCATGCTTGTTATACTCACTGTGGAACTTAAATGGTTATTCCTCTGCATTGTGTAAAAAGTAGACATGTGCGATTAGTTTTGTACGAATCTCAAATTGGTACGAATTTCCCTAAATTCGTACGTTCGGCAGGATCCAAAATATGAATTGCCATGCATCTGAATTTTGTACGAAATACGAACTTTTGTTTACGAATTTTTGGATCAGTCGTCATCGCGTCGACGACTCATTATGCTTATTATGAGGGGCTCCCACCATCCCTGTGCCATGCTGACTTCCTCCTGGGGCTGTACCCAAATTCCTGTGCTGACATACTGAGCACAGCAGGGGTACAGCCCCAGGAGGAAGTCAGCACAGCACAGAGATGGTGGGAGCACCTCATATAACGAAAATTCATATTTTGGATAGGACATTCTTCAACAGAATTTCGTATTTCGGATAAAAACCAAACTTCCATCAGCATCGACTGTCAGATTGAGGTATATTTTTGCCTTTAAATTCATCGTAAAGAATGTTCATACAAGTTAACGAACCTAACAACAATTCGTATTTCGTACGAATTGAAATTGAATTTCGGACACGAAATACGAAGTACAAATTAATTCTAATATGAACCGTAACGGAACGTAACGAAACAAATTTATTGACGGCGCCCATGTCTAGTAAAAAGGCTGTTTGATCAGGTCTTCTCTGATCCCCCCTTCTTTCACTGCCCCCAATCTATCTTCTGATAAGAGTTTTTCGAGTGACTCTGCACATGCTCAGTCTGGTGTGTAATGCTAAATAGTTTTTTCTTTTTTTTCTTGGGAGGGTGCATGTGATCAGCACAGGGCCAATCAGCACTGTCCAGACAGAGGGCCAGGGGTCCTGCAGCCTCATAGGACAGTCAGAGGAGAATGAGAACGCATCCTACAAGCTTTAACCAGACACTGATAGAAGTCACAAGACTGTTATATACCGCTGATGAGAAAAGGTATTTAGCAGTTTATAATTACTAAAATAATTGCATTTCTATTTTCTATGTACTGTAGGAGACCAGAAATAGTGAATGCAGGGTCCTGGGTTTAGTAACACTTTGAGTTAGTAATTTTATATGGGGGGGGGGGGTAATAGATAGATAGGGTTTAGTTGAATTTTGCTTCAATATCTTCTTTCTGTGGTGATTGATTACAGAGGAAAAACTATGTAATAGGTAAATATCCCATACATGTAATCCATGCTCAGTAGCACAAAATCACTAGACACATATAAAGTCACTGAGCTGAACGCAGCACTTCAAAATAAACCAAGAAGAAACCAAAAAATGACACATAAACACAAAATTATTTCTGCACAGGAAATCAACTAAATGGATTTAATCAACGGTAATACATGCCACAGGAGGACATGAATTCAATATCAGTGAGCAATGTTGATCTAGAGGCATAATGAATGTTAAGTATTGAAACATCCGCTAGGCAAAGTGCTCCATATCATAGCACAGAAATCAGGACCTTGCATTTAATTCAAGAAGGCCTAGAGCTTTACTCAATTTTTTTTTATTAAAAGTGTTTGTCATGTCTTGTCACGTGTAACTCTCTGGTCAATAACAACACAGATAGGTTGCCTGTGGAGATCCTCCGTCTCTCCAATTGTATAGACCACAAAACCTGATTACTATCTATGGTAGTACATTATTGGAAGGGCAGCCTTTTGTAAGCTAAAACTGGACTGAGCTGTTAGGCAATAATTAATCCCAACCATTATGTATGTGCTATGTGTGAGCAAAGCAAACTTTAAACTACTTATAATTGTTACAAAAGTCGTTTGTGTTATACTATGGGGATTATTTACTAAAGGCAAATCCACTTTGCTCTGCAAGTGCACTTGGAAGTAAAGTTGCTGTAGATCCGAGGGGGACATCCAAGGATAATAAAAAACAAAATTTTACCTTGCACGTGATTGGATGATAAAATCAGCAGAGCTTCCACTCATTTTAGATCTACCCCTCAGATTTAGAACGACTGCACTTAAAAGTGCACTTTCAGTGCAAAGTGGATTTGCCTTTTGTAAATAACCCCCTATGTCTCAAATAGCTTTGCAATTTAAAAAAAGATAATGTAAGGATTATTTCTCTGTAAAGGAAAATGTCAAAAGTGATGTGTTTCTTCGCTGCATAACGATCTGAATCAAATATGGAGATATACAAATTGAAGGAACAGGTTGACCTTTGTAACTGTCTTTTATAGATGTGAGAGATTTCTACTGTTAATGATCAGTAGAAAATCCAATATGGATGAGAAACCATTACACATTCATAAGTATATCTGTGCATGTATATGAAACACAACCGAGATCCTTGTGGTTAAGGTCAAGAAGCGCAAACGCAGAATGATCAATACTTTGGCTAAGACCATTTTAGTCCTAATCAGTATATAAGCTCCTCCGGTAAAACCTGCCCAACACCGTAGAATGTCAGATGAGAACAGAAATCATGTGATCCTCTAGGATATGCCGCATTGGATGTAATTATCCCCTTACTTTGGCTAATCTGGATTCACAGTACTTATACATTAGGCATAGGCAAAGGCTAGTTTCCCTTTCTCCACAGAAAATGGAAAAATCTGTGCAGTGATTTTACAAAACATTGGAAGGCATCTACATGAGATAACAAACAACTGTAATACTGTATAGCGGTTCTAAAAGCTGTTTTTTTTATATAAATAACATGCTATACAGACCTGCTCTGTGCAATGGCTTTGCACAGGGCAGCCCGAACCTCCTCTTTTGGGGTTCCCTGTCAGCACTCTTGGCTCCTCCTCTTTTGTGTCTGCTTTCATGGCTATGTGTGCATAAAGCAGTGCACATGACTACAACGAACATGCAATCCTCATTTAAAAAAAAATACAAATGAGGAGAAAATGAGCTCATGGAGGACGTTGCAAGGAGACAGGATAACTAAACCTTCATTTTTTTCTTAAAAAACAAACATGTCATACTTACCTCCTCTGTGCTAGGGTTTTGCACAGAGTGGCCCCAATCCTCCTCTTCTGGGGTCCCTCAGGGGCGCTCCTGGCTCCTCCTCTTCTCGAGTGCCTCGTTGGAGAAGTGCTCCCCCTCGGGGCACCCGTGCGGGCGTGCACCCGTGTCCTGCTGCTGCGTCCAATGACACAGACAGCAGGATTCGGCTTCCCACGTCATTGGATTTGATTGACAGCAGCAGGAGCCAATGGCGTGTCTTGGATCCAATCAGGACCCGAGACACCAGCTGGAGCTGGTGTGCTCATCCCCTGCGCAGGAACGATCAGGCTCAGGTAAGTAAAACGGGGGCTTGGGGGGGGGGGTGCTGCACTAAAGAAGGTTTCCATGAATTAAGGTGAAAAACACAGAAGGTTTACAACCCCTTTAATGCAGTCTCTGCATTAAGGTAAAAAAAAAAACTCCACACTTCCTATCCTACCCACCCCAATCTCTAAACACTTATGTGACTTCTGTCACCGCTCCAGCGCTGTCCCCTCTGCAGCAGCGCTCCTCTCACATCCTGGTCTAACAGAAGACACTGAGAACAGTGGGAGCCATAGGCCCCTGCTGCTGTCAGTCAAACGCCTGTTAGGAGGGAGCAGGGGCATGACTTACCGACAGTGTGTATGGCTATGGACCAATACGGCCCAGCTTAGGAGCACGTACACATAGGTGCCTCCATAACATACAGTTTGCTAAGGTGGTACCCAGAGGAAGGAGTGGACAGTGCCAGCTAGGGGCTGCCAAAGAAGAGGAAGGGGCAGCTCTGTGCAATACTGTTGCACAGAGCAGGTAAGTATAACTTCTTTTGTATTTTAATTATAAAAAATACCATTAGTATCCATAAGTAGTGGGCGTGTATGAATTCGTTTTTGAGAAAGAGGATATCATGTAGCGTCACTTTAACCTGGCAGTTGCCCAATGTATATATGCAAGATCATATATGCTAAAATTTAATTTATGGTCTTCCAATGGCCGCTTCTGTCCATAAACTCTGATTCCTTGACTTGACCAATATTCAGATTGATTAAATTGATTGACCACATCCCAAAGGTACTGGATTGGGATCTGGTGACTGTGGAGGCCATTGGAGTACAGGGAACTCATTGTCATGTTCAAGAAACCAGTGGTGAGATGATTTGAGCTTTGTGACAGGTGCATTATCCTGCTGGAAGGAGCCATCAAAAGATGGGTACACTGTAGTCATAAAGGGATGGACATGGTCAGGCCGTGGCGTTTAAACGATGCTTAATTGTTACTAAGAGGCCCAAAGTATGCCAAGAAAATATTTCCTGCACCACTACACCACCACCAGCCTGAAGCGTTGATACAAGGCAGGATGGTTCCATGCTTTAATGCCAAATTCTGACCCTACCATCTGAATGTCACAGCTGAAATTGAGACTCGCTTTTCCAATCTTCTATTCTTCTATTGTCCAATTTTGGTGAGCCTGTGCCAATTGTAGCCTGAGTTTCCTGTTCTTGGCTGACAGGAGTGGAACCAGGTGTGGTCTTCTGCTGCTGTAGCCCATCTGCTTCAAGGTTTGATGTGTTGTGCAAGATAGTATTCTATATATCTTGGTTGTAACGAGTGGTTATTTGAGTTACTGTTGCCTTTTTATCATCACGAACCAGTCCGCCCATTTTCCTCTTACCTCTGACATCAACAAGGCATTTTCGTCCACACTACTACCGCTTCACTGGATCTCTCATTTTTGGACCATTCTCTGTCAACCCTAGAGATGGTTGTGTGTGAAAATCCCAGTAGATCAGCAGTTTTTGAAATACTCTGATTCCTTGACTTGACCGATATCCAGTTTGATTAGCTCTAAACCAAGCTGGTAAATATCCACGTTCTGCTGTATGAGCACCTTAAATCTTTTTATTTTTAAGAGACTGCACAAAGATGACTCAGTTTACTTTTCACTGTCGTAATATGGAAAAAGTATATACGTATATATGTTTTCAAACTTTAGTAAAATAGATTATATATTTTTAAGACTGCAAATTAATAATGTCTTCCACTACATTAACACATTGGGAACCCTGTATAACATACAGTAATGTTTTCATTTGCATAACCTAAGACATTTCAGAGTGCATAGTGTTATATGCTGTGTTAAAGTGGATAAGTTAATTTAATCGTTATTCTCTTTTGAATGCACTAAATGTCAAACAGTCCCACACTACTAGCACAGAAAAATATACAACTTAATGGAATGCTTTTACTAGGTGTTTTAGTAACTTAGGAAATCTTGAAGAATTTTTTAATTTATGAGTTTTTTCCTACCTACTTCTATTTTTTTCCAATGGCACTAAAAGTCAAAAGAGAATATATCATACTAACAGCTCCATGATAAGACCGCATGAGAAATGAACTTTTTGAAAAGTCAAGACATGTCTGCACAGTGCTATCTCCTGATAAGATCTTCTTTATCAACGTGGGAGTGCCAGTTTGAGAAACACAGAAATTCACTCATTCAGAGATCAGGGGGTCACAAAGAGAGTTGATAAAGAGCACACTTCTAAATGTGTCAATATACATCTCCTGCATGTGCAGGCCTACAACACATTTATCTTTTTGGACATCTAGTCCTAGTTTGCAGCTACACTAAATAAGGCTGGTGTTAAAGATTTCACACATGCCAAACGCTACATAGCTTTTTAAACCATATCTTTAGATATGAAATAATAGCTGTTGACTATCTTATGTCTGTGGGACAACCAAGATATGCAGTTGCCAACTAATGAGCCAGAAACCTCAACTGTGGTTTCTCTAAAGGCATCCTCGCCTCCCCATTGGAGTGGAGTGTTGTACAGAAGTCTAAAGCCCCGTACACACGAGAGGACTTATGTCCGACAGACTTCCGAAGGAGTTCCGTCGGAGTTCTGCCGGAGTTCCGACAGAGTTCTGACGGACTTTTCGGCTGAGCGGACTTGGCCACACACAATCACACTAAACTCCGACGGATTCGAACGTGATGACGTACAACTGGATTCGAATAAGGAAGTTCATAGCCAGTAGCCAATAGCTGCCCTAGCGTCGGTTTTAGTCCGTCGGAATAGCATACACACGAGCAAATTTTTCGAAGGGACCGGGTCCGGCGGAGTTCCTTCGGAAAAATTTGAAGCATGTTCCATATTCTAAAGTCCTTCGGACTTTGGCGAGTCAAAAGTCCGTTGCAGCCCACACACGATCGAATAGTCTGATGGAATCAGTCCGTCGGACTTTGGATGTTGAAAAGTCCGCTCGTGTGTACGGGGCTTTAAGCTGGCCATAGAAGGATCGAAATTCACCTGGCTCAACTGGAACCAGCTGAATTTCAATCCATCTATGGTAGGGTTGCCACCTCACCCCTTTAAAACGTAGCACATATTAATTACACAGGTTCTGTGGTGGTACACTGGCTGATTAAGGTGGTAATTAAACTCACTTGGTTCCTTATCAACATTAAATTAGCCTCAGAACCTGTGTAGTTCATATGTGTTCAGGTTTAAAGGGATGAGGTGGCAACCCTAATCTATGGGTAGGCTAGTTGCACTGTACAGAACCCATGGTTTTTAGAGGGTCAGGAAATCAATGCATCAAGAGTGTCAGATTCTGTAGGAGTTGGGTGGCTAGGACTAATGAGATTATGCTTTTTATTGCAGGGAACACATTATAGTAAAGTATTATTTTAGTGACAGAGTCGCTTTAAAAACACTGTATTTCAATGGTCACCCATCCAAGCACAGCAATATATTTACTGCTACATGAATGCCTCTAAAGCAACAGTTCTACCCTATATAAAAAAATTCAAATTCAATTAACCCCACTTTGCTGACTTCTAGAAAAGGTTATTTCACTGCCATGAATGCAACATGCATGACACATCATAGTTGCCCTAATGTATCTTTTTCTTGAGCAAACAAATACACATTCACTAGACTGCAGTGTGGAGGTCCTTTTCAAGGTAAACTGAACTCTGCTAATATTAATGCACTAAAAATATTTGATGTGAAGAAGGCAAAGTAATGGCTGTGGGGAGCAGGGCAACATGCTATTTGAAATAAAGCAGAAAAAGCTATTCAACGCGAGGTTAGATAAAATATAAGCATTTTACGATCTCAAGGTGAAAAGCAGAATAAAAGTAAAGTAACTACTTTTGTTTATACTGAAAGTGTATGTTTATCCTACATTCATGGCAAGGTTACTGTACATTTCATTCATAAATTGAATATCAGGTTTATGTGCCACGGAGAAACCAGTTTGTTTTATAACCTGGGTCTTTTTACTTTTGTGACAACTATTTCCTGGCACAGGGCTACAGAGCCAAGTTTGGCATTAAAAAGCAAATAGGACAATAAAAAAAGTTAGAATTATATGAGGGGTCTTCAAAAAGTTTAAAAAGTGCATTTGGGGTAATGATAAATTGTAGCTGATTAGCATTATTATATGTTCAAAACCAAAGTCTTGATTTGTAGGCCAATTAAAGCAAATTATTATATATTCTGTATACAAGGCAATAATAAGAGACATGATTCCACCACCTTGTGTCTAATTCAAATCCAAATAAAAACGTTATGCGTAAATGACCCCATCCCTCAGTACCTCCTTATTATCTTTAGCATACATTTGTGTTTATATCTTTCCTTATCATTTCCCATGATCACTATGCTTTCATCCCCATATACAGCACACACAATCCTCCCTACCCACCTCACAGCCCACCCCACCCCTGATGCACAACACCCACCCCAGCCAGCACACCCCACTACATACAGATCTCTACATATCTTTCAAGTCCCACCTAATGTTCACAGCTCATCCCCATCCTACACCCCCTCTTCATTCTCACACTATGCCCTTACCCCAACACACAGCACATGTATGCCTTCTTGGCCACCTTACAAAGCACATCCCTGCCAACCCACCAACATCCTCCACACACACACACAGCACACATAATCCTCCCTGTCCACCTCACGATGCAAGCCCCTTTCCCCAAGAGCACAGCCAGCACATCTCTCCTTAGTCAGCACACTTCCATTCACCGCATGCCTCCTCACCGCCTGCTCCTAGTACATTGGTATCACCCCCCTCTAACAGACATCCCTCCCTTGCTACCCCATCACCCAGCTATTAGTGCATCATTCCCCAACAATCGAACTTCCTATAAACAATCCACCTTATAGCGCATCACACCCCATTTACATCTAGCCACTAAAGCCTGGTTGAATGAATGAATGAATGAAATACTTGTATAGCGCACAATGCGAACTGAATAGCCTCTAAGTTAACACCTATGCATTTTTAGCGCTTTTTGCATTTTGCAGATTTTCACTGCAGTCCATTTTACATGGTTTCCTATGGAACACGTTATGTAGTGCAACGCTACAAAATGAAAAAAGCACTAAAAATGCATAGGTGTGAATCCAGCCTAACACTGCTTCCATGTCCTTGCTGATAGACATTCCTCCTCCTGATTGTACACACCATTATACCCTATTACACTCCCCTCCTGCACATACTGCCAGTCATTATGCACTCCCCATTTGCACATACTGCCTTAAATCACAGCCTGAAAAATTGTTTGACAACTTTAATGGCATACAAATATTCAAATATATACATTTTATTATAGATCCATTAAAATCCACATCAAACAGGTGTGGTTCATATACTTACCTAGTCTCATTAACATCATAGTATATAGTCAAGAACAAAGGAGCACTGGAACAGGTATATGAGCCCCAGCGTGTTTCAATTCATCCAGAATCTTCACCATACCCTACTCATTCCTCTCCTGCGTATGCTGCCACCCATCATACCTTACTCACTCCTCTTCTGCACATACTATCTAACACTCTGCTCCTCTCTATCATATATGGCTCATTACGCGCCACATTACTCTCCTGCACATACTGGTGGTCTTCAACCCCTCTGCGCACCTTTCCTGCATATACTGCACAATGTCATACCCTCCTTACGGTTCTGCATATCGTACAAAAGAAGCAATTGTTTAATATTATTTGTTATCTAACCCAGTCTTGCCTGTTCTTGAACAAGCACGCTTTTGCTAGCTATGTTTGAAATCATGTTAACATTTTGAAGATTTTAGTGATTGGGTTTATATATACCTTCAACCAACCAGTAAATGATTGAAAACTAGCAAACATTCGCATTTCAAAGATCTGGTAACTATGCAGAGATATTTCCACAACTCCTAGCTGCACATCTCAGAAAGAGAAAGGCCTTCAGGCTTCATTGATAGTTGTATAGCAGAGATCGGCTGCCATTATCTAAGGGTCAATGAGTTTTAGCTTTTGAATTCCAGCTGCCTACCTATAAATCATTCTCTTGGGATGTGTTTTGTCTTTTAGGTCTTTCCCTTTTCCTGCAGTGACAAAAAACCCTTTATCTGTCTGGGTTCTGCTTCATTCAAGAACAGTGCTGTATGTAACTATGAAAGTTTTATACTAAATGATACTACACACAAAGCAAAGCAAGGGAAACTAAAGGTACATTTGTGTCCATGAGTGGCATATTTGTCCTTATTAAAGTGACATTAATAAATATCTGAATAATGTAATATATGTTTTGTCTTAAAATAATTTTTATTTCTCACGCTGTCATAGGTCTACAGCTTCTGTAGGCAATGATTTGGGTTTTAATAGGTTTTGACGTGTTAGATGTTACGTAACAAATAATAATCATGGTAAGGAACCCATGGCCCCAAATAAACAGATTTAGGGTCCTTTCACACAGACGATTCAGGTCCACCTGTCAGTTTTTCAGGCGGACCTGAACGGATGCTCCATAGAGCTCTATGGAGCGCCAGATGTTAGCGGTGACATGTCCGCTGACATCCGAGCCGCTCCGAAAAAGTGTGACGGAGGAAAAAGCTATTTTTCCATCCGTCATCGGATCGGATCGGGTGATGACGGACACTGCGGTCCGTCGTCACCCGATCTCCCATAGGGGAGAGCGGCGCTGTGACAGGTCCATCCCTGCACAGTGTGCAGAGACGGACCTGTCCTCTGCCTGCTCAGAGGAGATCGCTCCGGCGATCCCCGATGTGCAAGCGGATATCCACGGGGCGGATCATCAATGATCCACCCCGTGTGGAAGGACCCTTACTGTGTTCACCAGCCTTAATCTCTCTACTAACCTACATAGCCCATGTTGTGTGTCAAACATTTTTTCGTTCAAACTATATAGCTTCCACCATAACAAATAATAATAATGATTGTTCAAGTTTACTTAAGAAGCCATAGGGGTTGATTTACTGAAGGAAGATCCACTTTGCACTGCAAGTGCACTTGGCAGTGCAGTCGCTGTAGATCTGAGGGGAAGATCTGAAATTAAGGGAAGCTCCGCTGATTTTATCATCCACTCATGGACAAGAAAAAATGCTGTTTTTTATTTTCCTTGCGTGCCCCCCTCGGATATACAGCGACTGCACTTCTAAGTGCACTTGCAGTGCACTTGTAGTGCAAAGTGTATTTGCCTTTAGTAAATAAACCCTATAGTTTACAAGATACTAAAATGTTGTTGAGCCACTTCCTTCTATTACACATCCATTGTATGTGCCAACTGTTCACCTTTTTGGCTGAATACATTCCCTCAAAGGTGTCCAGACTCTGCACATTTGCTTTCTTTATATCCCATGGAGTGCTATCGACTACGTCGTAGAAAATTACTGATTTGGGTCTTCTAATGCGTACACACAATCGGACTATCCGGGGGACCTTTGAAATGAACGGACTTGCCCACACACGGAGAAAAGTCCGTTCATTTTGAACGTGGCTCCAGGTAGACGGAACTAGTGAAGGAAGTGAATGTCGCCGCCTCCATGAGAGAGATTGACACCTCGCTAGCCCTGTCACCTGGTATGGATTCAAAGGGTAAGCTCTACGCCGAAAAAACGGCATGGGGGTCCCTCCAAAGTCCATAGCAGACTCTTATCCGAGCACGCAGCCCGGCTAGTCAGGAAAGGGGGTGGGGACGAGCGAGCGCCCCCCCCCCTCCTCCTGAGCTGTACCAGACCATGCCCTCAACATGGGGGGTGCTTTGGGGAAGGGAGGCCCTTCGTCGCCGCCGCCGTCCGAGGGTCTTCTTCCGACTTCAGGGGTCTTGTCCCGCTCATCGGGGTCTTGTCCCGGTCTTTGAAAATGAACAGACTTTTCTCCGTGTGTGGGCAACTCCGTTCATTTCAAAAGTCCGCCGGAGCCCACACACGGACGGATTGTCCAGCGGACTCTGGTGTACGTGGCATAACACAAATCAATACGCAAGTGGAGTAGAGGTACAGGACTTTTACAATGGCAGATCCTGGGAACTGGGTCATGGAAGTTATTTCCTATTTACCGATTTGCCTCAATGAGCCAAACTACTCCTAAAACAATTTGGGTAGAGAATATTTCACACATAATTTATAATCTCATGAATGCGGTCACACATGACTAATGCCTACTACACACAATCCGAAAATTGGATGAAAAATACCACTTTCGAATCGATTGTACGATAATCTGACTGTTAGTACACAGCTTTTGAGAGAAGACCAGGACAGTTCATTCGAAATTAGCCAAAGGAACAAACACGAAAAATGTTCTTGTGCGATTTTCATTTACTCAGTACAGTATTTGCCCAAAAAAATCAGAAGAGCAAGTCCACACAATGCTCGGAAACTAAAGAATACATTACAAACAACTCATTACACCACTTTTGAAGTTGTATTCTGTCGTATGAGAATTTTCGTAAGCTTGGTAACTACTTCACCTTCAATATGAGACTAACATGCAAAAGAAAAAACTGGCAATAATTTGTCCGATATTCTCATCAGGCTTTACTTTAGGTACTATTTTATTTTTTGTCTTTGAGAAAATAGAGACCTGAAAAAAATCTTAGATTCTATAGAGCTTAGAAAGAAAGTGCCCCAGGCCAGTACTCCCGTGTGAGATAATGAAAGTTTCAGGGTTTATTGGATTACCACCCTTCATGTTTTGTGCAAATTAAACCTCAACATAAACATCCATTATTGGCTAGGTGACAGTAACTCTTATTAATAAGTGTCAATGGTTATTGATTATGCTCTACCAATTTTTACCTTTAATATTAGGCTGGGTTCACACTGCTGCGGGGGGAGAACCGGATGTGATTCGCACAGCAAATCACATCCGATCTCCGTAGCGCTGCGAGTTCAGCCATACAGATAGTATGGCTGAACTCGCAGCGGTCCCGCAGCAAACTCGCACGGGACCCTTTTTTGGGTCCGCAACGGAATCGGATCGCATGGGGGTTCACACCATGCGATCCGATTCCTGTGCGAGTCGGCAGATCGCACTGCGATATGCCGACGGATCTGGGGGTGTCATTAACATAACATTGACACCCCCAGCCGTCCGCATAGGGCAGTGTGAACTGCCGGCGGGAGTAATGCGATGCGGGAAAACGCCGCGGATTCGCGGCGTTCCCGCATCGCAGCAATGTGAACCCGGCCTTACTGTAAAACGATAGCTCGGTTTAAAAACTGAACTAGGTTTTAAGAAATAATTTCTAAAGCGAGCATGAAAGCAGAGGGAAAGGGAGAGCTAAGAGCAAGAAAGGTAAAAACTCAATAAATGTGTCAGCGCTCAGCCTGCAACGGGCTGCAGGCTGTTTTGCTGAGTGCAATGCAAAGCATATGAATGTGTCCTGGTCAACAGGTTGGCGCTACACTTAGTAAAACAGCCATGTGCACATGGAAGTATTGCTGCTCATTGGGTTAAATGAACCCCTCTAAGCAATGGGGTAACTGTGCTCAGAATATTATTATTATTATATAACAAAACAAAATGCCTGCAACTGTAATTTAAGAATAACAGCTCTGTGATCCAGTAAGGCTTCGTTCACACTAGTGAAACTTGTCATGTGACTTTGGACACAAAGGGGGTTATTTACTAAAGGAAAATCCACTTTGCACTACAAGTGCACTTGGAAGTGCAGTCGCTGTAGATCTGAGGGGGGCATGCAAGGAAAATGAAAAACAGCATTTTTGCTTGCACGTGATTGGATGATAAAATCAGCATAGCTTCCCCCTAATTTCAGAGCTTCCCCTCAGATCTACAACGACTGCACTAACAAAGTGGATTTGCCTATAGTAAATCGCCTTTGCAAAGGTTCCTGTGCTGCTTTTTAGTTTGTTTTTGTTTTTTAAATGCCCCTAACTCAGTCCTATATTCTTAATTCTACAAGATTTTCACATACGATAAATCAAATTTTATATATATACACACTGTATATGTTATTTATTTATTTTTTATTAGAATAATCAACTGCATGAAATGTTGCTTTTATCTGTGAAGTTTATTTTGTAGTTTTGAAAATAAAGTATTCGAAGTGTCGTGAAAAAAAAATTCTGCTATCAAGCAGATATACTTCCATTGAATTTCTTGTTCAGGGCTTTAACCTCCAGAGTAAAAAGATTTGAGTTAAACCTGATCACTTCCAGCCCAGGAAGAAAAATGGCACTTTTTGTGCTGCCTTCCCATCACCTTTCACCTACTGGCCTCTTCAATCCCAGGAGATTTTATCCTTCCTTTAAGAAAATGTCATTAAACTATGTGCTGAATATTTGCTCCTGCCCTGAAGGAATGGGGGAGCCATTGTAGACCCCTCTGTAACAGAATAGGACTACAGCAGTCTTCCGAACAACAGAGTCATACATGTATGAAATGTCCAAAGCAAAACACGATGTCCCACTGCTATAACGATCGATCATCATTGTACTCATTGGTTTTCAACACCACATTAAGGACAAAATATTTCCTTACATAGTAGAAGGAAAAATATTGTTTGAATTAAAACACATTTTCTTTTGCTTGATGTTTTAAAAATAAATGTAAAGGTGCTAATTCTTCCTCATGTTACTTGTTGAATGTGGGTAATTCCAGCAGTCTGAGCATTCCGATGTAGCATATGAGATTTTAAAACCCCTCCGGTGCAAAACAAGGTGCAGAAAACCTTGGCAGTTTGCCCGACTATGCAAAGCACTCAGCACTATGCACTATGTATAGAGTTTTTTAAGTTACTATTGTATTTTTGTGGTTTTGTTTAATGGTTGTGGCTTCTATATTTAAAAACATACCCAAACTTCGCCCTTGTGCATATGTGCATGCAGCTAAATATTTGTGGTGAGGACAAAGGACCAATAGAGGGGACATGATGTGAATGGTCTGGTTTAAAATTGTGAGAAATTAATCAGCACTACATAAATGAATAAAATAAATTCAAAATTGGAGTTTCCTGCTACCTACAATGCACAGCACCAGTCTCTCCTAAGAGTTAAAAGGCGGGTGTTTTACAATGTAAATTTTGTGTATATGTGTAGAGGGTGCAACAGGGTTTGACTTGTGTTACTAAACCTTATGCAGTAAAGCATGCTTGTTAGACTCACCTTTAAACCTAAGGGGTTAATCCTTTGCATGTAAAAAGGCTGTTTGATCCTGTCTTCTCTGCCCCCCCCCCAATCTTCCACAGTCCCCAATCTATTGGCTGATAAACAAGATGCACATGCTCAGTTTGGTGTGTATTGCTAGAAAGTTTTTTTTTCTTGGGAAGGTGCATGTGATTGGCACAGTGCCAATCAGCACTGTCCAGACAGAGGGTCTGGGGTCCTGCAGCCTCATAGGACAATCAGGGGAGAATGAAAACTCCTCCTACAAGCTTTAATCAGACACTGATAGAAGTCACAAGACTGCTATATACTGCTGACTGCACTTCCATGTTCTGTGTACTGTGGGAAACCAGATATAATGAATGCGGGTTTCAGTAACACTTTAAGCTTCAAGTAAGGATTTGCATAGAAACAGAAACATTTCTGTTGCCTAGCCATTTACAGACATTATGGTGTATGACTTATACGTTCACTTTAAAGTGGTTGTAAACCCTTACAAACCACTTTGACCTACAAGTAAGCCTAGATTAAGGCTTACCTGTAAGTCCTAGAAATATCTCCTAAACCTACACGGTTTAGAAGATATTTGCCAAAACACAGGGACCACTGTGTATGGCGCATGCGCCCTAGACAGTGGCGCGCAGGCGCACTGAGCGCGCTGCTGTCAACATGCCGCGAGTGTCGGCTCCCGGCGCATGCGCGGGAGTGACGTAATCGCGGCTTCACCGAATGACGGCGCCGGAGCAGCGAGACCCACCGAGAAGATGGAGGCTCCGTACACAAGGGGACAGCGGTGACTTCGCTGGCTCCTGTGTCAGGTAAGTGACTCATAATGGTCTACTATGCGATGCATAGTAGTCCATTATGCTTTACCTTTGCAGGGAATCAAAGAGGAAGTAAACCCATCAGGGTTTACTTCCTGTTTAAGCAGAGCAGATCCCAGAAGCAAAGGAGCAACTGCCATCAAAAAATTATAGCAAGTCCATGTTTCTTATGCCGCGTACACACGGGCGGACTGTACGGCATACTTAGTCCGTCGAAACACATTTCAGCGGACAGTCCGCTCGTGTGTGGGCTTCAGCGGACTTTTTCAGCGTGCAGTCCGTCGTACTTTGGTTTCAGCGGACAATCCGCTCGTCAGTAGGCTAGTTCAACGGACTAAGAATGGCGCATGCCCAGAAAGGATTTACACGGCGGAAGGGTGCTTTGCTGTGTATTGGACTTCCTATTTCTAGTCCCGTCGTACGTGCTGTACACGTCATCGCGCAAGCTTTCGTCGGACTGTTTGGGTATCCGTGTGTGGTCAAGTCCATTCAGTGGAAAGTATGACGGACTGTCCGTCGGATTGTATGACGGACTAAGTACGTCATACAGTCCGCTCGTGTGTACGCGGCATTAGGGATCGTTCCCACCAGTGGTTGGACGGCACTAAAAACCTGCAGTTGAGCCACACTTTTTCTTCTCCCCAACTGCGACAGCTGTAGAGGCAACGGCTGGGGATATACATATGCCATGGCTTTGCAGCAGGAAATATAAAGTTGTGCTCATAAGTTTACATACCCTGGCAGAATTTATGATTTCTTGGCCATTTTTCAGAGCATATGAATGATAACACAAAAACTTTTCTTTCACTAAGGCCGCGTACACACGCGGGGACTGTTCGCCCAACTTTGTCCGTCAAACAGTTTCAGCAAACAGTCCGCTCAAAATTAGCATGGACGGACATGGCCACACACGACGAACGAACAGTTTGCTGAAACCGTGCGTGATGACGTGAACGGCACGTACGACGGGACGAAAAATACGACGTCCTATACACTGCATTATAACTTTCGGCGTGTAAATCCTTTCTGAGCATGCGCGGAACTTAGTTTGACGAACAAGCCTACACACGAGGGGACTGTTCGCTGAAACAAAGTTTCAGCGGACAGTTTTTCGGAATTTCCGAAAAACCTTGTTCAGCGGACTGTTCGCTGAAACTGTCCGCTGAAAGCCCACACACGGGCGGACTGTCCGCCGAAACACTGTTCAGCGGACAAAGTTGGGCGAACAGTCCCCGCGTGTGTACGCGGCCTAAGGGTCAGTTCACACTGAAGCAGCATGATTTGCAGAGCGACTGCCACGGGCGACCTGCATCCAACTTCAGCGGCGGCTTTCAAAATGACTTCTGTATAAAAGTCAATGCAAGTCGCCCCAAAAGTAGTACAGGAACCTTTTTCTAAGTTGGAGCAACTTGTGTCGCTCCTATTAGAACGATTCCATTGTACAGAATGGAGCGCGACTTGTCAGGCGGCTAAGTCGCCTGACAAGTTGCCCCACTGTGAACCGAGTCTAATGGTTAGTGTTTGGCTGAAGTCATTTATTATCAATCAACTATGTTTACTCTTTTTAAATCATAATGGCAACAGAAACTACCCAGATGACGCTGATCAAAAAAGTTTACATACCCCAGGTCTTAATACCGTGTATTGCCCCCTTTAACATAAATGACAGCTTGAAGTCTTTTGGGGTATTTTTGGATGAGGCTCTTAATCTTCTCATATGTAAAAATAGGAAGTAAACCCCGATGTGTTTTACTTCTTCTTTTGCTCCTCACAAAGCCTGCAAATTGTCATGTTGGAATATCCAAGTACGTCTCATGCACAGCTTCCTGGCTGATGAATGCAAATGTTCCTCCAGTATTTTTTGATAACATACTGCATTCATCTTGCCATCAATTTGACCAAATTTCCTGTGCCTCGGCAATCCACCTCCATATTTCACAGTAAGAATGGTGTGCCTTTCATCGTAGGCCTTGTTGACTCCTCTCCAAATGTAGCGTTTATGGTTATGACCAAAAAGCTCAATTTTGGTCTCATCACTCCAAATGCCTTTTTGCCAGAAGGTTTGAGGCTTGTCTCTGTGCTGTTTGGCGTATTCTAAGCTGGATACTTTGTGGCATTTGCGTAGTAATGTCTTTCTTCTGGCGACTCGACCATGCAGCCCATCTTTCTTCCAGTGCCTCCTTATTGTGCATCTTGAAACAGCCACACCACATGTTTTCAGTGAGTCCTGCATTTCACCTGACGTTATTTGTGGGCACTAGAAGTATAAACCCTCTTCTTTTGCAGGTTCTGCTTTTCACATTTTGTTAACTCAGCACCAGAGTCACTTTAAATGGTGATAATCTGTGTTAATTTTACCATAGCAGACATTAAATAGTATTACCAGTGTAATAAACTCACTAGTAGATGTAAACAACTGTTTACAGAGAAGGATGAAAAAAGTGAGTTATGTGCCTCCTTAGAGTTGAACCAAAGGCAGTTTTAATCAGCAATTCCTTCCGTTACTAGCACAGACCTTCTCTGCTCAACATCGTGGCCTCTTTTCTCTCCCTTCTCCTGATTGTGCCCCATGACCTATGTCTCCAGAATCCCACCTGACACAGAGGTTTGCATAAATTCTCTGACAACAAAAGCTTTCCGGAACTCCATGTAAATGGCCACATAATTCATTTTCCTCCAAAGCATTTAATGAAATACGGACAACTCAATCTTCAAAGTGCTGGCCACAAAGAAAACCCATTAAAACACTGACACATTCAAATTAAAATGGAAGAATGAAAAACACAACTTCCGAAATCTGCAATAATGGTCCCTGGATTGTCAAACAGACACTTCACATCACACCTTCCAGCAAGGGACTTGTGTGTGGAGTGCTGTATATTATGCTCACCACCATCCATCTGCTTTATATCAGGACCAATACATTTATTTTGAATATATTTGGTCCATTTAGGTTGAAGAGTATATAAAAATGCAGACAGATAAAACTTTAGATGTCACAAACTAATGGTTAAGGATAAAAGATAACTATTAGTCTGTGACTGATTGAATTAGCAAGCTAGAATAAAATAGTTATGACTAATGTGCATGTTAACATAAACTATACTTTGGTGGTACTTTCCCTTCCCTACTATATAGAGTATAGTATATGGATAACAAAAGACTTGAATTTTTTATCTGAAAGTTTGATGCTGGATTCAATTGCAGTGTGCATCTGAGCCATTGTTTTTGTTTTGTTTTTCAGTGCACCACAACGCAAGATGGTTCAGATCTATGTGGTATGCTAATGCTCTTTCACACGAGCGGACCAATCAGGTCCACCCATTAATTTTTCTGGTGGACCCAATTGGACCCTCCATTGCCCTCTATGGACTGGCGGGTATAAACATCAGACATCCAATCCGATCTGCTAACAAATAGACAAGTGGAGATCCATTCCCCTTTCATCTAGCAGAATGGATGGCAGCCGGGTGTAAATGGACAGGCGGTCTATTAACATCTGATCACCCATATAGGAGAGCAGGCTGTGTCTGTGTGGGACAGATCCCCTACTGAGCAAGCTGACCCCTAGTGAAGCCCACCCCATGTGGAAGGGGTCTGAGCTGCAAGTTTGTTAAAACAGAATTTCAGGCTAAACCTAACTACTCTTAAAAATGCACCCCCCCCCCCCCCAACACCTTTGCTGACTAACCTGTGTAAAAAAAAAAAGCTTTATTTACTTACATATTTTCAGCCCGCTCCAGTCCGGTCACTTGAATCAGGTCCCCTGTTTTAGCCAGTGGAAGACAGAGGAGAGAGGAGACAGCTCTCAACAACAGCTGGGAATGCCAGGAGCAGTGACATCAACCAAAGGCACCTATATCCCATCTGTTTTTGGCACTTCCTCCTCTCCCCTGCAGCTGCTGCTCACAGGGCAGCCGGATCACGTGTCTGGACTGAAATGGACTGAATAAAGGTACCGTAAGTATATATATCTTTTTACACAGTAAGTGTTAGAAGGGGACAAAAAACAGAAAAGAGAGGGCGCACCAGCCTTGTGCTCCTTTAACAAGTTTATTTAAAAGAACACGTAATAAAACTACTCACAAAGGTAGATGAAAAATCACGCTTAAAATAGTTTTTGACTTGTGACAGTCTGTCCGCTGATAGCAGTCTCCAGATCCTATGAAGAGGACATCAAATCACTGCTAGCTGATGCGTTTTGAAGGTTATACCTTCTTCTTCAGTGTAACCTTTGAAGCGCGTCAACCAGCAGCGGTTTGATGTCCTCTTCATGGGATCTGGAGACTGCTATAAGCAGACAGACTTTCACAAGTCAAAAACTATTTTAAGTGTGATTTTTCATCTAACCCTCACATGCATTACGTGGTGTTTTAAGATAATTAGCAGATAAGTAATAGAGGCTTAAAGAGGAACTGCAATCTGCTCATATAATTTATAATAAAAACATCTTTGCCATTCTAAAGCATCCCTCCAACCACTTTGCATATTTTATATACCGTATTTAACACGCTCTTTTTTCCCCTTAAAATCCAGGGAAAATCACGGGTGCGTGTTATACGCCGATCCTCCACCATTTTGGAGCCTCTGGGCGGCTTTCAGCCGCCTTTGGCCCTTCTCTGTGACTTTCGACTGCCTTCAGCCCTTCTCGGCAGTTTCCGGCTGCCTTTGGCCCTTCTCTGCGCCTCTCGGCCACCTTCAGCCCTTCTCGTCAGCTTTTGGCTGCTTTCGGCCCTTCTCGGAGGCCGAAAACCGCCGAGAACGGCCAAAAGCTGACGAGAAGGGCCGCCGAAAGCCGATGAGAAGGCCTGAAGGCGGCCAAAAGCCGACGTGAAGGGCCGAAGGCGGTCGAAAGCCAACGAGAATGGCCGAAGGCGGCCGAGAACTACCGAGCACCGTTGAGATACACCGGACATCTCGGCGGCACCAGTTTTAAAAATAAAAGCTGAAAATGACACTGACAAGGGGACAAGGCTGCAATGATGGACAAGGCTGCAACTATGGACAAGGCTGCAATGATGGACAAGGCTGCAACTATGGACAAGGCTGCAATGATGGACAAGGCTGCAACTATGGACAAGGCTGCAACTATGGACAAGGCTGCAATGATGGACAAGGCTCCAATGATGGACAAGGCTCCAATGATGGACAAGGCTGCACTGATGGACAAGGCTGCATATGACACTGACAAGGGTGCAATGATGGACAAGGCTGCATGACAAGGCTGCAAATGACACTGACAAGGTTTCAGATGGACACTGATAAGGCTGCATTAATGGGCATTTAAAAGTTTTTTTTTCCTTAAACTTCCCTCCTAAAAAAATTTTTCCTTAAAATTCCTTCCTAAACTTAGGGTGCGTGTTATACGCCGTCACGTGTTATACGCCGATAAATACGGTATACTGTGATTCTATACTTGCCAAAATATGCTGCAGAAATCTCCCTCCACTGAGTTTGGCTGCATCCATTTTAACTGTGGGCAGCTGAAGCTGCTGTCTTTCCACTTTCTGGATTTACACACACACACAGGCACACCTCCAGCTCTGAAGCCCTGCAGCTTTCATTGGCCCTCTTTTGATTCACCCCTTCCCTTTCTAGCAAACTCACACAAGAGTTAGAGAGAGAGCTGTGCATGTCATATGCCTAGGCTTATTACTAAACTCAATGAATACTGAATTCAGCTCATCACCTCTTCCCACCTACATCATTGCTCATTGAAATCTCCACCCTGGGATGGACAAAAAGAAGCAGTACTGATGATGAGCGGTCACATAATTGCATCAGAGTGCCAAGAGGATATATAAGCTACCATTTTGGCCACTGTGTAGTAGATGCCTTTCTCTCTACAATAACAAACGTTTCTCCCAGATATTCAAAACTGGCAAACATTGGCAGTGAAAGTTGTGCTGGGATTTCACCAGGTGAACACATTCCTTTTCATATCCTATGATTACTTACCTCTGCCTGACCGCAGGAAAATCTTCACTGGAGATAGCTGCTAACTAAGGACTATAGGAGTACATAACCATTCAAGTCTATGGGGACTCACTGCACAGGCACAGGAAGTGCGGGAGAAGATTTTAGCTCAAATGATCCTTAAAATGGAGGAAGTTGCTGTTGGCATTCAGAGGTAAATAATCACTTGAGTTAGGGGTTTCTGGGTTCGATTAGGGACCAAGTACTAGTGGGTTTTTGTACACCAAGTAAAGTAGTCCCTCAACGTTTGTCTCACAATAAATATATTTTGCACCTTAAAAAGGGTTCAGTATGTTGCGTAAAATCAAATGATAAAAATCCATTTTATTCAGGCTGAAACACTACAAAATGTATTAAGCCCAAGTACAATGAATAATCGTACAAATAACTATATATAACATATATACTATATAATACATATTCATTGAAGTTCTTATCACTGTTGCTCTTCATCTCTAAAATGTACATTAAGGAATTACAGTGTGCTGGTACCCTACCATGACATATAGATTATTCAATGCTAACATGCAAATAACATTTTTCATTATTCATCTGGGCAAGGCATTAAAGGTGAAATGCTTTTGATGTAACCATGTCAGCTGCCTTTGCAGATATAGTCAATAAAACATGGGATTTTTGCTTTGAACTAGAGCAATTATAGAGAACTGACAAAACCGCCAGTATCTAAAAGGGACATATCCATAACTCTGTATAATTTATATTTACGTAATACACCTCAAAAGCAGGAGAATTTCAACAAAGATTCAACCCACAATTACTCTCATGCAGGTATTACCATAGAATGCTGTAAATCATCCCAAAATACGCTCAGCTGCTTGTTTCAAATGATTTAATTTCAATGTTGCAGTCAAGCAAAGTTAAAGGGTCTAGGAGCAGACAAATCACTGGAAAGTAAAAATACATATGAAGCGCACTAATGAAGGCAACTTACTATGGTGAGAACACGGTCAGGAAAGCATGACTGGGATTTCCAAGTTGGTGTCATTTTATAAAGGTTGACTAACATTGCATTTTACATAATGTTCATACATTTGCCAGGGGTATGGATAAATTCATTTAGGCATGGCCACGATGGATAATTGAATGCAGCTAAAACCAGAGCCCAGTGCTCCATCTTAATGAAGGTTCTATGCATTTCAATGGCTGCATTCTGTGTCAGACATGTACGTATGACTGATTTTTCACTAGTGGCAGCTAGATTTAAAACACTGACTGTGATAATGTCTCACATACGACATGTTATGCTCTAGTATGCTGGATCCTTCTACCAAATCCTACATGCCAATTGTCCCTATTAAATTTTGGCAAAATATATTAAAGCAAAGCTAAAGTATCAATAAAAATAAAAATATACAAATTACTCTGATTCCGCTGATGCGGAAAAAATTCCCCAGAATTAAAAATGTAAAATGAATAACTAAGCAAGTAATCTCATTATTAAAACTAAAGTATCCATTTCTGTTTCAATGTTCTTATTTAAAAGGTTTCCAACAAAACACGAAAGCATATGTATGATTAAAGGTAGTAAACCAGAATTAAAGCAAATGGTAGACAATATGCATACAAGGGTCCTCAACAGAACAAGACTGAGTTAGCAGAAGTCATCTATTATTGAGAGTATAGAAATCAAGGGCTAAAACTGCCAAAGTCTAAAGTATAAGCACATTGTCATTTTGTCACGGTATCAAGAAATGTATCTATAATTGGTCTTTCACACCAGAATGAGGGAAAGGGTAAAATAAGGCAACACAATGTATAACTCTGTTTTCCTGGGATAAAAGATCCATGAGCTCATGCATTATCAAATCGGTCCACATAAATGTGGGCCTCAGAATCTGGACCTAGCGCAATGATAGATGATACACAATAAGACAGGAGAGAGGAACAGAAAAGAAAAGTAGAGGGGAAAAAAGAAGAGGAAAGAATGGATCCTCCTGACCCAGCCGCCACGGCCTCCAGGGCTCCCCAGCTCAGACAGATGATTGAAGATACTTAATCCAAGTATTCCAGACTTTTTCAAATCTGGTCTGTTTATCCTGTACTACAGTACCTTTTTAGTGCAAATACTCTAGAACCAGCAAGTCAAAAAACTGTGCATGAATTCAAACATCAAATCTGTGTTACATTGTCCATATTTTATATAACCCAAATGCCATCTTTCCTAGTCTGTTTTTCGGCATTAGTGGGAGGTGATGAAGGGGAGCTGCCATCTTAGGGGAAGTGATGCAATCATTCCTTACAGGTATTTCTTAATAGGAACTATTTTTTCTATTCTTTGACAGGAACCAGGAGTGTAATAGGGCACTTCTTTCCCAACCAAATCCTCCTTGTCTCGTGTTCAATCAGCTACTTGTGAAACTGGCCATATACCAGTAGAGTTTTGTTAAAAGTTTTGTGTTTTTGGAGCATTCATTTTATTTGCAATACAAAATACAAAAGAGGTACATCCAGAAAAAGTGTTTCATACAGGATCACATCACAGGTGACCACAAGCACAAGGTTCACCAAAGTTTCAAACAGAATATGTGTGCCATTGGTCATAGATCAACACCTACATTTTTGAGCAAACAAGTATGACCGAAATGCAAATCTCTGGACTATACAGTATAACAAGTATTATACCAATAAATTATTCTTATGATATATGGAATTAAGAGTAAAATAAGAATTCATAAAGTAATCAGAATAAGCATTTCTGGAGAAGTAGAAAGTACACAAAAAGAAACATGAGCATAGCAATAGAAAGATGGGGATATAAAACCCAGAAGAAGTCAGAGAAGGGGAAAAAAAGCAAAACATTAAAGAAAATAAGTGACCAGGTAAAAGAGGGAAGGGGGACAAGGGTAAGAAAAGAAGGGAGCTTCAGCCTCTTTTGCAATCCAAGTTCCTTCAGTTTTCAAATTGTTAGTAGGGGTCAAATCAATGTTTGTTTTCAACCATAGTGAGGACAAATTTCAAAGGAGCAGAATAGAAAAATGTTCTTAAACGAAAAAATTCTAACTGTTAATGTAATTTTCATTTTTGTTTGGAAAAAATAGTTCATATTGTAATGAAAGCTGTTTAATATGGGTGGCATACCATTCAAATAGCAGGTCTGGATGAAACTCAAGAGCTTCGGAAGGAAACAAGTTGACTTAATGATGGCAAGAAAGGATATTGATAAATTTTTTTTTTTTACGAATGTTCAAACAAAAATCCCACCTGTATGGCGTTATATTTGGTTTAAAAAAATGTCAACAAAGGAGAATAAAGAACACAGGACAGGACTGAGAGGGGCCATAATGATCTGTGCAGCAATAGTCTCTACCCCTTATGTAAATATAGGAACATAATAACATGCTAAGAGCAATGTGTAGAAAGCCTATGACCTCTGGGCTGTGAAACAGGACTAAAGCAAATAGACATAGAGAATCCTAAGTCCTGCACTGTACCTGCACAGCAGCTAGAAGACCTACAGAAGAAAAAAAGCTACACGACATGCACATTATGAATGCACATGCAAGCACTATTTTACACACCGAAATTCGGAGTGTTTACCTTAAGAAAAAAAATGAGTTCTGCTTTAAGACGTGAACACTTTTGCAAACAAAGCATAGGGGGAGGCTAGCTGGTTGGAAAATGAACTACACACTTCTATGTTTAATAAAGTTCAGAAACTCACAGGCGGCTGTTGGAAAGCTTTGTTGATTAATCGCCCTCACTGATTTTCTGTGATAGTAATTTATCAAGCTCTATTCTGTGTTAGCTCAGCCTTTTTTTCTGTAATGTCCACTGACTTGGCTGGCAACAGCCTATTATCCGTAAATAGAGATTTGTGATTCACACACAGTCTCCTTCACAGCTCTGTTCTATACAAAATCACTAAATGCATAGCAGAGCTCTATTTATAAAGAACATTTACAGAAAGATATCTGGAATCATCTGCTATATTAAAAGTCTCAATAAAATAAAGCATGTGTAAAGTTTTCGTTTTGCATTGTCTCTGGATAGAAGAAGCCTGGGGCAATGCTGTGCTGTAGCATTCCTCCACAGAAGAAATTTGAGCTCTACAGGTTCTAATGAATCATTATATCTATTCTGTTTCCTATCATGTCTCTCTTTTATCAAATGGCATTTTAAAAGGCAGAATACTGAATTCTCCCCATCCCTACTAGCATGACCGTGTTGTGATCTTCAGTGCACTTCTAACCACAGAACCTTGCTTTTTCTGATGCTCAATGGCCTGAAATATGTACCAGAGCTACATTAGCAATTCAACGCAGTGTTACAGGTCTTTAGTTGAGATTTTTTTTTACCCATACACACTAGGGCCAATTTGGGCAATAGCCAATTAAACGATCTGCATGTCTTGGGATTGCGGGAACCACACAAAGACAGGGAGAACTCCAAACATAGTATCCTGGCCAATATGCAAACCAATAAGCATAAGTGATCACCGCTAGACCACAGTGCTGTCCCACAGAAATTAAATGCATCTAACAAGAAAGAAATGCACACCAACAAAAAATATTAATTCCATAAGGCCTTTTGGGTACAGATTCTAGTTTGGAACACAGTTCAAGACAAAATCATCAGGTAATACGCAATCTCAATCTAGGGGCAATACCCCAACACTACCTCTGCTAACAAACAACTGGGTAGCTTTGTTATCCTTGTTTTTATGCAGATTGCACTGTCCACCTATAGCGGCACCCTTCTTCCCCAAGAGCTTCACTTAGGCCAACCATAGGTGTATTGAGATTTGGCTGGTTCAGCAGGGACTGACTGAATTTCGATCCATGTTCAAGCAGGTTGGTTGTACACAAGTCGATCGACTTCTGTACAACCAGCCTGTTGGGAAAAAAGATCTTGATCAGTGCCCCCAGATATAGTCGGCAGTGCTGATGAGGATATTCTGACAGTAAGGAAATATCCCCACTAGAATATAATGGCTTAGCAGGAGTGATTCGCCCATCCACATTGAGAATCAAATCATTTTCTTTTGTTCAACCAGCGGGTGTGTGGCCAGCCTTACAGCATGACTCCTACTGAGAAAGTAACCAGAAAATGAGCTTAATGTGCTTAGATATAAAGCAATGATTCCAGAAACACAACCCATAAAACACACGGCTCTAACCATTTATTTAACTATGGCACAAAGCAGTAGTCGAAAAGCATGCAACAATCTACAGCTTGTGTCTGCTAGTTAAAGCAGTATTAAACCCAAAAGATGTATTTTATTGCAGCTTACCATCTCTTAGATGTGATGGCTGTATTTGTTTTCTTTTTTCTTTCTTGTATTTTCATCTGGTGATCTGGCCAGTAAGTCTGTAGTTTTTCAAAAGAACAAGCTCTCCAGCAGAATGTATCAGTTTACATGGATGAGACAGACCATTCACCTCTGGCAGGGGTGCTTAAAATGATCAGCTTTTATTTATTCAAGTAAAATCTTTATCCCAAAAGGAAAAAAAACTGCTTGTTGTAACTGATTAAAAAGTGTTAGCTGGAGTCTGGCTTCAGTTAGTGAATCTAAATCTGATAGTACATCTAGTACACCAGCTAGACCCCCCCCCCCCCCCAAATGTGTGTCTGTTTTCTTTTTAAACTGCAATATATTACATTTTTGGCTTTGGGTTTTGTACTTCTTTAAATGTATCTGCCTTCTGTAATTCTGTACCTAACACAGGATTACTGCAGGTCAGATTTATTGGTGCACATGCTTTATTACCAGCTAGGATGTTATCAGAATTGACATCATGATAGAACGGTGAACAGTCTAATTCCTGTTCATCACACACTTACCTAACCCCCCAATGTTGTAATCAAAGTCTTTGACATCCAACAGGATTGGACCACTCTCATGTTGTCCTTCCTCCTTATAATATAGTTTGTAGCCCTGGATCGTAGCTGTATCCTCAGGATCCTGTTGCCATCTCACTGCTATTGTTGTACAGTTTAGGGGATCAAGTCGCAACTCCGGAGACCTTGGTGCTACAAAATATCAGAAATATTTTATAATTGTGCAATAAATTTGTACTATTTGTGATCAATATACCTTACAATGGGTATGATTCTTTTTGTAGAGTAATTTCTATATTTTAAAATGTTAAAGAATGCAGTCTAAGCAAAAACTATTTCTATAGTTTCTAACGGCTCCATGAATTGCTAAATATAGGTTTAGCTAATAATTGTGTCTCTTTCCTAGCTGTGAGGGCTGTGAGTTCCAGAATCAGATACTCAAAAAAGTTGATGTTTTCCTTACTTTAAAATGTTTGTTAACCCAAAAAATAAAATAAAAATTCAGATCCTGGTCCCTTAAAGCAGATTACACAGCACAGTGCTTGTGCTGTGTAACCTGTCCCCTCTAAACTGTAAAAAAAAAACATGCCTGAATCTGCCACTCCCTGTATCCCCTTCTCTGTAATGACCACAAAAATCAGGACCGTGGTCAGCGTAAGTTCCTCCGTCATCCGCAACTGTACTCTCTGCTCTCCTCTTCCCTTTCCTCCTTTCCTGTCAGCTACCTCTCTGTCTCTCTATCTCCCCCCACCCCCCGCAATATTATTAAAAATAAAAAACTTACAATGACCACTGCCAGCCCCTCTATTAGAGCCTGGCATACCACACTATTTCTATTCATTTCTAAAGACAGGCGTTGTAAATAGCTATTTAGAGCTATCTTCAGACCGGCACGTGACTCATGGCCGCTTTACAGCTCCAAGACAGGGCTTCTGCGGGAGGCCACGTGATCTCCCTGGCTGACGTCAGAGGGAGATTTCAGCCCCTCCCGCAGAAGCCATGTATCGGAACTGTAAAGCAGCCATGAGTCACATTACCGGCCTCAAGATAACTCCAAATAGGTTTATGTATCGTAATAGGTTTATGTATCATAAGTAAAATTACTTATGTATCGGCGGGCTCCTGAAGAGCACGCGCTATGTTTTCAAAGTTAAAGCTTTACCCAAACTACAGTTTGGTTTGGGTCTATTTGACTAAATTTGGCTTCGGTGTCAGTCTGATTAGACTATGAGGTGTTCAGCCTGGCCACAGGGGGCACTGTCTCCGGTGGCAGGCATGGAACTGTGGTCTGGTGGGGTGCTTGACTTATTCCCTCTTGGAGTCAGGTCAGTGGGAGTGGCCCTCCCGCTGTGCCCTCTGCAAGAGGGTATTTAAGACACGGACGTCACGTGGCGCTGGGTTCCGGTCCAGTATGCTGTGCTGAGTAGATGGTCCTGGTCCTCCTGGCTAGCCCAGGGCAAGGGAACCAAGGAATTCTGAGGTGGATGGGTGCTGTCTCCGGCCTGGGAGAGACCCAGTGTACTTCTAGCATTCCAGGGGAGGACTCTTTAGAAGAATATCACGCGTGAGGTTGGTCTTCTTAACAAGAGCCTGAAAGGGCTGAAGTAACTGAAAGAATCCGGTCTTGTGGATATCGCCAAGTGGGCTGAAAGATCCAGGTATCCTACAAGTGTTCTACAGCTTAGTTTCCCTTCGTGTTCTGCAACAACGTCAGTGATAAAGACTTTGTTCCTGAGTAAGCACTTTGTTGGCTGCTAGGCCTTGTGAGAGAGGGACTGTCCAACCTGAGTGCTCATCTAGCTGCAAATGTCTATTCTCTGGATGCAGCCAAAGTAAGCAAGTTCCTTAATGTTTATATACTTTGACCTTGAGAGTACCTGAACTTTCCTTTCCAACCCTCTGATCCCAAGTTAAAAGACTGTTCAATGGTTGACGTTTGCAAATAAAATCCATTCAACTTGATCTATTGTCAGTCTCAAGTTACTGGGCCATCTACCACAGGAGATCCCCTAGACGTGTCACAAGGAGAACGAAAGGTAACGGTAAGCCCAAAAATAACCAGCAGCTCCTTCGGGGGTTAGTGCTACACTTACATAGTGTGGTATGCCAGGCTCGAATAGAGAGGCTGGCAGTGATTTAGAATTTAGACTTAACAAACACTTTAAAGTATAACTAAAGGCAATACCTTTTTTTTTTTTTTCGTTTTGGATAGAGGGACAGGGACACCTGTAATTTTTTATTGCTGTCTGTGTCCTCATTAGGGAGAATTATCCTCTCTATTTCTCCTGTTTTCCATTATCATTGACCTGGGGGGCAGGGATTTCCTCACATTTCCTGTTTGCTATGGGACAGGAAGTGAAAATAAACCTCCCCAATGGGACACAGATGGCGAAAAAAATCTGACAGGGGTTATAACCCTCCCTTGATCTAAAATTAAAATAAAGTTTTTCCTATAGTTCTACTTTAAAGTTAAACTAAACCCATTAATATCTCAAAACAGTTACATTCAAGGCATGTCGTGAATAACTGTCAGTGTTGCTTGTGTTCTCAACCGAACGATCAAGCCACCAAGTGGCTGGTGTCATAACTTATCACTTGTGCAGCACCACGGCAACTGCAGATTAAACAGAGGCAAAGATGGCAGGTTTATTTCTGCTTTAAGATGACTGTCCTTTTGGTTCATGAGAAATGTTTTGTTCCTTAGGCTAGGTTCCTATATGTGCAGGTAGGGGATTTGTGTTCCCCGGTAGCAGGCAAAACACACTGCTCTTTAGCAGACACACAGTGCGCTTTGGGGAACATAAACCGCATGGTGTTGCGGTGCACAAGTGTGAAGCTAGTATAATAAAAACCTGCATAGCTATAGCATGCTCAGCAGAAGAAATGGGCACACACAGCGCTATCTTTTTTTTATTTTTTATTTGTCATTTATGTACAGACTGTTGCATAGGGGTGGCCAAATAAATAGCAGGCATATTTTAACATGAAAGGTTGTAATTTTCCATGCTCTGGAAACAGTTCCCTTTCCTCCCCATCTCCACATCACTGCTTGCGGTGTGACTCGGTACCAGGCAGGCCTTGCTCCCCCTCAGTACTTTTGGGGGTATTCCAGAAGGCGTTGGACAACAGTGACCAGGAAGGAAAGCCTGTCCAATAAGTGCTGCCAACTCTAAAATTATACCCATGGTGATGCAGGCTTGTAATGCTAAGGAAGAGAAAGGGAGTTTCTGACCAGGACAGTGTTGCTTACATAGAGTGCAGTACTTATCGGTCAAACTGATGTGGCCTAATGTTGCAAAGACAAATGAAGAGAACGTTTGTCTGACCAATTTGTAAAGAAGGACTATGGGTAGAGTAGATGATTCTTCATTTCCTCTCTGGTTCACTCAATAACTTTGTGACTTCACGTGGGTTTTAAGATCACATGTAATATAACTACATAGCCAGTTAAGTTTGAAACAAACAGGTTTGTTTAGTCCAGCCACTACTAGACTTCGTTACTGACCCAGAAGAAGAAATGCACAAAACGAGGTTGAATGCCTGTCACGCTTGTCTATGTCACAAAAGAGTGCCCTCTGTGACCTTTACATAGCTTTTAGGTTACCTGACTTAATCTTATTTAACTTTACAAGTCACTGCTGCGGATGACCTCTTTTACCAATAGCTGTGTAGTCCTACCTACGTTTCTTCCAACCAAATTCCACAGCATGATTGTTCTCAAAGGAAAGCAAAAACTCTATTGTGTTCCAGCACTGGAATTTAGATTAATTAAACGCTGGGACACTATCTTTATACATAACAAGAACATAAAAATGTATAAATTCCTTTTTTTTTGTTCATCCCCCAAATGTTCACAGCTATCCCAGGAGACACTGTGTTACTAAGTCACAAGTTTACGGTGGATTTCTGCACACACATACTGCAAGGAACCATCATTTGTGCGCATGCACATGAGTCTGCCGTGTGTACGCAGATAAGTTCATTGCCACCTCCGAAATGCCTGGAATAGACAGCGGCACATCTGTGCACGTACCATATTTTAAAGAATAGGGTCAGGCAATGGAACATTTTGGAGTAGGTAAGTTCAGTTTTAAAGTAATTTTGTGACTCTTTCACAATTTTTGCAGACTTGCTCTTCCACATTTTTGATCTTATAATAAATATTGAAATTTGAAGCCATTTCATCTAATCACCGGGTGTCTTTTTATGTGCATATTTCATTTTCACATTGTAAGTGCAATTATTTAGGAATATATATTTGTTTAACGTGACAATATTACGCTATGTTATACACATTTTTTCTTTTGGGTTGAATACGTTTGTGGAACCAATGCTTACCTATGATTCCAAGCCCGCAAAGATTTCACCGTTATCGTGTTCTTTTTCATAATAAAGGCCTGGGCTGGGCTAAAGCTATCTGTTTATTTGACTTACTTTCTGGTAAGCATATTTTCCTTAAGGTGGTGGTCCACTTTGTTACGACAACATCACTGGGTACATTTTCACCATTCGTTTAGGAATATTCAAAATATTTTGGATGTCACTTCAACACAATATATTCTGTGTTATCATTTTTCTATCACTTGGACTGGTTAATTTAATAATATTTTTGGACAGATTTATCAAAAACAATTTTTTAGATTGAGCTTCACTGAATAAGTTAATTTTTTCAGGTTTAAATATATAGTTTTTATCATAAATAGCGCAGCTTCTCTGTTTTATATTTGTTTCGTGTATATCCCACAATAATCTGCTGTTTACTATCTATTTTTTATCCAAGCGCAGTTTTTTTTTTCTTTTATACTTTTATTCAGTACTCTGTCTATCTGGCTGGCCCTAGGAATCTGTACAGTTACTAAATTTAGTTCCCATTGAAAACAATGGGGCAGCGCTGCAAACACACCTGCAAAGCGCCACTGCTTTGCGGGCGGTTTTAACCCTTTTTTGGCCACTAGCAGCCGCATAGCGCCACTAAAATGACGGTAATATAGCAGTGCTTTACCGCCAGTGCCCACAATGCCCCAGTGTGGAAGTAGCCTAATTCTTGCAAAAACTGATGTCTTTTAATAAGTCTCGTAATTGTAAGATCTTATTAAGAGCTCATTTACCTCTTATGCTGCTCGCTTTGGGTGTCTGATGGGATGTCCAGGCAGATGATTCTCCCCATCCAACTTTAGTTGATGCTGCTATGCGAACCAAATAGACACTGTCTGGCTTCAGCCCCTCCAAGAAATACTCATGGGTGGTACCAGGGAGTTCTAGAACTTGAACAGAACTTTCAGTGCTCATTCGAAATGACAGTCTATAAAGTATGATCTTTCCTCTACGGAATTTGGATGGGATGGGAAGCCATGAGATAAGAACATCTGTAGGGCTGCGGCTCGTCAAACTAATTTCCGGGGCTCTCAGTGGAACTGCAACAGATAAATACAATTTATACCATCTTTAAAGTACTCCACTATAGGTATTTGTAATTGTTACTACTGTATATACAGTAGGTGATAAAAAATTCCAACTCATGCCTTACCATCTTCAAGTGTGCTCTGTGTAACATGGTCTGACATCTGGCTTGCACCCATTGGCATATAGGCAACAATATAAAATGTGTAGTTGCTGGCAGGATCCAGGTCATCAATAATGTAGTGATTTGTGTCATTCCCAATCACCACTTGGTATTCTTCATTGTTTAAACCTAAATAATGAAAACAAAATACATTTACTCTCAAAAATTCTACTATTATAGAACTCTATCTTTGAGCGATGTTAATCCTAACCTGCCTAAATCACATCAGGAGGCCTTCGCTGATGTTTGTTTTCAACTATAGCCTTCTTGTGCTTAGTGCAGTGGTCTGTCTTTGCACATCTTGAGAGTAAGAGTATAAGCAAGCAGGGGCGGACTGACCATTCAGCAACTCGGGCACTGCCCGAGGGCCCCGGGCCACTAGGGGGCCCCATCAGGGTTGCCAGCCTTAGTAAAACCAGGGACAGTATGTAAAAATCTGTGTTTTTTTTAAATCTGCCATCTGAAATGTCTCTTGCCGACATCCTTTTGGTCTAAAAATCCAGAGATTATAGCTGCCCCACCTCACCAGTACCTTCTCAGCCAATAGAAACATATCTGTGTATACTGTGTGTACATGTATGTGTAACCTGTGTGATTTTATACTGTGTGTGTGTGTTTGTGTATACTGTGTGGCCCCATAATCCCTGATTGCCTGGGGGCCCCATAATCTCCTATTGCCCGGGGGCCCCATGAGTTGTCAGTCCGTCCCTGTAAGCAAGACATGTTTGTTAGATTATAACTGGCCACATACCAGTAGAAATTTAACTCTGATACAAAAGGGATCTCCAAAACCAGTCCAACATAGCAAATGAAAGGCTTGAAAGCAAGCCCTTCAAAGCAACAAACTACTAAGTTAGCATCAGAAGAGGCCTGAATATACACCTAGTAGAATTTGGCGAACGTGTTAACAGAAGACAAGGTTGTAGCTTTGCAAGTCTAAGAATCAGATAATTGATGCTATAAGGCCCAAGGGAATCTTAAAGTAGAATTAACCTCCGCCATTTTTTTTAATGGGCCCTTAGGAAGAGGAAGCCATAATGTGCTAGTATGTGCAGCATATAAGCACATTAGAGCAGACGTATCTGTAAAATGATCTCTTCCAGCAATATGCTGCCAGCACTACCACTAGTCAAGGGCGCTTCCATCTTCCCTTCATTCCAGGTTCAGTTTGTTCCGCCACTTGGCCGGGTCGCAGTTACATCACTCCTGCAAATGGTCACAGCACAGAGGGTTCTGCAAATGTACGCTCAGCTGAGCATGCGTAGCTCAATATTCATTATCACTGACAGGCAGGGAGATGCATGTATGACAGAAAAGACCAATAGGGTCTCTTCTGTAATAAAAACCCCACCTGTCAACAGTTTTTTTTTTTTTAATTGTACTTTATTAAAAGCAGAAAGACAGAGGAGATGTTCATTTTCCTAAGACACTAGCATAAAAAAACTGAAGCATGATGAGAGTAGGAGGGGTTATATTTGGCTGACTAATGGTGACCATACATGTATCGATTTTTTTTTTTAAATCCGATCAATGTACAATTCTATTAAAATAATCAATTCCGCAAACAACTAAATAGCCATAACTTCCTTTCTGATTGATTTAAACTCAATTTAGATTGGATTTGATCAAACTGAGTAGAGTGGGGTAAAATATTATATTGATCATTTTGCATCAATCAGCAACACTGGGATATTTTGCTCATGAATTTAACTGATGAGATAAAAAAATGGTGGAAACAGAGATGCCATTGATAACTGAATAATCTCAAGTTATGATCATAACTTTATTATCAATAAAAATCCACTTCCCCATGTGTGGCATATCAGTGTGCCATATCAATGAAATGGGTTGTTAACTATAGATTCCTATCTGAAGAGATTGCTTGAAAATTAAATGATTTATCGAAGTGGGCATGGCAAAAACAACATCTTTGTTTGCTAGTGGCCAAACTCTTGTGGCAACAGTATAACTAATAAATACTAATGATACTAATAAATGTATTGGAAGAATAAGAGTATCACATTGTTTTGTTCAGTCTAGCATGAGTTATTTTATTTAATCTGATGTAAGGATAAAAATCTGATACATTTTGCGGGATCATAAATAAATAAGAATCGTATATATGTTATGTGTTTCCAAATTATTCAAATTTATTGTTAAGCTTGTCAATGACAAAAATGGATAAAGAAACAGGATGTTTCTGTGTGCCAGTGCATTGTGTTGTCCTATGTTGAATCTGTATCTAAATAAATCCAAGGCTCATTAAAAGTAACAATCAACAAGTGTTCCACAACTACGCACAAGTTTTTGGTAAACTTCTTCAATGAAAAAAAAAACTGTTAATGGAGTAACCATTTAACCACTAAGAATTCCTACATCTTAAATCCGTGTGATTAAAAACAAACCTCATTTTCTGAGTCACACCATTCAGCAACAAGCCGTTTTATCAGAAACAACAAACGCACAAAAAGCCGTATTGTAAAAGAGGCGATTATATAGTTGAAATCTATTACAGCAGTTGGAGAAGATGAAGGCGGGGGCACGGAAAGAGAATTCACTCTATAAATGTGTTGTGTCTTAATGAGCTTAGGAAAAATTTCAGCAATTCATATTGAAATATGCAGAGGGTTGCATTACTGCTGTTGCCTTTGTTGCTCCTTAATTCCTATACATAGGAACTGGTAAGCGGAATAAGGTTGTTGAAGGCTGTTGTGGTTCAAGACCATTTCACACCAAAATGCATGTCAACTTAATCAAAACTCCCCCACCACCCATTGCCATTAAATTTATAAACAAAACCCTGAACCAAATTCCACTATTGAGCTTTCCCACATATCTGAATCGACTAAAAAGCATTTTAATTAGACAAGATTACTGGCATCTCACAACAGGGCCGTTGATGGTTTCTTAATTAGGAATGTCGTGGCACGATTTTTGACCTGCTAAACAAGATCCTTGGGCTCAAATTAAAAGGCCTTGTTCTTGGAGTGAATGAGCCACTGGGCCTCATGCGGTGGCCTGATAAAATGGCCATAATAGGGGGTGAGACCAGCCTACAAACAGAATCACTACACCCTTTGTAGAGCTTCCAAATTGCTAACAAGGAATTAATGCACTCGTGTACTCTCATCAGACCTTTTCGCTTGCCTAGCACATTAGCCCGCTCATTTAAATGCAAGATCTGTCCCTTTTTAAAGAACACCTGTTGGCTTTCTTTGATCAGCATCAATTTTTTGGAGTAGAAACTAGCCGTTATATATATATATATATATATATATATATATATATATATATATATATAATTATTGAAATATAGCAATATATAAAATATGACTGAAAATTTATTAAAATACAATTTTTTATTGAAGTACGTGTGAGTAAAACCTTTTTGGTATCTTAAAAGTCAGATTTTTTTGTAGTTAACTTTTCAATTCTATTACTTACATTCTGTTACTTACATTAATATACTTTAAAAGTAGAATTCATTGTGTTTTATTATTATTTTATACTTTTAAATATTAATGTAGTAACTATTGAATTTTTTTTTCTTTCAAAGTAAAAAAAAAAAAATGGTGTGATCAAATCAAAAAGGTAAAACGCATTGCTTCATTACAATGACCCATTTGATGTGGTAACAGAATTTGTAGATGCTCATTAGGCATTCTTGATTGAAAACTAGGGTAGCTCTGGGAAGGGAAATCCTATAAAAGGGACAAAGGCTCTTGCAGCTGTCAGAAATCTATAGGCTTTTTTTCTAAACACACATTGCAATTGACTTAATCTCACCTTCCGCCTTCATGTAATGCACAGAATAAGCAATGACTTTTTCTGAGTTGTACAGCGGCCTTTCCCACGACAATATAATGGCTGAACTGGACACTGTCTCAGCTCGAAGGTGACGAGGAGCACTTGGTCTGTCTTCAGACATTATCACTATAAGTCTTGCTCGGGAAAGGATGGAGCCATGACTATTTTCTGCCATACACTGGTATACGGCATCATCTTCAGGAATAATCTGATTGATTACCAATTTACTAAAGTGAAAAAAGAGAAGCAGAACATTTTTAAATTAAAAAATGCATGCACTGGCTACATATAATGTAACTGACATGTACAGCAATGATTGTCAAATCATTGTCTTCCTACCTATTGTACATTTTGATTCTTCCATTAGAATGTATCTTTCTTCCATTCTTGATCCATGAGATTTTTGGCATTGGAATTCCTTCAGCCTGACATACAAATCGAGCTGTCCCTGCGCGTGGCCTTGTCAAACTCTCTGGCCGTTCAACAAAGGATGGTGGTGCTTCAGGGATTAAAACATTACAGGGTGAAGATGTAAAACATATACTTTCTGAATAATTCATCAATGTATATTATAATGTTATATATATTTCTAAAAATAGTATTGTAATTATTTGACAACTGGTAGGAAACATACTGCGTGCAGACTCCAAGTGACAGCATGGGACTTGCAGAGTTTTAACAAAAACCTCACTAGGGCTACTAAACATCGAAAATCATCATAATCCTCTTGCGCGGTTAATTATGTAGTTAGTGAAAACAACAGATGCAATGATGTAATTATCTGGAGGCCATGTAATCAAATTTTCCCCAATTTAACGAGAACCTGACCTTACCTAAATCTTTTCTGAGCCAACAACACTGTTGAAGTGCATGCAGGACCTGGAAGTATCTGTGCTGGTCTCCAAATCATTCCTAATGTTACTGTGGGGTCACTTTTGGATCTAAGGACCAGGATGAACAATGGAGCTTCAAATTTTCTCCAAGTTGGAATTAAACTCCACCCCCTTAAACTGGTAAATGCCAGAATCGTTTCTGCCCCCAGAAGTTCTGTTTTTTGAAAACTGAATGACAGAAAGTACTCTTTGAACCACAAGGAGCTGGAGCTTAATCTAAACCCGGACACCTGGACAGACATTGAGGCCCAATATATTAACTTGGACATAGGATCCAAAAGGCTCAGCAGGGACATAGACATTGATGACTAATAGGTACTAGCCAGTCTTACAAGATGACTGCAACTTTAGCACTGTTGCTACCTCAGAAATGTTTTAGACAAAGTCTGGTTCACTTTAAAGCAGCAAATAAGACATTATAATATGAACATATTATAACATATACTATATCCATATAGATATAGATAGATACATATATTTTTTTCTAGAGCACGCTACAAAGGTATTTAAGGCATTTGCCCTCTGGAACTACTGAGATTTTCTTTTTTTATGCTACATGTACATTCACTTCAAACATTTCCACATATGCTTTTACATGGATAGCAAATATATTCACAGTACAGAGCAAACAAAAGAATAAACTTGGTCTACAAACTGCATAAATTATTTCTCTTAGCATGTATGGTCAAATCTGTTTCATAATAGCAATATAAGTATAGAAACAGAAAATGAATAAATATTAAGACATCTAATCAATGACGTGCTATGAAGTAGATAAAATGAGAGGTTAAAACAGTATCAAACCCAAAAGCAAACATTTATTATATCGCAGCTTACTAATTCTTAAATGTGATGGCTGCATTTGTTTCCTTTTTCAGGAGTTCTTTCTTCTATTTTCATCTGGTGATCCAGCCAGTAAGTCCCTTGTTTTTCAACAGAACAAACTCTCTTGTAGTTTCAGGGATGAGACAAACCATTTGCCACTGGTAGGGGTACTTAAAATGATCAGCTTTTATTTACATATGTAATTTTTTTATAAACTGTTTGCTGCAATTGATTATAAAGTATAAGCTAGAGTTCACTTTCAATTTGTTAGTATATGTAAATCTGCTAGAACATCTAACACTCCCCTACCCACAGACTGACAATTCTGCTGTCCAAAGGTGTCCCCATTTTTGGTTTTGGGTTTAATACTGCTTTAAGACAGACCAGGTCTCATTTGTTTTCTAAAGATCTAAAATGATAACATTGTATCATCAGGTATTGTTGTGTAATTACTGGGTTTGGGGGGTGGGAAGGAAGGCAAAGGGAGAAGGAAATGGAGTTTGGCTTGTGATGACCCATGTGCATTACTCTTAGTGCTTATAATGCAGATATAACTTTACAGAAATGACCACATCTTATGAAAAGAACACTTATGGGAAAAACAAGGTAACAAACCAATAATCAATCTTACCTAGAACTGCAACACTAGCCATTGCCACTGTGAAGTTGCGAGTTCCCGGAGTTGTCGCTCTACACACATATACACCTGCATGTTGTACCTTCACGTCAGATATAACAAGGTTTCCATTCCCCAGTACTCTTGTGTTAAAGACATCGATGGGCTTTTGGTCTAGGATAGAAACAGTTTTTTTATTGTTCTGCTTTCTTAAGAACTAGAATGAATAGTATAAACATTGTAACATGCCATCATCCATGAGTAATCTAAGACTATGAAAAATATATATGCTCTTACCCAGCCTGCTCCAGGACACTATAGGTTTTGGGTTTCCTGTAGCCATACACTCCAGTGTAACAGTTTGGTGCAGAGAGGCTGTCGTATTCTGAGGAGGTGCTATGATTACTGGTTTCTTTAAAGGGTGCATTGGTGTGGCTAGTTCAGAAAAAGCAAGGTAATAATTTTAGGACAGAACTGTTAAAATATAAGCAAAATGTAAACCCCTTTGCCAAGTTCTTAATACAAGGTATATACTACAAATACACAATTTCTATGCATCAGTCATTTCTAACAGCTATGGGCCCTACTAGATGATTTCACAATATCAGAATATTAGGAAACAAATCCAGGACACAGACTATCAATGAGTCAATTGAATACAATGATGTATACTCAACAATAGGGAAACAAACCTGGTACAACAGTCAATGTTGCTTCAGCACTCTTGCGTCGGTTTGACATAGCGGTAGCTACACATCTGTAATTTCCTGCATCCTTCTTTGTTACACCATAGACCTGAAGAATTCCTTTCGATAACACAGTAACCCTTTAAATAAGCATACATATACAAATAAATTAAGATTGTATATTGAAGGCAAATGGAACAAAATAAATGACACATTACTCAATTTACATTTTGTGGTTTTTAAACAAGAGAGCCACTATCAATACAGAATACTTTATTAATACTAAATTAATCCCAAGGGGAAATTGGGAAATTATTACAACACAGACATACTTAAAAAAGACAACACAAGATCACAACAATAGACTGAACAAGATGCAAAAACACACAACAAAATTACCAACAACAGCCACTAACACAAAGTAAAAAAATTAAAACTACACTACAAATAAAACATCCATACAATTAAAATACAACATAGAGTAAATAATATAGATTAACCAGTTCCCGACCGGCGCATGCCGATGGACGTCGGCAGAATGGCATGGCTGGGCAAATGGGTGTACCTGTACGGCCCTTTAAATTTGCCGCTGTACAGGTACGCCCATTTGTCCAGCAGTGCCATTCTGCCGACGTCCATCGGCATGCGCCGGTCGAGACCTCCGTGAGTTGGGTCGCCTCACGGGGACGAAGAATGGGGAGATGCTAATGTAAACAAGCATCTTCCCGTTCTGCCTAGTGACAGTGTCACTGATCTCTGCTCCCTGTGATGGGGAGCAGAGATCAGTGACATCACACGTAGCCACGTCCCCCCACAGTTAGAAACATGCCCCAGGATACACTTAACCCCTACACTGCCACCCAGTGGTTAACCCCTTCACTGCCTGTGTAATTTTTCACAGGAATCAAGGCATTTGTATAGCACTGATTGCTGTATAAATGACAATGGTCCAAAAAATATATGATATATAGGTAAGTACAAAGTACGCATTGGATAATGTAATATACTCAGAAGGTAGGTGTTTACAGAGGGGTTTATTCATCCACTACGCATGTAGAGGTATTTTCTAACCATCTATCCCATATTTTGAGGTACTTTTTCAGGCACCCTCTATGAATGTATAGGACTTTTTATAGGGTAGTGCGCTGTTAATGGCCACAATCCAGTGCTGTACGTTTGGAGGTTGACTTCCTGAGCCAAACCATTGCAATTAACAATCTGGCCATAAAGAGTGTTTCTTGTAGAAAAGTATGAGGTGGAAAGAAGGTCCATTAGGCATTGCTTAGGGCAGTGTTAAGGCAGTGATCAAATCCCCTGTGCAAAATAATGAAAAGCTTGAAAACATGACCCGTTGGGGCGCCTTGAGGACTGGAGTTGAGAAACACTGGCTTAGGGCATAGGGTTTGTGGGAAACCCATGCAATCTTGTAGGAATTTGGCCACCTGTGTCCAGTATCCTTGCATAACAGGACTAGTTTACATTAGATGGTACAAGGTGCCATTAGTTTCACCACATCTGTGGGCATGCTGGGTTGTAATTTGGCCGATATTTGGATAATCAAATAGGCATTAAATAGGACCTGTAAAATGTAAAGGTGAGTGAGATGGTCAGAAAGCTGGCGAGACACAAATTTACAGGAATCCAACACCTCATCCTATTTTTCATCCTATAGCTCCCCAACATCTGCCACCCACCGTGATTTAATCGATAAGCAAAGTTAGTGGCAAAAATGTATTCTTCTTTAAAATTGTGCACTTACCTGTCTATGGCAAGAGGAAGGGCAGTGCGATTTAGTTCCCACGAAATAACAGCTGGAGGATTGGCAGTTATTTTACAGGAGAACCGAGCCACTCCACCTTCTTGAACCTGTATTGAAACGGGCTGCTCTTCAAAGGCAGGCATAGCTGAAATAATAAAATACAACCATGTTACTATATGCTTTCTGGAGCATATGACACAAAATTAGATAATGCTTTATGGTGGAACCACCTCCCCAGAATTCTGCAAGATAGTCTACATAATCAGCCTGTACATGATTGGATAGGGAAGCCATTCTCAGGGTTCTGTGGAACATAACAGTTCCTCCTGTATATTTCTGGGGCTAATGCCACTTGAGAGAACCAGCGGCATGACACAAATATTTTTTTAGCTATATGAAAGGGTGGCAATCCGCCCACCGCTGTAAGGGGGGAGTTCTTCCTACTGACCACTAAGTTACGGTGCATTTTTCCCCGATCTCCGATTCATTTGTTTTAGCAGAGGTTTGCCAAAGCCAAAAAAACTATTTCAAGGATTCCTTGAGAAAAGCTTGGCTTGGGGTTAGGGATGGCAGATAATAAAACCTAGAATAAAACCTAGAAAAATACCCTAGCAGGAGTGTGATTTTAAAAGCTCACGAACCAACTACTACAAAAAGCTTTCACTTATAGTAATCATATCATCTGTGTTGTTTATAGGCCACGAACCAAAGAATTCTACCCTGCATAAATAAAACAAATGGACAATCCTAAGAAAGACCTAAATTAAATACAATATCCTGTCAATATACAGAAAAAAAAATCCCCAAATTTGTCTCTTTTCTTTGACCCTGAATTTGCAAGGTGTGCTTCCATTTTACATAAAACACAAACAGCCTTTGAGTGGAATCCATCATTTTTTGTTTTTTCTATGCAACCTCCAATCTTAAAAGCTTTACAAACATACAGAAAAAAAGAAAAATATCCTAATGCCAAAATCAGGTTAATGTAAGCTCTTTCTTCTAAGATTCAAGTCTAAAGCTAATAAACTTAAATCCAATGTAAATGTGCTAAAGTATACCGCAATGGCCAACAGTAACTATGAGAAATTATTAATAACAATGCAGCAAGAGATTTCATACAAATCCATCCTTTCACCGATCCCATGTATTATGCATGGTCTCCTGTATGTTTAAAATGTGCCTGCAAGCAATTCATATGGTAATCGCCATGTGTTCTTTATGTTTGCTATTTGAACATAGCATATCAGACAATAACAGGCTGATAATTACTCCATCATGATTAGTATGCAATGATACAGTAAAAATGTGTAATATTGTGGCATTTCTTTTCAAAATTAGTGTCTTTCTTCTGTCTTTTTGTTTTGCTGTTGGTGGGCTTATTGTCCCCAGCCAAAGTATAATGTCTATAGTAATCCAGTCTTTTGTGAAGCGCAATCTGTTATTACACTTTCTGCATCAGTGTAAATGTCAATTTAAACCCCAAACTGTAAAAGCAATGCTATGATGGGTCAAGCAAACCATAAAACAGAACCCACATCAAAGCTATATACAGGGTAATGTTGTTCATGAAAACAATCCCCCTCACAACACCGTAAATGTAATTGCCTTTTTATTAGGAGTTTACTCCTTACTTTTAGTATGTTGGTAGTTCTCGAGTTTACAACCTGAAGAAAACAACACTGGCTTTTGTGTCAAATGTCCCACCCCAAAGCTTCTAAAACCATGTTCACACCACCTGCACTTCCTACATCCATTACAAAAACACACAGTACAGTCAGAATCACAGGAGAAATGTGCAAGTCTTCCTTTCTAGGAGATGCTACTTACAATGTATGGATTTGGTGTGTTCTGCTACATTACACTTAGTCAATGATATCTAGTCTCTTGAATAAAAAATGCTTAGATGAATAAAAATAGGAACAGTAGCCTATAGCAGTCAGATTTTTAATGTGAAAGCACAAAAATATTCTTATCTGCCTTTCAAGTTGTCCTCTGTAATCTAAAGCTGGCCATAGATGGATCATAATTTGGCCGGTTCAGAAGATACTGGTTGAATGTCAATCCAAAAAAAAAGGTTGGAAAAAAACAATTAGCTTCTAGGTTTTATTATCAAAATCTAACTGAACAAGCTGAAGTTGGAAACTGATTGGTTACTATGCACAGTTGCACCAGTTTTAGTAAATCTACCCCACTCTGTATTCTTATGATTTATCAAACCCAAATTTGGAAAATATTAAAGTCACATTGAAGTCACATTGACATAGCATCAAGTGGCAACCAAATTGCAATGCAAAGTTGCATTGGAAGACGCATCAGTGTGAACTCAGCCTTATGGTAAATTTAATTTAGAGCAGAAGTAAATTCCCAAAAATATCTTTGGGTTCACATCTTTCTTATGCTGCTGTCATTTACAAAACAGCAACCAGATCCTGCAAATGAAGTAAAGAAAAGATGGAGGAGTATAAGAAGATCAGAATTATTAGGCTTAATATACATGGAAAGTTTTTACAACCTCTCCTGAAGGATTTAACTTGACAGATAGTAGCCCACGTTTAAAACGTCTATTTTGCCATATTTACATGCCGCGTTTTGCCGCGTTTGCATTTAGAAGTGTTTCAAAGAATTTTTTTTTTTTTTAAATAGCAAAAAATGAAAGACAGCTGTAAACAAAACATGGCTAAAAGTGAGTTACCGCGTTTAGTGCTTGAAATGCCTCTAAACTCAGTGTCTGAACTGAGCTTTCCAAAAAAAGCCTCTAAACTCAACTGCCTAGAAACGACTATAAACAAACCTGTGTACATGTACTGATAAGATAACATAGAGGAGAGTTCAGGAGTAGTTGGAAAAAAAATGTCCAATTGCTCCTAAACATCTGTTTACCAGCATCAGTGTACATGAGGCCTAAACGTTGAGCTCAATCCTGTTAACACCCTAATGTGCATGGACACATAGGATAACATTGAGCTGCTTCTACAGGCATAACACAAAACTCCTGTAGAAGCAACATTTTTAAGCCAGTGTGCATAAAGCCTTAAGCCGTGTACACACGGCCAGACTTTTCGATAGCAAAGGTCAGACGGAACGAATCCGTCGGATAATTCAACCGTGTGTGGGCTTCATCGGACCTTTGCTGTCAAAAAATCAGACGGACTTTAGATTTAGAACATGTTTCAAATCTTTCCGACGGACTCGAGTCCGGTCGAAAAATCTGTTCCTCAGTATGCTAGTCCCACGGACAAAAACCGATGCTAGAGCAGCTATTGGCTACTGGCTATGAACTTCCTTATTCTAGTCCGGTCGTAGGTCATCACAGTCGTATCCGTCGGACTTTGGTGTGATTGTGTGTAGACAAGTCCAATTCAACGGGAGTTCGTCAAAACTCCATCGAAAAGTCAGACGGAATTCAGTCCGTCGAAAAGTCCGGTTGTGTGTACATGGCATTAGAGGCAGAAAAAACCCCTTCTGGGTCATGTTTCTTATTGGAGCTTGCTGGAAGAAAAAATGTTAAACTCTCCTAAACTTCGCTAAAATCTAAATGTGTACAAAAAATGCTCTATATGAGCGTTTTTTACTCCCGAGAAAAAATACTTTTTTTAAGCCCAGGGTGCATGGAGCCTCACTGTCCAAAAGTGAACACCTGGCTGGTTGCTCTATGTTGTAGTTTTGGTATGCTTTATTAAAAGATCCTTATTAAAAAAAAAAAATACTACTTAACATTGTATTAGCATTGATCAGCACTGCCAAAAAAATCTAAAATCTTCTTTTATACTCCAAGTACTGAAATGCATATAAACTATTACATAAAAAAAATAAAAAATTCTAACTAGAAAAATGTTATCAACAGAAGAAAAAAAATCAAAAAAAAAATCATTAATTTAGAAAATACTTGTATAATAATGACTTCTACTACAGCCTGGTTTATACTTGAACCTTTTATTTTAATTTTTTGCTCTGAATATGAACCTGAATGTTAAAAAGATCTTGCATCTGTATTTTTACCAGCAAGGAACGGAGAAGTATATTTTTGGAGAAAGCCGAAGGCAGGATCATGTGAAATACAAGAGTAGAGTTGGACATTCTGGAAAGCTCACAGTCTAAGGACTAATGGCAATTATCTTAATAACTATCAGTAAATTCCAGCTTCCACTTATGGGATGTAGATGTATGGTATATTTCATCTGCAGGATACCCCTCCTTCCATAAACATGCTAATCCGCTTTGTGGTTTACAAATCAAAGAAGCTTAAACACAGTTGTTACTTCCCAAAGCTGTCATACTTTATTACTACTCATTGCATTTAAAAGTCGTTGTGTTTCCTCATCCTACACATTGCAAGGCCTTGGGGAAAGAATCTGAAAAGAAAGAGTATCAGATTTCACATATAAACTTACAAGTCCGATAATGGATACTCACCTCCAACTCACTACAACAAATAAAATACTCCAAATACTTTACGTTGTTTGCAAAGCTATACGGAGTTGAAATACCTATTAACATTAAGCTGGCCATAGAGAGATAGAATTTTGAATAAAAATTCTTGAGAAAAGTCTTTGGAAAATTCATATGAAAAATTTGAGAACATTCAAATGTCTTTTGAAAGATTTTGTTTGCTGTTAACATTTGATTGTTAACATTTGCTGGTAACATTTGCTGGTAACATTTGGCTGTTAAAATTTGATTTTGGAATGAATGAACTCTATTTAATGAAAACCACATACACTGTTAGGCTCCATGCACACTGAAGCTGATAAACTGCAGTTTATTGGCGTTTGGGCGTTTTTTGTAAAAGCCCATAAACTCCACTCTATGTTAGCCTATGTGTCCATGCACACATGGACGTTTTTCAGCTTTAATGAGCAGTGGAGTTTATGGGCTTTTTTCTGAACGCCAGAAATTCGCGTTCAAAGTGCCGTTTTTCAGCGGCAAAAAACGACAAACGCTCATTAACGCTCATTAACGCTCGTTCATTAGTGTTCGGCATTCTATTTTTCAATGCATTGTGGGATTTTTGGAGTGTCCTCTGTGTATTTTTATAAAAAACGCCCATTAACGCTAACGCTGTAAAACGCTCATTAACGCTCATTAACGCTAGTATAAAACGCTGTTAAAAGCAGGTTTTTCAACCAGCGTTTTCTGCCAGCAATCTGGCGTCCAGAAATAGCTTTTTTGAGCTTCAGTGTGCATGGAGCCTTAGAAGTTAATTTGTTTAAAAAAAATTGTCCATCCTGCACCTTTGAATTTTCTCATCACTGAGGTCAAAAACGAACATTGATTTGACCCACTAATGATTATTAAAGTGAACAAACTTTCCTAGAAGATTTATTTAATTACAAGAATTTCCGTTTGAAATTCTACTCATCTATGGCCAGCCTAAGCCCTTGTACACACGGTCGAAGAATCTGTCGGAATGAGTCTTATCGGACCGCGTCGTCAGATAATCCGACTGTGTGTGGTATGCATCGGACTGATTCCGTCCGAATCTCCGTCTGATCCAAATTTCCAACATGTTGGAAATATTTCCCGACGAACTGGGCCGGACGGACCTAATCTGATCATGTGTAGAGCATTTTGATCGGACCAAGTGCCACGCATGCTCAGATCAAATTCCTACATCAAAGCTATTGGCTACTAGCCTGAATGTAGTCCCATTGTAACGAAATTACGTCATCACGTTCTGAATGATCGGATTTTTCGCCAACTTGGCCCGACCGTGTGTATGCAACATTTTCGGACACAATCCGTAGGACTAAATCCGACGGGCAAAATCCGACGGATTTGGTTGGCAAAATCTCCGACCGTGTGTACGTGGGCTAATACAACAGTCTTTCGATTGAACCATTTGTATACAGATTTTTATCCAGTCTATGGAGAACCTCCAAACAGCCCTGTCTGGTTGTTCTCAGCTGGATTAAAGATAACTAAACCCAAGAAAAAAAAATCAATATATTGTAGCTTAACAGTCCTTGATGTGGTGGACATATTCGTTTTCTTTTTTCAGGCTAAGATCATTTTCAGCAAGCACAGAAAATACATTTTAATCTTGCCAGAAATGCTATGTATTTGTCACTTTCTGTGAGCTGAACTTTTGTAAATTACCCTTCAACCCCAATGTAATAGAGATTTCCCCAGGTGGAAAGAAATTGAAAAACAAAACAAAACTCATTTAAAGTGGTTGTAAACCTAGTTACATCACTTTTACCTACAGGTAAGCCTATAATAGGGCTTACCTGCAGGTACTGGAAATTTCTCCTAAACCTGCACGGTTTAGTAGATATTTACCATATACGCTTGCGCCGATGTCATTGGCGCATGCACACTGAAGAAAGGGGACAATCGTGCCATTTATAAGGGTCTCGTGCAGTGACTGGAATGATGTCATGCAACTCTGGCCATTCACAGAGCTGGAGTCCATGGGCCAAGAAGGAAGAGGGGTGAAGATGGATATGGCCACCAGCGGGGACATCGCGGGCTTCATTTGCAGGTAAGTGGCACATAATCGGCTAGTATGCGATGCATACTAGCCCATTATGCTTTTACTTTGCAGAGGAAAAAAGAAGAAGTAAAACCTATTAGGGTTTAATTCCTCTTTAGGGACTAGTAAGCTACAATATCATACAATTTTGTTTTGGGGGTTTAGAGGCACTTTAATTGGTCTGAAAGCCTCCTGTGCATATCACAGCATCACATCAGTGTCCTCAGCCCCCCTTTTACATCACAGGCTGCCTCATTACAGATTCCCATCACAGACTGACCCCCCCAAATCACAGACCCCATCACAAACTGACCTGACCCATCACAGACACCCCCCATCACAGACTGACCCCCCAAATCACAGCCCCACCATCACAGACTGACCCACTGTCAGGGCTGGGCTCAGCCCTTCCTTCTCTGAGCTGGCTGCTCAGCTGTCAGCTAAATGCCTGCTCATATCTCTCTCCATAGTTAACCATCTGTTGTGGATATGCTCGTCAGTCCTGCCTACTTAAAGATCTCCAGCTACTTCATTCCAGCCTTCACCTTGGTCACATCACAAGAAACCTTCTCCTGCGTTCCTGTTTTAAGACTATCTTTGCTGAATCCCTTCTGGCTCCTTATCCTGCTTGCTGTTTGTCTACTTGGATCCCCGACTGCTGGTCTGGCTGACTACACGATCTGACTACTGAACTCTGGCTTGGTAGACTACCCGATCCAGTTACTGGACACTTGCTATGCTTTGACTACGCTTACTCTATTTACCTTTTTATTTTTTTTAATAAACAAGTGTGATTTTACTGTACTTCTGTCTCGGTCTGTTCCATAGCTTCTGATACCCACCAAATCACAGACTGATCCCCCATCAAAGACCCCCCCATTGCAGACTGATCCCCCTCCAATCACAGACTGCTCCCCCCATTCACACACTGACCCCCATCACAGTCCTCTCTCAACATCAAACCCCTGTCCTTTATAGCTCAGCACAGCACTCCCCATCCCCACAGAGCCCTACCTTATTCACACAAAATATGAAGCGCAGCCGCTCTGGACAAAGGGTGGACATTTTCATGTTAAAGGTGGGTGATTAATTGCTGGGACCACCCCACTGCCTAGAAACCAATCACCCACTTCTTAACTTAAAAAGCCCCGCCCTTTGTCCAGAGCAGCCGCTTTTCATGTTTTGTGTGAATAAGACATGCAATGTAGGGAGAGGGCAGTTCAGGAATATTAGAGAAGACAACCCATGCTGTAAACATAGCAGGATTGGCAGTGGCAGACAGGTGAGCGGGCGAGCTGGCGACAGGGAGAGGACACACAGGAAACTAATTGGCGAGGCTGCGGTCCAGGCAGAATGGCCACTGGGGCCAGAACTGGGCCGCGGCCCGCCATTTAGTAACACCTGGTCTACAGCAAGAGCTCTTGCAAGTCTACAGCATGACAATTCAGTCACAGTGACCCCTGTGGCAGGATGACTATTGCATAACATAACTGAACCAGAACTTGCAGGCGACTTGCAGCAGACTTGCAGAATGTTTGCGAAGAAAGTTGATCTGGAGTCATGCGATGCAGACTTGCTGCAATTATGCAACAAACTTGTGAAATCTAGCAATAGCTTAGCAAGTCATTTTCAAACTTGCAGCTCGATTGCTTGCTATCTGGGAAGTCCATGTCAGTCCAACGTGACTGAAAGCAACAGAATATCTTTATGGTCAACTAAGTCCTTCATAGCAGTTATTAACCAGGCATGGTTAATGCCTAAACAACTTTACTTTCAGAAGCTATAGAAAGGTGTTTGCTTTAAACCAGAGAGATAATCCTTTTAATTAGGTAGCAAGGATTATTTACATTGGAGATTGACTGACCTTTATTTTCCTTTTTGCTGCACAAAAACTATCAGTAGATGTATATATTTTCAGTACAATGCTACAGAAAGTCTTCTTCCTACAGTAGCTCAGAAGTCCCGTAGGTGTTGAAAGCACAGTATGTCCATGCAGCAGATATCAGGATGCTCTCAGGCATTCAAGTACAATCCTGCTAGAATGAGCACCGAAGACTGATCATCCACTATAACACATTTATTTCAGTACAGCAGCAATTCATCACACTTCAGTTTAATTCTCTTGCCATCCAAACTGAAGACTGGAGGGGATGTCATCAATGCATCTCATATGGGAGCAACTGAACTCAGTTACAACATCTGACAGGCTGTTTATAGCAACTGTTCATTTCATTTAAATTGAAGTCTACTAATTTACAGCTGGCACACACAAAGGAACTGGGTCATACTACTGTCTCCATACTCCACATACAGTATACTAAAATAATACAGTACATTGATTGTAATACAAAATACACTCGCAATGTGTTCCTGGACTCTGTCCTTTCATCCCAATCCAAATCACTCTCTATCTTTTCTAACATAGGTTCCTCCGACCATGCGTTGGAAGAAACGTTTTTTTTTTTTTTGTACCTACAGATAAGCCTATAATAAGGATAGGCTTACCTGTAGATACAGTGAATATCTCCAAAACTTGCACTGCTTAGTAGATATTCACACCGAATGCAGCTAGTGATGTCCCCGACACATGCGCCCTGAAGCGACAGAATAACCTTGCCATCCATTTAGAGCTATGTGCCGTGTCTGTGACTCCTACGCACATGCGCAGGAGTGACATCGTGGCTCAGCCAGTCAGACGGCCAGAGCACTCGAATCCAGAAGGAAGACAAGGGGAAGATGGAAGCCCCATCAGCAGTGACAGCACACCACTGGGGGGGCTTCATTCTAAGATCAGTATTTCATAATGTGCTAGTATGTGATGCAAACTAGCACATTATGCAATTGTCTTTTCAGGTTTTATTTTTCTTTTAAAAAAAGGCTGTGGTTTACTACTGCTTTAACCAATGAAACCATCAAACTACTCATTTACTCTTTTGTTATTGCCCATCTTGACTATTGCAACTCAGTTCTCATAGGACTACCTCGACCCAGGCTATTCCCCATTCAGTTTATGATGAATGCTGCTGCCAGACTCATCCAACCTACTAACCACTCAGTGTCCGCTACCACCTCTGCTAATTCTTCCACTGGCTTTTGATTGCCCACAAATAGACTTCAAAATACTATCAACATACAAACTGATTAATAACCATATCCCAAGCTACATCACCAACTTTTGTCAATATATCATCCATACCATCCTCTCTGCTCCTCCAAAGACCTCCTGTTCTCTAGTTTCCTTGTCTACTCCTCCTATGCTAGCATCCAGGACTTCTCCAGAGCCTCCCCCATCCTCTGGAAAACTACTAATTTGTTCACCTTTAGGAGATCCCTGAAAACTCATCTAAAGTCTATTCCCCGCCTAAAAACTGAACTTTTACTTTCTCCATCAGCCCATACCTTTCACAGTTATTACCTCCAGTAACACTTGCCACTTCCTTCTAGATTGCAAGTTCTCATAAGCAAGGCCTTCATAACCATCTTGTATTGAATTCTATTGAAATTGGATTGTTTCCAGGGTGGATAAAAAAGCAATCATTTATTTGGCAAAAATCAAAAACAAAATCTGATTCTTTGGATTTAAATCAGATTTTTTTTATTTCTAAATATAGTTTTCTATTTAAGACCCATCATTAACCCAGACATTAATAATTTTGTTTATTCAGCATAAAGTGGAGCTTAGTTAAGTAGCATGATGCTGTATATTCTGCAATATTTACACGTTTGGTAAACTCATTCAATGAATCCAAGCTCTGCAAGCTGAGATACATGAACCGCATTGATGCATTCACACAATTTCACAGTAACCATGAGATAAAAATCCATGACTATTCCTCTATCCCATTGTTTTGCAAATCTATGTACACTATAGACTGTATGATTTAATCGGTTCTGATATTGGTTTTACTAACCTGACAGCTTATTGTTCTAATTAGGAAACCTTCATTTTGTTTGCAAATATTAAATATTCTAACTACCAGCAAAAATAAGTCCTTATATTTAAAGAGCACCTGTCTTTTCAGATCTATGATGGCAGCGCCTGTTAGCGGGCATCCACTCACCTGCTGTCACCACGTCTCTAACTCTATATCACTGCGGCATCGCCAGCTATCCCATTAAAGTGAATGGGACTGTCGGTGAGTCAATAGCGGGTTAGAGGAGGAGGTGTCGCGGGACAGAAACAACAGTTGCTCTTTAACCCTTTCACTGCCAGGTCCATACGCCATATGGACACATAGAAGTGCCCGTAGATGGCCAGGTCAGTAAGGCGTACGGACCACATTTCTCCCTCTCCTATAATCTTATGGTCACTTCAATGACCATAAGCTTATATCAGAATTGTTCAGCAGACTCTACTGAACAATTCTATAACTCTGATTAGCGGATTACAATCCGTTAATCAGAATTATAAACCTTTATTTTGACCTCGCCCCCCCATGCCGCCTCCTCCCTGTAACCCCGCCTCTCCACCCCGCTGCACCCTTTTATCTAAAACTGCCCCCCACTCTCCTCTCCTATCCCCTTCACCCCCTTCTCACCCCCAGTACTAATTACTCCCCGCAAATGGTTCGGGTACAATGCTATGCACTTGAGTCCAACCTATTTCAAGCCAATTAGAGCCTCAGGCTCTTATCATGTGGCTTGAAAAAAAAAAACTTCATACAAACATATGAGTCCATGCCCTGCAGAGGACCGACTGCTCCTGGTAAGACCCCTTTCACATGGAGCTGACTCTGAAAAAGCACATCCACCTGTTCAGCAGGGGCACTGTCTGCTGATCAGGCGGATGGCACAGCGGCTGATGCAGAGCGGACACAGCTTGCTATTCTCTATGGGACGGTCAGATGAAAACGGACCGCCTGTCCATTTCCATTTGCAATCTGCTAGATGGAAGGCATCCGTGTGTTTTTAGCGGACTGGATCAGATGCAGGCGGGTGTAAACGGACACATGTTCATTTAAATCAGTTTCTTCATAGAGAACGATTGGTGGTCCGATTGGGCCCGCCTAAAAAATAGACAAGCAGAACCAATCGGTAAGCTTGTGTGAAAGGGGCACACAGGGCATACGCAGCGTACCTTTACAGGGATACACGGGTGTTCCGTGCATCTCTGTGCAGGCAGTCCCATTGATGTAATTTGGGATGTAGCAACTGCACGAACAGGCCCGTGGCTGCCAAGTCTGCGTTCGGGGTCATGTACCCACACCCACATGGATGTCAGATTGGGAACAGCAGCTATGCCTATGCAGCCATTGTACCCCAAATTGACATAAATAAGACTGCATCTACAGGGATGCACAGAACACCTGCAATTAATAATTAAAAATTAAAAAAGCTTTTATATTTAGTAGGGATTTAGCAGGATCTTTTGTAAAATTAGCAGTGTTTTTATCTGCTAATGATGGTTTTAGTGTATTTTTTGCCAATATATTGGTTCGAAATCAGTAGCACCTTCTTTTTATTCTAGAGGTCATATGCTTTCAGAAAATATATGGTTTTGAGGGTCTTTCACAAATTCTGAAATGTGTGAGGGAAACTCCATACAGGTTAAGCTTTTATATTTAGTAAGGGTTTAGCAGGAATTTTGTAAAATTAGCTGTGTTTTTATCTGCTAATAATTCTTTTAGTGTATTTTTTCCCAATATATTGGTTCGATAAACATTTATCAAATATATCATTTCGCAAATACCGCAGGGTCTAAAAAGTCTGTAGCACCTTCTTTTTATTCTAGAGGTCATATGCTTTCAAAAAAATATATGGTTTTGGGTGTCTTTCACAAATTCCGAAAGCTATAAAGGAAAAGTGAAAACCTTCAGATTTTAAGAGAAATTTGGATATTTACATTTTTGCATACGTTCGATTTTCACAATTTTGCAAAAAGGCGCAATGCAAAAATGAAAACTCTTTGTTATTTATTAACTCCATACAGGTTAATCTTTTATATTTAGAAGAAATTTAGTAAAATTGGCTGTGTTTGTATCTGCTAGTAATGGTTTTAGTGTATTTGTTGCAAATATATTGGTTTCATAAACATTTGCGCAAATTCTGTGAGCTCTAAAAAATCAGTAGTACCTTCTTTTTATTCTACTTATCATGTGCTTTCAGAAAATATATGGTTTGGGGGGTCTTTCACAAATTCTGAAAGCTATAAGTGAAAAATAAAAAACAAAGTAAAAATTTCAAAAATGGTCTGGCCACCTGGAGTGTTCAGAATGGAGCACAGGGCCTGGCAGCGAAAGGGTTAAAAATTATATTTTAAATCGAGTTGATTTAAATAAAGCCTTTTTACTAGTGATTTAAATCATGATTTAAATTGTGATTTAAATCAAATTCACCCTGACTGCTTCCCTAAATTGTAATGTGCTGCGCAAACTGCTGACGGTATATACATGTAAATCCTGTATAATAATAATAATAATAACAATAAATACATGCAGTGTGAGATTGTAATCATAATCAACCATAATCTAACAATACTCCAACTAAAACCACCTATGTAGAACCGATTATATGAAAGAATATAGAATAACATATTTTAAATTATTATTGCAGTGTTTAATTTAAATGCAACTTTTTGATATGCTTGCACTTTCTTATTTTTGTTATTGTACTATATGTAAAGATTTGTAGATTAAAGTGGATGTAAACCCTCACATATACTCAGTGAGGTGAACAGCCTCAGATGATACACAGGGATGAAACAAATCCTCCTACATACATGTTAGGAGATTTTCTCTTCCCGGTTAGCACTGCAGTGAAGCCTGGCCATACAGCCAAGACAGCTGATTGGAGGAAAGGCCCTCTTCTCATAGGTAGAGACTTTAAGCTCTGTTTGTTGAATAGTTCAGGGCTCTGCTAATCTATTTATAGCATCCTCTCCAACACAAAACTCCGGCTGCTTTTATCATATGTGTTAGAGAACTTGTCAGGAGTAATCAGGCTGATAACAGAAGAACAGAGCAGGAGACAGCTATGGTACATAGTGCTTTGAAGAGAGATAAAAAAACGCTAAAGATATATGTGCCCAGCTCAAATTTCATGAATAGGGTTTACATCCACTTTAAAGCGGGGTTCCACCCTTAAAGTGGAACTTCAGCTGATCAGAACCCTCCCCCCCCTCCGGTGTCACAATTGGCACCTTTCAGGGGGGAGGGGGGTGGAGATACCTGTCAAAGACAGGTATTTACACCCACTTTCGGGCATAGACTCCTGTGGGAGTCTATGCCTCTTCCTGTCCTGCCGCGCTGTCTACTGGGACACACACGGGTCCCAGAGACAGCGCGGACAATTCCTATTGCGCTGCACGACTCGCGCATGCGCAGTAGGGAACCGGGAAGTGAAGCCGATTCGCTTCACTTCCTGATTCCCTCACCTAGAATGGTGACGGCAGCAGCCGAGAGCCGAGCGACCGATCGGCCTCGGCTGCCGGCATCGCTGGATCCCGGGACAGGTGAGTGTCCATTTATTAAAAGTCAGCAGCTGTAGTATTTATAGCTGCTGGCTTTTAATATTTTTTTCCCCAGTACAGTCCCTCTTTAACTACTGAGCAACCTTTCTCCACCAGGGTTCCTCCAGAGGTTGCTAAAGGTTTTTTTGAGCAATTTTTGCCTCTAAAATAAATAACAACTGACACCAATGATCTTTTGATAGCTGAAAAGGGAGATTCCCCACTGGTTACAAATGTAAGGAACATTCTTCCCAATGGCCATCACGCTAATGCACCATGATACAGTATATATAATCAGGGGTTTCTTGAGAATGGCCCATTATTTCAAGGACTACCTTATGTTTAAAAGCTTGAAAAGGCTATACTAGAGGTAGAGTAGAATAGCTATTACAATGACTCAGTTTAACAACTGTTGAGAAGTTTTATTGAACCTTCACACATATTTAGATTAGTTTAAATCTAGATCGGCCTTTCTCGACCTTATCCCTAATATAAATTTCAAGTCTCAGTGAACCCTCAACTTTAAAACAAAACAAAACAATTCACTGGGGATCGATAGGGCTGGTGGTCAGTAAATGGAATGCAACCATTACAGTGGTAGTCAGGATGCCACTGGCACAGACAGCTCAAAAGATCATTGTGCTGCTGGCTTTGCCAAGTGGTGTTGGCTTAGGAACTATGCAAGCACATTCAAATGGGAGGTCAATCAACCCTAGCTCAAGGAACCCCCAGTCGAGAATGGCTGCTCTAGATGAACTTTATTACATGTATATTTTTAAACACTGCTAAGACTACTGTATATTATTGTTTATTATTTAAGGTACTTATATAGCGTCAATTTACACAGCGCTTTACATGGTACATTCACATCTGTCCCTACAGGGAGCTTACAATCTAAGGTCCCTAACTCACATTCATATACTAGGGCCAATTTAGAAAGAAGCCAATTAACCTACCAGCATGTCTTTGGAGTTACTCTCCCTTTAAATATTGTTTTACTGTATTGCTTTTTTGATTTCTGGATAACATCTATTTTTAAGATCCACCTTAAACCCTTAAGACCCCTTTCACACCAGGGCATTTTGCAGGAGCTATAGAGTTAGAAATAGCGCCTTCAATCCGCCCCAAAGAAGCTGCACCATTGTATGTAGTGTGAAAGCCCCGAGGGCTTTCACACTACAGCGGTGCACTGGCAGGACGTCAGAAAAAAGTCCTGCCAGCAGCTTCTTTGGAGCGGTGAAGGAGCGGTGTGTTTACCGTTCCTCCACCGCTGCTCCCCATTAAAATCAATGGGGCAGCGCTGTAATACCGCCGGCAAAACGCCGCCATTGCAGCGTATTGCCGGCGGTTTTAACCCTTTCGCGGCCGCTAGCGGGGGTAAAAGCGCCCCGCTAGCAGCTGAAATGCGCCGCAAATCTGCCTCAAATCCGGCGGTAAAACGCGGCGTTTTACTGCCGACGCAATGGGCGGTGTGGTGTTAAAGGGATCTTAGGGAAATGTCCATCTGCTGCGCTTTTTCCCAATCAAATATCTAAATTTTAATATTTGCAATACAGCTGTTTTGGAAATTTTCTGCCTTATACATATGTATATATATATATATATATATATATATATGCACAGAGAAAACTATTTTTGTGTAGATTTCTTAACAGCATATTGGGTTGTCATACTGTTTTTTTATTGTTATTTTTATTGCAGCTCCTTTCTAACTGCAAAGCTGTCAGAAACATTACTAACTATTAATGCATACTGATCACAGTGCCATAAACCTTTTGTAAGCCTAGTGAGTAGTCTGCCTTTTTTAAATTGGGTCCCTTTAAAATACAGACAGCGATTAATTCTTTTTCTCACATTAAACGCCATAATTGTGCCTGCTGGTTTATTTCAGTAATTACCTATGCTGATCTCCTGCTGATGTTGTTAATACACTCGGTTTCTTTTAGAGAAAGCAATACAGAACACCAACCGAGTGGAAAGTCTGTTCTATTGGTCATTATACACTATGTCTAGCTTAACCATTCTGATTAAACACATAATCCCAAGGCCATGTATGACTTTAAAGCAAACACATTACAGTGGGAATGACACCTATGGGGATGAAGCAGCTAGAAAATGAATCAAAATTAATTAATATTAAATTATATCTCTGAAATAATATTAATGAAGGATTTCTAGATTGTAAGCTCTAACGAGCAGGGTCATTCTGTATTGAATTGTAACGGTGCTGTCTGCCCCCATGTTGTAAAGCGCTGCACAAACTGTTGGCGCTATATAAAACCTTTATTATAATAATAATAATAATAATAAACATTGCATGCAAGACTAACTATTCATTGTCACTTACACTCACTATATACTAAACTCTCATAGTAATAAGCGTGTTAGGCCAGCAGGAACCGGCTGATAATTAATTCATGTGTGGCAGGGATATGCAATTAGTGGACCTCCAGCTGTTTCAAAACTACAAGTCCCATCATGCCTCTGCCTCTGGATGTCATGCTTGTGGCTGTCAGAGTCTTGCTATGCCTCATGGGACTTGTAGTTCTGCAACAGCTGGAGGTCTGCTAATTGCATATCCCTGATGCATGGGCAAGCTGAATGTACCAAGTTGAGCAATCAATCAACTTGCGTAAAACCAGCCTGCTGGATTTTACATGGGAATATTGCTAGCAATAATCACAATCTTCTCCCGGTAGGGATGACTTATAATTTTTGGGCAAGTGTAAATATCACTTTAGGCTGGCAGCTGCAATTATATGGACTAGCACAGAAACTCTATTAGACTTTTTTTGGTTATCTTGTGTATCTTATTTCTTTCAGGGTACTTGTCTTATCAGGCCTCAAGCACACAGCTTTTAATCATACAGGACAGTCAAAAAAATCATTCTGTCGTGCAGTACAGTAGTTTTCTGGTACCATGTAAACCATGGGTGCTCAACCTGTGGCCCTCCAGCTGTTGCAGAACTACAAGTCCCATCATGCCTTTGGGAGCCATGCTTGTAACTGTTCAGACTTGCAATGCCTCGTGGGACTTGTCGTTTTGCAACAGCTGGAGGGCCACAGGTTGAGCACCCATGATGTAAACTATAGGTCCGGGCGAGTTTTATTCAGGTGTCTGTAAGATTGTTGGACAATTGTTGTTTGCCTAAAAAATACCTCCATGTAATAAAACTTGCAACGATTATTCAACATTCTTCCATCTGATTAATCATAGTCTTAAAAACTTTTTGGATCTCTCCTAGATCTGCCAAATACGCAACACTTCCCAATGTAGTAATCCAAATGTAGCTGTGCTTTTGCTATGAAATCCCAAGTTCTAGTTTTGCCATTTTCTGGTTCTCATCAAATCTCATCAAACAAAGCAGTCTTCAATATAATAAAATTCAAATTTGGGGACGCCAATAACAAACTGGAGGATTTAGAATAGTAGTTTTCATCTACATGCATGAACTTTCAGTTGAAGTATGAAGATCAGGAAATTTGGGATCCTTAAAGTGATTGTAAAGGCAGAGTGTTTATCGTAATGCATTCTATGCATTAGGATTAAAAGCTTTGTGTGCAGCAATCCCCCTCAGCCCCCCTAATACTTACCTAAGGTGCCTCTAGATCCACCTAAATGGACACAGGGAGCTGCAGCTCTGCTTAGGTGCCCCCATAGCAAGCTGCTTGCTGTGGGGCCACTCAACAGGAGGGAGGGGCCAGGAGTGCCAAAGAGGGACCCAAAAAGAGGAGGATTCAGGCTGCTCTGTGCAAAACCACTGCACAGAGCAGGTAATTATAACATGATTGCGATTTTTAACTAGAAAAAAACAAGACTTTACAATCGCTTTAAAGAAGAATTATAGGCTACACCTAAGTAGTCTTAAAAATGCTCCCTCTCCCTCCTAACACCTACTGTGACTAACCTATGTAAGGAAGCTGTATATACTTTCCTAATTTCAGCCTGGTCCTGTCATGTGGTTCCCTTATGTCAGCAAGTGGCAGCTGCTGGGGAGAGAACAGATTGAACCACAGTGGCTGGTAAAGCCTGGAGCAGGGATGTCATGCGTAGGCTCTTATGGCCCATCCATTGTCGGCACTCCCTCTTCTCCCCTGCAGCTACCGCTGGCTGACACAGGGAAGTCAGTTCACATGAGGAAAGGTAAGTATATGTATCATTCATTTAGCATAGGTGTTAGGAGGGGGAGGGAGAATTTTTAAGACTACTTCGCCTGGAATTCATACTTTAACTATATACTTGTCCTGGGTTAATATCAGTATCGAAGTAAGAGTAGATTATTATGACCAACAGGCAACTGGCATTATGAAAAGTGGAGGACAGCAGATAGCTGACTATGAAACTATGTTTCTCGCAATAAACCACATCAGCCTGTAAGGGTGTATTTATTAATGTTAAACCCACGATTCACACAAATTTACAGAAGATTCACACATTTTCCATTTGGGATCATGTGGAAAAGTGTGTAAATCTTGAGTTTCAGTTGTATGAATTTTAGCTAAAAAGATTTTTAAACAGACCCCTAAGATTGGCTTTACTATACAGTAATTTATACCCGGTGAGCGAACAAATATATATTAGGTACAACTTATGCAGGGACAATTGTATGGAATCAGGATCCATGGGTTTGACAAAGTTTTAACTGATTTTACTTTTAAAATATGTGTAATAAGCTATACATTTTGTATTGATCGAGTTGCTGGGTTTAACTGTCCAATAACTGATATTTTCTTTATGTTATTGTTCAATTCAATCAATTTTGCAAGGGTGAGCCATGCCCCCAAGGGCCTATTTACTTATTTACGGTGCATTAATGCATGTGCACTAATATGTGTAATGTTGCATGTTAATGTTTATTGCCTTAAGGTCGTCTATTTAAAACAAATGCACTGCCAACACACCCTAATGTGCTTAAAACACACAAGACTTTTAATACAATACAATGCATTGCCATTTGTACTGGTAAAATGTGCATTTTACAGTGCATTGAGTAAAGCACCAGAGTAAACGGCCTTAACACACGTGGTAGTGTAAATGGGTCCACAGAGTCAATGATCATACTTTTAAATAAAGAACATGCAAACGGTTAGGGATCATCATTTTTTTTTTTACTTTTTCTTTTTATAAAATCAACATTTCTGTCAAAGTAAACAAGTATAACTGTACAACTACAAAGATGAGCTTTGTGTCTGGTATACTCGTTTCCTACAAAACAAACAGCACTTACTAGTTTATAAAGTTTGAACATGCAAAGCGGTTTGGTTTAGAAATGTTTTGCACTTTTTCACAACACTGGAAATTATTAGCTGATGGTTTTCAGTGGTGGATATTTTTTCTCCACATTTTCCTCTTTGCCCTTTGGCCTTTTAATTACTGCCATGTGTACAAGGGTGTTAGGATGATCATTTGAAATGTTTTCCCCTTGTAATGGTTGGCAGGTTTTTCCCCAACATCCTGAACCATTTGGTGACTGACAAAGCTAATGCATACAAGGCTGTCAAAACCTGTGCTTTTAAACAATATATCTTAGTTGAAATGGTATTAAAGTGTTACTAAACGCAGGACCCTGTATTCAGTTAATCAGCTCTCCCACAATACACAGAACATGGAAATGCAATAGTTTTAGTAAATATAAACTGCTAAATAGCTTTTCTCATCCGCAGTATATAGCAGTCTTGTGAATTCTATCTGTGTCTGGTTAAAGCTTGTAGGAGGAGTTTTCATTTTCCCCTGATTTAGGGTACAAGGAGTGTATCGTGATTACAGACAGCACTGTCCTGTGATAGTAAATCCTGTGCACATGCGTGAGAGTGACACCATCGTGGCCTGGTCATTAAAACAACTGGAGAAAGCAAACACTAGATGACAATGAAAGCACGGGCAATTCAATCACGTCCAACCTGTCACATTTTCAGGGGTACCTGAAAGGAAGGTCTGTGTATTCCTTTTGGACAGGTGGGTTTAAATGGTCTTGTATCTGTTTACACCCACCTAGCTCCAGATTCGATCCAGTCTGCTAAGAAAAAGGGGAGAATAAAGGGGATCCATCCTGCTCCTTTTAGGCGGATCGGAGGGTAGACGGGTGTAAATGGGCAGTGGACTCCGTTTACTCCTGGCCACTCATAGAGCACAGCCGGCTTTGTCCATGCCCGCTCTGCAGAAACTGAGCATGGTGTGCTCTGCTCCGATCAGCAGTGCATCTGTGAGCTGATTCCCTGCTGATCGGAACAGAATCCGCCCCATGTGAATGGGGCCTTAAAAGGGTTTTCCCTCACCTTAAAGATATTTAGTCACTTCCTGGTGTGTCTATAGGATAGGAAGTGAAGGGAAATGACCCCATAGGAACATACTATATCCAACAGAAAAGTTTTGGCTTTAGGTATACTCCAACAACCCAGCATCTATGTTTTGTCTTTTCTACATGGACATTCACCACTTGCAAAAACAGTTTGGTCTATTTTGACCTAAGCATTTGGAGAGCTGAGCATCTGGCCATACAACTAGAGGTTACTGAAGCCTGGAAAGAATGTGTCATCAGTAAACACACTGAATGATAAATATGACTGCCGTCCAATCTTCTAATTTTAACCAGATCAGATGGCAATCTTATGTCCATGTGGCAGCAGACTGCCCCCAGCCAACAAGCTCTAAGTAAAGTGTATGTGTTAGGGGAACTGCAAACCTTTCTGATGTCTATTTATTCCACAACATAAGATGGTGCTAGGTGCCATCTGTCTGCACTTAATATGCTTTTCTATACTCACATAAAGAAAAGCCATCATTAAATATATGGGCTACCACTGCTGACCTCCTTCTGATAATGCTAACTGCCTGGCTGCCATGATAACCCTAAGTCTGTAATATCTTCAAAGCCACTGATCTGGAACAAGCCTTCAGCAAGGCAAATTTGATTGTATGATGTGCATACCCGATCAAGGTCAACAATTCAGAATGCTCTAAAGCATGAGAAGCAGTTTGAAAGCTTGCCAAGTAGACATGCCTCCAGATAGCTGCCTGGCTGCCATGACGGGCTTTAAAACCCTTGGACACACTAACAAGCATTGAGCAAGTGGAGTTATAATTCCTGATGTGCATACATGTTCCAGGTCAGCAATTCAGAAAGCAGTGAAGCCAGAGTAACAGCATGAAAGCCAGGCAGCTAAAGGTGGGCAGTTCATGAAGATGGGTTTCCTTTAAGTACCATATGTACTTTAAGCTTAGCTGAGCATACTTGTTCAGTAAAAATAGGTTGACAGACATGCTTACAGGTAGTAGGGTCATGTCTGCAGAGTTGACTGCCATGTACAGTATGTTTATGGCTACCCTAAGGCCCCTTTCACACTGGGGCGGTGCGGGCGTCGGCGGTAAAGCGCCGTCGCTTTTAGCGGCGGTCTGCGAGCGCTAGCGGGGTGGTTTTAACCCCCGCTAGCGGCCGAAAAAGGGTTAAAACCGCCCGCAAAGCGCCGCTGCAGCGGCGCTTTGCCGGCGGTATTGCCGCGCTGTCCCATTAATTTCAATGGGTAGGAGCGGTTTAGGAGAGGTGAATACACCGCTCCTTCACCGCTCCAAAGATGCGGCTAGCAGGACTTTTTTCACTGTCCTGCCAGCGCACCGCTCCAGTGTGAAAGCCCTCCGTCTTTCACACTGGAGTGAAAGGGGCCGGTTTTTTTCAGGCGCTACACAGGCGCTATTTTTAGCGCTGTAACGCCTGAAAACCGCCCCAGTGTGAAAGGGGCCTAAGGCTGATTTTACACTACAGTGCCTTGAAAAAGTATTTATACCCCTTGAAATTTTCCAAATTTTGTCATGTTATAATCAAAAATGTAAATGTATCTTATTGGCATTGTATGTTATAGACAAACACAAAGTGGCACATAATTGCGAAGTGGAAGGAAAATGATAAATGTTTTTCAATTTTTTTTACAAATAAATATCTGAAAAGTGTTGGTGTATCGCATAAAATCCCAATAAAATAAATTTACGTTTTTGGTTGTAACATGACAAAATTTGGAATATTTCAAGGGGTGTGAATACTTTTGCAAGGCACTGTATGTGCAGCGTAGGTCACAGCAGGGGGTTCCAAATTGGGCATCCCAATTTTTGCCTGATTTTGGACCTGAAAAGGAGCCAAAGACACACATGTCCCCTCTGTTGTGTGCTCTGCGACTGCTCTGGAGATGTGTGAACCAGCTCCATTGAGGGGCAGGTCTCCTGTCAATGGAATTGCAAGGAAATCCAATTTGCATAAGTGTGAACCCAGCCTAAAGGAGTTTTATAGTCACAGCACACACCTACATTTTATAACATCGGCATTGTAATTACAAACAATAGTTATTTTTGACAATGCAATATAGGCTTACTTGAAATATCTCCTTTCATGTTGTAAGTTCTGCCTGTCTGCTGGCCATCTCTTTCCACAACTTCCCTGCCTGGACTGCATGTCCCCAAACTCCCCCTCTCACACCTCTGTAGTTCAGAAGGCAGGCTTTATGAAATGTGTGACACAGCTGTGACTACTCACAGGGCATAGTAAATATGTGTCACAGAATTCAAAGAAATAAAAGTTTGGGGATCTTCACAATGTAAATTTACAAACGTGGAGATCATTCAGATTAATATGAGTAGCATAGAAATAACGGAAATGAAATGTGGAAATGCATATATTTTCCATTTTTAACGATATGTTTTAAGTGATAAATGTTGCATAAAAAGCTTTCATCTTTACAGAGTGTGCCATGATTATTCATGGTATGTATTGGAACATTCTGCTGGCTGTAATGATCACAGTTTGCAGTGCGAGTTATGATTATTTTTAGCATATATATAGTCATATTTGTTGATTATCTCAGTTGTAAAGTGAACAGGCATGTTAATAAAAATTGTTGTTTCAAAATATTTTTTAAAGCAAATTAGATGCAAACTGGTGTATTTTATTCTGAACATACAATAGAGACTGATATTGCACTCTATAAAGTATAACATATCCCAGTTAAAGAGGAAGTAAACTCTCCCACTTCGATGCTTCTTTTCATTTAGTCCATTATAATAAGTCATTATCAGACTATAGTCACTGTAATCCAGCCCAAATCGCATATTACTTACTGTTTAAAGAAACTTTAAAAAACTTGTTTCCAAGGGTTAGGCAGCACCATCTTAAGTATTGTTTTCTAAATCCACAGTGGAGTGTATTTCCGCCCTTACATTGAGCATTTCCTGTACTGTTAACCAAGCCTCCTTCTCAATCCAACGTTTCTATGGCAACCCTGCTTCCCTGTTCATAGCTTACTTGTGCCGATGTCTAATGTTTCCCTTTGCCAGACTTATCAGCTTCAGCTGATAAGACTGCAGTAATTGCCAAGTTTAGACTGTATGTGAGGTCACATGGTGTGTAGGAGGAAGCGCTGAGTGATTAGCAGAGTTCAGAGCTGTGCCATAGGAAGTCCTGATAACAGATAGATAAGACATAGAGAGTGTGCCTTAAATCAGGGGATATCTGTGCATGCTCAGTGACTTCATTCTACAGAACAACAAGGATTACAACAATACTAAGCAAGTAAGGAGATATCTACTAGCAGTGTTCATTAGGGTTCTTTATGCTGATTTACATGGGACAAAGTGTGGGGGAGGGTTTACAACCACTTTAACCATTTAGCTTAGACCAAATGTCAATGGGTAGGATTAATAATAAAAATAGCTATGTGTGCATCTTAGTACACTGTACAATCGTTGCAAGCACATTTGCCTAATCTAGAGGTTTCTTGCATTTTCCTGTGTAGCAGTACATTCTGAATCAACCCTATTAGGTTACTTTCTGAATGTTCCCTCTACCGCAACTATGGAGGAGATAGACAGTTGATATGATATCTATTTGGTTCCGAGCATGCATCACTGACTGTCATGAGGAATAATGGCCTTTTTTTTTAGAGAGAGACTACGGAGACAAATTTGGAAACATCTCTCTGTTCCATATGGTGAATGTTGCTGCATATTCGGGACAGCAGAAGGGAAAGTCAAGCACTGACGTTAAACAAAACTGCAGCTTTGGGCAGATCTCCATAGTCAATTAACTATATGGATGAATCTGAGGTCTGTAGTGACATTTCTTTTTTTGATGAAGGGACTTTTTTTTAAAGTACATGTATCCTTTACCAAGAAGGTTGTTATATTTTTGGTAGGGCTTTCACTCACTATCGGGGAGATTTACTAAAACTGGAGGGTGCAAAATCTGGTGCAGCTGTACAAAGAAACCAATCAGCTTCCAGGTTTTATTGTCAAAGCTTAATTGAAAAAGCTGAAGTTAGAAGCTGATTGGCTACCATGCACAGCTGCACCAGACTCTGAGTGCTCCAGTTTTAGTGAATCCACCCCAATGCCTACTAAGCCCTTGTACACACGGTCAGAGATTCCGACGGAATGTGTCCGATCGGACCGTATTGTCGGATAATCCGACTGTGTGTGGTCTTCATCGGACTGTTTCCGTCGGAATATCCGACGGATCAAGTTTTCCAACTTGTCTATAACATTTTCCGACAACATGCTCCGATCGGACATACTCCGATCATGTGTAGCCTACTCCGACGGACAAAGTGCCACGCATGCTCAGAACAAATTCCTAGACCAAAGCTATTGGCTACTAGCCTGAATGTAGTCCCGTCATAACGAAATAACGTCATCACGTTATGTACACGTTATGTATCGGATTTTCCGACAACTTTGTCCGACCGTGTGTATGCAACAGTTTCAGACAAAATCCGTCGGACAAAATCCAATGGATTTGGTTGTCAGAATGTCCGACTGTGTGTACAAGGGCTAAGAACTGCTAAACACAAGTGAGGATCTAAAATGACATGAGCAGCTAGCTCATAGCAGCCATGATGTCTTATGATTGATCTACATGGCCAAGAAATATGAAGCCAATCGATTTTTTTTCTTCAAAGAAAAAGTAAAATTGTTTGTGGCTGCTGTAGGTAACAGCAGTATTTATGCTTCAGTTATGTCTACGCAACCCTTTTATCTCAGTGATTCTCAGCTTTAGAAAAGGAAGTGCCCATTTATCAAAGCAAGTGTTTACCATATACCTACCCCCTGGTGCCCATCAACATATATAAAGTGCCCAAGATATGTGCGCATATTTCTTGTATCCCTCATTCTACACATATTTTTTTCCCCAAAATCCTTTGCAATTTTTTACATTTATTTTATTTAGATTAGAATATAGGTAGAAAAACATAAAGCAAAACAACTCAAGTGGAGCTGAGCAAATCGTCCAATATGTACGTACGTACATCAAGCACTTCACATTTTTACAGATAAATTCAAACCAAAATGTTTATTATATAGAGAGCCTTGAGATCACAGGCTCAGTGTTTCATAAGTAGGAGAATTCTTGCGCCTATCTCCAAGCAAAGTTTGTTTTCTGATGCCCTCCAAAAGTTTCCATAATTGTGCTGAAACGTGTTTGGATAAAGAGAAGAAAAAGAGGAAAAGGAATAAGAAATGGAAAAGGTAAGGGACATGCTTCTTAAAAAAAAAAAAAAAAAAGATGGAAGGGGTAAACGAAATAGAAGAAAGGTTCAGAGGGATGTGGGGGAAGCGCCAGGGGGAAAGGATGGTATTAATTAAGAAACAATATAAATAAAAATTGCCACGCTAGACAATCAATAAATCATACTGTGACAGCAGTGTAACCACTTCAGCTCCAGAAAGTTTACCCCCCCCATGACCAGGCCATTTTTTGCGCTACGTGACGTGTGTTATTTTAAGTGATAAGTGCAATGTTAGACCCAAATAAAATTGATGTATTTTTTTCCCACAAATAAAGCTTTCTTTTGGTGGCATTTGATTACCTCTGAGTTTTTTTTTTTTTGCGTTATAAACAAGAAAAAGACTGCCAATTTTGGAAATTTTTTTTTTTTTTTTACTTTTTGCTTTAAAACATATCCAATAAAAAATTAAAAAAAAAATCTATTACTCTTCATCAGTTTAGGCCAATATGTATTCTACTACATGTTTTTGGTGATAAAAAAAAAAAGTATGTGATTCTGCCTGTAGGAGCTGCCGCCCCGCAGTACATGTACATGGGGCAATCGGCAAGCTGGTAATAACTCCAAAACAAATTATAACATATCATGAATTGAGTCCCATAAATTATAATAGTCCAGATACATTTTTTTTTTCCAAAGGATGAAAGATTCTAGTGCTCGTTGTGAATCCAATAAATGCATCTAATGTGGGTATGGATGGCAAACCAAAATGTGATTCACCCAGGTGCACCTCCACCATCTAGTGTAAATTGGTTTCTCACTGAAAATATAGGACTCTAAATTATAAGAGTCAGAAGCGTGATGTAGAAAATGAGATTACATGCACTGCATTGATGCATTCACACAATTTCACAGTACCCATGAGATAAAACAAAGTTCAGGAACATTCCTTTATCCCATTGTTTTGCAAAACCATGTACACTACAAACCGTATGATTGAAACGGTTCTGATATCGCTGTTTTACTAACCTGACCGCTTATTATTCTAAATAGGAAACCTTCATTTTGTTTGAAAATATTAAAGATTCTAACTACCAGCAAGAATGAGTCCTTTAATTTAAAGAGCACCTGTCATTTCAGAACCTTCTGCCGCCACGTCCCTCACCTTGTTGTGTCACTGCTGAATCACCAGCCGCCCCATTAAAGTGAATGGGACAGTTGGTGAGTCAACAGCGAGTCAGACGAGGAGCTGCTGAGGGACAGAGATGACAGTTGAACTTTAAAAATTATGATTTCAGTCGAGTTGATTTAAATCAAGCCTTTTTACTAGTTATTTAAATCAAAATTTTAATCGTTATTTAAATCCACTTGATTTAAATCAAATCCTCCCTGGTCTGGAGTACAAATACAAAAGGCTGAGAGCATGTGCAGTATAAAGCATTTAAAGTATATCTATGGTCAAAATGAAAAAAATCATATATTAATTTCCATAGTGTATTTCAATTATTTTGAACTTCCTTCTATTAATCTGAATGATCCCAAACTTACTTTGTGAAAACCCTCAAACATTTCCTTTTTTGAATTCTTTGACACATATTCACTATTCCATTCACACATTTCACAGACCCTGCCTTCTCGGAGGTGGAGTTTCAGGGGGCGGAGTCAGTAGTGGAATCACTGCTTGCAGGCAGCAAGGTTCCATGGGATATGTAGTCCTTAGAAATTGAAAGTAAACAGCAAAGAAGCTGCAAAGCATGCAGGGAACCTAGGAAGTTGTGGGAAATGATGGCCAACATACAAACAGCAATCCCAAAAAAGAGATTTTTCTAGTAACCTTATATTGGATTGTCAAAAATAACTATTGTTTGTTTTGTCATTACAAATTCTGACATAATAAAACTAAAGTGTATGCTGTGACCATAGGTTTCCTTTAACATGCTACACTACATTAATAACTGGATCCTGACAGTTAAAGGGTTAAGGTACGGCTCTAAGTAAATGTCTTAATAGAGCACTAGCATCATGTATCCTATCACTTATTCCAACTACTGTTGACAGAATGTATTTGATTTTGCAAGCTTAGCTAGTGCGATTTGATCTTCTCACTTTTAAAGCATCCCAGATGGATTTCCCCCTCTCGGATTATCTGTCATCCTGTTGCAATGTGTGGCCAAAGAAATGTACAATAAATGCTAATGCACTTATCAGCTAGCTACCCCTGGCCTCCTCCAATTTTCAGCCGAGGAGGAAGTCGTCCAAGAAAAGCGAGCAGCAAGCCACATTAAACAGCTTCAAAGCCATTCTTCTTGTGTGGCCACCATACATTTAGGGGCTAAAGGGCACAAAGATTCCCCCTTACCAGGGGTGCTTTTTTGAGACGTTTGCCAAGTGATTGGCCTCTTGCGTTGATACTTAATCCTACACATACCTTTTCCCATGGCTTGCTACCATTCCATAAAGAATTAACTTGTGTAAGTAGCTAAACAGTCACATGAAAACTCACACAAATTCCTCCAGGACTAAGTACACTTCACAAGCAATTAAACTGTCAGTCATCAGAGGAATAAAGAGTGCAAAATTAATTTCTTTCTCACAGAAAACAAATAATTGGTTACAAGTGTAAAATGGAAAAAAAAGGACACGTTGCTAGTAAAGCTCCATTTTCAGATATCTTAAATAATGACTTCTATTTTATACTGCAAGGTACTTGTACACGGTACTGATGTATGAAAAAAAAAAAATTCTGGCAGAAAGTTAGAGCGTAAAAATGCAAAAATGGGCTATATAGTAAATGCACATATTCATTTGTTTTTCCGCACACACATACACACGCATGCAAATTCTTCTAGCTTTTCTTGGGCTGCGTTGTATGTGCGTTTACACCAGCACAAGAGTAAAATACTGTCCAGCAACACCGATTTTTTTTTTTTGTGATCTATACACAGTTGGTAAAAACAATGGGCTGCATTTAGATCAGTAAAAAAAAAAAAAAAGCCTAAAAATGTGGCGTTTTTAGACATCCATGTGCAAGAGGCTTACATGACAAAACAATATCCTTATTCTCCAAAAATAATCCATACACATCCACTATTTAATGGCCATGTCATCTATAGCTCATAAAATTATTTCTTACTGTGTTTTTCTGCCACCTCTTAACATCCTCCATGAGCACCCAAACTTTTCCTTCTCCCCCTAAACTTCAGTTTGTTTGGAACGAGCAGTACAAGTCAGTTGTGGCAATGTGCACACCTTTATGCACACTAAAAATACAAATGTCCATAGTCCATCTCAGAAGTGAGCAAGAGAAGGTGGCTACATTTCTACATAACAATTCCTACATGAAGCTGAGCATGTCAGCTTATGACAAAACGCGTATGGGCGTGGCCTACGCAGTGATGTCAGCACGCACAACTCCTGTTCTGATGCCGACCGATGTTTGTAGTTGAAAGCTTGTATTGTGGTGATATATGTAAGTGCAATACTTTTCCATCTTAAAATTGTGTTTTTGCAGGTCTTTTTCCTATATGCCATGGGTCTCCAAACGTCCTAAACAAAGGGTCAGTTTAATGCTTTTCAGACTTTAGGAGGGGCCGGACTGTGGCCAGTGAGAGTAGAAAATGCCACAGCATCCATGGGAGTCCCCAATGTATCAGGCTTGGTGGTCAGTGGGATTTAAAAATGTGATCAATAAGAGGAGGAATTGTCCCCCATCATTGTTTTAGTGGCAGGAACTGAACCATCATGTGGTGTCAGTGGGAGGAATTATGCTCCATTATTGGTGTCAGTGAAAGAAATGGTTTATCATCATTGGTGTCAATAGAGGGAATAGTGCCTGAAGGGCCAGACAAAGGCAAACAAATATCCACTGTTTGGAGACCAGTGCTTTATACCATCTTCTATATGAGGGAGAGACTGTGTGACGTGCCACGGAGTATGCGACATCGAGAGTCCGGCAGCAACCTAAAGGATCCTTATGATTGCACACGTGCTTTCTATGACCGCTCTTAACCAGAGGGTCATAGCTTTTTGGTAAACTGCTCTGGAGCCCTTTTACACATGTGGTGGATGTAGATAGTGTCCTTCTTTTCTGGGAGAACGTGTTATTTTTTACCTTTATTTGGACACTTCCTTATATATGTTGGAGTACCATTTATGCACTTGATGAAATTAAGTACTCTGTATATGGACTATTAATGTATGTGTGTTTATTATAATAATATGAATCTTTTTAGGTTAAATAATTTTTTTGTTATTATAGATGTCTGTTACACCTAGGCATTAGGATAGCTGCTTAATTACCCCTTTTTGTTCTTTTTTTTTTTAATACATTTTTTCTTCTTTTTTTAATACATTCCTAAATACATACAGTGGGACTATGGAGAATGGACGTAGCCACCATCTAACAGGAAGTTGGATCACAGCGGCACAAAAAAAGGAAATCACAGATTTGAGATTTGAGGCTGAGAGCAATATGAAGGTACTTTTTTGAGTTAAGAATACATAATTGAACATATTTTTTTTTTTTAAACCAGAATTTAGCTTTTCAGCCATCCACTTCTTTTACTATGTTTGAGTTGGACTCAGGCAATAGAGGAGATTATAGCAACTCATTACTAAGAGATTTAACTCCTTGTTGACAGTTGTTACATTTGCAGTACACTGATTTCAACCAAGGCAGATGTCTGTCAGCAAGGTCTTAACCCTCTTGCTGACAAGCAATTAAAATCTCATATGTACTGTTGGCTGTAGACTCTAGAAGCTTCATGTGCAGGCACTATCTGACCTCCTTCAGGCATCTGTGTCTGGGTCTCAGTGTGTACATGGTCACCTACAGAGAAAGGTATGTTGCAGAAATTTAAAATCCCATCATAGTAGGTAGGGGGAGAGGGGATTAGCAATCTGGCAAGGTTTTTTAACCTGTCCGTTTAGCGTTCCCAAAAATAATCCTACAATCATCCTTGCCGGCATATAGATAGAAGATCATTGCCTGCAAATATGAAGTCTGGAAGGCTGTAATCTAGAATCTACAGGCAACAGGAGGTGACAGGATTTCCTTCAGTAATATTACATTTGTTCCCAATCCCCATTAATGTATGAGTGTTGCCTAAATGGGTTTTAGTAGATGGCAGCACATTTGAACCCCATCACTCAGTAGCGCTGCAAGGCTGATGTAGCAAGGAAATGGGTGCCTCTGAATGGCAGGATGCAGGAAAAGAGGTTTCAACAATATCAGTAGTGTCAAACATCAGAATTCACCAAGGAGATTGCATGTAATCAGTCTCAAGACACAGGACTCTAACTGCATGATACCTCATTACACAGTGGAACCTCCTTAATGAAGAGCACCATCAGTAAGCTATAAGATAGGCAGTGGACCCAATTAAGACTTTATGGCCCCCAGCTACAGCACTAACCTCACTAGTTTTAAAAACCAACCAAATCATTCTCTTTGTTCCTCCCAAGACCTCCTTTTCTTTAGCTCCCATGCCCACCTCCAGAACTTTTCCCAAGCCTCTCTCATCCTGTGGAATTCCCTACCCCAATCTGTCCAACTAACTCCCTACTCTGTCCACTTTTAGGCAATACCTGGAAAGCTTTCTCTTCAGATTAATCTATCCCACCCATACCTAACAACCGTACTTTTATTTTCTCCATCAGCTCATCCTCCACAGTTATTACCTTTTGTATCACCCTCCCTCTTAGATTGTAAGCTCTCAGAAACGAGGCCCTCTGATTCCTCTTGTATTGAAGTGTACTGAAACTGTACTGTCTGCCCTCATGTTGTAAAGAGCTGTGCAAACTGCTATATACATCATGTATAATAATAATAATAAAACAATCTAAAAAAGTAGACACTGTGCATAGTATGTTATTGACCAAAAAAACACTGGTGAGGCTGCTGCGGCAGATGGGGCTGTCCAATCCCTAAGTCCTGATTCACACCTATGTATTTTTAGTATTTTTTGCATTTTGCAGATCTACACTACAAAACGTGTTCCATAGGAAACCGTGTTAAATGGGTTGTAGTGCAAATCTGCAAAATGCACTAAAAATGCATAGGTGTGAATCAGGCCTTAGTGATGGACCTGTCTGGTCTGCTAAGAATAACTCACTTTTTCTCTCCCTGATTTCTCCCAGTGGCCTTTAAACTTCTGCAAATGGGCCAAGCCTGCCCTGGAGAAAATTGGTTGATGTATGTGTTGAGCTAAAGGGATGTACAGACATTTATTGGCTGCTAGATGTGTGAAGACAAACTGTGGAAATCTTAAGCCATTTTAAATCCAAAATAAGTCTGCCCATTACCAATTTTGATGGGGGGGGGGGGGTGATAATTGTAGGGGTACCAAAATACATGACGGGTGGACCCATCCTTTGCAGAAGCTGCAGGGTAACAATTTCTAAATATATAACAGATTTCTGTAATTAATGTCTGTAAAAAAAGTATGTGCACAGTGGCCAAATGGTTAGCATTTCTGCTTGGGAGCACTAAGGTCATTGGTTTTAATCCCAACCACAGCACTACTTACCTGGAACATGTTCTCCGTTTCTGTGTTGGTTTCCTCTCACACTCCAAAGACAGGTAGGTTAATTGGCTCCTGTCTAAATTGGCTCTACTATGTACATGTATAAATGTGAGTTAGGGGCCTTAGATTGTAAGCTTGAGGGCAGGAACTGATGTGAATGTACAATGTATAAAATGTATAAATTGACGTCGCTATATAAGTGCCTGTAATAAAAGAGGTCTAATCAGTTGGACAAGACGGATTCAGAACCGTCAAATGACTTTAAACATAAAATGATACCTATGTTTTTCTTTCGGCTAGGCCTGGCGGAGTTTGCTGTCCTGAGATGAGGCTTCCCAACACATGTCCTGAAAAAACGTTTCTCAGCAAAGTTCATCAGGGTGACATTCATGTAGACTTCGGCACACTCATAATGTGGAATGCAAGGAATCAATGTCACTGGTCACAATCAGTACTGTCCTCATAGCAAACAAAGCTAACACAGATGCTGTACAGCAGGAACCATAAAGTAGCTGAAGCCCCCTAAAAAACACAATTTATAACCTCTTCCATTATCATGCATGGTGCCTGGATGACCCATTACAAGGCCAAAGTAATGTCACATACCTAGTCCTGTATACATACCTACAATCAGAAGGCCTGCAATAAAATAGTATTTTTACAGCAGGAAAGTGGGAAGTAAAAAACAGGAAGTACAAAGCAGATTGTCATTCATTGTCCTGCTATAAGCTGTGGAAACCCAGTTCCCTATACCTGCCATGGGTTAACATTTTCTTTTTTGCTTTCCACTATATTATTAACCGCTTCCTGACCATGTCACACAGATATACTGTTGCACAATGACTCTCCTGGGCGAAATCCCACACGGGTACGTCCTACCCGCTATCTGCCACCAGAGGGCAGAAAGTGGGTCATCCAAGCACCAAACATGATTTGTACAAACACACAAATCCATGTACTGTCAGAGGAGAGGTGCCATATTGTTTGTTCCTACTAAGTAGGAAAAACAATATGGCTCCTCTCCTAGTCACTCCCATCCCCGCACAGTTAGAACATTCTGAGGGAACACAAATTGAACCCCTTGATCGCCCCCTAGTCCTAGTCACTCCCATCCCCACACAGTTAGAACATTCTGAGGGAACACAAATTTAACCCCTTGATCGCTCCCTGGTGTTAACCCCTTCCCTGCCAGTGACACTTACACAGTAATCAGTGCATTTTTATAGCACCGATCGCTGTATAAATGCCAATGGTCCCAAAATAGTGTCAATAGTCTCCGATCTGTCTGTCGTAATGTAGCAGTACCACTAAAAATCTCAGCTAACCGCCATTACTGGTAAAAAATAATAATAATAAAAATGCCATAAATCTTTTCCATCGTTTCAGGACGCTATAACTTTTGCGCAAACCAATCTATATACGGCTATTGTGATTTTTTTTAAATTAAAAATATGTAGAAGAATATATATTGGCCTAAACTGATGAAGAAATTTGCTTTTTTTTTTTGAAAAACTTGTGAGGATATTTATTATAGCAAAAAGTAAAAAAATATAGTTTTTTTTTTTCAAAATTGTCGCTCTTTTTTTGTTTATAGTGCAAAAAATAAAAACCGCAGAAGTGATCAAATACCACCAAAAGAAAGCTCTATTTGTGGGAAAAAAAAGGACTCAAATTTTGTTTGGATACAGAGTCCAAGGACTGCGTAATTGGCATTAAAGCAACGCAGTGTCAAATTGTAAAAAGGGCTCTGGTCAGGAAGGGGGTAAAATCTTTCGGGGCTGAAGCGGTTAATTACACTCACCAGTAAGAACATGAGTAATCTCAATGTATTTATCACTACTGACATAAATTATGAATGAGCATCTGTGTGTCAAAATTAGTTTAGCATAAGAAAAAAATCAAACAATTCCTTCCAAAATGCAAAATGAACAAATGACAAAGCCTTTTTAAATTAACTGCTTACATTATCGGCTCCCTTAAAGAGCTGCTAAACCAAAAGTAAACATATATTGAAGCCTGACAATTCTTAGTGTGATGTGATGACTGCGTTTGTTTTCTTTTTTTTTTTTTAAGTAAATAAATAAATAAAAATTCCAGTATATATTCCACAGCTTGTACACACTATAGCGTTCACGTAAACCAATCAATATATGCTTATTTGGATTTTTTTTACAAAGAAAATGTAGCAAAATACATACTGACCTACATTTATGAAGAAACTCGATTTTTCTACTTTTTTTTATTGGATATGTTTTTCAGCAGAAAAAATATAATTTTTTGTTTTTTAATTGTCGGTCTTTTTTTGTTTATAGCACAAAACATAAAAAACACTGCAGTGATCAACTACCACCACAAAAAAGCTCTAGTTGTGGAAAAATAAGGACATAGATTTTACTTGGGTACAGTGTTGCATGACCGTGCAATTGTCAGTTAAAGTAACACAGTGCCGTATATCAAAAAGTGGCCTGGTCATGAAGAAGGATAAATCTTTTGGCGGTCAAGTGGAACTCCAAGCAAAAATAAGAACATAAAAATGCAGCAAAGTATTCATAAAAAGTAATTACATGTATTTTTAAATGCAATTAGTGTATTTTGTTGATTTTAACCTGGCAGTGGCTTCTTGCTATCTCCTGTACAGTAGAACTAAGCCCTTATACAAACGGTCGGACATTCTGACAACCAAATCCGTTGGATTTTGTCCGACGGATTTTGTCCGAAACTGTTGCATACACACAGTCGGACAAAGTTGTCGGAAAATCTGATCGTTCAGAACGTGATGACGTTATTTCATTACAAAGGGACTATATTCAGGCTAGTAGCCAATAGCTTTGGTCTAGGAATTTGATCTGAGCATGCGTGGCACTTTGTCCGATCGGAATTCTCTACACATGATCGGACAAAGTCCGATCAGATCATGTTGTCAGAAAATGTTATAGCCCAGCTGGAAAACTTGGTCCGTCGGATACTCCGACGGAAACAGTCCGATGGAGCCCACACACTGTCGGATTATCCGACAACACAGTCCTATCGGACATTGTCCATCGGAATGTCTGACCGTGTGTACAAGGGCTAAGAGAGAGAAGTGCAGCACTACTAGTCAATCAAGTGTGCTACATACACATGTGCTGACATTCATATATCTCTGTTGCGGCTGTGGAGCGGCTTGCACAGGAACGCTATGTATCTTTGGCTCTGTTTCAGTGCCGAATTCAGGCAATTCATTTGTCCCTGAAACAGAGAATAGCCGAGCCGCATCCATCTGAGGCGTGAACCCAGCCTAAATCTCAGGATGAACAGAAATACAAGTCCTCTGGCAGGTAAAATTGCTCCTATATATGTATTTAGCCCTTATCCTACAGTTCAATTTTGAGATACGGTTATATACACTTTGTATTATTTCTTGAGTAAAACCATCTCTAGAGACAGTAAAAAACTGGGTAAGTCTTAAAGCGACTCCACTTACAGATGTATACTTGTGTATGTAATTTATTTTCATCTTCTCTTTCTGGCAAGCTTGATACTCTTATGGGGCGTACACACAGAAAAAGTCCAATCGGAGCTTTTGGTCGGATATTCCGACCGTGTGTATGCCCCGTTGGACTTTTTTTGTCAGAATTTCCGAAGGACTTAGATATAGAACGTGTTCTAAATTTTCCAGTTGGAAATGCCAACGGAGGTTATCCCATTGGCAAGTCTGGCCGTGTGTATGCGGCATAGGAGGATGCAGACATTTTGATATAAGGAAAGCAAGATGGAGAAAATACTTTCTCTGCTACAGAGCGGGGGAAAAAAAACAAAAAACTAATATGGGATCAAATATTACTACAACACATCCATTTCCATGTTTTTGGCTGGGAATCTTATTAAAAAACCTCTATGGTACTGCTCTGCTGAAAGCCTCATCCAAATTCGAAGCCATTGTATAGTAGTCATTAAACTACAAGGATCTGCAAGGATTGGTATCCTACTGAGTTGGAAAGCCCTTCCCCCGGCCAGTAGAGAAGCCTAGGGAGAGCATGACTGCATCCTGGGCATGGTAGCTAAGTGTATGTAAATAACATAGCTAAAAGCATAAATTACAGTGGTCACTGATGGGTTTTTGTACATTTTCAACCTAGGTACTCATTATGCTTCTTCGCCATTTACAATCTAGCCAAAAGGAGTTATTGTCTGATTTTATATTAAAGAGAAACAATGAAACCTTGGCGGAAACATCTACATTTGTTCTAGTCCATTAGATGCTTTATCCAAAAAGAGGTATTTAAAAGGGATTAACTTGCTTTGTTGAAAAGAATATTATCATGGACATGCCATTTAGCTTGTCTGACTTTGACAGCTAAACCAGGTAAACAGCCTAGAAAATACACTTCACGTCAAAGCTGGCTTTATTTTTTTTCCAAGTCACAAGTTGTCTTCCCTTCCTTTAGAAAGCAGGGTTCTCATTATGGTCATTGAACTGGCAGCATATCCAAGACAAGAGCAGCAAGCCTAGATCAGTCACACATAAGAGACAAAGTGTGATTCTCTGGCTTGGAGCCCACTGGAAATCCAATATAAGTCTCTGAATAAGCCATATCAAAACAATTCATGGTTTCTATAAGTAGAATAAAGGAAACATGAAGGTCATATTTCATCTTGGAAGGCAGATATGCATACTCTAACACAGCCTTTCTCAACCTTTTCAACACAGAGGAACCCTTGATATAGTTCTCTGGTCTCGGGGGAACCCCTGCTAAAAATTAGAAATCTACAACTCATGATACATTGGTGTGATAGTCAGTGGGAAGAATGGTCCTTACACTTGTGGTCATTGGGAAGAATTACCTCTTTACAGACAGCTAAAAAGATCAATGGTGTTAGTGGGAACTTATCAGAGAAGCAGAAATTTCCCAATGCTGAAGGAGCCTTTAGCAACCTCTGGAGGAACCCTAGGGTTCCACGGAACCCTGGTTGAGAATCACTGCTTTAACACAAGTAGGAGGCTAACTGGAGGGATATGAAAGCTGAGAAAAGAGTACTATTTTTCTTGTAGAAGGTCTACCATCTCCCTTCACTCTAGATTGAATGACCACCTATTTTTACTTCCATTTTACTAGTCTAAAATAATATATACTTGTCACTCTTTCTTGAGTGACAAGAAATCGTTTTTAAAGCAGATTCCCTAAGCAGATAAAAAAGAGCTATAATCATTAATACATAATTAAATATATTTTTTAAATGCAACAGGGTAAGAACCTGGATGAGAATAACCTGAATTGGGTTGAATAATACCATCAGACCGGGAAAATTTAGTGGCAAAAAAAAAGAACTGCAGGTAAAATTTATGGATTGAACATGAATATTACAGCAAAAACTGGTTTTGTTATATTATATTTTAATGGGCTCTTTATTTTATCTTGTTACTTTTGGCTGGACTCAACGTTGGCATGATGTGACCCAAAACCAAATTTGTCATACTTATTTCTGTGAAGGTCATAGGTGTGTGCAGCCTTTCATTAGGGTGTGCACCGTATATTATAGAGACACACACTTTTATAAATAAGTGTAACCAAACATTTCAAAATGTATTAAAGTGGTTATAAAGGCAGTAGGATTTTTTTATCTTAACCCCCCTGGCGGTATTCCCGAGTCTGGCTCGGGGGTGGAATTTCAGTAGCATAAGCGGTAACCCCGAGCCAGACTCGGGATCGCATTGCAGGATACAGGGAGAGTTACTTACCTCGTCCCCTGGATCCAGCGATGTCCCCCCGCTGTGTGTGCGAGCTTGATTCACACAGTGCCCGAGTGCCACTGAGCTCCGTTCCCTGCAACGTTACGATGCACGGGAGTGGAGATCGGGGCCAAATTCAAAAAAGTTAAAACACACAATACACATACAGTACTGTAATCTTACAGATTACATTACTGTATAAAAAAAAATACACACCCCCTTTGTCCCTAGTGGTCTGTCCAGTGCCCTGCATGTAGTTTTATTTTTAAATACAGTTTTTTCTGCCTGGAATTTGGAGATTGTCCATAGCAACCAAAAAGCGTCCCTCTATGTCAAAAGTGGTTATAGACCAGCTAGAAAACAGCGATAATAAATTAGAATCACTTGCAGAATTGAGCGATAGCGATTTCTGGGGAAATTCATCATCAAACACTAGATCTAATGACAGCGACAATTCTGCAACTGAGCAAATTTCTGTGTTTTTGATTTGATTACATTATTGAATATTTTTTATTATTATTATTATTATATTATTATTTGTTATAATTATTTATAGTTATTTATTATATTATAATTTATGATTTTGTATTTCAAACTATCATACCTGGGATGAGTTATTCCTAAGAATTGCAGGCCTACAATATAAAACGCCAAATTTCCATGCAAAATAATGGTACTGCTTTCAGCACCTAAAATCAGAAATAATCATACCGCCAGGGAGGTTAATGCATTCTATGCATTATAATAAAAAGCCTTCTGTGTGCAGCAGCCCCCCTCAGCCCCCTTAATACTCACCTGAGGTCCCTAGATCTAGCAATGTTGCAGGAGTGTCTCAGCTGCCTGGGACTCCCTTCCTTATTGGCTGAGACAGAGGCGCAGTGCCATTGGCTGTCAATCAAAGCCAGTCAGCCAATGAGGAGAGAAAGGGGACAGGCCCGGGCCAGTTTAGGCCGATACGTATTCTTCTACATATTTTTGGTAAAAAAAAACGCAATAAGCGATTATTGATTGGTTTGCGCAAAAGTTATAGCGTTTACAAAATAGGGATAGTTTTATAGCATTTTTATTAATAATTTTTTATTATTATTTTTTTTACTAGTAATGGCGGCGATCAGCGATTTTTATTGTGACTGCGACATTGTGGGGGATCCATCGGACATTTTTGGGACCATTGTCATTTATACAGTAATCACTGCTATATAAATGCAGTGATTCCTGTGTAAATGACACTGGCAGTGAAAGCGTTAACCAGTGGGTGGCAGTGTAGGGGTTAAGTGTTCCTAGGGATGTGTTACTAACTGTGGGGGGGTTGGGCTTTCATTTAGTGAACACTGATCTCTGCTCCAATCACATGGAGCAGAGATCAGCGTCACTAGTTGCTAGGCAGAATGGAGAAATGTTGTTTACACAGCATTTCCTCCATTCGGCCGCTCCGTGAGACGATCGCGGGGATGCCCGCGGCGATCGAGTCCGCGGGTCCCGCGACCGGACTCACGGGGGTCCCGACCAGCGCGGGAGCGCGCCGGCGGCGGCGTGCTCCCGATGGCAGGGCGGCATTGAATATTGGACGTACCTGTACGCCAATATGCCTGCCCGTGCCATTCTGTCGACGTACATCGTCGTGCGCTGGTTAAAACATGGACAGTGGATGTGTCAGCAGTTTATTTTTTATTTGATTTTAACTTTTTTTTTTTTTTTAGGAGCCCCGTGGGGGGGGGGGGGTGGGCTTTGGTGAAATATCAGGGGTTTAAACAGACCCCTAATGTCTCACTTTTGAAACAGAGAAAACGACTGAGGACAGAGATATCTCAGTCCCTTTTAGTGACTAAATGGGAAGTGCTCTGTGCCGTGCAGCTTTCTGTTCATTCAAAAAATGAAGCATTGTAAACACAGTGGGGGCTTGGACAGCAGGGGGAGTCTGCACCACCTGGGGTGATTAGGGTGTGTCCAGGCACACCCGGCATACCCCCTGTTCATGCCTATGGTGTTATAGCTAGCAGTAACTAGTTGTAATTATCTAGACTTAAAATGATTTAGAAATCAGTAATTGTTTTCTATGTGCCCTTGCATTGATGCTGATCAACATATCTGGTAAGAATGAGCCCTTAATGTTTATGGGGTATCCTTTTCTCTAACAATCAAACAAGTATAGAAGAGTAACGTTGGATTAAAACTCTAGAAAAGCTTTGTTTAGACCTGAGTTCTCCCTAAGCAGGCTTGAAAACATGATGCGTTTAAGAGGTCAACAAGCTGCAGCGCAATTCATGAAAACCGAGGTAAAGGGGAAATTGGATTGTTGCTTTTAACAGCAGGTCAGGTTTCAGCTTTATTTCTGTAAACTGCGCTGAGAAATGTATTTAAAATGACCAGTTTATCTTGGAAAAGCTTTTCTTTTTATTGCAGTTTTCAGCCATTTCATTTCATCCGTGTACACTAAAAAGCAATTCTTCCAGATATTTTTGCTATCTAAAGCATTACATAAAAATATATCCAAGCATAAAACATTCACTAGATGAAATTAAAAATCATAAACTAGGGTAGCTAGGGAAATCAGCAAAGCTGAGTCTTTAATTATTTAAGATAATATTACATGACCTTTGGAGAGAGGGGACCTTACGGGAGTAGAATGACCAATGCGGCACAGAATGGCGAAATGCAAAGGGATCCTCCTAAAGTTACTGTATGTTAGGGCTGATCACATTTCACGTCCTGGGGGGAGGCAACCTCCCTTTGTTTTGTCCAGTTACATGCCTGCTGTGGAATTAAATTACATTTTAACACAGCATGACTGAGATGTTAATGGATAGATCTCATAGTAGAAGCAGAGGGGACTGCAATTTCAAATGTTATTACTATCTGCTCGGAACCTTAACCCACTTGTAACAAAGATTAAAACAAAACCGTTGTAAAACTTAACCCATTCATGACAACGTGCAGAGATGTACAATTACCGATCTAAAATATCACCTACGGTAGCTGCTGATAACTTTTTTTTATGTATAATTGCCTCATGTGGGCAAGGTTGGGCACAGACAGGCAGACTTCTCTCCAGCAAGTTTTTTGCACATCTTTGCACAAGTCAACTGAGTACCCGGACCTCTCACAATCATTGTCTGGAGACAACAGCAGGCCAAATGCATGACTTGGGTCTTTAAGTGATACTAAATTCTCGTTTTGTTTTTTTCATCAAAACGAACAAACATGTTTAACTTACCTGCACTGTGCAGGGGTTTTGCACAGAACAGCTTGGCTCCTCCTCTTCTCAGGTTCCTCTTCGGTGCTCCTGGTCCCTCCCTCCTGTTGAATGGCCCCATAACAAGCAGCTTGCTATGGGGGTACCTGAGACGAGCCACAGCTTCGTGTGTCCATTTAGACACGGAGCCGTGGCCCAGCCCCACCCCCTTTCTCTCCTCATTGGCTGGCTGACTGATTTTGATTGACAGCAAAGGGAGCCAATGGTGCCACAACGCTGTCTCAGCCAATCAGGACAGCTGAATCTCTCGTGCAACATCACTGGAAATAGATGGTCCTCAGGTAAGTATTAAGAGGGCTGAGGGGGGAGCTACACACAGAAGGTTTTTTTTATCTTAATTTCAAATTTTTCACAATGATGTGAAAAATGTGAAAGTTCAAATAAACATAAAAAAGACTGCTGGGAAAAACGTGTCCATCTGGTTGGTACATGGCTTGTGACTTCTCCATGAAATTAGTGGCAGTACAAACAATATGTGACTAGCTGTGAGGCTGTAGAAACAAGGAAATCCTCTATCACAAGAGTGTAGATGGGTACTCTTACCGGATACGGTGGACCCACTTACCAGTGGTAGTGGGTCAATCAGGCTTAAGTAGGCCGAATGCCTCAGGGTTAAGAGTTGACAGGAAGTAGGTTGCTCCAAACAGGGAGATTCCACTCCTCGACAGTGAAGGTCCAACTGAAATTCCTAGATTCAAATGACTCTTAAAAGAGCATAGAACCTCCACCAAATAGGGAAGCCGTCTGGAGGTCAATGGTGTGTACAGGTAGGATCAATCTAAGACCAGGGTAAAAGATAAGAAAGTGGAGCTTCTCCACTTTTTGTTAGCTTTTACCCTGGTTTTTGATTGAGCCTACCTGTACACACCATTGACCTCCAGATAGTCACATATTGTTTGTCCTGCCACTAATTTCATTGAGAAATCACAAGCCATGTACCAGATGGACACGTTTTTCCCCAGCAGTCTTTTTTATGTTTATTTGAACTTTCACATTTTTCACATCAGTGAATATTGAACTTTTTCATGTTCACTTATATTTGTTCATATGTTCACATTAGAGCTGCAACTAACGATTAGTTTTGTCTGTCGACTAATCTATCGATTATTTTTTCGATTAGTCATCGACTACACGATTATTTTTATTTATTTTTTAATTAATCTAGTGTTTTTTTTTTGATTAGCTAATTAATCCTTTGGATAACCTTACAAAAAATTATAAGTACATAAAAAAAAAAAAGTAAGATAAAAGAATATAACCAGTACATACATATATATATCATATATAAGTATGTACTTATATTCTTACCTTTTTTATGTACTTATTTTTTGTAAAGTTAAGATAAAAGAATATAAAAAACAAATATATATATATATATAAATATATATATATATATATATATATATATAGTCTTTTATCTTAGCTTTATATTTTCTGTTCAGAAGTTCATGAATGCTTATAATTAATTTTTTACAATGTATTCTCTTTTTAAGGGGGAGGATGTGTGAGGACAGTGTCAGTGTGTTTTTTTTTTATTATTATTTTTTACAAAAAATGTTTTTATTATTTATTGCAATTTTTTTATCAGCCCTGTTGGGGGGGCTATGGTGAGATATCAGGGGTCTTAACAGACCTCTGACATCTCCCATTTGAGACAGGTAAAGGGACTGGGGACAGAGATTCCCCAGTCCCTTTCTCTGCAGCCTCTGCTGCACTGATAATGAATGGAGAGAAGACAGCTGCTTCTCTCCATTCATTAACCGAGACATCATAATTACAGGAGGTTAAAATGTTTCAGTTATGTGAATGGACAGAGTCAGTGGTTACTGACTCTGTCCATTCTGAAAACGAAGGAGCCGGGTTAACCGGCTCCTACCTCTGCTCTCCATCCTGAGATACCGAGGGGGGCGGCAGCACAGAGGGGGACACAGAGAAGAGAGAGGGGGATGGCAGCACTGAGGGGGAGAAGAGAGGGGGACAGCGGCACGGAGGGGGACAGATGCACGGAGGGGGAGAAGAGAAGGGGACGGCGGCACGGAGGGGGACAGATGCACGGAGGGGGAGAAGAGAGGGGGACGGCAGCATGGAGGAGAGCGGGAGATACAGAGCACTGTGACGCATCAACATATTTTTGCAGTCGACGTAAATCGATTACCTTTATTATTTCAATTCATTGCTGTTATATTATCACACTGAGCGCTACACTTGTTTTTTCACATTCGTATAAAGCTGTTTCATCATATCTCATTTATAGGAAGAAAATAAAAATAACTAAATAATTATAGGTCAAGCTAGCAAACTAGCTCATTTTATTTTAATAACTAAATATAATTTATCTTTTGGTTCAGGTTTTAAGAGTAAAAAAAAAAGAAAAAAAAAAAAAGAATAGTACATCGGTCGTCACTCTGTATTACTGTCAAGAGTTTAGGTGTCTGAGAAAATAGCAGTAAATGCTGCAATTGTCCCTGGTCTTTATGGTCACTTCCCACTTACACCAAACAGACAACTAAACACAGTGGGTAACCCTCCTAGGGAAGGGGGAAGGGAGGAATAAACATTCCCTGTAGCATAAAAGCTTACCATCAAGTCAACATAATTCTGGCAGATAAAGGTGAGAATTTATAGTTACAGAAGCATTTCTCAGAGGTATAAAATCTTGTAAGGCAGCAACAATATTTCAATCAGGCAGCCTTGATATATTTCCAAATGCCAGGGCACAACTATACGTACGAATGATTGTCCGTCCGTTTTTTTGTTTTTTTTTGCATTCTAACCCCATATAAATATTGGAATTGATTAAAAAAAATCAAAGGCTGGCCCAACGCTGCTATCTCCTACACCTAGCTATTGGTTATGGAGTATGATGAGTGGGGAGGATGCAAAAACCATAGTTAGGTTTGGAAGGAAGCCCACCCTTGACTTGAAGGCAAAGTCAGTAAGTACATATCACAATGTTCCAAGTTTCAAAGTTACATGGATGCACCAAAAGATATTTGAAGGTATGTGCAGACACCAGATGGTTACTATTCCAACTATTAAACCATTTAAAATTATAAAAAGAGTGATTGATATTAATACCTTGCCATTATTAAACATGGTTCTAAAGGCAGATGTTTTCTTACCTTAATGCATTCAATGCATTAAGGTAAAAAACCATCAGTGTTCAGCTCCCCCCCAGCCCCCTGTTATACTAACATGAGACCAAGTTTGATCCAGCACTGTGCCCAAGAGCAGCAGCTCTTTCCTCTTTCTCTCGCCTCACTGGACACGGAGGCAGCAGCGGGAGCCACTGAGGAGGGAGCAGGGGGTGGGGCCATGCGTGTCAATGGACACACAGAGCCCAGCTTGGGATTGAGCCTGCACATGTGCCCCCATGGGGATTGCTATGTAGGGCACTCAGAGGTGGGGGAGGAGCAAGGAGCGTAGGCGGGTGACCCCAGAAGAGAAGGTTCAGGACTGCTCTGTGCAAAACATCACACAGAGCAGGTAAGTATTACATATTTGTGATTTTAAAAATTCTTTTACAATTTTTTTTTACTCTTGAACTGGTAAATGGGTTCTTCTCACCGAACCTCAAATAAATAATCTGAAAAGACACCTACTGGAAGTAACAGAATACCATAAACTCACTCTGAGGATATTGCCACAGTTTTTTTTTTGTTCTTTTCTCTTATAATACTGATCTAATGTTAATGGGCGTACAGGGCTGGTTTTTAATATAACAGAGATTTACTTGCCTCTGAGACAGGCTATTATTTCTGGAAAGAGGGTTCACTTTAGTTATTTTATATCACACAGGTAGATAGAATGAACTGCGTATGGACCTAGTTCACTCATCTTTGTAGCCTTTGCTGCTTTGTTGCATTTGGTCATCGACTAGACGACGGCAAACTACAAAGTATGCCATTGTCTTGATATAGAGTTGCAGTCCTCCTTGGACAAACATTTTTGGGGTTTTTTGCTAAATCCTTCTTTGATGGTCAGCCAAACTGAAACACATCTTCTTCTGACCCAAACGTAATCCACTCAATTATATAAGGCATTTTGTCCATTTTAAGGAAACGAATGGCTCTCCATAGAGCCGTTTTGTCTCTTGACAAACTCTTGTCAGAAGAATGTGAGACTGGATGGTTACACAAATCAATCTCCAGCTGCTAGTCTGTGACCTGGATGGTAAGCAGAAATGCCTGTCAAGGTTCACTGACCAGTGGCCAGGCTCTTGGAAAGCTGCTGCTATTATGAATAGCCCATTTCTCTAACCCTGGGGTCAATGATGATGCCCTACAAAGGTCTTCACATTCACCCTTCTCAGATGTTTGTCAGCCTGGACTATAAGGGGGTTCCCCTGCAATTCCTTCCTTTGTCCTTGCACTCACAAGTTCCAAAAGGACCTTAATTACCACAGAAGAAAGAATGCAGTTTCAGCTTTTAAATGGCATTAATGGAACTAAATACTCCATAAGGAGAATGATAACCTTTCTAAACTTCCTGCTTTCATCAATGGCTAACAAGCCAACATTCTTGCACTAAGAAGAATGGATAAAGAAAATATATATAAAAAAAAAATGCTAATGAGTTATATACATTATAAAAATAATGGTAACCAATGTTAATACAAGACTTGCAAGGACAATATGTAGGAATAATGTAGAGTTGACAATAACCTAAAGTCATCTCCACATAAAATGATAGTTTTAGTCAAGACACCTGAATGCTGAATTACCTGCTGGCTTCTATTATCTCTCCCAGTGAGTTCAATAGACTTTCCCTTCACAAATGCCTGAACGGACATAACAAAGGTGTCACTCTTCCAAAAATATTTTTTCCAAGGACTACATGCAAATAAAAAGAATAAAACAAGAAAAAAAGCTTGGTCAGCTGACATGCAATTGTCATTATGGAACCCTTTTCCCTAGTCATACGCAGGATATCTACCTTGGAGGAAGGAACTGTCTCAGGATCCTACCCAAGAAATCCAGACTAGTTGGAATTTGGGTATGCAAACATGAATTCCATCTGTAAGTTTCCACAGATGTCTCAAGCTCCAAAATGCCAACTAAATCAGAGCAAGTGGGAACATATTCTGATTTCCACTGTAGAAGAATCGTCTGGTGGCTAGATGTTTATACTTTTTGAGTTTCCTTATGGAGGGTGTGACATCCTGAAAGGGGAGACTCAACAAGAAGTTTACAGGGGCAATTGGTTCAACAGACTATTACCCAATATGGTACAATCCATGGACAAGTACAAAAAAGTATGGCATAAAGAACCAATATTGCCTTGGTATCTCCAAAGGGTTATACAAGTAGAGAAGGGCCAGGGTTCTGTTCCACATCAATAAGATTTTGTGTTAGGTTACCTTATAGGTTGTGCAAAAGGATATTTTTTTCCCAAAGTGGAATAGGAATGTCTTGATTTAAAACCTGTGTCCCTTTTTCAATATAGTTATATTTATGTAAGGATTCTATTGGTGGCTGTGCTAGAATTATATATGAATATGTTTGTACTCATGTTTTTGATCAGAGCCCAAACGGCATTATGATTCAAACTGCCTGGATTTGGCCAACTGTTAGCATTACTGTGTGAAAAATTTCTCAAATAAAGATACGAGTAGAATAATGTTCTTAGTTTTTAATTACCGTACTAAGAAGGTCCTAAAAGGTCTCAACATTTTAGTGTGCAAGTAAATCAAGTTTGAAATACCCCTACTGCAGCCCATGGGTTAATGGTAGTTTTGACAAGGCTAAAAAATGTAAGTTGGCGTTGTTTTAATTTGTTAGACACTTATGTAAAGTCCATTTCAATGTACTAGTCCATCTAATACTACCCTCTTCACAGAGTGACAATGCTTCAAGTATGGCTATGTTGCTCCTCTGTTGGTACAGTTGGAAGACTGAACATAGCCATCCTAAGACAAGAAAAGTGTTGCTGGCTAGATCACCAGAGGAAATCCTATATTTTATTGGCCATGGACATAAATGGGTATGTAAAGTGAACATAGCTTTTTCTTCCTTACTAAACTTATGAAAATTCACTTTGCTGTCTCCATCAACCACTGTGAAGAATCATGCACTCCTAGCTGAGATGAGTATGCACGCAGTGGCGGTCGCTCATACGAGGCGTAGGGGCACTGCCCCCCCAATCCTTGTGCCCGGCCTTTAATCTACATGCAGGGTGCCAGACACATGGATTTCAATGTTTTTGTTTTTTCAAAGCACATTAGAGCCAGAGCACTGCGCCCCATCCCACCCAGTTGTGTGACATTAGCAAATTAATATTTACTAGTGTCTTCCCTTTTCTCCTCCCGGCCAACTCCGGGACTCGGGAGGAGACGCACAAGGGGAAGCCGCCAAAGCCGTGACCTGGATGGGGTAAGTGCGGGGTTAGCAGTGGCGCCGGGGGGGTGGAAGCACCATTCGATCAATCGAGCATCAGTGAGGTGGGGGGGGATTGGGGTTGGCTGGCTGAGTGTGGGCCGCATGTACGATTTCTCCCATGATAGTTCTGATGAACATCATTTAGGATCTCAGTCTTCTGTCTTATTTTAATGCAGTTTCTAATGACATTGTACAGTATACTGGCATCTCAGGTATTCATAAGTACAATAGATGGTTAGAAATTTCTAAATCGCATCTTGTCCATAAATATTAGCCCGATGTTTGATAGCAGGTCATATGGAACTGTACTCCGCAGCCTGCCACCACCAAAACACCCCCTTGTGTCACATTATTCTCATTATTATATTATTGCTTTTGCGTCTCATCGTGCTTTTGTAAGTGTAGTATGTCCTGCGTGACTATATTTTAACTGCTGTGTGAATTTTTTTTTGTCGATATATAGAAATATAAGGGACCAAATTAACAGTAAAGGCCTTACTGTTACATTAAGCCTACATGCTTTTAATTTCTAAGCATGGATTCATTGTAAAGGTTTTAGCCAAACAGCCCCAGCGCTCATTTAAACGTCAAAGTATTCAAAAATTGAATGCTATGACTTTGCACAGAATTATGCATTTCTAAATATCACAGTTTATAATCTTACCCTCTTTCTTTGTTCCTGATAATTACTATGCTCTGTACAGGCTAATCCTGAAAGCATGTTCAATTGATCTAGTACATACCTCCTCCTACTTTGATTGAAGGACATCAACTCCTGTCCGTTTATAAACAGGGAGAGTTCATGTAGGAAGATTCAGATATGAGCTCATGTTTATTATTAGCTGAATGCATACAGTGGGGTCATGGTTCTGGCAGGTGCTTTACAGATGGATTGTACTATACTATCTGTGCTTTGACCCAATTCAAAAGGGGCAGTGTGCAATGAGAGAATACAGATTGCTCTCCCTCTGCTATCAAATGTATGCATCTAACATCTTGCTATTTATGCCAAATGCCTATAAGAGTACGTATATACATGTAAGCAATACAGAGATCAGCGTACTTCAAACTACCCATTGCAGATCTAACAAAACGCATAAATAAAATATGATCCAAAATAATCTCCCTTTTTAATTACTACTTTTTATTTTTGTTTATTTTAACTATATCCATAAAAGTGCTTTCAACACAGACCAATCAAATGACAATATATAAAAAAGGAATATTTATAAGGCAAAAACAAAATGGGTTTCAAACATGAAAAGAAATTAATTGTTTTCCAAATCAAGAATGTGGCATGTCAGGGGGTCACCAGTTCTTAAAGCGAAAGTTACATTTTTGGGTGGAACTCCACTTTAACCACTTGCCTACTGGGCACTTAAAGCGGAGGGCCGGTTATAAAAAAAAAAAAAAAAAAAAGTCAGCAGCTGCAAACACTGCAGCTGCTGACTTAATAAACACACTCACCTGTCCAGGGCGCCCGCGATGTCGGCCGCCCGAGGCCGACCCGTCCCTCGGTTCCCGGCGCCGCCATCCCTTGTAAGGGAAACAGGCAGGGGAGCCTTATGGCTTCACTGTCCGTTTCCTACTGCGCATGCGCGAGTCCCGCAGCTACTGCGCATGCGCGAGTCCCGCAGCGCTTTCTGAATGGGACGCGCTGTGTTCTGGAACACACAGTTCCCAGAACACAGCGCGACTCATTACCCAGAAGACGCCGCGACGAAGAGAGAAGACAGAAGATCTCCGCGGAGGAGGAAGAGGAAGATTAGGAGAAAGTGCCTAGCAACAGGCATTTCTGGTAAGTAAAAAAAAAATTTTTTTTTCATTTTTTTTTTTTTAGATTTTTTGTAATTTTTAACATTTTTTTGTTTTTCAGGGTGGCCCTCCCCTTTAAACTCCCTTCCTGCCAAGGGCAATTTTCAGCTTTCAGCACTGTCACACCTTGAATGACAATTGCGCAGTCATGATACACTGTACCCATATGAAATTGTCATAATTTTTTTCACACAAATAGAGCTTTCTTTTGGTGGTATTTAATCACGACTGGGGTTTTAATTTTTTGCTAAACAAACAAAAAAAAAAATTGAAAACAACAGTTTGTTATAAAATTTTCCAAACGGGTAATTTTTCTCCTTCACGGATGTGCACTGATGGGCTGCTCTCATGGGCACTGATAAGGTGGCACTGATGGGCACGGATGAGGCAGGACAGGTGGGCACTGATAGGTGGCACTAATAAGTGTCACTGAAGTACACCGATAGGTGGCACTAAAGGGCACTGATAGGCACTGGTAGGTGACACTGATAGGCAGCACTGATGATGAGGCACTGATGGGCACTGTTTGGCAGCACTAATCGGCACTGATAGGTGGCACTGTTGGGCACTGATTTGCACTGGTAGGTGGCACTGGTGGGCACAGATGAGGCGGTGGCTCTCCGATGTCCCTCTGACAGAAGCCGTGGGTGTTTTTTCTCCTCGCTTTGACGTTTCCAAAGACCTGCTAGTACGTTAATTGGAACCTGTCTAAATTGGACCTAGTATGTGTATGTATGAATGTCAGTTAGGTACTTTAGATAAATAAATAAATAAATATGTAAAGCGCTGCGCAAATTTATGACGATATATGAATACCTATAATAATAGGAGACTCATTCCGGAAATAAGAGAAAAGCCACAAAATTGTCTACATAATAATGTAGGGCACGAGCTCTATGCATTCTATGAATAGGTGATAAAGGTGAATGGAAACTGGGTCCCTTTTCATGAGTTTACTCTGCAACAAAGTTTGTTAAAATACTTGTAATGTACATAGATCACCCAGAGGGGAATGTTTTTTTCCCCAACAAAAGTGGAGTTATGCCGCGTACACACGTTTGGAAATCCTCCAGAAAAAGTCTGATGAGAGATTTTGGTCAGAAATTCCAACCGTGTGTATGCTCCATCGGACTTTTGCTGGCGGAATTCCCGCTAGCAAAAGATTGAGAGCAGGTTCTCTATTTTTCCGATGATCTGGATTGGCAATTCCGACTCGCAAAATTCCTACGCATGCTCAGAAACAATTCGACACATGCTCGGAAGCATTGAACTTCATTCTCCCGTTGTGTTGTACGTCACCGCGTTCTAGACGGTTGAAAGTTCAGAGAACGTTTGTGGGACCGTGTGTATGCAAGCCAAGCTTGAGCGGAAATTCTGATCGTGCGTACGTGGCATTACTCTTTAAACGTTTCACAGTAGAGAAAAAGCGTCAGTCTCCCTAGAAAACCATCAAAACTGAGGCATGCCAAGAGTAGGAGGGGTTATACCAGGCCTTTTCCGTTTTTTTAATAAGCCAGTGTTAAAATCCTCCTGCAGGCGGCAGTATAACCCAAATGTCTCTGAATCCTGTGTCCCTCCATGAACAAAAAAGAAAATACATTTAATGATGTATTATTGATTAATATCTGCCTGGAGCTAAAAAAAACAGGCAGTTTTTACGTTTTTTCTAATAAAAATAAAGACAACGTATAAGCTTTCATCTTTGTTGTATGCATACAGTTTTTAAGGCCGCGTACACACGCGGGGACTGTTCGCTCAACTTTGTCCGCTGAACAGGGTTTCGGCGGACAGTCCGCTCGTGTGTGGGCTTTCAGCGGACAGTTTCAGCGGACAGTCTGCTGAACAAAGTTTTTCGGAAATTCCGAAAAACTGTCCGCTGAAACTCTGTTTCAGCGAACAGTCCCCTCGTGTGTAGGCTTGTTCGTCAAACTAAGTTCCGCGCATGCTCAGAAAGGATTTACACGCCGAAGTTTGCATTGCAGTGTATAGGACGTCGTATTTTTCGTCCCGTCGTACGTGCCGTTCACGTCATCGCGCACGGTTTCAGCGGACTGTTCGTTCATCGTGTGTGGGCAAGTCCGTCCATGCTAATTTTGAGCGGACTGTCCGCTGAAACTGTTTGACGGACAAAGTTGAGCGAACAGTCCCCGCGTGTGTACGCGGCCTTACTCTAAACCCAACCTTCCCTCCTATATCATTGTGTCAGAGTTACTGGCTAATGTTTGCATGTTAGACTATTTAATTATTTACTCTGTCCTATGAAATCATTGATCCGAGCTCAATGACTCATCCTAGGCTGTACCTAAAATACTCATGTAAAATAATAATGATGCTAATATACACAAGATACATTAGAAGAAGAATATTGAACCATTTTTATTTCATAATATCTCAAAAATGTAATGCCAAGAAATAAACATTTTGCTTCCCAATATATACAGTCATTCCAGACACTTGAAGAATCCCTTATCTGGCCACTATCAGAGTTTTCAAGAGTGCCATCAGCCAGAATATTTGTATTGACTCAATACTGGTCTCCCTTGTTGGGTTTGTTAGGGGAAAAAGCAATAACACTTTATCTGGTTTCAGGTAAGAAAAAGAGAGTTTACACTAAAGATTGCTTTGTGTGCTTCAGTGATAGGATTCAAAAGGACTAGGTTGTTAAAGCAGTGGCCAGATTCACAGAGATATAGAATAACCCTTTCTACAGCTTCTACGGATTTATGACTTCATCTTTTTTTTTACATCCATACCACAGTGGATAAAAAAATATATATAAAAAATCTATTTTTTTTTCATTTAAATCAACATTTTTTTATTTTTATATAAATTACTTTATTAAAATGTTTTTGGAGTAAAAAAAAAATATAGTTTTCTATTTAAGATACATTCATTTAGTTTATGCAGCATGGAATGGAGCTTAGTTATGTAGCATGAGGCTGTATATTCTGCAATATTTACATTTTTTGGTAAACTCATTAAATCCGACAGATGCCCAACGCGAGCTCTTGGGGGCCCCCATTACTGAGGAGGATATTTCCGGGGCTATCTCCTCTCTGGCCACCTCTAAAGCACCTGGACTGGACGGTTTACCGCTTGAATTTTATGCCACCTACTCTGAAATTTTGACCCCTAAACTTCACAATCTATATGAATCGATATTTGACACGGGAATCCTACCCCCCTCTATGAGAGAAGCTCAAATAGTAGTAATTCCCAAGCCCGGGAAGGACCCACACTATCCGGAATCATATAGACCCATCTCCCTACTACAGGTCGACATTAAAATATTGGCTAAGATTCTTGCCTCCCGCCTTAACCAGGTCATCCTTTCACTGATCCACCCAAACCAGACTGGCTTTATGCCAGGAAAAAACACCGCCATGAATATCCGCCGTTTACACATGAATATTCAGGGATCCCATGATGAAGTCGGCTCGCGGGTCGTGGTGGCTCTAGATGCTGCCAAGGCCTTCGACTCCGTGGAGTGGAACTACCTGTGGGAGTGCCTTTCGGGATTTGGACTTGGCCCCAATTTTATTCGATGGGTCCAGCTCCTGTATCAATCCCCTAAGGCCAAGGTGTTAGTAAATGGCTGGCTCTCTGACCAGTTCCCGCTGGAGAGAGGGACCAGACAAGGCTGCCCCATCTCTCCCATGCTATATGCTTTGGCTGTGGAACCACTTGCTATTATGGTTCGTGCAGACACCAGAATCCGTGGCCTTAAGATAGGGAGTCTGGAGGAAAAGATCGGGATGTACGCTGACGATACACTCCTCTACTTAGCCGATTCGGGTCCCTCCCTTCTTGCAGCCCTTCACACCATTGACAGTATTGGTAGTCACTCGGGTCTGAGTATTAACTGGTCCAAATCGCAGATCCTCCCACTCGATCATTTCCCCCCTGTACCCACTTCCCCTCCTCTGAATCTCCCTAGAGTCTCTGTGATCAAGTATCTAGGAGTGCAGGTCACTACGTGCCTCTAAACATTGAACCCCTGTATACCCTGATCAAGAACAAGACACAAACCTGGGCCAGACTACCTCTAGGTGTTATGGGACGCATCAGTCTGGTCAAAATGATACTTCTACCTAAGATACTTTATTTGGTGTGGCATGCACCCCTATACATACCACAAAAGTTTTTCAAAACAATCGAGTCAATTATTAATTCATTCGTATGGGTTTTACAGCAGACACAAATTGTCTTGGAACATTCTGAAGAATCCAACGACATTGGGAGGGGCTGCTCTTCCAGATTTCCAGGATTACTATCTTGCCTCCCAATTGTCCCACTTTTATCATTTTGACAAGAGCGAGCTACCAAGATACCAGACACTACTTTGCCAACGTCCGGGCGACCCGGCCCATACCCCACTTCAGTCGGTCCTTCGGGCCCCATTGTCAGGACATTCCCCTCATCACAAAGTAGACATGCTCACACATCACCGGAGGATCTGGCGGACGGCCCTGAAAAAAATCGGGACCCCGCAGGTCCATTCCTATACACCTCTCTGGCTTAACACTCATTTGCCGAACTGTTGTCCGTTCCAGACCCCGCAGTCTGGATACGTTATGGGATCCTATACGTGCACCAAACTATGACTAACGCTGGGCTCAAATCATTTCAAACGTTGAAGGAAGAATTCTCACTCCCTAATCATGTCCTTTTCAGGTACTTACAGCTCCGACATGCTTTACAGACTCAATTCGCCGGCTCCAACCCAACCCTGACAGTCCCTCCTATAGTTGATATCATTAAAGGTGATGAGCCAACCAGGTTGATTTCCGCCCTCTACTCCACCATCCGTCTCCCAGGCACCGTGAAATTGGCATATGCTGCTAAGACCCGATGGGAGGTGGATGTTGGAATAATTGAGGATGAGGAGTGGGATGAAGTCTTGGGGGATGTGAAGAGAGTTTCCCCCAAGCTGTCGGACCGCCTTACGCAGTTGTACATCATTCATAGGACATACTTGACTCCCCAGAGGATAGCACGGTTTAAACCAATGTATAATCCGGGATGCCGCTTATGCGACCACACCCCAGGCACCTTCTATCACCTCATATGGTCCTGTCCGGTTGTCCAAACATACTGGATACAGGTGATTCGCTTTCTCCATGATCAGATGGGCTCTCCTGCTAGCCTTGACCCGAAGATGTGCCTGCTTGGTCTGTTGCCGGAGTTAGACACTGACAAACCTCTTCGCACCTTTTTACATGAAACGCTGTTCCTGGCGAGAAAAGGGATTGCTCGTGGCTGGATGCAGGCCCTCCCCCCCACTGTCCAGTGCTGGAAGAAGGAGATTAACGATACCCTTCCATATAAGAAATTGATTTATGCACATAGAGGATGTCCACTTAAATATGAGCAGATCTGGGGTAGATGGTTGGAAGATGGGGAGACATGTACCTGATTTGCTGCTATATTGATCCCTTACCCCCCTCCCCCCTCTGCCTCTCCCTTTCTATGTATCTTCCACCCATTGGGCCTCCTCTTATTATTTCCCCCTCCTCCTCCTCCCCCCCCCCTTTTTTCAGTTACTTTTGTATTAAACTTCTCCCCTTTTTCTTTTTCTTTTTCTCTCTGCTTACTCCCCCTACCCCGGCTGATACACAATGGCTCTATCATGACTTTGCCAATGTTTAGTGTTTATTTTTCTACAGCACAGCTAATCTAATGTACTCATATAGGCGATACTGTCTTGGCCATGTTGGCCTATGTTACCCTCTGTACCGATGGCATGTTTGCTATGTCTGCTTTTTACCCTGTTTTCTGCTCCTTTCAATAAAGTTTGTTTTTCAATTTTAAAAAAACTCATTAAATCCAAGCTCTGCAAGTTGAGATAACATGCTCTGCATTGATGCATTCACACAATTTCACAGTAACCATGAGATAAAACAAAGTTTAGGAATATTCCTTTATGCCATTGTTTTGCAAATCTATGTACACTACAAACTGTATGATTGTTTAAAGCGAAATGCATCTGTACCAGGCTCCAAGTGTGAGGAGGAAGGGCAAGCAGTAAAAATGAAAGTGAAACCTTTTCTAAGCAGTTTTTAAACCATGTGATCTTTCTGCACATAGCTTGGAGTGCTTTATTTTCCTAGAGGAGCAAAATGGTGTCAGGCTGTAAAAGAGACCCAGCTTGGGAATATTTACTAACCTGATAGTTTATTATTCTAAATAGGAAACCTTCATTTTGTTTGCAAATATTAAAGCTTTTAACTACCAGCAAGAATGAGTCTTTACATTTAAAGAGCACCTGTCATTTCAGCTCCATCGTGGCAGCGCCTGTTAGCAGGCATCCACTCACCTGCTGCTGCCACGTCCATCACCTCGTTGGGTCACTGCCACATCATCAGCCATCCCATTAAAGTGAATGGGACTGTCAGTGAGTCAACAGCAGGTCAGAGATGACAGTTGCTCTTTAAAAAGTATGATTTAAATCGACTTGATTTAAATCAAATCCTCCCGGATCCATACACACATTTAGATTAAAAAAAGCATAGGAAGCGCTGCGTAAATTGATGGCGCTATATAGGTACCTTAAAAAATAATAATAATAGGTTGTCATTAGCATGCATGTACAGGTGTAAATAAAGGTGCAAATATATTGGCCTCTATGACATCATACCCCATATGACTTTTTTGGGATCTTCAGCTGACGGTCAGTTATGGCAGGGTCACCAACAGAATTTGGACAGACCCTGAAATGCTGACCTGGAGTCACTACTTACAACATACACATAAGGAGGTACCAGATGTACCTGCACCCATGACAGTTCAAATTAAGGTACTTAATGTAAAATCTTCTAGTACTGGGATCATATCTTATACAATACTAAAAAAATCCCAAAATGTTCTCCTATAGTCCCTATTGTAATACATATTTCTGTTCCCAGCCAGTGAACAACTGGTATATGGAAAACATAACTGCTTTACACTTTACATTTTAATACACTTTACAAAGCATTATTACTGATTACACTATATAATAAATTACAGGGGGAGCACAAAATAATTCTCAACAATAATTGGGCATATTTGAAGTACATACAAGATATTACAATTCCATAAAATTCTACACAGTTTCATAAAACTGCATTGGAAAGTATAAAAAATCCAAATAAATCCATTTTACTTTTAAGTGCTCCCTTTGGGCTTATGCACACCTAAGAACCCCACGTTTTTAGCATTAATGCATTTTTTTTCTGACCTAAATGCAGCCTATAGTTTTTAATGGGCTTATACACACTGCTGCACAAGCTTGCACTGCGTATACAATAGCATTTTTCAACCAGGGTGCCCTCAGGTTTCTTCAAGGGTGCCTTGGCAGAATTCCAAAAAATTTCCCAAAAATTTTATAAATCCAGCGAGTGGATGAAGCCTGCCTTTTAATTACACAAAGCCATAGATTTTCACCGTGCACCATTACAACCTTCTAGCCACCCGCATCGTAACAACCTGTAAAGTCATTGGCTGATAAGGAGAAGGTTGGGCATCTGCACAGCATCCTTGTTTGCCCCTCTCTGTCAGCCATAGGGTTACATTTACTGACTGGGGAAGAGAAACTGAAGGATAAGAGAAACATTGGAATACTATTCAGTACCAGTGTGCAAAGGTGCATTTGATTTGGAAGAATAACACATCTCTAAGATTGGGTGTGCTACGTGTGTGGTATTTTGCTGAGTTGTGAAATTTAAAGGGTGCCTTAAAGTGGTTGTAAACCCTTACACACCACTTGTACCTACAGGTAAGCCTATAATAAGGCTTACCTATAGGCACAGTGAATATCTCCTAAACCTGCACAGTTTAGGAGATATTCACTGTATCAGCATGTGCCAACGTCATTGGCACATGCTCACTGAAGAAACGTTTTCGCTCATACCTACGGGCAATCACAGGGCCAGAGCCCACGATACTTGGAAATAACTCTGGGAGACATGATGCCGGCCACAGCGGTGTGCTGTGACCACTGCGGGGCCTTCGATCTAAGGTAAGTATTTCATAATGAGCAAGTATGCTATGCATACTTGCGCATTATGCCTTTGTCTTGCAGTTTTTTTTCCCATAAGTTTACAACCAGCTAGCTGCCATAACCAGTGGCGTAACTAGAACCTTCAGGGCCCCAATGCAAGAAACCATGAAGGGCCCCCCTGAACCCCAGCCAGGGCCCTTCTCTCCGAGTCCGGCGGTGTAACTCCAGGGCGTGGTCACAGGTATGACCTTTGCGAGCCCCATAGTTCCACCACTGGTATCAGTCGTTTTTTTTTATTATTTTCTTTTTAATTTTTAGGTGCCTCATTGGGGGACTGTCCCTGTCTGGCTGGGGAGAACAGACATCAGACTGAGTGGCAATGCATGGAACAGGAGAGGGGTACTCTGAGGAGCCAGCTAAGGATACAGGTCATGCAGGGAATGCACAACTAAAGAGCAGCCAGTGCGATAGTCGAGCATGGAGCTCTGCTAGTCACCCTCCACCTCCAGCCACCCATGTGCATGGTGCACTGGTACCCCTAGCTGCCTATGCTGCTGCTGGCCATATGTAGAGGGGGCTGCATGGGCCCTCTGCATCACAGGGCCCGGTTGCGGTTGCAACTGCTGCACCCCCTATAGTTACGCCCCTGGCCATAACCCTGGTATCCACTTCTTCAGCGGGTGGTCCACTTTAAGATAAAAGAGGTCTCTGTGGCAGTTTCGCCGCAAGAACACTTTTATTGGTGGTGAGAGAGGCCCCTCCCCCCGTCACTCTCCGGTGCCCTCTGCCGCTTACTGGCGGAGGCGATCGGATCCTGTACCCTGCTTGGCATGGAGCTCAGTGAGGGGAAGTTGGACCCCACCCAGCTCCATAGCATTGCAGAGCGGAAGCGACATCTTCTTTCACAATATAAGAAAAAATTTGCCTAACTTTACTGTTGTTTTATTTTGTTAATTAAAAAAGTGTATTTTTTTCCAAAAAAAAGTGTGCTTGTAAGACCGCTGCACAAATACGGTGTGACATAAAGTATTGCAACAACTGCCATTTTATTCTCTAGGGTGTTAGAACCCCCAGGTTGAAAAATAGGCCTGGTCCTTAAGTGGTTAAGTTCAATCATTTTTATTGTTAAATGGGCAGATGTCTCCCTGTCTGTCCTTCCCAATGTAACATCTACCAATTTATGATTAGTTGCATTTGCTGTAATATATGATTTAAACACAAACACTTAGGCCTCTTTCAGACCAGCGGACCGATCAGGTCTGCCTGTCAGTTTTTCAGTTTGTCTGTTTTTCAGGTGGACCTGATAGTACTACCCATTGTCCTCTATAGGGTGGCGGACATCCGTTTCCATCCGATGGTCATCCAATCCGAAAAGCTGGACGGATGGCGAACGTATCAGCATATGTCTGTTTTCAGCAGATTTTGTTGGATCAGATGTCCAGCAGATCGGATGACCATCGGATGGAAATGGACATGTGGTCCACTTCCATCCCACCACTCCATAGAGGACAGCTGGCTGTGTCCATGTCTGCTCTGCACAGCGGAGCGGGTGCTGACCTGTCATCTGCCTGCTCAGCAGGGATCAGCGGAGAAATCCCCCGCTCAGCAGGTGGATTCTGCTATACGGATCTGCCTCATGTGAATATGGCCTTATTCTAGTTAACAAAGGGGATATGCATGAAAGTATAATAAAAGCAAGTTCAATACACAGCTATACACAAACACACAATCTTTTAGCCCTTGTACACATGGTCGGACATCCGACAACCAAATAAGTCAGATTTTGTCCGAAACTGGTGTTGCATACATACGGTCGGACAAAGTTGTCGGAAAATCCGATCGTTCAGAATGTGATGACGTTCAGGCTAGTAGCCAATAGCTTTGGTCTAGGAATTTGATCTGAGCATGCGTGGCACTTTGTCCAATTGGAATTCTCTACAAACGATCAGACAAAGTCCGATCGAATCATGTTGTCGGAAAATTTTATAGCCCAGCTCTAAAACTTTGTCGGTCGGATATTCAGACGGAAACAGTCCTATGGTCCCACACATGGTCAAATTATCCGACAACACGGTCTGATCGGACATTTTCCGTCAGAATGTCTGACCGTGTGTACAAGGGCTAAGAATAATGACCTGGTACACTACTCAGAAGAAGGTACTCTTCCATTCTTCCTGCTATTACCACAAAACCAAGTTGTCATCAGCCAACCCAATGAATTTTCACTATAAGCCAAAAAAGCCAAAGGAACCTGATTTGGTGGGCAAATGTAATGCCATCGTGTGCATTGCTAGTGGTAGCAATTGTGGCAGGAAGCATTAAGTAGCCTTTCCAACATGATTACCACTCAAAAAGTGTAATAATATTTTAAAACAGAGGAAATAAAACGCAATGTTGTTTAGATGCCATGGCTGTTGGAATTGAGGAATTTCGCTATTATTAAAGCTAACTAATGCTACCAGGTTTATCTTAACTTATCTTCCACAAATGGTTCCTAGACTGAAAGCTTATTGACTTGCCCTCTGGTGTCACATTTAAATCCCTGTATAAAGAAACACTCCGTCTCTTTGAGTCATTTCTATTGCATTTGGAAACAAAATGTCAGCCTTCTCTTTTAGAAAGCAAAGACAAATCAAACCACTTGAGAAAGAAAATCAGAGGTTCTCAAGGCAAAGCTCAGAACAATGATAAAGCTATTCATGTCATCCCAACATTTCAACTCTTCAATCACAGCACTATGAGAATTACCATACTTGGTGTACAATTTTATTCAACACCGTGAGCATTTCAAACTCTGATGCAATCATGAGCTATATGATTCATCAGCAGAACTTCTAGAACATTGTGCAGGCTACCTACACTCAAAGCCAAAATGACCTACCAATCAAAATCCGCATCCATCTAATAAAAGTAGCAGAATGATAAAAATAATGGATCTATCTTTACATCCAAAAGACATATGTACATAATAGTACACAATAATGTGAATCTACAATACCGCTCTGTATAGTAAGTCAGCATTCCAACATTTCATCCGCACAAATTATTGCTTATTTATAGCTTTCTAAACCATTTAAATACAATGAATAAGTCTGGGGGTTTTGACAAAGACTTGGGAATCCACACTACTGTCGCAGACTTTTGTCTATGGGTAATAAATTATTTTAACCGAGTGCTTTCATATATACAGTGAATTTTTTTTTTTTTTAAAGTATACATTCAGTGGAAACCATCAGAGGCATGGTTATAAATTATTCCGCATTGTGAACAATAGACACAGCTGCTGAATAGGAGGACATGACAATAGACTTCTGCCCGAGCAACTGTTTAGAGTGTCAACAAAATCAGTGGGGGCTGGCTAGAGAAACTAGCAGAATTCCCCCATCAGCAAATTATCTGCTGCCCAAGGAAGTGACCCCTCCATATTACAAGACCAGGTTCCAGCACATATATGTACATCTAATACCTTCTACTTGAATGCTCAGAGTATATAAAAAAAAAACGAAAATTAAAAAGAAGAAATCTGCTGAAAAATGAAAGTTGCATTAGAGATGTATAACTAATGATCTAGATGGTTGATTTTCAAGGGAACGCAATAATCTGAGATCTAAAGCTGGCTATGGAGCGATTTCCTTTCCTACTAAAGAAAATCGCTTGATTCCCCCATCAACACAGTCAGTGTTGGGGAAATCCCTCCCGCACAGCCATTGTGTTCTCCCAGAGGAGAAAGCCTTCATCCCCACCAGAACACTAGCAATAATCACTTGTAAAATCCGACAGGCTGCTGGTATCCAAGTTAATAGATCAATCAACTTGGGTACATTCAGTCTGCCCATACATGGTTTGAAATCTTTAAACCATCTATGGCCAGCTTAACTTATGCTGGCCTTACACCTGTAGAATTTTGTTCAAATGTTTAGATGGGAAAGTATAAAAATTGCTCATCCAACCATGGACTCTACTAATTTCAAATGATTTTTCCATGTTCCAGTAAAATGCTACATGGAACTGGGACTGCACTAAATAGAACAGTGTTCTATTTATGGACTAAAGTGTTACTAAACCCACAACAGTAAAATCAGTCTGCATATGCAGTAAATCATGCTTGTTATACTCACTCGGGAAGGGGTTAATTCTCTGCATTGTGTGAAAAGGCTGTTTGGTTCTATCTTCTCTGATTCTCCCCTTCTTCCACTGTCCCCAATTCATCTCCTGATAGTACAGAGCCTAAGGGGCACTCTGCACATGCTCAGTTTGGTGTGTATTGCTAGACAGTTATTTTTTTCTTGGGAGGATGCATGTGATTGGCACAGAGCCAATCAGCAGTTTCCAGACAGAGGGTCAGGGGTCCTGCAACCTCATAGGACTCTCAGAGGAGAATGACATTCCGTCCTACAAGCTTTATCCAGACACTGGTAGAAGTCACAATACTGCTATATATACCGCTGATGAGTAAAGGTATTTAGCAGTTTATATTTACTAAAATAATTTCATTTCCATGTTCTCTGTATTGTGGCACACCAGATATAAGGAATGCAGGCTCCTGGGTTTAGTAATAAGGCATAACCCACTTTTAAGTACACAATGGGGTTTATTTACTAAAGCTGGAAAGTGGGAAATCAGGCTCACTTCTGCATAGAAACCAATGAGCTTCCAGGTTTTAAAGCTTAATTTAACAAGCTGGGGTTAGAAGCTCATTGGGTTCTATGCAGACGTGAGCCTGATTTTGCACTTTACAGCTTTAGTAAATAAACCCCATTGTGTACTGAAAAGCGGGTATGCCTTTACTTCAACTTTGACAAGTGCATGCACACGAGATTAGTTACGATTTTTCTCAGCTGGGAGACAATTCAAACAACTATGAATTCATTTGTTCACATTAGATTAGACAAAACATTTGTATCCTTGACTTTTGATTTTGATTTTATTTTTCCCTCGCAGTGGTTGAAATAGATTGCCAAATCACCCACTTTAACTATTAGATAATTGAATTATCATTTTGAAAATGACAGCTTTCTAACAAAATTGTAGAGGTGTAAGGTCAGCTTTACAGTTGCCTAATTATCACACAAATCTGCACATATTGAGACTTTCATGGATCTCACTGCCGGAATTCTGCAGCTCCAAATCAGAACAATGTCTATTATTTTGTCTTTTGCTGACCTAGAACATTTTAGAAGACAATGCTCTGGGGGGATTCGCATACAGTCAGTTACTGACAGAACCAGATCTCTGCCCAATTCAAGTCTGGCTATCTTTCAATTATCTCAGGATGTGTTTTAGGATTCGTATCTTCTTCTTGCCACTGCTCCTGTCCTGGACAGCTGACTACGGCAGAATTGCAAACATCGTGCAAAAATCTGTATTACAAAGGTTTATCATCATACTAAAATGTTATTTACTAACTAATGCGCATCAAAGGGTTATAACTGAAAACACTTGAAGTAGGCTGTGTGATTTCACATGATCCCATGCACATCTAGCTGTACTGAGATAACATTTTGAAGGTCTTAATTCGCTGCACTTCAATGGGAAACTACAGGTCAGTGTTTCCAAAATTACAGCTTGCAGGATATTGTTAAAACACACTGAACCACATTGCTCTGGTGCACCATTGACATAAATGGATCTTTAAAGTAGCTTGCAAATTGCTTCTGTCACACATCTGGTGTGAATGAGTCCAAAGAAGTGGTAGAGAGGATGTTTGGCATTGGAGTGGTGCTAATTAGGAGCAGCAGAGAGGGGGACGTATGAAACAAGCTGTGATCTTACAGAAACTCTCGTCTTTTAAAACAGAAAAGCCATGAAGTATAAAAGAAAAAAAAAAAGGAATTAATTTCTCTATCTGACCAAAATGGAGGATGATCAAAGATATCACCTAATGCCCATTATCAAAAATGATGGCATGTACTACTGTTCATGAGGACAAAGTAATGCAGGGCACAGCAAAAAGGACATTTTGCCATTCTCCTACATTAGAGATACAGAGAAAAACAAAAGATAAGCGATGCCAAAACTGACATACTACTTAGCCCAACTGCCATGCTGACCCTCTGATGTCAATACTTTATTATTGGCCAGGAACAGGTATACAGGCATACCCCACTTTTAAGTACACAATGTGATTTATTTACTAAAACTGGAAAGTGCAAAATCAAGTTCACTTCTGCAAAGAACCCAATGAGCTTCTAACCTCGGCTTGTTCAATTAAGCTTTGGTAATAAAACCTGGAAGCTCATTGGTTTCTATGCAGAACTGAGCCTGATTTTTCACTTTCCAGCTTTAGTAAATAAACTCCATTGTGTACTTAAAAGTGGAGTATGCCTGTACATAAAAATAAAGTTAGCGACCAGAACAAGGTAACAGGTATTTCCAGAATTATAGGTCACCAATGGCCACCTCCATATTGCTTTCAGCACAGGTTTCCTTTACATCCAATAATAATTGATTTTGTTTATTTACATAGGATATTCTCAGTCAGACAGTAATGAGACCATTTAAAGTAGAACTATAGGCAAAACCTTTTTTTTTTCCATTTTGGATAGAGTAAGGAAGGGTTATAACCCCAGTAATTTTTTTTTCACTTCCTGTCCCATAGTCAAAACAGGAAGTAAGAGGAATTCCATGCAAATTAAGAGAATCCATTGGGGACCCCCAGAACTAGTGTCCCCATTGGAATGTTTCCCCTCTTTGACTTTTCTGGGGACAACTAAAAATTTGGGATTTTCTTTTACTTTCACTTTTATTTATAATGGTAAACAGGTCAAGTAGGGAGGATGAATCTCCCTACTCCCTACCTCCACCAGTCTGGCTATCTCCTACTCTTGCTATCTTCAAGGGATCCCTGAAAACACATCTCTTCAGGAAAGCCTATCATGTCTCCAACTAATCTTCTACCACATCCACCAGCTCATTCCCTACAGTTACAACCTTTTGTACCACTTGCCCCACCCTATTAGATTGTAAGCTCTTCTGAGCAGGGCCCTCTTAATCCTCTTGTATTTTATTGTATTATAACTGTATTGTTGTCTCCTTTTTATATTGTAAAGCGATGCGTAAACTGTTGGCGCTATATAAATCCTGTATAATAATAATAACGGGGGGACACAGACAGCAATAAAAACTAAATTGCCTTTAGTTATATTTTAAAGTGGTTGTAAACCCTTACAGACCACTTTGACCTACAGGTAAGCCTAGATTAAGGCTTACCTGTAGGCCCATGAAATATCTCCTAAACCTACACGGTTTAGGAGGTATTTGCAAAAAGACAGGCACCACTGTCTACAGCGCATGCGCCGTAGACAGCGGCGCGCAGTCGCACTGAGCATCCCGCTGCTAACGGCGATATGCCATTAGTGGCGGGTCCCGTGCACATGCACGGGAGTGACGTCATCGCTGCTCCGGCCACTCACAGCACCGGAGCAGCGATACCCGGAAGAAGATGGATGCTCCGTGCTACAGGGGACAGCAGTGACATCGCTGGCTCCTGTGTCAGGTAAGTGACACATAATGGGCCACTATGCGATGCATAGTAGCCCATTATGCTTTACCTTTGCAGGAAGACAAAGAGGAAGTAAACCCATCAGGGGTTTACTTCCTCTTTAACATTCATTCCCACCTGTGGGGCTTCTAGTCCCATGTAGTCATACGGTCACGTGGTCACACTGACAAGCCCATGGAAACACACCACTGTAAGGTCAGTTTGGGTAAATGGTAGATAACTGTTGGAGAAAACCTGCTGCACCAAGATAAACTCACGCAAAAAGGAGAACCCATCCAAAAGGGTGTAAGCCATAATTGGTGCAATCAATCCGGTACACTTGCAATTTTCGAGTCTATACAAGCATTGAACTATTACAATGATACACAAAATAATAAGAGCAATGAAAACCACAGTAATCATCAGATTTTTTCTTTGTTCACTTTCCATCACGTCACTATAGTGTGGCCTAGCCTGGGTTAATAGAAATAGCACTTCTGCTGCATGACTGCACAGAGAAGCCTTAGAAGAGTCTGGGAGGAATCTTGACCTTTGGGGACCTGCTGGGAGCAGGAGATAAGGTTCTAAGGGACAACAAAAAAGGGGTCTGCTCACTTTCCAATCTGTGCATTCCTACAGAACAATCCCTGGCAATCACTCTTTTGCAGAGCAGAAACATGAAAGATTTGGTCAAAGAATCAGGGTCATCTGCTCTTTATCAGAGGGGGAAGCCTCGCACTGGCCAGTTTCTAACCTTTTAACCTAGTGCAGCCTTCATTTGCACTGGGATAAAGACATTCCTGTGTGAAGTGCAACCTCCAGTTTCCACTTCTTAATCTTTAGAAACCTGGCCTCCATCGTCTTGTGTGTTCAGACCCTAAGACCAGTGCGTAGGCTAAAGCTCTGTGCTTCTCCAAATGCAAAAATTCTGCATTGAGATCCTAAAGCTAATAGTAATCTCGCTTGTCAAAGCTCTGGCCAGGCACAGAAAAAGAACATCCTTGCCCCCTGCTGCTGCCACTGACTAAGATAGCACTTGCTCTTTGACTAGAAAGAATACACATTTAATGCCTATTCTCCACCTGTTTAATATGTATAGATCCCTTTAGCTATACTGGTAAGTGATCTGGGTTTCCAGGAGCTAACATAAAAACAAACCAAGCAGACGGAGGCTAAATCACTGTATTCTTTTCTAAATATCTAAACCCTGTCTACACTATTAATTCTGTTGCACAATGTTTGTGGGAAAAAAAATAAGTTCTTTGAGAATTGGTGCTTTAGGTTTAACTTCCCTGGTTACAGTGGAATCACACAATCTGCATACATTAGCTTATAAGAGCTTTGTTCCAACCAGTGATTCACCATACAAAAATTAAGCTGGCAAGTAGATGAATTTCGCAATAAAAGGACACATGCTGATAAAGCAATCACTGCCATTTGCCCATTTTTTTAAAATCTTTTGTGCTAGGACAAATTTGACCTCCAACACCAATTGCCATAGTCGTGTGTATTTATCTAGAAGATGTTCATTTAAGACATTCGGCTCTTTGCAGTTGTCTCTAGGAGACTTAGAAGAAAAGTTTACACGGGGCAAACAAAATGAAAAATGCCTCAAGGCTGAGCACACACGGCCCCCTTTTCTCCTATTTACCATTTTATCCCATGTGAAAAAGGCTTTGGGATATTCTCAGAGCTACCCACTGATATCTCTATTAGTGGAAGTGATTAACAGTGCATTTGATATTCAAAGCAGTGTGTTATTTCCATACAGTGCGCCATTATCATTTTCAATGCTAATTTATTTATCTGCTTACAAGCGGTGCCACGTTTTGCCCTGCATTATACTTACATTGTGGGAGAGGCTAGACTCATTAAGCCATCAGATGCCTGCAGAAAATGAAGATGCTGTCTGTTCTCATGGATGGGGTATCCTCTGTTGCCTAGTCTTGGCAATGTGCAAAAGGCATTATATTCTGTGTCCAATTCTTACAGACAATATTTATTGCAGCTAATTCCTCTTGTTTTTCCATAATAAGAATAACAGAAACCCCCGGCAGCTGTTGGAGAACTTAACGAGTTTTCATAAAAGGTTATTAATGTACCTTGCACATGGGCACTGCAGCGATTGGTAGAGCCAAGGAAAACTTCAACAGCTGCCAGGGGTTTCTATTATTCAATCGCGTGTACACGCACACATGGGCAGTAGATCCAACTCATCGAAATTTGCTTCTGGAGAGTCAACGGAAGTGGCGTAGTTGGAGATTTCGATGAGCTGGTTAATTTTGACAGGTATATGTTAGTGTCTCTTTATTCTTCTGGATTACCTGGTTGATCCTGCCAGTTCCACTAGCCAATCCGTGCTAGACAGCAGAACCAGTGACCTCACTTTTCTACACCGCTGTTACAGCTTGGTGATGGGGGCACCTCTGAGAGCTAACTGAACAGTGAAGAAACAATACATAGATAAGGTAATCCCTGTGATTTCCCCCAATTTAGGCATGTTCACAGTGCTAAGCTGGCCGTAGACATCTTTTTTTCTTTGTCTATGCAGCATTTCTTCCCCCCAGCCAACTGATCGATAAAAGTTTTCCAGTATTACCCTTCCACAGCAGTTGATCAAACTATCGACTTCTGTTGAGCAGTGATGGCCACATGCTATCGAAATTAAAGGAGTCCCAACTAAACCAGACACAATTTGATCAGAGTATGGCCAGCTTTAGACTCACAACTCTATGCAAAGCAACAAAGCCATGGTGACCTTCTATAGTCCAGATTCAATATTGGGGTAAAGAGATTATAGGAAGCTAATATAAAGACAAATTTAAATGGCAGTTTTTAAAAATACATTTAATAACATTTGATGAATACATAACTAGAAGTAAAGGTGTTTTTTTTTATATCTCAGAATAACTGATGCCTGTTCAACGAGAACAGAATATCCCACAATAGTGGGGCAAGTACCTTTCAGAACTCAGAATTAGGGCCGATTTACACAACTTCTGCCTTCCAGATGCATTTCTGGTCTTTGATGCATTCCAGTGCATTTTTAGTGCGTTTTTCCCCCTTTATTTTATCTTTTTTTTTTTTTTTCATCTCCATTGAGGACAATTGAGGACATGTGTGTTCCAGTGCATTTTTTGTGTTTTGCCACCTTCCAGATACGTTCCAAACAGAAAAAATGCAGCATGTTCTGACTGTTATGACTGCACTGGATTACATTGCACTAGCGTGAACTAAGGCTATTGGAATCCATATTAACCTCCCTGGTGGTATATGATTATTTCGGATTTTAGGTGCTAAAAGCGGTACAATTATTTTGCATGAAAATTTGGCGTTTTATATTGTAGTCCTGTAATTCTTAGGAATAACTCTCTTAAATCTGTCCAAACCAGAGTCTAGCAGACATCCCGGGTATAATAAAGTTTGAAAAATGAAATCATAAATTATAATATAATAAATAACTATAAATAATTGTACCAAATAATAATATAACAATAATAACAATTATTCAATAATGTAATCAAATCAAAAACACTGAAATTTGCTCAGTTGCAGAATTGTCACTGTCATTACTTTTCAGTATTTGATGACGGATCTCCCACAAATCGCTATCGCTCAATTCTGCGAGTGATTCCAATTTATTATTGCTATTTTCTAGCTGGTCTAAAACCATTTTTGATGTAAAGGGACAGTTTTGGTTGCTATGGGCAATCTCCAGTTTCCAGGCATAAAGAACAGTTTTTATAATATAAAACTGCATGCAGGGCACTGGGCAGACCACTAGGGACAAAGGGGATGTGAAATATTTACATACAGCAATGTAATCTGTAAGATTACATTATACTGTATGTATACTGTGTGTTTCACTTTTTGAATTTGGCGCCGATCTCCGTCCCCGTGCGTCGCAACGCTCGCAGGGCACGGAGATCGGGTCCGTGATAGATCAAGCAAGACACGGCTCACTCGTACAGCGGGGAGACAACACTGGATCCGAGGGAGAAGGTAAGTAAATCTCCTCCTGGATCCAGCGATGCGGTCCCGAGTCTGGCTCGGGGTTACCGCTAATAGTACAAAAATTCCACCCCGAGTCAGACTCTGGAAGACCATCAGGGGGGTTAAACACTGTCCATGCGTTTTGATGCAGCATAAAAATGCACCGGATTGCATCTGGTGTGAACCAGCCATAAAACCATAAAAAGCAAGCTGATCAAAAGCTTTACTGCACAGTATGGCACCACATGTTAGTTAGTTACATAGGTAGCAAGGTTGAATAAAGACACCAGTTCAACCTGAGTGAGTGTGGGTGCCTGTCTACAATTGTCCCTATCCCTGTACATTGTGTCTCATTAAGATGCTCATCTATTATATTATTACAGGCATACCCCACTTTTAAGTACACAATGGGGTTTATTTACTAAAGCTGGAAAGTGCAAAATCGGGCTCATTTCTGCACAGAAACCAACGAGCTTCTAACCTCAGCTTGTTCAATTAAGCTTTGGTAATAAAACCAAGAAGCTCATTGGTTTCTATGCAGAAGTGAGCCTGATTTTGCACTTCCCAGCTTTAATAAATAAACCCCATTGTGTACTTAAAGGTGGGGTATGCCTGTAATAATATAATAGATGAGCATGTAATTGATGTATTTATTTAAGTTACTCCACAAATACATTGCACACTCACATACCCTGAAGGAGCCCACAATCCAAGGTCCCCAACTCAGATTCATATACTAGGGCCATTTTTGGACAGAAGCCAATTAACCTACCAACTTGTCTTTGGAGTGTGGGAGGAAACAGGAGTACCCGGAGGAAACCCATGCAGGCACAGGGAGAACATGCAAACTCCAGTGTTGTGATTGGGATTTGAACCAGTGACCCTTTTTACTGCTAGGCAAAAGTGCTACCCACTACACCATTGTACCGACCTGTACTACCTATACTTATATTCTTATATCTGCCTAGAGTTTTGCATCAATAAAATGTTCCAACATCACTATTAAATTAAATGTTGAGAAAAGGGTACGAATGGTGGAATAGGTAAATAGCTGTATGCACAATATGAAGCAATACACAGCACAGGAATGAGAACTGCTTTTCTTTGATTTTGAAATCATACCCACTGTTTATTGCTAACCATAATAGTGAATGTGAAAAGCGAGATCTTATCAGGAACAAATATGAAATAGTAGGAAACAAGCTTGCCTTGGAAACAGGGGCTAATGGAAAAATCAATTGGTTCACAGCCTGGCTTTTACAACCGCAGATAAATGTTTAATCCTTAAGGGTACGCTATACACAGGTGTCATATGGGAGAAACCCATTACGCTCCAGAAAACTGAATGAAAGGGATTCCATGTGGCATATCACACATGCTCTGGACTGTAAGGTCAGGCAATCAAAGAAAACAGTATTTGGAACATAAATGTAAAGAATCAATGCGGCCCTTCTGTCATTTAAAATGACTGTTTTTTTTAACGCTTAATGCGTAATCAGGCTGAGCATAGATCTGCGTGAAACACACAAGGCCTGGTACATCATTGTCATGTGATCACACTGAGCCGGCGATAATATGCAAAGGTATCAGCAGTCACGTTCGCACCCTGTGGATCTGGCTTTAATGTATTTGACGTGCTTTGTTCCTTACTGGGAAAGTCTCCATCTAGTAGTCAATTGATGGACTCTAGTGCAAAATAAATAAATAAATCAACCTGGAGTTGATTGTTCTGTGTGCTCACACATCTCATTAAAAAGAAATTTCATTCAAAAACAAAAACAAAAACAAAAAAAAAAGCAATTTGTACACCTGGCCCCACATCTAATATATTAAAAATGCATTGGCTTTTGTCATTTCATTTTCTAATTCCATGTTTCAACGCAACTGCCATCACATGATTGCAATGAATGGACTTAAACATGGCTGTCTTCTTGATCAAAAGTTTAGTTTGATGGCTGCCCTTTTCACACACTATAATCTTGATTTATTTATTAATAAAGCACTTGTAAATATTCTGGAGACAATTTAAATCCTAAATGGAAGCTTAGGAAGATCAGAAAAGAGACTTTCTTATTTGATGCCTGGCTAAATTGTTCAACAACAACATACTCAACGAGACGCTGGGAAGTTGCCCGTGTATTCAGATGAAGGAAAACTTTCAAAAAAGCTTATTAGCTCTTGCAAGGCGGCTCCCACACAGCAAGACTTCCCTCAATGGATATCCAACGGTAGCTTTAAACCATATCAATACAGAAAGGAGTACCAGAACAAAACAGGATGAAAAAGTCTACGGCCCCGTACACGCAGTCGGACATTCCGACAGAAAAGGTCCGATCGGATTATATTGTCGGGAAATCCGATCATGTCTGGGCTCTATCGAACTTTTTTCGTTGGTAATTCTGACGGAAAAAAATTGAGAGCAGGATCTCAAATTATCCAACAACAAAATCCAATCGGACGTTTTCCGATCGTTTGTAGAGAATTCCGATCGGACAAAGTGCCACGCATGCTCAGATCAAAGTACGAGAGCAAAGCTATTGGCTACTAGCCTGAACGTAGTCCTCACGGTCGGAAAAATCTGATGGATTTTGTGGTCGGAATTTCCGACCGTGTGTACGGGGGCTAAGATAACTTTCAATTGTTGGTATAAAAATAAAATGCAAATGAAAACAGCCAACGCAAACCCCAAAACTTGATATTTTATAATGACCTACTGACCAACAATTAAAATGACCTTGCACTCTTTTGTCCAGTTTTGGTCTGGTGCTCCTTTCTGTATTTCTATGGTTTAAGTAGTTCAATAAGTCATTCATGCAACAAACCGTAAAATGGGCATTGAATACAAAAACTTACTTGCTACAGAAAGGTGAGCCTTTTGACTTAACATGGCACCATATTTGTTCATAGCCAAACACTGGTAAAATCCTTCATCGGAAAACTCTCCTTTCTTTCCCTCCACTTCTTGGATGTACAAGGAACCATTCTTCAAAGTTGAGATTCTTTCGTTCTCGGCAATCTTTACACCATTTTTTATCCACGTCAAAGCAATTGGAGGTTCTCCATGAGCTTGACAATCTAAAACCGCGGCATCTTTTCGTGACACTATTGTATCCACAGGTTCTTTCACAAACAAAAGATCGGTAAAACACCAACACCCTGCCAAGGGAAAAAGAGAAAAGATTGTGACTATAAATTATAGTAAACATAGCAAATATGTAAGGAAGAAAATTCTTTCTATATGAAAGAGCTAAAAAGGTGCACAGCTAAGCCACAGGACCCGATGCAAGATACTAAATATTCTGTTGTGAATTTTTTTTTTGCCGAAAAATTCTGTTCAGCTAATCTTGTCATCAAGGGTGTCTATGCAGCCTTCTCAGGCAGCATAGACAGGTCGTCCACCTCCTTGTAGATTACAATATAGTTAAAGCAAATATATTATATAATCAAAATGACCTAACAAACTATTAAAACCATATAGTGGGCACCCCTAGGTCAGCACCCTATATCATGCTACTCGGGTATGCAAATATCAACCAAGCTGCCCAGGTGGAGAGCCTACAAAGCCTCCCTGTTGGACCTTTACTGTGATAAGCATCCTCACTGGCCACTACAGAAGCCTAGGAAGAGGGTATGGGGCACAGTCAGGCTGTCAACAAGGGAAACTGGGTTATTATTTGCTCACTGAAGTACCTGAGATTTAGGTCACCTTTAGCACAGAAAGGGACACCCTTTCTGATGCAGGCATCTGGAGGGGGGGACTATGCTAGTGACAGTTGACATTTAGTTATTTTTTCATACCAGCTTTGCCTGCAACTAGGTCTAGGACCTGTTTATGCTGCCTGATAGAGGTGCTCTATCAAGAAAAAAATATTAAATCTAACTCACGCCAGCATCGGCATAGTTATTTTTTTTTTCATTACTGGGTTTATGAAATACAGCCTGACCAGAGACCTACCCTAGTCAGTGAATGAACAATGAAGGAGCAGTAGCACAGAGACAAGGTCACTCGTGTTGTTTTGGATGGTGTAAGGAATGTCAAGTTTTTTTGCATTTGTTTCCCACAGAGGAGATAAACCTTCACTTCTTGTCCTATAGACACAACAGAAAGCAATAGGAAATGTCACAAAAATAAGGGAAATCCCCCCCCCCCCCCCTTAGATTCCCATTTTTTCCTAAAAATAAAAAGGATTTCTTTACTTAAAGTCTTGGTAACAATGATCACCAGAACACAGAGAGCATAAATCTCCCCACTGGAGACAAAGACCGCCATAAAAACCTGACAAAGGTTCTCTCCCATCCTCACTCCGTCCAAAACAAAAAGAACAATCTGGCTTACATACCCTCTAAATAGTGCTTTATAGAAACTGGCTTTAGTAATAGCCAATACAAAGGACACCAAAAAAAAAATACAAGAATCCTGCAGATATGAAAATTTCTTCTAACAGCTAAACACATTTATGATAAGATTTCCTATCATGGCAGAACAAGTGGCAAAGGAACATGCAATCACAAATCAGGGTCAGACTTTGGCCCCCAAGACCCTGACAATGGTTGCTATTTGTGATATTCTCATTGCTGTATCACTGTACATAATAGTTGGCTAATTATTGGTAAGGTCAAAACAGATGGTAGATTTCTTCTATTTTGGAGGATTGATACATTAACTAATGGAACAAAGGACATATTAAAACCAATTACTGTAATCTACACTAACATTGAGGTTCTTTTGTATATTACCAAAAAATCTTATAGACTAATAAAACTGTATAATGAGATAGAATTATGCATTAATAGCACATTAACTAAATGTGGTTTCAAAACCATAAATCCCAGATGTGGGCAGATGACATCATGAACTCTTCCTCAGCCAATCAGAGGAAGCTTTGTATTCACTGAGAAAATACAAAGCCTCCTGAAAATGGCTGAGCAGCGCTCAGGTCGACTCTGTTTTGTTTGGAATGTGGGAAGGGAAGTCTTCATCCCACTGCTGAGACACAACACTGCTGACTTTGCACTATTCCACACACCTTGCAACACTTTTATAAATGGAAACAAAATATTGAACAGGTCAGATTTTAGGCACCCATCTAAATCTTCCTTTCCTCAGAAGCCCGATTTGCATTCAGATCACACTCCAGAGGCTACTGACAGGAGGTGAGGAAGCAATGTGACGCCTGTTTTAACCCCATTTTTGCCATTGCTGGGCATTTTCAGTGCTTCCTAGTTTTCTTGAATGTGTAGCGTTTGGCTGCTCTGCTTTCTGCCAATTGCTACATGCCCGGTAAACACCCTTGTCTGCTGCTTGTTGCAGCTTATAGCGAAGCTCCACCCAAAAAGGGAAGCTCCGCTTATCTGCCTCCTCTCCCTCCCCCCTGCAACATTTGGCACCTTTTGGGGGGGGGGAGTGGGTACCTGGTTTGGACAGGTACCTGGTCCCACTTCCGGCTCAGTTCGCCACGGCACAGTGATCCAGGAGTTTGGCCTCTTCCTCCCTCCCCCCCCCCCCACACAACTCGTCAATTGAGAAAGCACAGTGCAATGTGCTGCGCAGTATAAAACCGCAAGGCTTCACTGCCGGCTTCCCTTAGCCAAGAGTGCGGCAGCAGCACCCGAGAACTGACTCAAGAATCGGCCCAGGTGAGGAAACGGCTCAACTGCGCATTTTTGCCATTCCCAAACTGCACACCTAAATTAAGTCTCAAAACTGCACTGTGTCTTTTAAAGTGGTTGTATACCCGCACAAAAATGTTATTTTGTTTTAGAAACCTCATGCACCGCATACTAGCTCATTATGAAATACTTACCTTAGAACGAGGTGTCGGCAGCTGATCCCAGTCATCGCTGACAGAGCATTTTCCCCTCGGCGTGTCCTCCAGGTTTATGGCTTCCTGCACTGTGAGTGGCCGGAGCCGCAATGTAGTCACTCCGCACATGTTGGACCTTCACAGCGCATGGGCCGCTGACTTCAGCAGCTGCATGCAAAGTGAATATCTCCTAAACCGTACAGGTTTAGGAGATATTCATTTTACCTACAGGTGGTACAACCACTTTAACTGGCTACTGTCTAAAATGGCCCTAGTATGTGTATGTATGAATGTGCATTAGGGACCTTAGATTGTAAGCTCTTTGAGGGCAGGGACTCATCTGAATGTACAATAAGCATGTAAAGTGTTGGGTAAATTATCAGCACTAAATAAATATCTGTAATAAATAAATCACATTAGGGCTATGTGCACATGTGTAAAGCCCCATACACACTATCAGTTTTTCCTTCAGATTTACCAAAATCATATAATATGAGGTCAAACCTTAGGAGTTTCAATGTGTATGCAATCAGGCAGGCCCTTGCACTACATGGTTTTGGTAAACCTGAAGGAAAAAAATCAGCAGAAAATCTGATAGTGTGTATGGGGCATTATAGTATGTTGCAACCAAAGCATGAACAAACCCTACATCCGGTCTAAATAAGGTAGAACAGCAACCAGATGAAACTACGGAAGCTGCTGGTTGGGGTTTTTAGGCTTGCTGCAAACTTCCCAGCTATACGGCAAGGCAGCACCTGCGGAGGGGAAAGTTTCCTGTTTTATGGCCCATGCACTCTGTCATATTTGTTTACCAAACACTTGTAAAAGGGGCACTCTTTAAAAAAAGATCTGCTCTCCCCAAGTGAGCGTTCGCCATCATTAACACGAAAACAAGAGGGAACACTCTCTGCTAATTTTACAAGCTCGTCACAGAGATCATAAACAAGGAAAGTCATAAAGGTTTGATTTTTACAAGAAATCATTAACAATCCCTCCCGTCTTTTATAAACTGACAGGTTTTCTACCCTTGAGGAATTTCCCGTTCACCCTTCTCGGTCAGCCTTGAAATTATCATTAGTGACAACAGCAAATTTAAATGGCTTGTAATACTTTCTACAGGTCCTCCTGTGTTTATTCTTAACATGCATGTAAATATTAAGCGCATTATCACTCGGTTACAAGCCTGTTTAATCCAATTTTTTTTTTTCTCGCAGTTGGTTAATGGTTTACACTTTATTAATGTGTCTGCTCTCCTGTAATGTGGTACTTAGCAATGTCCCGACTTGCTCAATTTACTTAATTCTTGCATTTCATCCGATACATTTAAGGTTAGGGACAATGCTACTTCCTAATATTTGTGAGTCTTGCTGTTGCATCCCAGTGGGAGAGGGATTAGGGAACTTTTATATCCACATTTGTGTATTGCTAACTGTTACAGAAATGCGGAACTAATTGGCTGCTTACTGTCTCATGCAGTGGGGATTACTTAATTATCCAATACACATTTTCTTAGCAGTACTTATCTCTCAAGGAAGGAACATGCTTTTTTTTTTACCTAACACAACAATCCCAGTTCCATTACAGCCGAGAGATAAAAAGAAGATGAAGACGGAGAATTCGAACAGCCCCGGCCTTAGGACACAATCTCAGCTGCCATGCTCTTTATCAGTACTTCTAATCTTCTTTGTTTTTTTTTTAGGGTATTAAGGTTTAAGGTGACATATATAAATAGGTTTGGACTCCCCATCAACAATTGATTTTTCAGATGGAGATCAATAGCCCAGCACTTCCAAGCAACTATGTAATCTGAGATATTTCACCCAAGATCCTGTTCTTTGGGTAAACACATCTTGAGCTGTTTCTCTGCTAGCTCCAGAAGTGTGAAATCCATCACAAACAAGCTTTATCTGATCTCAGCCCTATAATGGCACCTTCAATCTCTATACATTCCTTAACGCCTTTCTGGAGTAGCAAAAGTCGTATAATGCACAACTAATGTGGGGACAAAGGACCGATGACCAATGAGGTGTCATCTGCAATTAAGAAAACAGTGTGAGCCTTTTTCCCATTTCTTGATTTTTTATTATTATTATTAATATATAGGATTTCTATAGCACCTTAACGAGAGATGGTACAGTTACAATACAAGAGGGGATCAGAGGGACCTGTACGTTGGAGCTTACAATCTAAAAGATTTAGAAAAATACGTGTTTTAACAGATGTACTTCGGGCTCTTGCACATGGGTGTAGGTTGTATTTGCGATACATGGGAACCAATGCTGTGTAATTCTGCCCATAGACATACATTAAAGAATATACCAACTATTCTCAAACAGGGTTCCTCCAGCGTTGGCTAGGGGTTCCTTGACCTTTGGTCACCTGACTTTCCATCTGAAGGTGCCTGCATAGTTCCAGGCCCAACGCCACTTGGCAGAGCCAGCAGGATGACTGCAAAAGTGTAATTTTGGCCACACCAGGCCATAGATTATGCGATTTTCTTTCCTGCAAACGGGGGGTTGCAGGAAAGAAAATTTCTTGATTTCCTCATCAACACAATGTTCATGGGGGAATCCCTCCCACTGAGCTTTTGTTTTCTCTGGGTGGGAGGAGCCGTCCCTGGTGGGAGAACACAGTGATTACTGCTAGCGGCTATAGCCGTTGGAAATAATCGCATGCTTAAATTAGGACATGCTGGTTGTACCTAAGTCGATCAATGGACTGACTTGGGTACAATCACCCGAGATTCAATCCATCTATGGTCGACCAAACAGGCGCATTCTTCCCATTTACCACCACCACCAATGTAAGGGGCATAGCCTTTTCTCAAAGACCCCCATGAACTAATATTACCAGGGGTACCCTGAGATCTGAAAATATGTTCAGGGGTTCCCCTGGGGTACAAGGGTGAGAAATTCTTGAATACATTGCACACAGCTATAAATGCATAAATGCCAGTACCTGAATTTTGTTGTAGATAAAGGAAAGCAATGAATATATTTATTAATCCAGGTGTGGTACACAATAGTACAGGGCTTACGCGTTTCGGCTTGTAGACTTTGTCAGAATATATTCATTGCGGAAGATCAAGCTACCGGCTTTCCCATGTAAATGAATGTACCAGTGTTTACGTATGTATAGGGTATTCTGTAATATAGATCTATGGGCAGAATTACACAGCGGCTGTGGCTCCTAGGCACTACAAACACAGGCGTATTTTAATCTTTATGGCTATACGCCCTATACATGCCTGAGTGTAAGAGCGCTAAATAACACACATAGGATAGTGTTAGGATGCTCAATCGGTAACATACAACCGAATATCTGTTATTAAATAAAAAATTTAAAAAAACAGAGAGCAGCTATGAAGGAATTATGTTTGATCTCTGTGATGGAGGTCATGCACACTGGCAGAAAGAATAATCTATGCAGGAAGAATGCTGGCAGATGTTCACACAAATATCATATATAAAAACGCATGAGCTGGAATGAGTACAAGTGCTTGTGTTTACACACGTATAGATGCATAAATGCCCATATGCGTTTATATGCATAAAAAAATGTTTCTTTCTTCTAGCTTTTTTTTAAAGCCAAGATTTAAATGTGTGTTGTAATGCAATATTATGCAAACATGTTGCATAAAATCGCACAGCTCTGGAGTGCAGCGAAGCACAGCATTCTGATACGACCATGACACGCAAGGGGTTATTTACTAAAACTGGAGCGTGCAAAATCTGGTACAGCTCTGCATAGAAACCAATCAGCGTCCAGGTTTTTTTGTCAAAGTTAAATGGACAAGCTGAAAGTGGTTCTGAAGGCTGAAGGTTTTTTACCCTTCTGCATTCTATGCAAGAAGGTAAAAAAACCTCCTGTGTCCAGCGGCTCCCCCCAGCCCCCCCCCCCCCCCCAAACCTTACCTGAGCCTCCTCTGATCCAGCGATGTTCACGCTGTATGGGGACTCTCCCTCCTCATTGACTGAGACAGCAACAGGAGCCCATTGCCTCTCACTGCTGTCAATCACAGCCAGTGAGCCAATGAGGAGAGAGCAGGGGGGGGGCGAATTGTGGCTCTATGGGGGTTATTTACAAAAGGCAAATCCACTTTGCACTGAAAGTGCACTTGGAAATGCAGTCGGGGGTAGATCTGAAATGAGGGGAAGCTGTGGAAAGCTGTGGAAAAACGAGGTGGAAAAACTAGGTTAAACGCAACTGCATAAAAACGGCAAAAAACTAGACTGTGTACATGGACACATAGGATAATATTGAATGAGTTCAGAGGCAGTTGAAAAAAGTGTCCAACTGCCTCTGAACACACGTTTAACAGCGTCTCGTGTGCATGAGGCCTTACCTTCACTTCCTGTTCCTTAGCCAAAACAGGAAGTAAGATAAAATCTCTGCAACATAAGGAAATTCCCTGGGGACCCCGAGTTCACCTGAACTAGTGTCCCCATTGCAAGATTTCCCCTCTATTACTTTTCGGGGGACAACCCAAAATTTGTGATTTTCTTTTACTTTCACTCACGATGATAATGGTAAACAGGACAAATAGAAAGGATGAATGCCCCTAACTGAGGGGGGCAGAGGTAGTAATAAAAACCTAATGGTTGTTCTAATCCATTTCCACTCTATCCAAAACAAAAAAAACAAAAAAAAGTTGTGCCTTTAGTTATACTTTAATGTACCTGTGTGCATTAGGGACAAAGAAAACAACAAAAGTGCATTCAGGTCTTAAAGAAAAAAAAAAAAAGCTGTCAAAAAATAAAATGCAGTGTTTGTTTACATCCTATGTGTATAAGGCCCGAGGCCTCTTGCACACAGGACATTTTATTAACTCTACTAGATTCCTTCCCTCCAGGCAGCAGCATTTTGGAAGAAAAACACTTAACAGTTGTAGACACGCATACCTCCCAACTGTCCCTGATTTATAGGGACTGTTTCTCATTCGGAACAAAGTCCCTCTGTCCCCATTTCCTCCTCATTTGTCCCTCATTTTGGTCTGATCTGTATAGTTGTATATAAAATGCACTTTTTCATTTTTCAAAAAGTGTTTCCCAGCACTAAACCAATTTCTAAATTGCTGCATTTGTAAATTCCAAAACCCAATATAAAGGAATAGTAGTGGTAAAAAAAAAGCACTTTTGGGTTTGACTTTTTTTTTTTGTAGAATTCTCCTTTAAGGGGGAGTGGCCGGGGGTGTGTCCTATGCCTGCATACCTTTGCTAATAGGTGTCCCTCGTGCGCATCTCAAAAAGTTTGGAGGTATGAACATTTGTAACACATTAAGGCACATCAAGCACTTGGGCATTATTTCATTTAATTCACCAGAATAATCATTTATTCTGGCCACTGAAATGAATTAACGCTCAAGTGCTACACACACCTAGCGTTTACATGCGTTTAGGTGTGTCAACCATTTTTTCTGCCAAAAGCCGCTGCTCCTGGATGCACTGGCTGTGGGTTTTGTTTTTTCCTTTAAACTCCTCTAAACGTCGGTGTGTGCATGGACACACAGGGAGCGAGTTACTAAAACTGGAGCACTCGGAATCTGGTGCAGCTGTGCATGGTAGCCAATCAGCTCCTAACTTCAGCTTGTTCAATTAAAGTGTCTTTCTGTGCTGCTGTTCCCCCTCAGACCCCCTTTTTCTTATCCCGATCCGATAAAGAGATGTACACGAGCACAGCGGCTCCATTGGACAGATTGATAGCAGCAGGAGCCAATGACTCCTGCTGCTGTCAATCAAAAGCTGTGACACAGGAGCAGGGGCGGGCCGAGTCTCGCTATCTGTGTCAATGGACGCAGAAGCAGTACTCGGGAGTGAGCCCACATGAGGGCACCCAATGAAGAGAAGGGGCTGGAGCGCCATAGGAGGACCCCAGAAAAAGAGGATCGGGCTGTTCTGTGCAAAACCACTGCACAGAGCAGGTAAGTATGTTTATTATTAAAAAACAAAAGATCAAACATTTAGTATCACTTTAAAGGTCTAAAACCTTCTCTCATGCTGTAGCCCCCCAGAGCCCCTGTTTTACTTACCCAAACCCGGTCTTTTTCTCCCTGGGGGAGCGAGCTCACCAACTCTAGCTGGTGTCTCGTGTCCTGATTGGATAGATTGATAGAAGCTCAGCCATTGGCTCCTGCTTCTCCTTTCAACCCAATCAGGAAACGGGTCTCAACTGGACCCGGTTCTTGGCTGGCCAGGAGGAGAATCAGTGTGACAATTGTGAATATTCATTCGCAATTATCACACAACTGGGTGGGCTCGGGGTGCAGTGCCCACCTTTTTTGAAGCCTATTAGAGCCTCAAGCTCTAATCACGTACTTCAAAAAACAAAACAAAAAAGAAAACCCCAATAGGAATTCATGCGTCCGGCGCCCCACATGTAGATTAGGGGGCCAGACACATGGATAGTGGGGTGGGCATTACTGGCTTTGACAATAAAACCTGGAAGCTGGTTGATTTCTTTTCAGAGCTGCACCAGATTTTGCATGCTCCAATTTTAGTAAATGACCCCCAGGGGCTAACATGCAGGGGCGTTTAGAGGCAGGAAAAAAACGCCCCTAGGATCAGCAGAGAAAACATCCAGCATGCATGAAGCCTCAAAATGAGACATGAATATTAAAATATGAATACTAAGATATCGTGTTTCCCCAAAAATAAACCTGGGTCTTATATTAATTTTGGAAACAAAAAACACAGTAGGGCTTATTTTCTAGGTAGGTCTTACCATGTAATGTTCTGTATTCTTACCCCCCCCCCCCCTCTCTCTCCCTTAATGACTGGAATCCCCAGTATGAATGGAGTTAAAATGCTTGTAAAATCCTATAATCTAATTACAGTAGTATATAATGTATAACGCGTGTGCTTCTGTAATATAATTGTGCCAAATACCTTCGTTATAGCACAGCTCTGCGCTTCTGTGACCCACCGAAGCTCTCTTCCCCGCATTTATATTACAGAAACACACACATTGTACATTATGGGGGTTATTTACTAAAGGAAAATCCACTTTGCACTGAAAGTGCATCAAAAGTGCCCTTGGAAGTAAAGTCGCTGTAGATCCGAGGGGGACAGGCAAGGAAAAGAAAAAACAGTATTCTAGCTGGCACATGATTGGATGATGAAATCAGCAGAGCTTCCCATCATTTCAGATTTAGAGCAACTGCACTTCCAAGTGCTCTTTCAGTGCAAAGTGGATTTGCCTTTAGTAAATAACCCCCTATGTCTTACTGTAATAGAGGGGGTTATAGGATTTCGCAAGCATTTTAAACTAGGGCTTATTTTTGGGGTAGGGCTTATATCGCAGCCCTCCTGGAAAATTACACTAGGTCTTATTTTCGGGGAAACACGGTAGTAAACACACAATAATACGGGCACAGGGTAATCACCAATATATGACAACTAAAACGTTTAACAAACACATGCGTGGATGATCGAATCACATGACTTCTGTCTGCACTGATCTATAATAAAATCGGCATACGCACACCTGTAATATCTGGAGAACATCGCCATACCGAGTATGAATGCACTTCATTTCATCAAACTTTCTCCATCCATCTCATGCTACTTGCCTAATAAATAATGTAGACATGGCCCTGCTATAATAAAATGAATATTGACTGTCTTCTGCATTTACCACCTCGCTCATTATTCCTATTTTTGCCAGAGCGGGGATTACCAAAGGCAATCAAGCAAAACAAACTGTCACTAAAACACACATAAATCCATTTCAATGATGCAGAGAGGAAGGAGCTCCCTCTGTTTACCATCACGGTCATAATATTATCCACAACACAGCAAAACACGCGGCTACAACCCAAACCAACAAACATCATCATCTGTATACAGAACAAATACAGGAGATTTCCTAAACCTGGAGCACTCACATTCTGGTGCAGCCGTGCATGGCAGCCAATCAGCTTCTAACTAAGTTTGTTTAGTTAAGCTTGGACAATAAAACCTGGAAGCTGATTGGTTTCCATGCAGAGATGCACCAGATTTTGTACTCTCCAGTTTTAGTAAATCTCCCCCACAATCTCTTCTTGAAGTTCATGGAGGGACATAGGACATAATCTTATAGCGATGGCGGAGGTTATCCTGAAGGTGGCAGTATAACCCGTTGGTATTGGATCTACTGTCCCTGTGTATCTCAATGGACAAATGATGATTCGATTTCCAAGAAATAGGATTGGAAGATCAACAAGATTGTTTGATACACCATACACGTAACAATCATTTCAATCTATTTACTTTCATACTATTGGATTCTCTGTTCAGATTGATTAGAATAATTTTGCTGAAAATCAACGAAAGACCCAGTATGTGTCTTTTGGTAATTCACAGAATCGATCATACCGTTCTTTGAAAAATCGATCAGATTGTTACATATATGTCCACCATCAGATTAAATTTCTTGCAGTGGCCATACACACTTTAATTGTATTATCTGGTCAATGTGAGACTTCATTGAAACGATTGAACTGGCAAACAGTCAAACTTCCATTCCAAGCGATTTAGATCTGATTTGATCAAACTGAGTTGATTGGTTAGGGTGGAGAATTGTCGATCAGGCAGCACTGAGATGCTCTGTTCATCAATTTGATCATATTCTAATCAATCACTTTATGAGATTGCATGGTGAAAACTGAGATGTGATCGAATCTTCCAACTATTGATCGAGAATCCACTTCCATGAGTATGTGTCTTTCTAGCAATCAAGTGGGTTGCTGACTAGAGATCTATTATTACTATCGACCAGAAAATAAATCAGTCCTTTATGAAAGTGTTTATGGCCAGCAATAGTCAACAACCAAATCGATCGATAGGACAAACATGGGAAAGTGGATGCCTTTGGGGAGGTAGATTTTATCAATAATTGGATGATACAATCGTAAATTACAAATAGCATCTCTTTTTTTGCACCATCTCATAATCTGTTTGATCCTAATGTGATCAAATTTATTAACAAGGCATCTCCGTCCTGCCGATCGATAATATTCCATCCTGACCAACTGACTTGATTTGATCGAATCCAATCTAGATTGAGTCTAAATCAATCGAAAGTGAAGTTATAACAAATTCGATTGTTTGCCAATTCAATAACTTCGATCAAACTGCACACTGATCGGATAAAGAAAGCAAAGCGATCATGGTCACCATAACAGATCAATTGTTTCCTATCAGGAAGATCAATCAGTAAAAGAAATTGATAAGACGCACACAGGGAAGTCAGTTGTTATCCATAATCAGCAGGTATGTTCATAAATTACCAATCTCCTCTCATTTTCACCACGCAATCTCACAATCTGATCAATCAAAACATGATCGAATTCATGAACAAAGCATCTCACTGTTGCCGATCGATAATTCTCCACTCTGACTGATCAACTCGGTTTGATCAAATCTGATCTAAACTGATCGGAAATGAAATTATGCCGATTTGATTGCTTGCCAATTTAATCAGTTCGACCGAATTGCACATCGATCGGATAATAAAATCACAGCGAGCTTAGCCAACCTAATAGATCACTATATCCCTATCAGGAGAGATCAATCAGCAAAGAAATTGATAGGCTGCAAACAGGGAAGCCAATTTCCAGCAATAGTTGGCAGATATGATCGTAAGTTACCAATCGCATTTCTGTTTTCAACAGGGAAGTGGAAGATTTGGCAATAAATTATCGATCACATCTCAGTTTTCACCATGCAATCTCATAATCCGATCAACTGAAACATGATTAAATGCATGAATAAAATTGAAGCGTGCATAGCCCACTTATAGATCAATTTATTCCTATCAGGATTGATTGATCATTGATCGGAAAGTAAATTAATAGAACACACACAGGAAAGCCAATTTTCACCAATGGTTGGAAGATACGATCGTAAATTACTAATCTCATCTCTGTTTTTACCGTGCAATCTCATAACCTGATCAATCGATACATGAACCTGATCAATCAATACATGATCAAATTCACAAACAAAGCATCTCAGTGTTGCCAATCGATAATTCTCCACCCTGACTGATTGACTCAGTTTGACTGAATTTAATCTAGAGTCCAAATTGATCAGAAGTGAAGTTATGCCAATTCGATTGCTTGCGAATTCAATTATTTTGCATCAGTCAGATAATAAAATGAAATTGTATATGGTCACCGTAAAAGATCAAGTTATTCCCATCAGAGAGACCGACTGGAAAATAAATCAATCATTTCTAGAAGCATGTTTGGCCACCAACAGTCATCAATTCATTCAATCGATAGGTCACAGAAAAAGCCAATTTTGATTGATAGTTGGAAGATACGATCGCAAGTTATCAATCGCTTCTCTGTTTCCACCATGCAATCTCATAATCTGATCGCTAGTCTGATCGATCAAACTATAATCAAATTCACGACCAAAGCATCTCAGTGCTACAAATACTTTCCACTCCAGCTGATTCACTTCTGATCAGATCAGAACAGATGTAAAGTTATGCCTGTTCGATTGTTAGCCAATTCAATCATTTCAATCGATTTGCATATTGATTGGTTAAATACTGTTTGTATTTAACCAACCAATATGCAAATCTTTAGGGAATCAGATCTTATGGTGGCCATACATGTAACGATCTAAATGATTGAATGATTCTTCATAGAATAGGACAATATGATGAATTCCGTGGATTATCAAAAAGACACATAATGGGCGATCAATCGATAAAATCACACACTGATCGTATAAAACAAATGAAGCGTGTACGGTCAGTGAATGTGACCCCCACTTTCTTTTCATATCCTGTCTATATTGTCCCCAGTATATGTATGTATGTATGTCAGGTAGGGACCTTAGATTGTAAGCTCTTGAGGGCAGAGACTGATGTGAACGTACAATGTATATGTAAAGCGCTGCGCAAATTGACAGCATTATATAAATACCTGTAGTAAATAAACAAATAAATATAATATGGCCAATGTAAGAAATCTGATCTTAGGAGGGCCATACACGTAACAATCTGAATGTTTCTCCATAGAATAGATAAATTCTATGAATGATCAAAAAGACACATAATTGACCTTCAATCGATCAAATCAAACATAGATCAAAAATATACAACTCAGCTGTTATGGTCCTGTCAGTGAATGTGGCCCCTTCTACTAGAAGAAAGTAGATCTCATGACAGCCATACAGGTAACAATCTGATTGATCAATTGTTTCTCCATAGAATAGGTCAGTATTATCAATTCTATGAAGTATCGCAAAAAGATGACATATACTCTGTCATCAATCGATCAAAGTGTACATTGATTGGAGAATAAAATGGAAGTGTGCAGGACCAGCGTAATCGATCAGAAAAATAAACCAGCCAATAAAGAAGCTCTGTATGACCACCAATGGATCTATCAGATTTTCTGTCCAGAATGATCGGATTAATGATGATAAAGTGGGTAGGTGATCCTATGAGGAGTGATGACTGAAGTCAGTGAAGAGTTGGAATTTGCGCGGTGTCAGTGGGAAGTTGCAGGGATGATGGGATGGGTACGTCTATGGCTGGATGGGATAGTTGGTGAAGAGTCGGGATTTGTATGCTGTTGTTGGGAGGTTGCAAGGATGATGGGTCAGGAATATGGAAGGAAGGGATCAGGCAGGATATGCTCAGCATTGATTGATCAGGATATGCTCAGCATTGATTGATCAGGATATGCTCAGCATTGATTGATCAGGATATGCTCAGCATTGATTGATCAAGATATGCTCAGCATTGATTGAACAGGATATGCTCAGGATTTATTGATCAGGATATGCTCAACATTGATTGATCAGCATATATTCAGCATTGATTGATCAGGATATATTCAGCATTGATGATCAGGATATATTCAGCATTGATGATCAGGATATATTCAGCATTGATTGATCAGGATATGCTCAGCATTGATGATCAGGATATATTCAGCATTGATTGATCAGGATATATTCAGCATTGATGATCAGGATATATTCAGCATTGATTGATCAGGATATGCTCAGCATTGATGATCAGGATATATTCAGCATTGATTGATCAGGATATGCTCAGCATTGATGATCAGGTAATGATCAGCATTGATGATCAGGATATATTCAGCATTGATGATCAGGATATATTCAGCATTTATTGATCAGGATATGCTCAGCATTGATGATCAGGATATGCCCCACATTGATGATCAGGATATATTCAGCATTGATTGATCAGGCTATGCTCAGCATTGATGATCAGGATATGCTCAGCATTGGTGATCAGGATATGAGATAGGAAGTCATTCCTGGACAGCAGTGATGATGGGTAAGTTTATGCTCAGCAATGATGGGTCAGTTTATGCTCTGCAGTGATGGGTCAGTTTATGCTCAGCATTGCTGTATCATGCTATGAGATAGGAAGTCATTCCTAGACAGCAGTGTTGGGGTTCCCCTCCATCCAGCAGAACTTTTGCTCCCCTCCCCCTCCAGCACTCACCTGGCATGTAGACCAGGACAGCCCAGCCCAGCAGTAGTCCCCGCACCATCCTTCTCCCCGTACACGGCTCCATTCACCGGCGCTGTGCGGACATACTCCGCTCTCTCACTCTCTCTATGGCTCCGAACCCTCCGGGACTTTCTTCTTCTTTTTTTTTTCCTCGAGCTCCTGCGCAGGCACAGGAGGCGGGGGGAGGGCGGGAGCGCGCACAGAGGTGGTGGGGGGGTTGCTGGACACAGCAGGGACAGGGGAGGAGGAGGAGGGGGGAGGGGAGGCAGCTGAAGGCATGTGCTGTGTGTTGTCACACTGTGTGCTGTGCAGGGCAAGGGGTCACCGGTCTGGGGTAGCACTGAGTGCCTACAGCTCTCCCTTCCTGTGGGGGGAGGGGGGATGCCCTCAAATGCCCCCATTGTGTGTCCCTGACTGCACCCACCAAGGGTTAAACTGGGAAGATGAATGGAGAGTGCTGGACTTAGGGGCTCATTCACATTCCGGGGGTCCTGAATACAAGCAGAAAAAAAAATGCTGCTGCCGGGGACGCCTGGCCGTCAACACATTTTTCATAAGCTCAAAAAAAGCTCAAAAAAAAAAAATGCTGATAATAAAATTTTTGTAGCAGTTTCTAGTAGCATTTTATTTCCATTTTTGCAGCACAAAAAAAAAAAAAAAAAAGCTGTTTTTAGAATTTTAGTAGCAGTTAGGAGCATTCAGCGTTCAAAAAACGCTGCAAAAAAACAAGAAGCTGAGGCTCCATGCACACTAGCATCTTTATAAGCTAAAAAACAACGCTGGAAAAAATGCTGGATAAAAAAAATGTTGGTAATAGCTTTTTGTAGTCGCTCTTTAGTAGCGTTTAGGAAAGTTTCTGCTGGAAAAATTCTCCCAAAAACTTTTTTAGGAGTGTTAGCATTTTATTAGTGTTTTTGCAGTTCATTTAAAAAACAAAAAGCTAAAAAAAAAACACTATTATAGCAGCATTTATGAGCATTTCTGCTGGGGAAACGCTCCAAAAAACTGTGCATGGACACAAAATGTCGGTAATAGCTTTTTCTAGTATCGCTTTAGCAGCAATTAGGAGCGTTTCTGATGGAGCGTTTAATTAGCGTTTTTGCAGTTCATTTATAAAAAAGCTAAAAAAAAACACTATTAGCAGCGTTTAGCTTCTAGGAGCAGAAAAAAAAAATCTAATAGCAGCTTCTAACTCAAAAAAAGCTAGAAATAAATGCTGGATGAAAAAAAAAATGATAATAGCATTTTTGTGCCAGCTTTTAGTAGCATTTTAGTAGCTTTATTCAGAAGCATTAGCATTTTATTAGCGTTTTTGCAACACATGAAGAAAAAAAAAATAGAAAGCTGTTAGGAGCATTTTAGTAGCATTTAGACGCAGTTAGGAGCGTTTTAGTAGCATTTAGAAGCAGTTTAGGGCGTTTAGGAACATTCAGCAATTTTTTCTGCTGGAAAAACGCTCCCAAAACCTTTTTATTTTCTGCTCCTAGAAGCTGAGGCTCCATGCACACTAGCATTTTTATAAGCTAAAAAACAACGCTGGATAAAAAAAGTGTTGGTAATAGCTTTTTGTAGTAGCGCTTTAGCAGCGTTTAGGAGCGTTCTTGATGGAAAAATGCTCCAAAAACTTTTTTAGCAGTGTTAAATTTTATTAGCGTTTTTTGCAGTTCATATAAAAAAAGTAAAAAAAAAACACTATTAGCAGCGTTTAGGAATGTTTTTGCTGGAGAAAGGACAAAAAAAACTTTACTAATCTTTACTGAAGCTCAAAAAACGCTAATCGCCTAAAGTTAGTTTGTATGGACAGAGGCCAACACCATTTCGTTTCTAGGAGCAGAAAAAACTGCTAATAGCAGCTTCTAGGAGCTTAAAAAAATGCTAGTGTGCATTGAGCCTTATGGCCCGTACACACGATCTGAAAATCGAACGAAAAATACCGCTTTCGGCGCAAATTGTACGATAATCGGATCGTTAGTACACAGCTTTCGAGTGCCGATCACGACAGTTCATCCGATATTATTCGATCAGGACAATCATGAAAATGTTCCTCCTATGATACCACATCGTACGATTTTTGTTTAAACAGTACAGTTGTTGTCCGAAAATACAGTACAAATATACTGCAACACATGACATCAATTCTGATTTATTTTTCTTTACGAGAATTCTCGTACGAGAATTTTCGTGACTTTAGTAACCTATTCAATTTCTATTTGCAACCAGTAAGCGAAAAAAGTCGGACGATCTGACGTCCGATTTTTGGATCGTGTGTACGGGCCATAAGGGCCAGTTCACACTGCTGCAATGTGAATTTTGCACGAATTTGATCCCTTTGCGTTGTGAATTTTTGTTGCAAATTCTTTATGTGTTCTGGGGAATCTACTGCGATTCCACGTAAATATCGCCTTGAATTCGCACCGCACGTGGATCAAACTCGCACGTGACCCTTTTTGTATGCAGCTTAGATTCACAACGTATTGATGTGAACAGCACTAATGGAAAACAATGTTATTTAAATGGCTTGCGAATTTGAGCGATTGCAAAGGCTGAAATTCGCAATAGAATTTGCAGCAGTGTGAACCGGTCCTAAAGCTCAATGCACACTAGCGTTTTTCATAAGCTAAAAAAAAGCTAAAAAAAAAACGCTGGATGAAAAATTCTGATAATAGCATTTTTGTGTAGTAGCATTTTAGTATTTTATTTTAGTATTTTATTATATTTAGTATTTTATTTTAGTATTTTATTATATTTAGTATTTTATTTTAGTATTTTAGTAATGCTTCTAGTAGCATTTTAGTATTTTATATTAGTATTTTATTTTATTTAGCATTTTATTTTAGTATTTTAATATATTTAGTATTTTATTTTAGTATTTTAGTAATGCTTCTAGTAGCATTTTAGTATTTTATATTAGTATTTTATTTTATTTAGTATTTTATTTTAGTATTTTATTATATTTAGTATTTTATTTTAGTATTTTAGTAATGCTTCTAGTAGCATTTTAGTATTTTATATTAGTATTTTATTTTATTTAGTATTTTATTTTAGTATTTTATTATATTTAGTATTTTATTTTAGTAATGCTTCTAGTAGCATTTTAGTATTTTATATTAGTATTTTATTTTATTTAGTATTTTATTTTAGTATTTTATTATATTTAGTATTTTATTTTAGTATTTTAGTAATGCTTCTAGTAGCATTTTAGTATTTTATATTAGTATTTTATTTTATTTAGTATTTTATTTTAGTATTTTATTATATTTAGTATTTTATTTTAGTATTTTAGTAATGCTTCTAGTAGCATTTTAGTATTTTATATTAGTATTTTATTTTATTTAGTATTTTATTTTAGTATTTTATTATATTTAGTATTTTATTTTAGTATTTTAGTAATGCTTCTAGTAGCATTTTAGGAGCTTCTTTTCAAAGCATTAGCATTTTATTAGCATTTATGCAGCACATGAAGAAAAAGAAAAAAAACCTGTTAGGAACATTTTAGTAGCATTTAGAAGCAGTTAGGAGCGTTTAGGTGGAATCCGGAATTTTTTCTGCTCCCAAATGCCCCATACACATGATCGGAAATTCCACCATCAAAAGTCTGATGAGAGCTTTTGGTCGGAGAAAATGCGATTGTGTGTATGCTCCATTGGACTTTTGCTGGCGGAATTTCGGCCAGCAAAAGATTGAGAGCATGTTCTCAATTTTTCGGTCAGAAAAAGTTCTGATCAGAAATTCCGATCGTCTGTACAAATCCCAACGCGCAAAATTCCTACGCATGCTCAGAAACAATTCGATGCATGCTCGGAAGCATTGAACTTAATTTTCTCAGCTCGTCGTAGTGTTGTACGTCACCGCGTTCTTGACAGTCGAAAGGTCAGAGAACTTTTGTGTGACTGTGTGTGTATGCAAGACAGCTTGAGTGGAATCCTGTCGGAATTCCGTTGGAATCAGAGCTTTTTCCGACCAAAACTCCAATCGCGTACTTTTTTTTTCTGCTCCTAGACGCTGAAGCTCAAAAAATGCTAATAGACTAAAGTAGTGTGCATGGACACATAGGAAAAGACTATTTATCTTCTAGAAGCAGAAACAAATGCTAATAACAGCTCTTAGGAGCTTAAAAAAATGCTAATGTGCATGGAGTCCCAGTGTGGCCGTGCACATGCTTGTGTTTGGTGCACGCAATGTTCAGGGGCATAAAAAAATGCCCCAAAGCTACCTTTGGAGAACATAATTTACTTATGTAAACATGACTAAATTTATGCTAGAATAAAAGAATATATTATAGACTATCGAATAGAATAGAATATACATAGAATACGTTAAGGCGCATAAACGCCATATGTCATTTCACATAAATACAGGCAAGATTAGAGGCATTTTTATACCTTCTTCTGGCAGCATATTTGGAGCATTCAGAGTTTTTAGACTGTTTCAATATTAGCTTACATTAATATTTAGAGGATCATTATCAGTTAATGAAAGAAAATGAGGTCTATTTGTGTCTGAGTTCTTATGTGTGTTAAACATTTGAATAAAGTATATATATTACACTACTGTGTGCCCACTTTTTTAAGTGCCCACTTGCTTACTGGGCATTTAAACCCCCCTCCTGTCCAGACCAATTTTCAGCTTTCAGCGCTGTTGCACTTTGAATGATAATTGCGCGGTCATGCTGCCGTTTACCCAAATGAAAATTTTATAATTTTTTGCCCACAAATAAAGCTTTCTTTTGGCGGTATTTGATCACCTCTGCGGTTTTTATTTATTTTTTAAATTTAAAAACCAAATTTATTTATATATTTTTTTATTTTGTTATAAAATTTTGCAAACAGGTAATTTTTCTCCTTCATTGATGCATGCTGATGAGGCTACACTGATGGGTACCAATAGGCTGCACTGATGGGCACTGATGGGCTGCACTGATAGGCACCAATGGGCATCAATGGGCTGCACTGATGGGCACCGATAAGATGACACTGGTGTGCCCTGAGAGGTGACATTGATGTGTGGCACTGAAGGGCATTGATAGGTGGCACTGGTGAGCACTGAGAAGTGGCACTGATAGCTGGCTGTGATGAGCACTGATAGGTGGCAGTGATGGGCACTGATGGGTGGCAAAAATGGGCACTGATCGGCGCTGATAAGTTACACTGATAGGCAGCACTTCTAGGTGACACTGATGAGGCACTAATTGGCACCACTGGTGGGCATTGATAGGTGAAACTCATAGGCATTGATAGGTGGCACTGGTGGGCACTGTGGTCAATGGCATGTAGCACTGTCAGGGGGTACTGATTGGCACAGATGAGGCAGATGTGCCTCCTTCCTCTTTGGGACCGATGTCCCTTGTACATAAGCCGGTCATCAGCTGTCAGCATGAGGAGAGAAAAAAACTATTAGCAAGCTTTTGTTTACACACGTGATCAGCTGTCATTGGCTGACAGCTGATCATGTGGTAAGGGGCCAGGACCGGCCCCTTACTCGGATCTGTGATCACCCGAGTCTCAGTAACTCGGTGATCACAGAGTGCTCCGCACATGCCCTGCAGGGGGCGCGCGCGGCCTACCGGAAAATTCAGGTCGGCGCTGTAGCCGTCATATGGCTATATCGCGGATGCCAAGTGGTTAAATATATTTCATATCACCCGTTGCTGGTAGGTAACTTATGAAATCATAATAAGTGAGAAATAAGGAAGAGAAGAAAAAAGAAAGAAAGAAAATAAGGGTAAGGAAAGGTGGGGGCGGGGGGGCAGAGGGCATGGGGTGTTGTGGAGGCATAATCTATTCTTATAGTTTTATCATTGCTGCATATAAAAATGTTAGTTACCATGACTGGAGTACCTGGTGGTCAAAGTTTATAGGTAAAAAATGTGTGGTCCATGTTTTCCATAGACCTTCATATCCTTTCAGATTTTCTTTATCTAGGGCTTCCATTTTTGCAGGCAACAATGACTGATTCATTCTGTGCTTGGTTTCTGCTATGTTTAGTAAGGAAGTTTTCCATGCCTTAGTTATTGTCTGTTTCACAGCCGTCATAAGTTTTATGAATAGCTTGAATTGTTTACGAGTCATGTAATCAGGTTTTATATTTAACCACTTGCATACTGGGCACCTAAACCCCCCCTCCTGCCCAGACCAATTTTCACTCTTTGAATGACAATTGTGCGTTCATACTACAGTTTACCCAAATGACATTTTATCATTTTTTTCACACAGATAGAGCTCTCTTTTGGTGGTATTTAATTGCTGCTGGGTTTTAAATTTTTTGCTAAATAAAACAAAAAGTGACCAAAATGTTGAAAAAACAAAACAAAAAATAAACTGTTTCATAGTTTGTTATCAATTTTTGAAAACAGGTAATTTTTCTCCTTCACTGATGTGTGCTGATGAGGCTGCACTGATGGGCACTGATAGGCGCTGATAAGGTGGCACTAATGGGCACTGATAGGTGGCACTGAGAGGTGGCACTGATGGATGGCACTGATGGGCACTGATAGGTGGTACTGAAGGGCACTGATAGGTGGCACTGATGGGCACTGGTAGGTGACACTGATAGGCAGCACTGATCTGTGGCACTGATTATTATACAATGATGGGTGGTACTGTGAGCACTGGTAGGTGACACTGTGGACACTGGCAGGTGGCACTGGTGGGTACTGGTAGGTGGCACCGTGGGCACTGGCAGGTGACATTGGTGGGCACATCCACGGCTTTCTGAGTGAGGGACTGATGTCTCTCTGTCAGAAGCCAGTGATTGTTTTTTTTTCCAGCTTGAGGGAAAAAAAATACAAATTACGGAGCTTCTGTTTACATCACGCGATCAGCTGTCATTGGCTCACAGTTGATCACATGGTAAGGGGCCGAGATCGATCCCTTACTCAGATCTGTGATCAGCCGGGTCTCATAGACTGTTTGTGGCCAGTGTTTTGATATCACCAGACACCTCTTCAACCGATACAGATTTCTCTAGTAGCGTGTTGTGGATAATGGGGGGAGGGAAATGTGGGAAAAGAACTCATCTGCTTTGGATGTATCCAGCTCAGTGCCAGAAGAATATAAAGTGTTTTAAATTGTCGGAATGTGTCCGATAGGACTGATCTGTCGGATATTTCGACTGTGTGTGGTCTGCATCGGACTGTTTGAAAATTTTACCAACGAGTTCGGACATACTCCGATCATGTGTAGAGAATTTTGATCGGACAAAGTGCCACGCATGCTCAGATCAAATTCCTACACCAAAGCTATTGGCTACTATCGTGAACGTAGTCCTGTCGTAACGAAATAACGTCATCACGTCGGATTTTCCGACAAAACTTTGTCCGACCGTGTGTATGCAACAGTTTCGGACAAAATCCGACGGACAAAATCCGACGGATTTGGTTGTCGGAATCTCCGACTGTGTGTACAAGGGCTAATAGGGACATTTGATTGAGATATAGGTGATTTGTCTAGAAAGGCAAAGAGAGTTAGATTGGAATCTCCACATAAAAGTAACATTCCTATTTTATGTGATTTGATTACCTGTATAAGGTGCCAGAGGAAAAAAGTTGAACTTTTGTTGGGGGCATAATATGAAATTACTGTTATGGTAGTATCATGCAAATGTCCTGTTAGAATCAGATATCGCCCTTCCAGGTCTTTAATCTCCTTTAACCGCTTCCCGACTGCCTCCTGCTGTTATACATTGGCAGAAGGGCACGTACAGGCAGAATCACGTACCTGTACGTTGCTCTTTAAGAGGCGGCGGGGGCGTGTGCGCATGTGCGCCCTTGGGAAGCTCTGTGAGTCGGGTTGCGGGTCCCACGGACTCAATCATTGTGGGGATCCCGCGATCGCCTTACGGAGAGGAAGAACGGGGAGATGCTAAAGTAAACAAGCATCTCCCCGTTCTGCCTAGCAAGTGTCACTGATCTCTACTCCCTGTGATTGGAGCAGAGATCAGTGATGTGTAAAACACAGCCACACCCCCCACAGTTAACAACACGCCCCTAGGACACACTTAACCCCTACACTGCTCCCTAGTGGTTAACCCCTTCACTGTCGGTGTCATTTACACAGGAATCAGTGCATTTGTATAGCACCGATTGCTGTACAATGGTCCCAAAAAATGTGTAAAAAATGTCTGATATGTCCACCATAATGTCGCATGATAAAAATTGCTGATCGCCGCCATTTAAAAAAAAAATATATATATTAATAAAAATGCCATAAAGCTAACCCTTATTTTGTAAACATTATAACTTTTGCGCAAACCAATCAATAATGGCTTATTGCCATTTTTTACCAAAAATATGTAAAAGAATACGTATCGGCTTAAACTGAGGAAAAAAATAGTTTTTCTATATATTTTCGGGGGATATTTATTATAGCAAAAAATAAATAATGTGTTTTTTTTCAAAATTGACGCTCTTTTTTTGCTTATAGCGCAAAAAAATTAAAATCCGCAGGGTTGATCAAATACCACCAAAAGAAAGCTCTAGTTGTGGGAAAAAAAGGACATGAATTTTGTTTCGGTGCAACGACGCACGACCGCTCAATTGTCAGTTAAAGCGACGCAGCGTCGAATCACAAAAAGTGCTCTGGTCAGGAAGGGGGTAAATTCTTCCAGGGCTGAAGTGGTTAATAATGTAAATGGGTTATTGCGATGTGCAGACCTGTGAGTACATTTTGCTGAAACATTTAGGAGTGGATTGTGCTGTGAAGTGGGTTTCTTTAAGGCACAAGATATGTGCTTTTCTAGTAGCAAAGGAGCGAAAGGCTTTGACGCATTTTTGTGGGATGTTCAGGCCCTGAACATTCAGGGATAGTATATTTATCTGAGCCATAGGGTTATGAAAGCATGAGGTAAGATATCATGTTTTCCAAAACATTGAGGGGAAAGGCAAATCCACTTTGCACTACAAGTGCACTTGGAAGTGAAGTTGCTGTAGATCTGAGGGGGACATGCAAGGAAAATAAAAAACAGCATTTTAGCTTGCACATGATTGGATGATAAAATCAGCAGAGCTTCCCCTCATTTCAGATCTTCCCCTCAGATCTACAGTGATTGCACTTCCAAATGCACTTGTAGTGCAAAGTGGATTTGCCTTTAGTAAATAACCCCCATTGTGTAGATAGACCTGCCTACGGAAGGGGGGGGGGGGGGGGGGGATAGGGAAGGATCGAAAAGGAAAGGGTAGAAGATTTAATAATAAAACATAAATATTCTTCATTTTGAATAGTAAATAAAACATATATAGTCTCGTAACACTTCTGTTGGGGGGGGGGGTAAAAAACTCCCCCCAAGGGTACATTGGATACTGTTGATTGTCCACTATATCAATGAACTAACCGAGTATGCAAAAAGGGAGCGAAAGAAACATTCCTGAGAGAACAACAAAGCCTACTAGTAGAAAGTTTTCATAAGTATATAAGTAACGAGAATATTTTAGCACTAGCAGGAACTGGGGGACAAATAATGGAAAAGAAACATGGACATTGAAAATTGATCCATTTTGACCATTAAGCCATTTATCTTGGCTCTGGAGTAAAGCAGTTGTTGCAATATGTTATATTAAGAACTTGTTTAGGCAGTTAAAGTATCTCCTTAAAGCGATAAATGTTTGGCTGTTTTATTAATCAAGAGATAGATGAAGAATGGATCCTAGAAGTATGAAGTTCTGAAAATAGAAAAGATAGCTAATTTTCACATTATCATAACTGAGTGTGTCTAAATGTAATAAGAATTAATTAGATGCAAAGTGTGAAATAGACAGTAATGGTCCTTTCACACGGGGCGGATCAGTTCTGATCCGCCCCGTGGATGTCCGTTTGCTCAGCGGGGATCACTCCGCCGATCCCCGCTGAGCAGGAAGATGACAGCTCCGTCTCTGCACACTGCGCAGGGACGGACCTGTCACAGCGCCGCTCTCCCCTATGGGAGATCGGATGACGACGGACCGCAGTGCCCGTCGTCACCCGATCTGATCCGCAGACGGATGGAAAAATAGCTTTTTCCTCCGTCACACTTTTTCGGATCGGAGCGGGTCGGATGTCAGCGGACATGTCACCGCTGACATCCGACGCTCCATAGAGCTCTATGGAGCACCCGTTCAGGTCCGCCTGAAAAACTGACAGGCGGGCCTGAACGGCACGTCAGTGTGAAAGAGGCCTAAGGATTGGTGAACTTATCCATCAAGTAGGGAGAGAAATATGATTATATAGTAATCCTCAGTCCATAGAGACATCAGGGACTGGATCAGGCGATCGATATCGGCCCCTTTTATGTGAGCTCTGGTGTTCATTTCTCCTTGGCAACACAGAAGATTTATTTGGAGAAAATAAAGTTGGTCTTCGTCGAGTGGTTTCTTGATTCTGTGTGAAGTTCAGCAGATGTATGTCTTGAAGGGTAGTTTGGAGTTTGTTAGCAGAACGACATGTACATTTAGAGCCTTGAAATGCAAAACGCACTGAAAAGGGGAATCCCCATTGATATGTAATTTGATTGCGTTGTAATACTTGTAGTAAGGGTTTTAAGGCCCTACTTTTATTTATTGTAAGTTGGGACAAGTCTACAAAAAGCTGATAATTATGGAAGTGGAAGTTGGAAGACCATCAGATTTTTTAGGTGTTAGGGCTCTATGAACCCTGTCCATTTCCAGACGGTCTATCAGGACGGCTGGTTGTAGTTCCTGAAAAAGTGCTGTCATTGTAGCTTGTAAGTCTATTACAGTTTCAGGAATACCTCTAATACACAAATTAGAGAGTCTAGCACGATTTTCGTAGCCTTCCAATCTTGTCTGTAATGTTGCATTTTCCTCTTTAACTGCTTGCCGCCTGCCCACCGGCATCCAAGTTGGAAGGGCAAAGTCGCAGGGCAAAGTCATATGATTTTGCTGTTGCAGCAGCGTGAACTGAGCCTTATGGCGCATACACATAACCAGACTTTCCAGCACAATGGGTCCGACGGTCTTCCCAACGGAATTTCGGCGGAGTTCAGATGGACTTTCCGAACGAACGGACTTGGCCACACACGAACGGACTAAGTCCATTAGTTTTGAACGTGATGACTAAACGGGACTAAAAAAGGAAGTTCAATAGCCAGTAGCCAATAGATTCCCTTGCCTCGTATTTGGTCCGTCAGACCAAATACAGACGAACGATTTTCCCGATAAGAATTGAGTAAGTCGGACAGATTTGAAACATATTCTATTTCTAGGTCCGTCTGATTTTTTATGAAAAACTAACAGATTAGCCCACACACGATCGGGTTGTCCAACGGACTGATTCCGTCAGACCTAGTCTGCCGGAAAGTCCGGTTGCGTGCACGCGGCATTAGGCTCCATGCACACGCTAGCCTTTTATTTTAAGCTAAAAAAAATCTGGATAAAAAATGCTGATAATAGCTTTTTGTGGTAGCATTTTAGTAGCATTTTAGTAGCATTTAGGCGCGTAAGTGTTTTATTAGCGTTCTTGCAGTTCCCTTAAAAAAACTCACAAAATGCTATAGGAGCATTTAGGAGCGTTTCTGCTGGAGAAATGCTCCAAGAAACTCTACAAAAACAATTTATTTTCGGCTTCATGACGCTGAAGCTCAAAAAATGCTAATAGCCTAATGTAGTGTGCATGGACACATATGATAACACTATTTAGCTTCTAGCAGCGTAAAAAAACGATAATGTGCATGGAGCCATAACCACTTGACCTCCGGAAGATTTTTTCCCCTTTATGACCAGGACATTTTTTCCGATACTTTAACCACTTGCTTACTGGGCACTTAAACCCCCCTCAGTCCCAGACCAATTTTCAGCTTTCAGCGCTGATGCACTTTGAATGACAATTGCGCGGTCATACAACACTGTACCCAAATGAAATTTTTATCATTTTTTTCCCACAAATAGAGCTTTCTTTTGGTGGTATTTAGTTACAGCTCGGAGTTTTATTTTTTGCTAAACAAACAAAAAAAGATGCAAAAAAAAAAAAAAAAAAAATCATGTTTTAATAGTTTGTTATAAAATTTTGCAAACGGGTCATTTTTCTCCTTCATTGAAGTGCGCTGATTAGGCGGCACTGATAGGCTGCATTCGTGGGCACTGATGGGCTGCATTGGTGGGCACTGATGGGCTGCATTGGTGGGCACTGATAGGCTGCACTGGTGGGCACTGATAGGCATAGTTAAGGCGGCACTAATAGGCACAGATAAGGCGGCACCGATGGGCACAGATAAGGCGGCACTGATGGGCAAAGATGGGCACAGATAAGATGGCACGGATGGGTGGCACGGATAAGTGGCAGGGATGGGTGGCACGGATGGGCACTGATAGGTACCACAGATAGATGGGACTGATGGGCACTGATAGGTGGCACTGATAGGTGGCTCTGATAGGTGGCACTGCTGGGCACTGATGGGCGGCACTGCTGGGCACTGATGGGCGGCACTGCTGGGCACTGATGGGCGGCACTGGGGTGCAGCACCTTTGAGGCAGATTTTGGGTGGCACTGTGGGTGGCACTGCTGGGTGGCACTGTGGGTGGCACTGTGGGCACTGCTGGGTGGCACTGTGGGCACTGCTGGGTGGCACTGTGGGCACTATGGGCACTGCTGGGTGGCACTGACAGGGGGGCACTTACTTTATTTCAGGATGGCACTGCGGGTGGCAGGTGGGCACTGGCAGGGGGCAGGTGTCCTCTTAAATTGCTGGCCGTGATCGGGACTGATGTCCCGAACACGGCCGCCGGCGATCGGCTTTTTTTTTTTCTCCTCGCGCTGTCAGCGCGAGGAGGAATACTAGCCGATTACCGGCTCCGTTTTATCACATGATCAGCTGTCATTGGCTGACAGCTGATCACGTGATAAGGGGTCGGGATCGACCCCTTACACGGATCGGTGATCAGGCGAGTCTCACGGACTCGCCGATCACAGAGCGCGCCGCGCGCGCCCCTCAGGGGGCGCACAGGCCGCTCGTATCCGGGACGACGTCAATAGACGTAGTCCCGGAAATGTGGGTCCGCGCTGTTGCCGTCATTTTGCAATAGCGCGGTACCCAAGTGGTTAACTGATAATTGCACGGCCATACAACACTGTACCAAAATTTATTTTATGTTATTTTTTTCCCCCACAATTAGAGCTTTCTTTTGGTGATATTGGATCACCACTGTGTTTTTGAGCTATAAACAAAAGAAGACAGACAGTTTGAAAAAAAAAAAAAAATTCCCCATAAACATAAAAAAAAAAAAAATCAAATTTCTTGAAAAATTTAGGCCAATATGTATTCTGCTACAAAAAAAATCCTAATAAGTGTATATCGATTGGTTTGTGCAAAAGTTATAGTGTCTACAAACAGCTGCATATTTGGTGCCCTGCAGGGGTTAAGTCCTGGGAAAAAAGTACGGGAGCTCACCCAAGATCCCCCCCACCTCAAAAATACATTTTGTTGTGTATATCGCCTGTAACATCAGAGCCCGCAGAGTTCCCCCTGTAAGACTCTGATGTAAAGGGGAATGCTGGAACTCTGTCACCTTCACCCCCCCAGTAATGTCCTCTGCCCCCTCCCAGTAATGTCCTCTGCCCCCTTAACTCCCCCCAGTAATGTCCTCTGTCCCCTTCACTCCCCCCAGTAATGTCCTCTGCCCCCTTCACCTCCCCCCAGTAATGTCCTCTCCCCCCTCCACCTCCCCCCAATAATGTCCTCTGCCCCTTTCACACCCCCCCCCCCCCCCCAGTAATGTCCTCCCCCTTCACTCCCCCTCCCAGTAATGTCCTCTGCCCACTTCACCCTCCCCCCACCCCCCAGTAGAAGTGTGGTGGCTGGTGAGATCACAACTGACCTGTCAGCAAGGTTGTGAGCTGTCAGCGGTGTGGTGCCGTTCCTTCGCTGACCATGAGGTGGCAACGGTGACCCCGTAGAGCAGAGGCTAGGTGGTATCAGGTATCGGTAGTAGTGGAGACGTGTGCGGCAGCAGAGTGAAGGAGGAGGAATTGAGAAGAGAGAGTGGAATGGGGCACTCCTGTGACATCAAACACCAGGCATGCCGATTCTCTGAGGTTTGCCATTACACTGGGACACTCACACCTGGTGTTTGGGACTCGGGAGTTGTAGTTTCCTCCTGTGCCGCTCAGTTCTCTCCAGTCTCCACCCACCACCACCAGGAACTTTCCAGACTACAACTCCCGTAATGCAGCGCAGCAGACTGCCATCCCAGCTCAGCGCATCCCTGTTCAAGGGCCAGTTCTGCTAAAGGGAGCTGTGTTCCTGCTATGGAAAAAGTACAGGAACGCCGTTCCCATGCGTTCCCGCAGGACTCAAGCTCTGGTGCCCTGTTTTAAAAACACACCTTCTATTACAGTCAATGGAAATGCGTGTGTATACCGTTCCTTCACCACTCCTGCCCATTGAATTGAATGAGGCTATACCGTCGGCAAAAAGCGCAGCTGCAGCAGCGCTTTGCGGTGGTTTTAACCCTTTCTCGGCCGCTAGCAGGGGGGTAAAACCACCCCACTAGTGGCCGAATACTGCCGCTAAAACGACAGTAAATCGGTGCTAAAAATAGCGCAGTTTTATCATCGGCGCCCGCACTGCCCCAGTGTGAAAGGGGCCTTAGTGACGTGACAATTTTTTTCCAGGTGACCAGGAATGAAAAAGCACACAAAATGCATCTAAAACAAAAATGCGTGGTGTTAAACATTAATGCAACACATTAAACGTGTTCAAAACGCAATATTCATTTTTAAAAAGTGCCAGTAAGCACCTGGGTCCGAGAAGAGCGGTTGCTGGTTTGTCAAAATAGAAGCAAAGGAAACAGAGAATGATGTTCCAGTTGTAGGTGGAGGTATACACCCAGGTGTGCCAGGGGGGAAAAGAAGTGTGCAATGAGGAGAATGTAATGGGCACTTCATAGGATTGTCACTGCAGTGGATGAAGCTTGATACTGTTACAATCCCGTGTTGGGAATTTTTAGATTTTGTTACACTGTATTTATTTGCACAGATGTTGCTTTTGGGGAGTTTTGTAACATTGTATTGATATTATTGTACAAATATTGTTGTTTTGGTTCAAGCACAGCATCATGGTGATATATTAGTTTCAATCCCTGGCTATCACGAATGACTGCAGCCACCATCAGTCTATCATTGCATATAAGGCTTCATGCACACTGAAGCTCAAAAAAGCTTTTTCTGGACGCCAGATTGCTGGCAGAAAACGCTGGTTGAAAAACATTGCTTTCTAACAGCGTTTTGTACTAGCGTTTATGGGCGTTTTCAATAAAAATACAAAGAGGACACTCCAAAAATCCCACAGTGCATTCCAAACTCCCACAATGCATTGAAAAAATAGAATGCCAAACACTAATTAACGCATGTTTATGAGCGTTTATCGGCATTTGTCATTTTTTGGCCGTGAAAAACAGCAATTTGAACGCAAATTTCTGGCGTTCAGAAAAAAGCCCATAAACTCCACTGCTCATTAAAGCTAAAAAACGTCCATGTGTGCATGGACACATAGGCTAACATAGAGTGGAGTTTTAGGGGCAATCTTTTTCAGGCTCCTTTCACATGAGAGGTCCAATCAGGTCCTGTTATATTAGCCGGACCCGATCAGACTCTCCATTCTCCTCTATGGAGCACTGGATGTACAGTAAATTAACCAGATGTTTATGTTTACACCCAACTACCTCTGGGCAGGGGCGTTGCTAGGTCTACAAAAGATCTGGGGCTAGAGCCCATAACAGCGTAGGAAAGAAAGTCATATGCTTGGGCGGACATACACATGTATATACAGTAATATACGTGTGTGTGTGTGTGTGTATATCCCCAGAGAGCCCCCCACATATATCTCTTTGGTGGTATTTGATCACCTCTGCGGTTTTTATTTTTTGCGCTATAAACAAAAAAAGAGCGTCAATTTTGAAAAAAAAACTATATTTTTACTTTTTGCTATAATAAACATCAAAAAAATGTTTTTCTTTTACATTTCTTCATCAGTTTATGCCAATTTATATTCTACATATTTTTCATTAAAAAAAATCACAATAAGTGTATATTGATTGGTTTGCGCAAAAGCTATAGTGTCTACAAAATACGGGGAAGATTTCTGGCATTTTATTATTATTATTTTTCTACTAGTAATGGCAGTGATCTGTGATTTTTAGCGTTACTGCGACATTGTGGCAGACAGATCGGACACTTTTGACATATTTTTGGGAGGGACCATTGACATTTATACAGTGATCAGTGCTATAAAAATGCCACTGGTAGGGAAAGGGTTAACACTAGGGGGCGGTCAAGGGTTTAAATGTGTTCCCTAGTCAGTGTTTCTAACTGTATGGGGATAGGACTAACTGGTGGAGGAGACATAATCGCTGTTCCTACTTACTAGGAACACACAACGGGGGTTATTTATGAAAGGCAAATCCATTTTGCATTGCAAGTACACTTGGAAGTGCAGTTGCTCTAAATCTAAGGGGTAGATATGAAATGAGTGGAAGCTCTGCTGATTTTATCATCCAATCATGTGCAAGCTAAAATACTTTTTTTAAATTTTCATGTCCCCCTCGTATCTACAGCGACTGCATTTCCAAGTGCACTTTCAGTGGATTTTCCTTTAGTAAATAATCCCCAATATGTCTCCTCTCCCTTGACAGAACAGGACTCTTGAATAAAACCCAAATCTATCCAAACTTGTTTATTTTTTTCAAATAGAGATGGAAAGGGTTAGAGCCTCTTTCAGTTTTTGTTATTGCAGTCTGTGTCCATATTGGAGAGACTTCCCTTCATTTTATAGTTGGGACAATAAGTTATGGGACTTTAGTCCAATGTGGACACAGAGAAAAACAAAAAACATTTTTTTGTTAGAGTGAGGGAAGGTTACAACTTCAGACAATGTTTTTATTGCTGTCTGTGCTATTCTGTCGCAGTAAGAGTAGCCCTGACTTTTTGGGTGTCACAGGGACAGGAAGTGAAAGGAAATCTCTCCAAGGGGGCCATGGAGTGAAGTAAAAACATGATAGAAAATGTAACTTTTACCCACTACTATATCCACAACTTAGGCTAGGTTCACACTAGTGCGACTCTAAAGTCACGTGATTTCCTGTGCGACTTATTACACTCTATGACATTCAAGTCGCAAGAAAATTGTATCAATGTAGTGCAAGGAACATTTTTAAAGAAGCTGCAATTTTATTTGCATAGCTTAGAATGGGTGCCACTGAAATGAATGGGTTTTCGCACCAGTGTGAACTGAGCCTAACCCTTCTGTTGAGCAATTGTGTTAACAAAAGATTCTTCTCATAGGCGTGCACGGGGGGGGGGGGGGGAGGGGCTGGGCACACCCTAATCACCCGGGTCGTCAGTGTATCATCCAGTGTACAGATGTGTGTGGCACATGACCCCAATGGAAGGGGGCCCACTGTGGCTGTGCCCTGTTATGCACTACTAGGGATGAGCCGAACACCCCCCGGTTCGGTTCGCACCAGAACTTGCGAACGACCCCCGCGTTCGGTACGAACGTTAGAACCCCATTGAAGTCTATGGGACTCGAACGTTCGAAATGGAAAGTGCTAATTTTAACGGCTAATATGCAAGATAGTGTCCTAAAAAGGGTTTGGCGACCTGCCTCCTGCCTCAGGGGACATGGGTCACTGCAAAAAAAAGTTTTAAAAACTACCGTTTTGGCGGGAGCACTGATTTTAATGACGATTAAAGTGAAAAAAAAAAGTGAAATATTCCTTTAAATATGGTGCCTGCGGGGTGTCTATAGTATGCCTGTGAAGTGCCACGTGTTTCCCGTGTTTAGAACAGTCCCTGCACAAAATGACATTAAACGGAAATAACACCATTTAAAACTGCTTGCGGTTTTAACCCTTTCCCGCCGAGCGTACGCACATCTGCGTACTCGGCTTCCGGGGGTTATACCGGGATGATGCCCGCACCTGCAGGCATCATCCCGGTACCGATTTTTACAGCAGGCGATTGGCTATCCAGGCATAACAACCGATGCGGCTAAAAGCCGCTCGGCTGTTATGCCGGAGGAGCGGGAGGGGACGCCCCCCCCTCCCGCCGCCTCTCGCCGCTGTTACCGGTGCTCCCGCTCGATCGGGAGCACCGATTAAAGATCCGTCAGCTCTGGCTGCTGGGGAGGAACTGGAACGAAGCCGTAATCGGCTTCGTTCCAGTCTCCTCATCGTAAACACGGAAGCGACGTCATGACGTCACTTCCCGTTTACTCGGCTGCCAATGGCGCCGGTTTTAAAAAAATATCCGGTATTCAGAATCGCCGTTTTCAGCGATCTGAATACACTGAAGTGTAAAGGAGGGGTGGGGGGTCTTTTAGACCCCCGATCCCTCCATAAAGAGTACCTGTCACCGCCTATTACTGTCACAAGGGATGTTTACATTCCTTGTGACAGCAATAAAAGTGATCAAATTTTTTTTTTTTTTTTTAAACAATTTAGTCATTTAAAAATAAATAAAATAAATAAAAAAATAAAAAAAAAATTTTCAAAGCGCCCGCCGTCCCCGCGAGCTCGCGAAGCAAAGAAAACGCATGCGGAAGTCGCGCCCGCGTACGTAAACGGTGTTCAAGTCACACATGTGAGGTATCGCCGCGATCGTCAGAGCGAGAGCAATAATTCTAGCAGTAGACCTCCTCTGTAACGCTAACCTGGTAACCGTAAAAAATGTTTAAAGCGTCGCCTATTGAGATTTTTAGGTACCGTACTTTGTCGTCAATCTACAAGTGCGCGCAATTATAAAGTGTGACATGTTTGGTATCTATTTACTCGGCGTAACATTATCTTTCACATTTCGCAAAAAAATTGGGCTAATTTTACTGTTTTGTTTTTTTTTTATTCATGAAAGTGTCCCTTTTCCCAAAAAGTTGCGTTTAAAACACCACTGCGCAAATACCGTGTGACATAAAATATTGCAACAATCGCCGTTTTATTCTCTAGAGCCTCTGCTAAAAAAATATATATAATGTTTGGGGGTTCCAAGTAATTTTCTAGCAAAAAATATGGATTTTAACTTGTAAACACCAAATTCCAAAAATAGGCTTAGTCATGAAAGGGTTAATGTTATATCTGGTTCCTGCAATATGGTTGAAAATCATTCAGAAAAATGGCATGGGTAGCCCTCCCTGCCCATTACCAGCCTATTTGGGTCTTGTACACATATTAAGGGGAACCCCGTACCCATATTAAAAAAAGGAAATGCGTGTGGCCCCCAGGCCCTATATACTCAGAACAGCAGTATACAGGCGGTGCAAACAAGACAGGGACTGTGTAGGTTTGTTGTGTTAAGTTGAATCTGTTTGTCATTTTCAACCGGTACATTTTTAAAGTGTAGCTCCAGTCAAAAAAAATATCTTTAAGCTTTTTGGAAAACATAGGGAAGGGTTATCACCCCTGTATAATTTGTTTTGTCGTCCATCTTTTTTCATCTCACTTGCTGCTGTCTCCTTGCGTTTGCAAGTAGGAGATGTTTGTAAGTTGGATGTTTGAAAGTAGGAGCCTGCCCTATATTATAGCGGTATGTACTGGGTACAGAGCACGCAGACAGCACGCACTATCTCCTAACACTACTGACTGCAAGCTCTATTATTAACCACTTGTTAGCCCAATGTTTGCATAAAGTGAAAGATGAAGTTATGCTGAGTAAATAGATATCAAACATGTCACTCTTCAAAATTGCACATGCCCGTGGAATGGCGCCAAATGTCGCTACTTAAAAAATACCCATAGGCGACGCTTTAAATATTTTTTTACTGGTTACATGTTTTGAGTTGCAGAGGAGGTCTAGGACTAGAATTATTGCTCTCGCTCTAACATTCTCGGCGATACCTCACATGTGTGGCACATGCGAGCACATGGGGACATGGGCGCTTTAATTTTTATTTTATTTTTTTATTGTTCATTTTACTTTATTTATTTTAGTTTGACATTTTTTTTCCCAAAAATATATTTTTGATCACTTTTATTCCTATTACAAGAAATGTAAATATCCCTTGTAATAGGAATATGGGGTGACAGGTCCTCTTTACAGTGAAATCTGGGGGGTCAATATGACCCCACATCTCACCTCTAGGCTGGGAAGCCTGAAATAAAAAATAAAAAAAAGATTCTGGCTTTGATTGTACTGGCGAGTTGGTAGAAGCACCGGAGGGCGGTGAGGGGTGGGGGGCGTCTATGGCTGGGTATTTCAGGGTATCACCGAGTATGGCTGGGTATCTCTGAGTATGGCTGGGTATGGCAATTTATGGCAGGGTATTACAGAGTATTGGCAGGGTATTGGCGGGGTACTACAGAGTAATAGCAGGGTACTGCAGAGTATTGGGGGTACTGCAGAGTAATGGCGGGTACTGCAGAGTATTGGGGGGTACTGCAGAGTAATGGGGGTTACTGCAGAGTAATGGGGGGTACTGCAGAGTAATGGCGGGGTACTGCAGAGTAATGGCAGGGTACTGCAGAGTAATGGCAGGGTACTGCACTGCAGAGTAATGGCGGGGTACTGCAGAGTAATGGCGGGGTACTGCAGAGTAATGGCAGGGTACTGCACTGCAGAGTAATGGCGGGGTACTGCACTGCAGAGTAATGGCGGGGTACTGCAGAATAATGGCGGGGTACTGCAGAGTAATGGCAGGGTACTGCACTGCAGAGTAATGGCGGGGTACTGCACTGCAGAGTAATGGCGGGGTACTGCAGAGTAATGGTGGGGTACTGCAGAGTAATGGCAGGGTACTGCAGAGTATGCACTGGTATTGCAGAGTATTGGCAGGGAATTGAGGGGTTAAATTCGGTGAGCAGCGATGTGGGCACTGCAGATGCAGCCCACATCGCTGCTGACACCGATCTCTTTCCCCTCCGCTGTACCGATCAGTACAGAAAGGGGAGGGAGGAACAGGCGTCATAACATGACGCCGGTTTGTTTCCAAGTGATCACTCCATCATTTGACGGAGCAATCACGTGGTAAACGGCCGCTATGAGCGGCCGTTTACCGTGATGCGCCGGGTCCTATGGACCCGGCGGTCACGGATGCTCTCGAGTGCGCACACCTCGGGGCACGCGAGAGCAGAATTCTGGGAGGCCGTTAATTAACGGCCTCTCTGAGTTAAACAACCGCCCTGAAGCCGTTAATCGGCAATGGGCAGTTGTTAAGTGGTTAAAGCTAGATCACTAGCTATATAGGTGAGGTGAATATAGTGGTGTATACTGCAGTCAGGGCACAGACAACAACCACTACACAGCAGCAAGATAGGAAATCAGCCAAAAACGATTGGTGTGTACTGTGTTGAAGGTACACAGAACACCCACTGCTTCAGATGCAAAGTAACACACTACAGGAGGCCGCCTTAAAGGCGGCCTTATATAGTGTGGGGCGTGCACTACACAGCCTGAGCTATGATTGGCCACAGGCAGGATGCCTGTGGCCAATCATGGCTCTCCTCGCTGCCGGCGCTGCGATTGGCCAAGCATGCGGGGTCACAGTGCATGCTTGGCCAATCATCGGGCAGCAATGCACTGCGCCAACGCAGTGCATTGTGGTCCGCGCGCGCGTCACTCGAATTTTGACGCGAACGGCCAAAACGTTCGGAATTCGCCGAACGCACGAACAGCCAATGTTCGAGTCGAACGTACGTTCGACTCGAACACGAAGCTCATCCCTATGCACTACACACCGCAAGTAATCAATTCTATTTTACCAGCAGCACTGGATCTGCTGCATCATCTCCTCACCTCCCTTGCTAGCCTGGGTGTATGGGGATGGGGGTGCCTGTGAACTGGGGGTGGGAACACTGTACTGTGCCAATGTGCCAATCCAATCGGCAGGGTGATCTGTGGGCACCCCATTGGCCAGCGGGGCAGCCATTCAGCGAATCCGGCAGACTCAATGTCCGCCGGCTACCCACGATTGTTCCCCCGCAGTGACAGAACGGGGATCTGCCATAGTAAAAAGGCAGATCTCTGCTCTGACAGGGGATCACACAGAGATCTTGTCTTTCTGCTATGCAGGAAGACGGATCTGTGTGTTGTCCCAGGCAGCCTATCCCCCCACACAATTAGAAAAACACTGATCAGATAGTAAAGCTGCCCATTCTTCTTGGCAAAAAGCCTCCAGTTCCTGTAAATTCTTGGGCTGTCTTGCATGAACTGCATGTTTGAGATCTCCCCAAAGTGACTCAATGATATTGAGATCAGGAGACTGAGATGGCCACTCCAGAACCTTCACTTTATTCTGCTGTAGCCAATGACAGTTTGACTTGGCCTTGTGTTTTGGATCATTGTTCAATGTTGGAATGTCCGAGTACTTTCCATGCGCAGCTTCCTGGCTAATGAATGCAAATGTTCCTCCAGAATTTTTTGATAACATACTGCATTCTTCTTGCCAACAATTTGGACCAAATTTCCTGTGCCTTTGTAGCTCACACATCCTCAAAACATCAGCAATCCACTTCTGCAAATTTCATCATAGGCCTTGTTGACTCTCCAAATGTAGCATTTATGGTTGTGGCCAAAAAGCTCAATTTTGGTCTCATCACTCCAAATGACTTTGTGCCATTAGCTTTGAGGCTCGTCTCAAATTGTGCTTCTTGAAACAGCCGCACCACATGTTTTAGGAGAGTCCTGTATTTCACCTGAAGTTATTGGTGGGTTTTTCTTTGCATCCTGAACAATTTTCCTGGCAGTTGTGGCTGAAATTTTAGTTGGTCTACCTGACCGTGGTTTGGTTTCAACAGAACCCCTAATTTTCCACTTCTTGATTAGAGTTTGAACACTGTTGCTTGGCATTTTCAATTCCTTGCATATCTTTTTATAGCTCTTTCCTATTTTATACAGTTCAATTACCTTTTCCCGCAGATCCTTTTACAATTCTTTTGCTTTCTACATGACTCAGAATCTAGAAACGCCAGTACAGCACTGGATGAAAGATGCAAGGGTATGTCAGGAGTCCAAACTCATTTACCTTTTATACACACTAATTACAAGCAAACAGATCACAGGTGAGGATGATTACCTTTAATAGCTATTCAAACCCCTTTGTGTCAACTTGCGTGCATGTTATCAGGCCAAATTAACCAGGGTATGTAAACTTTTGATCAGGGTCATTTGGGTAGTTTCTGTTGCCATTATGATTTAAAAAAAATTAAACACAGTTGATTAATAATAAATGGCTTCAGCTAAACACTAAGCATGAATGAAAGAAATATTTTTTTGTTATCATTCATATCCATTCGTATCCATATTCTCAGAAAAATGGCCAAGAAATTATAAATTCTGCCAGGGTATGTAAACTTATGAGCACAACTGTATATATACACAGTATCTCACAAAAGTGAGTACACCCCTCACATTTTTGTAAATATTTTATTATATCTTTTCATATGACAACACGGAGGCTGCATTTACACCTGAGCATTTTCAGCTCATAAAAGGCTCAAAAAAAGGCTTTGAAAACAGCCAACAAGCAAAATCCCATTCATTTCAATGGCACAATGTTCACATCTGAGCAAAACGCCTTAAAAACGCCTTAAGCTCAAAAAACAACATGAGTTTCTTTGGGTCACTTTTTCTGCTTTATACATTGGTGACCTGTACAATATTGCGGTAAAACACAATAAAAATGCACGTCTAAACAAAAGTAAGTACACCCCATAAGTGAAAATGTCCAAATTGAGCCCAATTAGCCATTTTTCACTCCCTGGTGTCATTTGACTTGTGAGCCCTTGTACACACGGTCGGACATTCCAATGGACAATGTCCGATAGGACCATGTTGTCGGATAATCCGACAGTGTGTGGGCTCCATCGGACTGTTTCCGTTGGAGTATCCGATGGACCAGGTTTTCCAGCTGGGCTATAAAATTTTCCGACAACATGATCCGATCGGACTTTGTCCGATCATGTGTAGAGAATTCCGATCAGACAAAGTGCCATGCATGCTCAGATCAAATTCCTAGACCAAAGCTATTGGCTACTAGCCTGAACGTAGTCCCGTCCTAACGAAATAACGCCATCACGTTAAGTACGATCGGATTTTCTGACAACTTTGTCCGACTGTGTTTTGACAAAATCCGTCGGACAAAATCTGACGGATTTGGTTGTCGGAATGTCCGACGGTGTGTACAAGGGCTGAGTGTTACAAGGTCTCAGGTGTGAATGGGGAGCAGGTGTGTTAAATTTGTTATCTCTCTCACTCTCTCACATCTCTCTCACTCTCTCATACTGGTCACTGGAAATTCAACATGGCACCGCATGGCAAAGAACTCTCTGAGGATCTGAAAAAAAGAATTGTTTCTCTACATAAAGATGGCCTAGGCTATAAGAAGATTCCCAAGATCCTGAAACTGAGCTGCAGCACGGGGGCCAAGACCATACAGCAGTTTAACAGGACAGGTTCCACTTAGAACAGGTCTTGCCATGGTCAACCAAAAAAGTTGAGTGCACGTGCTCAGCATCATATCCAGAAGTTGTCTTTGGGAAATAGACTTATCAGTGCAGCCAGCATTGCTGCAGAGGTTGAAGGGGTAGGGGTTCAGCCTGTCAGTGCTCAGACCATACGCTGAATACTGCATCAAATTGGTCTGCATGGCTGTCATCCCAAAAGGAAGCCTCTTGCAAGGACATGGATTACTGGAACCATGTCATGTGGTCTGATGAGACCAAGATAAACTTATTTGGTTCAGATGGTGTCAAGCGTGTGTGGCAGCAACCAGGTGAGGAGTACAAAGACAAGCGTGTCTTGCCCACAGGCAAGCATGGTGATGGGAGTGTCATGGTCTGTTGCTGCATGAGTGCTGCCGGCACTGTGGAGCTACATTTCATTGAGGGAACCATGAATGCCAACATATACTGTGACATACTGAAGCAGAGCATGATACCCTCCATTCAGAGACTGGGCTGCAAGGCAGTATTCCAACATAACGACCACAAACACACTTCCAAAGAAGCTGAGGTTAAAGATGATGGACTGGCCAAGCATGTCTCCAGACCTAAACCCTATTGAGCATCTGTGGGGCATCCTCAAACGGAAGGTCTAACATCCACCAGCTCCATGATGTCATGGAGGAGTGGAAGAGGACTTCAGTGACAACCTGCGAAGCTCTGGTGAACTTCCATGCTGGAAAATAATGGTGGCCACACAAAATATTGACACTTTGGGCCCAATTTGGATATTATCACTTAGGGGTGTACTCACTTTTGTTGCCAGCGATTTAGACATTAATCGCTGTGTGTTGAGTTATTTTGAGAGGACAGCAAATGTACACTGTTATACAAGCTGTACACTCACTGCTTTACATTGTCGCAAAGTGTAATTTTCCCAGTGTTAAAATAGCCTTGCAGGAGTTAAATGTCATTTTTGTATGAGTGTGCTGTAATAATTTGCTTTGTTTGAAAGCACCACCTAATGCATGTTTTAGGGGTCCCCAAGTATTTTCTTGTCTATTGCACGGTTCCCGACCAGATCCCTTTGGATGGAGCACCCCCCCGCCATTACCTCTTATTAGTGTGCACCTATGATATAGGAGGAGTCCTATATTTCTCCCAAATAGAGGAGTGTATTTCTCCCATGGTTCAGAGAAGCAGTATCTTTCATTCATAGCCCTATGGTGTGACTAAATCCCAATATTTTTCGAAAATGCTCAGGTGTTTTAACCACTTGCTTACTGGGCACTTAAACCCCCCTCCTGTTCAGAGCAATTTTCAGCTTTCAGCGCTGATGCGGTTTGAATGACAATTGCACGGTCATACAACAACGCACCCAAATTTAATTTTTATAATTTTTTAAAGACCGATATTTTGTCATAAAATTTTGCAAACAGGTAATTTTTCTCCTTCATTGATGTATGCTGATGAGGCGGCAGTGATGTACACTGATGGGTGGCAATAATGGACACTGATTGCTTACACTGATAGGTGGCACTGATTGGCACCACTAGTGAGCATTGATAGGTGGCACTTGTGGGCAGTGATAGGTGACACTTGTGGGCATTGATAGGTGGCACTTATGGGCATTGATAGGTGGCACTGGTGGGCACTGGCAGGTGGCAATAACAGGGGGCACTGGCAGGGGGTACTGATTGGCACAGATGAGGTGCCTGTGATACTTCCTCTTTGGGACCGATGTCCCTTTAACATAAGCCGGCGATCAGCTTTTTTTTATCCTCACGCTGCCAGGGGACGATCAAGGGACTGTGTTTCCTGGGAGGTGATTCTAACTGAAGGGGGAGGGGACTGACTAGAGGAAGTGACGGATCGTGGTTCCTAGCTAATAGGAACACACGATCTGTCACTCCGCTCAGAAAAGAACAGGGAAGTGTGTGTTTACCCACACTTGTCCCTGTTCTGTCTCTCGTGCTTGTGATCGCTCATGGCCGGCGGTCATCGCGACCATCGGCCACGAGCATCGGCACCCTCACTGTGTTCCGGCATGCACGTGCCTGCTGTCCCGATCCCGCGAGCCGACATATAGCTACAACGGTTCACGGGATTGTGCCGAACTGCCGCAGTAAAATGAAGGCGGCTGGTCGGCAAGTGGTTAAATGTCTCTGAGATGACCAGAAATGTGCTGATAAAAGAAGGTGATATAACTGGTTGAAGCACTACATGCTACAGGTAGAGTTGCCAAACCAGCAATTTTGATAATTTGAAGCAATAAAATAGATTTCCCAACATATTTGAAAACGTTATTGGGACTAATCACTGAAATCTTACAGTGTGCCCCAGATCGGTTGTCAGATGAATGGAAAGATGGTATCTAGTCCCAACAGCCATCAGTGGATGGACAAGATGTCTTAGCAACCCTTGTACTTAGTGAGACATCTGCTGTATGTAGCTCGCTCTTAGTTCCTCATCGCGTACACATGACTGGTTTTCCAGTTGGAATAAACTCTGAAGGTTTTTCTGACGGAGTTCCGACAGAATTCCGCTGAAACTGTCGTTGCGTACACGCGATCCCACCAAAGTCCAATCGTTAAGAACGCAGTGACGTACAACACGTACGACGGGACTAGAAAAAGGAAGTTCAGTAGCCAATAGCCTCCGTCTCGTACTTGCTTCAGAGCATGCGTCGTTTTTGGTCTGTCGGAACAGTATACAGACGAGCGGGTTTCCCGATAGGAATTGGTTCCGTCGGAAAGATTTAAAACATGTTCTATTTCTAGGTCCATCAGAATTTTCCTAAATAAAAGTCCAATGAGGCATACACACGATCGGAATATATGATGAAAAGATTCCGTCTGACTTTTTCTGTCAGACATTCCGCTCGTGTGTACACGGCATTAAGCTCCAGGCACACTGGCTTAAAAAACTTTGCTTCTACATGAGTTTTGTGTTCTGCCTTTAGAAGCTACTCAATGTTATCCTATTTGTCCATGCACATTAGGACGATTACAGGCATATTTTGAGCTCAGCAGTAAGCCCTTGTACACACGGTCGGACATTCCGACAACAAAATCTGTCGGATTTTGTCTGAAACTTGTGTTGCATACACACGCTCAGACAAAGTTGTCAGAAAATCCGATCGTTCAGAACGTGGTGAAGTTATTTCGTTACGACGGGACTATGTTCAGGCTAGTGGCCAATAGCTTTGGTCTAGGAATTTGATCTGAGCATGCGTGGCACTTTGTCCGATCAGAATTCTCTACGCACAAACGGATCATGTTGTCGGAAAGTTTTATAGCCCAGCTCTAAAACTTTGTCCGTCGGATATTCAGACGGAAACAGTCCAATGGAGCCCACACACAGTCGGATTATCCGACAACACGGTCCGATCAGACATTTTCCGTCGGAATGTCCGACCGTGTGTACAAGGGCTAAGAGGCAGGGAAAACAAAACCTTCTGGTTTGCATTTCTAATTGGAGCTTACTGGCAGAAAAAAATTAAAACTCTTCTAAACTTTGTACAAAAAATGATCTATATGAGCATTTTTAACTGTTAACAGAACAGACATTTTTTTAAACCCAGTGTGCATGGAGCCTTACACGTGTAGGGGGCAGTCACAAGCATCTGGAACCTTCCTAATCAAGATAACATCCTTATGAAGGCAGCAGTTGTCCTTGTGCCATATGTGAGATGCACAGGCCTTGTTTGCATGTTTTTCTGGCTACATAATACAACCCATCTGTAACTTGTCTGTAGTAATATATATATTATTTTATTTCTTTACTTACTACCTGCAGGGCTCTACACAATGAAGAGATCATTTGGTTTCTTGTCCCTGAAAGAACTCTCACTCTTACGACCCTGGTTTAACTACCAGTTTGTATAATGCCGCATACACACGACTGGACTTTTTGACAGCAAGGGTACGACGGAGCGAGTCCATCGGACAATTCGATCGTGTGTGGTCTCCAACGGACCTTTGCTTGCCAAAAATCCACCGGACTTTAGAAATAGAACATGTTTTAAATTTTCCCACCGGACCGAGAAATCCGTTCGTGTGTATGCTAATCCAACGGACAAAAACCGACACTAGGGCAGCTATTGGCTACTGGCCATGAACTTCCTTATTGTAGTCCAGTCGTACGTCATCACGTTCGAATCCGTCGGACTTTGGTGTGATTGTGTGTGGCCAAGTCCGTTCATTCGGAAAGTACTTCGGAAAGACCGTCGGACCTAGTCCCTCGAAAAGTCTGGTCGTGTGTACGCGGCATAAGGAATGGGCACTAGGTCAGGCTTTCTAATGATTATTGCAAGGCTCTTCATCTTTAGCAGCCACCTTTTAGAAATGTTTCATGCTGTTGCTATAGCAATTGATTTTCCTCAGGAACTTATATGGTGAACTATAGAGCCTGAGCAGCTTGTCCAAAACCTCATGGGTGAATGTCATTCCAGGCACTGGGTGGTGCAGCGAGACAGAGGTAGAGCAGGCACAACAATCTGGAAGCTTCCTAATCAAGAAAACATCTTTATGAAAACAGCAGTTCCTCCTTGTGCAACATGAGAGCTGCACAGACCTTGTTTGCATATTTTACTGGCTACATAACAGTACAGCCCATTTGTAACTTTTCTGCACATATATATATATATATATATATATATATATATATATATATATATACACATATATACAGTGCCTTGCGAAAGTATTCGGCCCCCTTGAACTTTTCAACCTTTTGCCACATTTCAGGCTTCAAACATAAAGATATAACATTTTTATTTTTTGTAAAGAATCACCAACAAGTGGGACACAATTGTGAAGTGGAACGAAATCTATTGGATATTTGAAACTTTTTTAGCAAATAAAAAACTGAAAAGTGGTGCCTGCAAAATTATTCGGCCCCTTTACTTTCAGTGCAGCAAACTCACTCCAGAAGTTCAGCGAGGATCTCTGAATGATCCAATGTTGTCCTAAATGACTGATGGTGATAAATAGAATCCACCTGTGTGTAATCAAGTCTCTGTATAAATGCACCTGCTCTGTGATAGTCTCAGGCTTCTGTTGAAAGCGCAGAGAGCATCATGAAGACCAAGGAACACACCAGGCAGGTCCGTAATACTGTTGTGGAGAAGTTTAAAGCCGGATTTGGATACAAAAAGATTTCCCAAGCTTTAAACATCCCAAGGAGCACTGTGCAAGCGATCATTTTGAAATGGAAGGAGTATCAGACCACTGCAAATCTACCAAGACCTGGCTGTCCCTCTAAACTTTCAGCTCAGACAAGGAGAAGACTGATCAGAGATGCAGCCAAGAGGCCCATGATCACTCTGGATGAACTGCAGAGAACTACAGCTGAGGTGGGAGAGTCTGTCCATAGGACAACAATCAGTCGAACACTGCAAAAATCTGGCCTTTATGGAAGAGTGGCAAGAAGAAAGCCATTTCTCAAAGATATCCATAAAAAGTCTTGTCTAAAGTTTGCCACAAGCCACCTGGGAGACACACCAAACATGTGGAAGAAGGTGCTCTGGTCAGATGAAACCAAAATCAACCTTTTTGCGACAATGCAAAACGATATGTTTGGCGTAAAAGCAGCACAGCCCATCACCCTCAACACACCATCCCCACTGTCAAACATGGTGGTGGCAGCATCATGGTTTGGGCCTGCTTTTCTTCAGCAGGGACAGGGAAGATGGTTAAAATTGAGGGGAAGATGGATGCAGCCAAATACAGGACCATTCTGGATGAAAACCTGTTGGAGTCTGCAAAAGACCTGAAACTGGGACAGAGATTTATCTTCCAACAAGACAATGATCCCAAACATACAGCAAAATCTACAAAGGAATGGTTCACAAATAAACGTATCCAGGTGTTAGAATGGCCAAGTCAAAGTCCAGACCTGAATCCAATCGAGAATCTGTGGAAAGAGCTGAAAACTGCTGTTCACAAACGACCTCACTGAGCTTGAGCGGTTTTGCAAGGAAGAATGGGCAAGAATTTCAGTCTCTCGAAAGGGCAAAACTGATAGAGACATACCCCAAGCGACTTGCAGCTGTAATCGCAGCAAAACGTGGCTCTACAAAGTATTAACGCAAGGGGGCTGAATAATTTTGCACGCCCCACTTTTCATTTTTTTATTAGTTAAAAAAGTTTCAAAAATCCAACAGATTTCGTTCCACTTCACAATTGTGTCCCACTTGTTGGTGATTCTTCACAAAAAATAAAATTTTTATATCTTTATGTTTGAAGCCTGAAATGTGGCAAAAGGTTGAAAAGTTCAAGGGGGCCGAATACTTTCGCAAGGCACTGTATATATATATATATATATATATATATATATATATATATATATATAGTGCCTGGAAAAAGTATTCATGCCCCTTAAAATTTTCCACATTTTGTCATGTTACAGCCAAAAAAAAATGTAAATGTATATTATTGGAATTTTATGTGATAGACCAACACAAAGAGGCACATAATTGTTAAGTGGAAGGAAAATGATAAATGGTTTTCAATTTTTTTTACAAATAAATGTGTGAAAGGTGCACTTGTATTCAGCCCCCCCCCCCCCCCCGAGTCAATACTTTGTAGAACCACGTTTCGCTGCAATTACTGCTGCAAGTCTTTTTTAGACATGTGCGATTAGTTTCGTACGAAACGAAAATTTGTAGGAATTTCCGAAAACTCATACATTCGTACAAATCCGAACTACGAATTTTTATGCACACAAATTCTGTACGAAATATGAAATTTCGTTTAAGAATTTAGGATCCAAATTCATAAAGAAATTTTGTAATTGTTATGAAAAGTTAACGAACCTAAAAGTTAAAACCTCAGAAAGTCAGCACAGCACAGGGATGGTGGGAACCCCTCATAATGATAAATTCTTCATAACGAAAATTCGTAATTGTTACGAAAAGCTAACAAACCTAAAAGTTAAAACCCCTAGGAAGTCAGCAAAGCACAGGGATGGTGGGAACCCCTCATAATGCGCACAGTGGGTGTACACTCAGACCCCGGAACTCAGCACAGTTATGGTGGGAAAACCTCATAATGGACATACAACAGGTGTACAGACCTGGGAACTCAGCACAGGGAACCCTATGGGAATTTCTATGCTTACGAATTTTATACGAAATTTCGTTTACGAATTTTGGATCCAAATTAACCACTTAAGCCCCGGACCATTTTGCTGGCTTAAAGCGGAGGTCCACCCTAAAGTGGACTTTCCGCTCATTGGAATCCTCCCCCCCTCCGGCGCCACAATTGGCACCTTTCAGGGGGGAGGGGGGTGCAGGTACCTATACAGTACAGGTATCTGCACCCACTTCCGGGATAGCTCTCTGCGGAAAGGGGCGTAGATTCTTCAGAATCTACGCCCCTTTCCGAAAGTACCCCGCTGCCTGCTGGGAAACACACAGATCCCAGAGGCAGCGGGTTAATCCTTATTGCACAGCGAGACTCGCGCATGCGCAGTAGGGAACCAGGAAATTAAGCTGAAAGGCTCCACTTCCTGATTCCCATACCCAAGATGGCGGCGGCAGCACCCGAGAGACGATCGAGAGATCGGCTTCGGGTGCCGACATCGCGGGCGCGCTGGGCGGGTAAGTGTGCTTATTTTAAAAGTCAGCAGCTGCAGTATTTGTAGCTGCTGGCTTTTTTTAAAAAAACGGCGGAACTCCCGGCGGACTCCCGCTTTAAGACCAGAGCACTTTATGCGATTCAGCACTGCGTCGCTTTAACTGACAATGGCTCCCAAACAAAATTGACGTCCTTTTTTTCCCCAATAGAGCTTTCTTCTGGTGGTATTTGATCATCTCTGCGGTTTGAATTTTTGCGCTATAAACAAAAAAAGAGCGACAATTTTGAAAAAACATTATTTTTTACTTTTTGCTATAATAAATATTCCCAAAAAATATATTTAAATTTTTTTTTATTTTCCTCAGTTTAGGCCAAAACTTATTCGTCTACATATTTTTGGTAAAAAAAAGTCACAATAAGCGATTATTGATTGGTTGGCACAAAAGTTATAGCGTTTACAAATTAGGGGATGTTTTAGTTTTATTTTTATTAATATTTTTTTTTACTAGTAAGCAGTGATCAGTTTTTTTATCATGACTGCGAAATTATGGCGAACACATCGGACATTTTTGACACATTTTTGGGACCATTGTCATTTATACTGCAATCAGTGCTATACAAATGCACGGATTCCTGTGTAAATGACACTGGCAGTGAAGGGGTTAACCAGGAGGTGGCAGTGTAGGGGTTAAGTGTGTCCTAGGGGCGTGTTTCTAACTGTGGGGGGTGTGGCTGTGTTTTACAGATCACTGATCTTTGCTCCAATCACAGGGAGCAGAGATCAGTGTCACTTGTTGCTAGGCAGAATGGGGAGATGCTGTTTACATCGGCATCTCCCTGTTCTTTCTCCCCGTGAGATGATCGCGGGTATTCGTGGTCGGACTCACGGAGGTCCAGACCAGCATGCGTGCGCGATGGCACGGTGGCAAATTTAAAGGGACATACCTGTACGCCCATTTGCCTGTCTGTGCCATTCTGCCGACGTACATCATTGTGCGCCAGTCGGGAAGCAGTTAACAGAAACATGACTGGTGTTTTGTTCACTAATCAGAGGAAGTCAGCACAGCACAGGGATGGTCGGAACCCCTCATAATGGGAACATCGGGTGTACACTCAGACCCGGGAACTCAGCACAGGGATGGTGGGAACCCCTCATAATGGATACAGCATGTGTACAGACCTGGGAACTCAGCACAGGGATGGTGGGAACCCTATGGGAATTTCTATGCTTACAATTTATTTTTATTTTTATTTCAATAGTGTTTATTGAAAGTTTTCATTATTTAACATATATAAAGAAAAGTACATTGATATACACATTGTCCGGTGTACAATTACATGTTCTTTTACAGGGCTTCATAAACTGTGCGAATTATAACATTAGAACAGTTATTTAACATATTAGACCAATAGTTTTCAAATTTATTGCAGTTCAAAGAGTTGATAGCTATAAGACGTTCAAATGTATAGTTTTTATGTACCGCTGTTATGACGTCAGATACGTTTATAGCTTTGTTGGATTTCCAGTTCCCCAGTCGGAAGGTGTTCTGAAATTTGTCTATGTTTAAGTGTAGTAGTACTAGGGCTGGGTCAGGGTCTGTAATTGTTCCTGTTAGAGATGAGATTATTTGGAAACTTGCTTCCATAGGCTCTTTACATTAGGGCAGTACCATAGCATGTGTAATAGGTTCCCTATGTGGCCACATTCTCTCCAACATTTTGCTGACTTTCCTGGAAAGTAGGTGGCTAATCTACAGTCCCTGACAAAAGTCTTGTCGCTTGTTTACAAATTGACCTGAAGTGCCGCTAAAATATATTTCTAATCAAGATTTTGCTACAAGAAATGGGTAATTTTAATCCCCACAGCTTTTGTGATAATGTTTCAGTACAAAACGAAACTGACAAAAAGTATTCTACTATTCATAGCTTGGTAAAGCCCATTGAGTCAATTTTTGCCAAGACATAAGTGTTGTCGGCCTTGTTATATGAGCTTCACCTGTGACTAATAATGGATCAATTAGGTCTCAGGTGTGTATAAGAAGAACACCAGTACACTAGACCTTCTCAACTGCAACTAGACCTCTGCAAACATGCCTAAGATTCACCCGGAGACTAAAGTGTTGATTATCAAGAGGCTGAAGACCAGATCTCCTGCTGATGTGGCAGACACCTTCAATGTGTCTCAGTGTCAAGTTCAGAGGATAAAAAAAAGATTTGAAGAGACTGGAGACGTTTTGGACAAGGCCAGGTCAGGCCGACCCCACTAGACAACTGCTCGAGAGAACCGTTTGTTGGCTCAAAAATCCAAGGCCAGCCCATTTTCCACTGCAGCAGAGCTCCACGAGACCTGGTCACCTGAAGTCCCTGTGTCAACCAGAACAGTTTGTCGGATTCTGTCTCGAAATGGCCTCCATGGTCGAATCAGTGCCCATGAGCCAGCACTAAACAAAAGACAATTGAAAAACTGTGTGGCATTTGCCAAGGGCCACAGCCTGCTAAAAGGATGGAAAAGTGGCAGAAGGTGGATTTTTCAGATGAATCTTCTGTTGAATTGCACCACAGTCGCCGCAAATATTACAGGAGACCTACTGGAACTCGCATGGAGCCGAGATTTACCCAGAAAACAGTGAAGTTTGGTGGAGCCAAAATCATAGTCTGGGGTTACATCCAGTATGGGGGTGTGCGAGGGATCTGCAGGGTGGAAGGCAACATCAATAGTCTAAAATACCAAGAAATCTTAGCTACCTCTTATATTCCCAACCATAAAAAAGGCCAAATTTTGCAGCAGGATGGTGCTCCATCACATACTTCCATCTCCACATCAAAGTTCCTTAAGGCAAAGAAGATCAAGATACTCCAGGATTGGCCAGCCCAGTCACCAGACATGAACATCATTGAGCATATGTGGTGTAGGATGAAAGATGAAGCATGGAAGACAAAACCAAAGAATATTGATAAACTCTGGGAGGCATGCAAGACTGTTTTCTTTGCTATTCCTGATGACTTCATCAATAAATTGTATGAATACTTGCCAAACCGCATGGATGCTGTCCTTCAAGCTCATGGAAGTCATACAAGATATTAAATTTGGATCTCACAGCACCACTACTTAATTTTCTGACATATTTTTGGATTTTCAGTAAAGTTGTTCAATTTCTGTATAGGCGACAAAACTTTTGTCTTGCCAAAATTTGACCTGTCTGTCTTGATTAAATGATAAATCTTAAACATCATTTGGGAGGGCTTTAGCATTTCATATGAGCTATTTCTAACACCAATTGATTAATTAAAAGTCAGGTTAATAGCAGGAATTTCTACAAAATAGAGAAGCGACAAGACTTTTGTCAAGGACTGTATATAGTGTGTAGTGCCATCTATTGGACAGTTTAATTTGTAGTTCCCAGTGGTTCATACAGTGGGAAGCTTTGTGTGTTTCCGTGAAAGCGTGCCACCATTGTTCCTCTGAAAAGGTAGTACCCAGGTCTACCTCCCATTTTTGCATAGCTTTGGTTTTTGAGAACTTTACTTGTCAAACTTGTCTCAAAGTACATTGTAAAAGAAGGAGATCCCTTTCCTGTCTGGTTTGGCTGTGGAGTAAAAATGCCATATTTTACTCGGGATGGACATATGGGGATATGGGGGGGGGATGTTTAGTATCTCGATGAAGTGTATAATTCTGAAGCATGTGAATGTTTTATCGTTTATGAGGTGATATTGTGTCATAATTTGTTCTACGGACTTGTGTCGTGTTCCCTCATATAGGTCTGAAATATAAGTAATGCCTCGTTCTGTCAGGTCTTTAACTTTGAGCATCTGCATCTTGGCTTCTAGCAAGATTAGGGGTAGTTCATATTTTGTGTCTATCGGGTCTTGGTGGTGGTGTTCTACGAGGAATCTCCATGCTTTAATTGAAGTTCTCATTGGAGGTGGAAGTGATGTCCTATCCCACTGTGCCCATCTGTCGCCCATAAGTAGTAGTTTTAGGTCTTTGGTCGTGATGTAAGTCTTTCAATGTCAACCCATAAAGGTGTGTTGTTCTCTTGGAACCAGTGCTTGAGCTGATCCAAGCGTACTGCCCAGAGGTAATCATATATGTCTGCTAGCCCCGCCCCTCCTGCTTTTCTATGGTATGTTAAATTGTTTCGTGAGCATCTGGCTTTTTTCCCATTCCTTATGTACCTCCAATTGAAATTTGTTTTACTCTTGAGGTAGTGATGGGGTATGTGGATTGACAGTGTGCGAAAAATATATACAATTTGTGGTAGTATCAGCATTTTGTAGGTGTTAATTCTCCCCATCCATGATATTTCTCTTTTTGATAGGTCCCTGAGTTGGGTTTCCAGTCTGGCTATCAAAGACATATTGGTTTTGGCTAGTGTGGATACTTTATTTGTAATAGTGATACCCAAATATGTGATGCCACATGTACTCCATGTGTAGGGTAACTGTGTTTGCAGGATAGCTCTCGATTGAGTTGGAACTCCTGGGTCTAGTACTAGGGATCTGGTATAATCTACTTTGTAGTATGAGATATCGCTAAAGATAGTGAGAAATTTGTGTGCTTCACGTAGAGATGTAGATGGATTGGTGAGGAGTAAGATTACGTCATCTGCAAACAGATTTATGGTGTGTGTACTGGAGTCAAACTGGAAAACCTTGATCAGGGGGTGTGCTCTGATAGCTTCGGCTAACGGTTCTATCATTAAGTTAAAGCTGGTCGGAGACAGGGGGCAGCCCTGTCTCATCCCGTTAGAAATGTTGAAGGGAGTGGATAAAAAGCCTGCCGAGTATACCTGTGCCGAAGGGCCTGAGTATAGAGCTCTAATTGCCCTCATTATGCAACCTTTGAATCCAAACTTGTCCCAAACCATTTCCATATAGGTCCAATGTACTCTATCGAACGGCTTCTCTGCGTCAATAAATAACAGCAGAGGATAAGGGTCTGATATGGACCTGGGGGGGACCCCCATGCAGTTTTTTCGACGTAGGGATTCCCCTTTAAGTCCATACCAGGTGACGGGGCCAGCGACGCTTACTTCGCTGGTCCCGGCTACCTGGAGCCGTGCTCAAAATGAGCGGACTTTCCCCCGTGTGTGTGTGGGCGAGTCCGTTCATTTCAAAAGTACGGCGCAAAGTCCGGCGGACTTAGTCCGCCGTACCTAGTCCGCCGCAAAAGTACTTTGTGTGGGCAGGTAGCTCGTTTGGAAAGTCCGGCGGACAGTTCAGCGGACAGTCCACCAGACTAAGTCCCCCGGATAGTCTGATACGTGTGCACGCGGCATCAGTTTTCCGCCACATATAGCATTTTGCTTTTAGTCAATAAGTTAAATTTTGGTCTCATCTGACCAGAGCACCTTCTTCCACATGTTTGTTGCATCCCCTACATGGCTTCTCGCAAACTGCAAACTGTATTTCTTATGGCTTTCTTCTTCCCACTCTTCTATAAAGGCCAGATTTGTGGAGTGCACGACTAATAGTAGATTCTCCCACCTGAGCTGTGGATCTCTGCAGCTCCTCCAGAGTCACCATGAGTCTTTTGGCTGCTTCTCTGATTAATGCTATCCTTGTCCAGCCTGTCAGTTTAGGTGGGTGGCCATGTCTTAGTAGGTTTGCAGTTGTGTCATACTCTTTCCATTTTTGGATGATGGAATACACAATGCTCTGTGAGATGTTCAAAGCTTGCGATATTTTTTTATAGCCTAACCCTGCTTTAAACTTTTCCACAACTTTATCCCTGATCTGTCTGGTATGTTCCTTGGCCTTCATGATGCTCTTTGTTCACTAAGGTTCTCTAACAAACCTCTGAGGGCTTCACAGAATAACTATATTTATACTGAGATTAAATTACACACAGGTGGACTCTATTTACTAATTAGGTGAGTTCTGAAGGAAATTAGTTTTAGTTAAGGGTATCAGAGTAAAGGGGGCTGAATACAAATGCATGACACACTTTTCAGATATTTATTTATAAAAGAATTTGGAAAACCATTTATCATTTTTCTTCCACTTAACAATTATGTGTCACTGTGTGTTGGTCTATCACATAAAATACCAATAAAATACATTTATGTTTTTTGTTGTAACATGCAGGGCCGGATTAACATAGGGGCTATTGGAGCTGCAGCTCCAGGCCCCTTTCTCAAGATAGGCCCATTTGCCCAAAAAGAAAAAAAATTATTGACTTCTAGGATTGTAGCTTGGCGATTAGGAGACACAGAAACCCCACATTTGGGGGGTAGGTAGCTAAAGACCCACTCCAGCACTGGTTAAAATATGGGGCTGCTATCATCTATGGTTCCGGAGATACGGGGCTGCTTGCGCAGCCTGTCAGAAGCTACATACAGAGCATCCAGTTTAAATACAAGCTGGAACACTCTGCAGCAGACTGAGAGGATGAACTCACAGTGCTTATAATAATTATTTGTATATTACTTATGATAATTAACCCCTTGTCACCCAGGCCCATTGTGAGACTTCTCTCCTACATGTAAAAGTCATAATTTTTTTTAATGCTAGAAAATTACTCAGAACCCTCAAGCATTATATATTGTTTTAGCAGACACCCTATGGAATAAAATGGTGGTCTTTGCAACTTGTTATGTAACACGATATTTGCGCAGCAATTTTTGAAACTTTTTTTTTGGAAAGAAAACACTAAAGTTAGCACGATTGGCGTGTCCGGATGTAGAGGGAACCAGACGTGTCCTAGAGGAGCTCCGTAGATCCTGATCTAATCTGCAGCCATCCTGTCATTACCAGTCCCTGTTGAGCCTACAATCTCTCCCTGCACATCCCTGGACTACTCCTGCATCATCCCCTGAAGGAATTGTGGAGCTCGGCCGGCCGATCGAGTATCTACAGGGCCTGCTCCCTTCTCCAGCACACCGCTCGGCCGGCCGATCGAGTATCTACAGGGCCAGCTCCCTTCTCCAGCACACCGCCGCCATCTTGGGGCCTACATTGCCGCTGACGCCGCGGGCTCGGGTGCCGCGATCGGTGGGGGTGAGACGCCAGATCATCGGCATCGGCCACCCCTGGGAAAGGACAGAGTGGTGAAGGGGCCCGGCGCTCGCGGCTGCCGCCATTTTGCGGCCTACTGGACAATCTGAGGCCATCCTCCTCCTGTTGATGCTTGGGGGGCCCCAGACTCTCCCTACCAGCTGCCATCCACCTCCCTCATCGGTCCCTGTGGATATTGCGGAGGTCGGCTGGCTGATCGTGTCTCCGCGGGACCCGGGACTATCTGGGGCTTACTGGTATCCTGCGGCCTGCTCGGACTCGGCCATCCCCGGGCTCAATTTCAGCGATCTGCGGGAGGAGAGGCAGGAAATCCTCACACTACCGGCGGCAGTCCCTGGGAGAGAGACAATTTGTGCAGGGGCCCTGCAATTCACAGAGGAATCCATAGAGGCTGTCTCCAGGTGCCATCTTGCGGCCTACTGTGCAGGGACCATCCTCTGCAATAAGGTACTGTGTAACCTCAGTGTGTCCCCCTCCCTGTGCCTCAGTTTGTCCCCCGGGACCGCCACTCTCCTACCTGTGACATTGTGTGTGCCAGCAGTCCTGCTTTACCCCTCCTGTGCCTTCATCCTTCCGGAGGCTCTACTCTGCTGGGGGCCCTGACCCTGCACAGGCGGCTCATCAGCGCTACATCCTCCATCCTGCCTCCGAGGCCCCGGACCCTGCACTCTGCCCCCTAACAGCCGAAATTTATCACTATGCTGAAGGATCACTACTGACATTGCTTTGCCCCATTCCTGGGATCCAGACCATCAGGCCTCGGTCTCCTTCAATTTTCACCTGCACCTCTGGGTGGACCTCGGATGGGCCACCCTAAGACCCGCTGCTCTAAAACCGCTCCAAAAACTCCTCGTGCCCCCCCGCCGGCAGCTGCCCCATCTGCGGGAAGGTCGGTGGCTGGGATGGCGGCCAATGTGCGGGAAGTGGCGGACTCTGGGGAGGTGGTCGCTCCCACAGGAGCTGAGATCCTGGCCGCCATAACATCCTGCAAGGAGACCCTAACAGCAAAGATAGACTTCCTCACGGTGGACGTAGGTCTCATACGGCAAGATATGGATAAATTCCGGTCACGTGTTGCCGAAGTGGAGGATAGGGAGGTGAAGGCCTTACAGCTGCAGGTAAAAGCGCTTCAGGAGAGGGCAATAGATACTAAAAATCGCCTCAGGCGGAACAATATCCGCATACTTGGCTTGCCCGAGAGAGCTGAGGGCTCTAGACCCGCTGAGTTCACTGAGGAGCTGCTGTCCACCCTGTTTAACCTGGGGGAGAGGTCACCCACCTTTGTGGTTGAGAGCGCCCACAGGGTCCCACCACTCCCTCCGAGGCCTGGGGCACCTCCGCGCCCCTTCCTGCTACGGATGTTAAATTACCGTGACAGGGACCGCATCCTGGCGGCGGCTCGTACCATGCCTGAAATCAAATATGAGAACACCAAACTTCTATTTTTTCCAGATTTCTCTCAGGAAATACAGCAAAGACGCAAGTCCTTTACCGATGTGAGACGCCGGCTTAGAGAAAGAGGAATTCGTTTTGGTCTCCTGTATCCCAGAAGGTTACGAGTTACTGATGGTGATAGCACCCGCTTTTTCGACACTCCGGAGGCTGCGGCGGAGTGGCTGGATGCCCGCTGACCATGTGTGGTCGGGGGGGTGTAGTGGCTGAGCGTGTTCGTCAGGAGGAAGCCAAGTATCCCTCTTCTTCATCAAAAGAATTGATCCGAGTGAACCCCTGGCATCATTTGTTCTCTGTCCCTGGCCCTTTTCTCCCCATTAAGTCCTGCTCTGCCATTGCTGATTGCTTAGTTATCTTGCATTGCGGGATAAACTGACGTTACTCCTGCCTGAGGAGCTCCACTGAAGGCCATTGACTTACCCCACTTTTGGTTAGACGCACCCCCCTGTTTTACCCCCCCTCCCGTTTCCCCCTCCAAGATTGGGTCCCCCTTCCGAAACTGATACGGACTCTACTGGGAAGGACTGTACCCATCTGTGGCCCAACATTCAGGGGTCTCAGTGATTTGTAGTTTCTAAAGTTATGGGAAGAAACCCCGCATTGGTTGGTATGGTTCGATGGCCTAATGTTTTGGTCACTGACCGTGGTTTGTATGATGTTGGGGTAGGGTTTTATATGTTTTGTGGGGAGAGGTTTTTTTGCTTTAAAGCTGAGTTTAAATTTAGTGCTGCTAGAATATTGATGAATATGTGTACTGACTTTGGGTTTGCCTACACCTACTGGTTATTTAGGATTATCCCGATTTTTTTCCCCCCTGAGGTTCCATGATGGCTCCCTCAGCTACCGAGTCGCTGACTATTATATCATGGAACGTCAGGGACTCAACTCCAAATACAAGCGTTCACTGTTATTTCAATATTTAAAACTACACAATCCTCACATAGTCCTACTGCAGGAAACACACTTAACCGGTAGTAAGGTTCTGGCTCTAAAAAAACCCTGGGTGCAGAGGGCGTTGCATGCAACCTACTCCTCGTACTCTCGAGGGGTATCAATACTGATTAGTAAGCGAGTGCCTTGTGTGCTCCATGAGGTTCACCTGGACCCCCAGGGGAAATTTGCTATGGTGGTACTGAGCATTTATAATAAGAAATATGTCATTGTTAACGTCTGTCTGCCTCCTCCGAGCCAGATGCACGTCCTGTACAACTTATATGAGAGGTTGGCTCCGCATTGCCCGGCGTGTGTCCTGTTTATGGGAGATTTCAACGCCACATTGTCCCGTGATCTAGATAGGCCCTCCCCACATTCGACTTTTAATCCTGATCTTGGTACGTGGGCCCAGGCAACAGATTTCCAGGAGGTGTGGAGGTGGCTTCATCCCCAGGATAGAACATACTCCTGTTTTTCATCCACATTTAAAACATCCTCCCGTATTGATCTGGCGTTTGCTAATGACCTCCTCCTGGCCAACGTCCAGGAGGCTAGCTACCTTCCCTCTGGCTTATCGGATCACCACCCCCTTAAATTAATTGTTAGGAGCACCAAGACTAAGAATAACGCCCTCTGGAGGCTGCAGCCCCATTGGATTAATAACGCGGCAGTACATGATAGAGTTTCTCCCTCCTTGCAGGACTACTGGGTGCGCAATGCGGGGTCAGCCTCCTTGGGGATGACATGGGATGCCTCCAAAGCCTATGGTAGGGGACAATATATCTCTGCTGTAGCGGCTGTTAGAGCAGAACTTGGGGACACAGTGTCTGATTTACAGCACAAAGTTGAGGAGGCCCTGAATCAGTACTCGGCCTCGGCAACAGTCCCCAACTTCGAGCACCTGTCATCACTTAGGCGGGAGTTGCACCTCCATGTCTCTGAAACTACCAGACTTGGTCTACAGGACAGCAGACAGAAATACTTTGAATATGGTGATAAGAACAGCAAACTATTAGCTATGCTGGCGCAGCAAGACAGGCCTTTAGCGGTTATACCGGAAATACTCACGGCAGAAGGGACATTGGTTACCTCTCCGGAGGATATTTTGTCTGCCTTGACCAGGTTTTATTCCTCTCTGTATGTCTCCTCATTACCTGAAAGCTTTGACCCCACACCAATGACCTCGTTGTTGGATACGCTAGCACTGGGATGGCTCTCTGATACGGAGCGACTACTCCTTGTCTCGGAGATCACACCAGAGGAGGTCACGATGGCCATCGGGTCTTTCCCAGCAGGGAAGACCCCGGGGCCAGATGGACTACCCATAGAGTATTATAGAGCCCATGTAGAGCTGCTTGCCCCCAGGCTGGCTCAGATGTATCGAGCCTGTCTTCAACAGGACTCCCTGCCGGCCTCTATGAGAGAGGCCCATATTGTTCTCATTCCAAAACCTAATAAGGACCCCAAGCAGTGCGCCTCTTACAGGCCAATAGCACTCCTGAATTGCGATTTAAAAATATTGACCAAAATCCTGGCCACTAGACTCAATAAAGTTATTAAATCTCTGATTGACTCTGACCAAACGGGCTTTATGCCAGGTAGGTCCACTGACATCAATATCCGTAGACTGTTTTCTAATATTCATGCCCCCCATGACAATCAAGGCACTAGGACCATTGCCACCCTTGATATGGAGAAGGCATTTCATACAGTGGAGTGGGTGTATGTGTGGGAGGTGCTTAGAAGAATGGGTTTCCCACTGCGGTTTATTGCCTGGATACGCACACTATACACCGGTCCCGTGGCATGCATTAAACTGAATGGCTCCCTGTCGCCCTCGTTCTCCCTGCAGAGGGGCACCAGGCAGGGATGCCCTCTCTCTCCGGCCTTGTTCGCCCTAGCCATGGAACCTATTGCTGAGGCTCTTCGGAGTTCGGCGGAGGTCCGTGGTCTTCGGGTGGGCTGGCTGGAGGAGAGAGTGGCTCTCTATGCGGATGATCTTCTGCTTTTTTTAAATGATCCTGGTGACTCTCTGCGGGGCGCACTCGGAATCATGGAGGTCTTCTCTGCATTCACCGGGTTGAAGGTGAATTGGCATAAGTCTCAGCTCTTTCCGGTGGATGTGGGGGCCAGGACCTCACCATCCTCCGCCATGCTTCAATGGGTGGACAGGTTTACCTATTTGGGTATTGTTGTTTCAAGAGAGAGCAAGGACTTTGTACGGCTCAATCTTGAACCTGTTCTGATAGAGATCAAGTCCAAATTAAAGGCGTGGGGTAACCTCCCCCTCTCCCTTATTGGCCGCATAAATCTTCTTAAAATGAAGGTCCTCCCCAAACTTACGTACATATTTAGGAACTCCCCACAATGGCTGCCTAAAACCTTCTTTAACTCTCTGAAACAACTCTTCCTCTCCTTCATCTGGGGACCCAAATCCCCTAGATTAAAATACACCACACTCACCAGGCCTGTGGGCAGTGGGGGGTTGGCTCTCCCTGACTGTCACAAATATTTCCTAGCTTGTAACCGTCCCCTGGTGGTTGCGGCCAGACCTGACCAACGCTGCGACGGTCCTGGAGGCAGCTATGGTGGGGTCCCTGGAGGCCTTGAGGGGGTTGGTATTCAGGGGGCCGAAAACACCTCACTGCCTCACCCCTTCTATGCGCACCACTATAAGGGCGTGGAAGGTGGGAGAGGCACTGAGGGCATCACTGCCGAACTCCTGGTCTCCTCACACCTCCCTGTGGCTGAATCCTGGCCTTCCGCAGTTTAGGACCATCCCGGACCCACAGGCCTGGGCCAGGTGTAAAATACTGACACTCGAACATATTGTTACCAACGGGGAACTCACTCCCTTTCATATACTGCGTGCTCAATTTAATGTCCCTGTATGGGCCCATTTCCGATATCTTCAAATCGCACATGCTTATCGATGTCAATTTTTGGGACAACCGGTCGTACTGGATTACTCTGAGCTTGAATCCATCCTTCGGGTAAAAGATCTGGAGAAACCCATGTCTCAGATTTACGGGTCCCTACTGGTTGCTGCCGTCCCCGAGCTGTCCTCCCTCCGCAGGAGATGGGTGGTGGACATACCGGAGCTGGATAACGATGACTGGAGGGAGGTTTGGGATTTTCCGTTCTCCCCTTTGGTTTCAGCCAGGGACAAATTGGTCCAATACAAAATTGTACACAGAGCCCACTACACACCCCACAGACTGCACCAGATGTCGCAGACGCATTCCCCGGAGTGCTGGCGTTGCTCTTATCGGCCAGGAGACTTCATTCACATTTTCTGGGCTTGTCCAGCGATTGTATGCTACTGGAAGGAGGTTCTCCTGGTGATAGTTAAGACTACTGAGATTAGTATTCCCTATGATCCTAAATATTGTCTGCTGGGGTTAGTGGAGCAAATGTCGATCCTCAGGGCTAGGAAAACACTCATATCCCTGTTATTGTACTATGCACGCAAGGCCATCACCATGACCTGGAAACAACCATCTCCCCCCTCTATCAGATTCTGGAAAAACCTGGTGAACGCTAGTTTGCCCCTCTATAAGGCCACATATTTGAGCAGGGGTTGCCCACAGAAATTTGAGAAGGTGTGGAACTGCTGGTTGGATGATAACACTACGGCAACGGATGTCGTGAATAACCCATAGTTTCTCGTTATGGTTATAGTATGATTATAGGCTGACCCAACTGCTCCTATGACACCTTATCCGATCATTATAATACTTAGCACTAATTCTCCTACAATACCCTCTCCCCACATTGGGGTATAGATAGACAAGGTTATGTTTGTGTTGACTTGCCCTGTTGCGGCCGGTTGCTGCATCAGAGGCAGAATGTATGTTATGTGATGTGCCTTTTGTGGCCTGTTGCCGCATTTGGAAGTTGGCCCCTGTGTGGGAAATGTTTGGCCCCTGCGTGGGCTATTCTGTATGCCAAAGAAAAACTCAATAAAAAAGATGTGAGGATCAAGGTATAAGAAACCAAGATGGTTGACAGTATGTTTCACTAAATGCTTATATCGTCTGTTTTATTTTCAGTAACTTAAAGACACATCATCCTTAAGTCCGGATGGGTGCAGTCACGTACACATAGGAGGAAACCATGTCGTAAGGGTCATCTGCCACATCAACTCTAAAAGCAGAAGACACTTAGAAATTGCCTTTTATGGAAGCTGTTGTTTTGTTTCAACATTGCTAACGCCTGTCTTTTAGTGTATAAAAAGAGCTGTGTTAATAAAGGACCTCAGAGTTGGGTGCAGTCTTCTGAGCAGAAATACTGAGAACTTCTTTCCGTGTCTCTTTGCTTAGATAAGAACTCTAATAATAATTGGGAAACGGTAACATAACTTGATGAGTAGGTGACTTGCTGTAGTCACACCTAACATTTTGGCGCACGAACAGGGACATCGCTAAAGAAACTACAAGAGGCGAACGAACATAAGGACGGAACGAAGAGGTCGGGCACATCAGGAACCACAGACAAAACCTGCGCAGGTAAGAAAAGCTTTATTTTCTTATAAACTCTGTGCTTCTTAGATTTGTGCCCACCCGATCTGTCTGTATTGTTCTTCAGGTAATACCAACCTCTGTAGAAAGCGAGTCTTGAATTTAATATTTGACTTATGTTACCGTTGTTTTTGTCTGTCTCCTTGTCATCTGTCTGTTGTGACTGAGATAAGCCCTGTTTGTATGGTGTGAATTGAAACATATATCATCCCAATGAGTAACGGAATGCGCCCTTAACTCGTAAGAGTACTTGGGGGGTCCGACACTTAAGTTTGATATACGCTTTTTGATTCATGAGCCTAAAAACGGGTTGAAAGTATAAGTCCTGACTGCCTCAATAAAGCAGGAATAAGAAACGATTGCTGAGAAATTCCATGTTAAAGGGAAGGGAATAAGGTCTCCACAAAGTCCCGGAGATCTAGTCATATGTGTTTGGCCACCTACAGGTGATGATTGTGATTATTGTTTCTGTTGTATTAGTAGTCGCATTTATCTGGTTGGGGTGTAAAAGTAGTTCGGTTTCAGAATAAGTACCCCAGACAAAGTTTTAGTATTTTGGCACCCTAGGAGGAGAAGGCAACGAGACACTTAGTAAGTGATCCAAACGCCACCTAGGCAGGACTGTCAAAATGGGCCAGACACATGGTAAACCCCAGGAGGAATCTCAGAAATGTTATGCTGTTAAAGACATAATTACAATGTTGTATGGGAAGGACAAGGCACAGGGCACGAATAGGGTTCTCAAGAAATTTGGAATGGATGGAGAAAATGGGCTAAGTGTAGAAGGTTGGGAGAATATAAAGAGGGACAGACAGGGAGAGGTCCTGCAGAACAGATGGGTATCACAAATACAATGTTTAATTAAGGTTTCCAACAGGGCTAAAGAGGAGGGATGGAAGTATTGTCATGAACAGGGTGGATGGGACATGAAGGTCCGACGCAAGAGTCTCCCTTCTGCTCCCGAGGATGGAGTAAAAACGGAAGGTACTCCACCTCCTTATACCACTACCACACCGGGTAACGAAAGACCAAAACTTTATCCTTCCTTAAGAGGAAGAGGATGGGTATGCCGAGTATGCGGTACCCAAAATACAGACTGGGCACAGGAATGTGTACATTGCGGAGCTCAAAGACCAGAGTCCGTAGCTCCAGTCCACAGTCGGACTAGGGTAATACAAGTAAATAATCCAAATGCGGGTCAAGCAGGACAGCCACCTACAGTGACTCAACAAGTCGTTCTGAGGACATGGACACCTTGGTCGGCTGACACTCTTATGGCATTAATACAGAATGCTCCTGATCCCGTAGCAAAACCTGCCGCATTCTGTAGATTCGTGACACAATTACTAGACACACATGAAGCAGCTTGGCAAGATGGGGAAGATTTGTGTAGACATAAAATGACACTAACAATGTTTAATCAATTTATGAATGAAATTGCTCCACATAGACCACAAGGGGATCCAGCGACAAATCCACCAGGAGTACACCCCCGTCATATAGACTCTAGACCCCTGTTTATTAATCAGTTACGAGAATTTTGCCAAAGGAAACAGCAGGAAAGGGGTTCGACAGCGCCCATAAAACAGGCCCCAGGTCAGACTGTTACAGAATTTTACCTCAACATGGAAAGCATGATGGCTGACGAAGGTCTAGATTTAGCCTTACCCGTCACCATTAGGGCTTTCAATCGACAGTTTATGGAAGGACTAGTACCCCAAATAGGTGACAAACTGAAGGCATGTACTCCCGAATGGAGAGCCATACGGGACAGAGGAACATTGTTGCAGAAAGCACAAGGCATAGAGGCTGATTTAGCAGAAACTAAACCCAGAAGGACACCGGGAGTTAACACTGTTGCCCGGGTCAATGAAGGAGGGAATTCCTCCCGTAAACCTCTTACCTGTTATTACTGCAACAAGGTGGGACATATAAAAAGAGACTGTAGGAAAAGAATAAAAGACGAACAGGAAGGAAACACGGACAGAGACACGAGGGACAACAGACAGAGGCGTACCAACGATAGGGACGATCCGACCGCATGACTTGCCCCAGTCCTAGCTGAATCAGAGAATAAAATGCTCCACATGTTGATGAAGGTGGAAGGTAAACATATTCCTTGTTTAGTTGACACAGGAGCATCACGCAGCTTATTATCTGATTCAGTAGTCCCTCCACACATGACCTCCCGTGACACCATACCCATAAGTGGTTATGACGGTCTTTTGTCCGATGCCCCACTGACTAAACCTTTAAAAGTAAAAATAGGGAATCACATGTTTTTGTCACGCTTTTTGATTTCCAGAGGAGCCCCTACTAATTTATTAGGAGCAGATATTCTTCAGAAAATAGGAGCAAACATTACTTATCATCCAGATGGTATGGTCACCCTAGCAATAGGAGATGACCCAGAGGGTATAGAAATCTGTAATAAAATACAATGTTTGGAAGAAGAGCCAGAACCGTCCAATACACCCTCGCCGGAAATAGATCAAATTCTGTCTAGCCTTCCGGAAGGGCTATGGGAAACACATCCAGCAAACGTTGGGCTTTTGCCCATACCCCCGGTTACTCTACAGCTGATTCCAGGAGCAGTTCTCCCCCAGCAGAAACAGTACCCACTCAGTGCGCCCCAGGAAGCAGCTATAGAACTACAAGTGGAGGCTCTACTCAAAAGTGGAGCATTAAAAGAAATACAGTCACCAGCCAATACCCCATTGTATCCAGTCAAGAAAAAGACATTGGGGGATGGCCCAGTAAAGTATAGAATGGTACAAGACCTAAGGGCGGTAAACAAAATATTGGCCCCAATAACGCCACTAGTACCAAACCCGCATACTTTACTTTCAGAAGTACCATCAGATAGCTCCTCATTTACTGTTATAGACTTGGCTAATGCTTTCTTTTATGGCGCATTCGCCAACTCTATACTCGCAAGCTCTACAGACAGTGTTGGGGGAATGGCAACCACCTGACACTTGTGTATTGTTGCAATATGTAGATGACCTATTGTTATGTTGTCCGGATAACGATACTTGTTTAAAAGCCACTCTATCATTGTTACAATTCCTGGCTGAAAAAGGGTGCAAAGTGAATAGAACTAAGTTACAGGTATGCCAGAAAAAGGTTGTCTTTTTGGGCCACTGTATATCCCAGGGTACCCGACACCTCACTGAAGAACGAGTCCAGGCCATAAGACAAATGAATGTCCCACGCAACTTTAAGCAACTTCGTATGTTTCTGGGAATAGTATCATATTGTAGACAATGGATACCACATGCCAGTTCTCTGATGCAGCCATTATATGATTGCTTGAAAATAGTACCCTATGTACTCACAGAAGCAGGTCATAAGTCTTTTAGCACCTTAAGAAAGTTACTAATTTCGGCACCTGCGATCGGGATCCCTGACTATACCAAAACATTTCATTTGTACATTGCTGAAATCACGGGACACGCAACAGGGGTGTTGACACAACAACACATCAAACAAAGGCCGGTAGCATATTTCTCAGCGGCTCTCGATCCTGTCTCTAGAGGATCACCGTCCTGTGTACGAGCAGTCGCAGCAGTGTCAATTATCATTGACAAATCCTCAGAAATTGTCTTAGACAATCCTGTAGTGGTACATACCACACATGACATACACGCCATCTTGTCACAAGTTCAGCCAAAACAAATATCAATGGCAAGGCAGCTGCGTCTGCAATGCACCTTGCTCCTACCTCCCAATGTTACCTTCCAGCGATGCACTTCCTTTAACTTAGCACAACTTCTACCCTTACAGACAGATTTGACAGGGGGGAGTAATGGTGAAGGCATAGCACAAGAAACTCAGGATTCTGACACACTTTCATTTCATGACATAACATCTGATGAACACGATTGTTTTCAACTTATGGAACAAGAGACCACGGGGTTCCCACATGTCACAGACACACCCATTGCAAATGCAGAACACACACTGTACATAGATGGTAGTAGATTTGCCGATGACAAAGGTAAATATCACACAGGTTATGCTGTGGTAACGGACACACAGGTAATTGAGGCAAAGTCACTACCAGCACACATGTCTGCACAAGAAGCGGAACTAACAGCTTTAGAAAAAGCCTTAGAACACTTAGAGGGACAAGAAGGGAACATTTACACTGATTCTGCATACGCCTACGGTGTGGCACATGATTATGGCCACATATGGAAAGCTAGAGGTTACCTTACAGCAGCAGGCACACCTGTTAAACATGGTGAAGGAATCAAAAGAGTCCTGAACAATCTTCAAAAAGTTAGAAGAGTAGCCATTATGAAGATAGCGGCACACACGAGCGCAAAAACAACTGAGGCAAAAGGAAACGCATTTGCAGATTTAGCTGCAAAGAAGGCAGCTCTAGGGGAAGTAAGCCCTGAGACCTTAGCCACGGTACAGGTGAGTATGCCCGAAACCACATGGCAGCAGCTGATCGAACTACAGGAACAAGCAGGGACTACTGAGAAGGACCGTTGGGTTAAGGAGGGAGCTGCACCAGGCCTTGACAATGTATGGAGAGAGGGAGACAAAATATGTCTACCCGCCTCTCTATACCCCGCAATGGCAGCGGCTGTCCACTTGCCCACTCATGTCAGCTCCAATTCTATGTATAGGATTGTAAGCCAAGGATGGCTAGCCCCTGGATTCAGTAGTACTGCAAGGAACTACTGTGCTGCATGCCAAATCTGTCTGTTAAATAACCCAGGACAGAGAGTGAAAACCCCACGTAAACATCAGGTTCGGGCCCAGTATCCCTTTCAGAGACTGCAAATTGACTATATCCAAATGCCTAAGAGCGGCCCATTTGAATTTTGTCTCGTGTGCATCTGCTTATTTTCAGGCTGGCCAGAAAGTTATCCAGTGAAATCAGCTACAGCGAAAGCCACAGCGAAGAAACTGATCACAGAGTTAATACCTAGGTTTGGTCTTCCTGAAACCATAGAATCAGATAGGGGAACACACTTTACAGGAGAAATCATGCAGAATGTAATGGCTATGTTAGGGGTTCAACAAAGTTTCCACACCCCTTACCACCCACAGAGTTCAGGATCAGTAGAAAGAGTAAATGGGACAATAAAGTTAAAAATACAAAAAGCTATGCAGGAGTTAAATAAACCATGGCCTGAATGCCTACCCTTAGCTTTGTTCTCCATAAGGTATACTCCAACGGGAAAAACAGGGTTATCCCCATATGAAATACTTTTTGGGAATGCACCCAGACTAGGTTTATACTTTCCACAGAGTATGCAATTGCAATGTGATAGTTTGACTGCATATGTGATACAATTACAACAGCATCTAACTAAGATCCACAAAAGTGTGTATTCTTCTCTTCCAGACCCTAACTCAATAGCAGGTACTCATTCGCTGAGCCCCGGAGATTGGGTCTATGTAAAGAAACATACCAGAAAAGCTTTAGAGCCACGGTTTGAAGGACCATATCAAGTACTGCTGACCACTCCCACATCGGTCAAGTTGGAGGGTAAAGCAGCCTGGATCCACGCTTCACACTGTAAAAAGGAGCCAGTTGGCAAATGACAACATGTATCTTTTTATTCTTTTTGTTTCAGTAATCCTGACCAATAGTTTGGTTACCTCACAGAATGAAATTCACAAGGATGAAGGATTTTCTAAAAAAATGTTATTACTGAAGTTTAAATATGCTTATGCTCGGAAGTCAGGATATGAGAAATGTTGGATTTGCAGTAAATTACACCCCAGTACAGCAAACATACCACTGATGGCAGTTCCTATAAATTATACTGACCTTGCTAACAGTAGCATTAACATAACTGGAACAAATACCAGCAAGACAGTAATGTTTAAATCAAATGGTCTCGCCTTTCCCCCTGCCTGGTGTTTCAACTTAGGGAACACAACGGGAGGAAATAGAGAATGCCAAGACAGCAAGTTTAATTTGTCCATTGTCATATTAAATGGAAGCTTCTACCCCAGTAATTCCAGCACACACCAGACATTATCTGACTTCCTCACTAACATTGTGGATAATAATGTTAGGTGGTTAGTATCCAACTTATCCCTCTATGGATACACCTCTCGTTATAGAAATGATATCAGTTCAAGATCAGTAGCTCTAGGAAACAATATATACATCTGTTGTGGGGATAAGTGTTATACCTGGATACCTAGAAGGGCTCAGGGATGGTGCTACCTCGCAAGTTTGGTACCAGTAATGGGAGTAGTGGGTGATAAACGAGGTGATCACCTACTAGAAGCTAGTATGCACCCCAGATATCCCCTCAGATATCGTAGCAAGAGAGAAATATTCTTAGAGCAGGACATGGCATGGGCTTGGTTCCCGTCCTGGACAGGATGGGGTATAGACTTAATGAAGCGACTAAATAACTATACTGGAAGAATTAATGATATTTTGGAGAAAAACTCTGATGACATTACTAAGTTAAATCTAGAGACCAGAGCCATCACAAAACAAATAGAATTACATGAGTTAGCAATTGAAAGTATGAGTGCAGCATTAACAGGACTCTGTGAGGCTACAGAAGACTATGAATGTTGTACTTGGATACATAACACCAGCATCGAGATACCCGACTATTATGACATCATTGCACGACACCGCACGGAAGTAAAGGATCTACAGGAGAAGGCCCGTAATATTGGCCGTGACTGGGTCCGTTTGGTGGAACTTTTAGCTTCTCAGGGTTATTCTCTTGGCTTAAGAAGGCAGCGATGACAATTATAGTGGTGCTTTTATTTGTATTTCTTCTTTATGCGTGCTTTAAACTGCTCATGTGCTTTTGCAAGAAAGCCAAGGTAAATGCTGTAGAAAAGATGGAACTTTTGTAAGTTGATAAGTTGGATAAGATAGGTGGATTTGGTTCCTTGACATCACCCATCTTTCAGAAAAGCCACTCTTCCTGAATTTTAGATGTTGGTACTATCCAGGGGGATGGGTGTATACCCCTCTGACAACTCGCGGTCAGGGAGAGTACTTTGGACATAGGCCGACTAGAACTTGTTCAGGTGGACCCAGGGTAAGAGGGAGGGGTGATGTCAAAGGGGGAAATTATGAGGATCAAGGTATAAGAAACCAAGATGGTTGACAGTATGTTTCACTAAATGCTTATATCGTCTGTTTTATTTTCAGTAACTTAAAGACACATCATCCTTAAGTCCGGATGGGTGCAGTCACGTACACATAAGAGGAAACCATGTCGTAAGGGTCATCTGCCACATCAACTCTAAAAGCAGAAGACACTTAGAAATTGCCTTTTATGGAAGCTGTTGTTTTGTTTCAACATTGCTAACGCCTGTCTTTTAGTGTATAAAAAGAGCTGTGTTAATAAAGGACCTCAGAGTTGGGTGCAGTCTTCTGAGCAGAAATACTGAGAACTTCTTTCCGTGTCTCTTTGCTTAGATAAGAACTCTAATAATAATTGGGAAACGGTAACATAACTTGATGAGTAGGTGACTTGCTGTAGTCACACCTAACAAAGATTTTACAAAAAAAAAAAAAAGTTAGCACGATTTTTTGTTGTGTACTAAGCGTTGCTTTAATTTTTTTTACAGGTTACATGTTTAGAGTTACAGAGGAGGTCTAGTGCTAGAATTATTGCTCTCGCTCTAACGATCGTGGAGTATGTAACCTGTGTGTATCTGGCTCTGATACTAACCAGTGCCTACCAAGGGACTAACTAGTATCTCTCCCCAGCCTGTCCCCACACACCCTCTCACCTGCTGACCTGTGAATGGGGCAATCACTCCTGCTGTGTTATTGTGTTCTGCCAGTGAATACAATGATTAGTGTTGCTAACTATAGCTGGCAGCACTGATTGTTTTGGGGAAAACCTGACAGGCTGGTTGTACTCATGTCGGTTAATAGGTTGACTTGTGTAAAACCAGCTAGCCCATACATAGATCGACTATGGCTGGTCTCTGCTTAATTGGTGTAATTTCAATCCATGTATGGCCCGCTTAACCACCACGCAGTCCCTAAACATCCTTCCACAAACCTTTAAATTTTTCCTTCCCAGATTACTTCATCCTCCTCTCCTATAAATAGTGCCCACTGTCATACTCTCCACACTTCTCTCCTATACATAGTGCCCACTGTCATACCCTCCACACTTCTCTCCTATACATAACGCCCGCTGTCATATCCTACAAACGCCTCTCCTGTACATAGTGCCCTCTGTCATACACTTCTCTCCTGTACATAGTGTCCACCGTCATACCCTCCACACTCCTCTCCTGTACATAGTGCCCACTGTCATACCTCCAACACTTCTCTCCTATACATAGTGCCCACTGTCATACCCTCCACACTCTTCTCTTATACATAGTGCCCAATGTAATACCCTCTACACTCCTCTGTTGTGCATACTGCCCACTGTCATACCCTTCACACTCCTCTCCTGTACATAGTTCAACTAAAGGAAATCTCACAGTCCTCATATTTGTTCTGCACCATTATTAGTACTTATTTAATTTTGTAATTACTATTGTGATGTATAGAGGAACATAGGGGATGTCAGCTACTCTAAATATAGCACTTGTAAAAAAAGCATCCCTGAAAATAATTTTGAAATGTTGACAACTATGCACTTAGGCACTGCCCAAGGGCCACAGGGTCAGTAGGGGGCCCCATGAGAGGCTCCTGTGATATTAAAGCGGTAGTAAACTTTTCTAACATTACTACTTTTTAGAGGCCCTGGGGTAGGTTATGCCATAATGTACAAGTATGCACAGCATATTAGCACATTAGGGCACACTTAAATTATCAGACCGAGCCCTCCAGTGCTGTGCTGTGATCAATCCGGTGGGGCCCGGGCACTTCCATCTTCACCCGGTCTTCCTTCTAGGTTCTGTGCCTTCACTTGCCTTGGCCAGGCTGCGTTGATGTCATTCCCACACCTCTTTCATTCCCTTTCTCTCTCTCCTGCTCATCCTCCCCCTCTCTCTTTAATTGAATTAGTTATAACAAAAAATAGTTTGCATTTTTATTTATTTATTGTTTATAAAAGGCCCCACCAAAATCCTCAGCACCAGGCCCATGATGTTCTTAATCTGGCCCTGGTAACATGGTCCCTTTAAGGGAAGTGTGGTAGTGTTCAGGGGGCCACTCAGAATGGGTCAGGAATTCCCAGGAGTAGAGTCAATCAGGAGAGGACTGACTCCCAGTCCTCTCTGTCTTAATAGAGAGTTATTTGGGCCGCAGAATTTGGGAGGCTCTGAAGTGATATTCGGGTGGGAAAGAGCCTCCATCCCTGACCACAAGAATTCAGCACACAGGGGGTTAAAGGCCTCCAGGAAACAGCTCATAAAAGACAGGAAGTAGTGAAGAGGTGGTGGTGAGGAGGAGTAGGTGATTACACCTGTCGTGATGAGCTATGTATCTGTTTTGAGCTGCTAAAGATTCAACAAGGACTCTTAAAACTCTGGGGTGAAGACCAGGCCACAAACTGTTTGTGCCGTTTCTTTAATTTTCTTTGTGCTGAAGATAAGCAGACTTTATTTTATGACTTTATTTTATGCTGAAGATAAGCAGACTTTGTTTTATATTTTTTGTGCTGTGTGCTGAATTAAGCTTTTTTGTTTTGTTTTGCTTACAAATAATACAAACCTCTGTATATGACGCTGAGCACATGCACTCAACTTCTTTGGTTGACCATGGCGAGGCCTGTTCTGAGTGGATCCTGTCCTGTTAAACCGCTGTATGGTCTTGGCCACCGTGCTGCAGCTCAGTTTCAGGGTCTTGGCAATCTTCTTATAGCCTAGGCCCTAGGCCATCTTTATGTATACCAATAATTCTTTTTGTTCAGATTTTCACACTTCTTTGCCATGAGGTGTCACGTTGAACTTCCAGTGACCAGTATGAAACCTGCTCCCCATTCACACCTGAGACCTTGCAATACTAACAAATCACATGACACAGAGGAGAGAAAATTACTAATTGGGCAATTTGGACATTTTCACCTAGGGGTGTACTCACTTTTGTTGCCAGTTGTTTAGACATTAATGGCTGTGTGTTGAGTTATTTTGAGGAGGTAGCACATTTAAACTATTACACAAGCTGTACACTCATTATTTTACATTGTAGCAAAGTGTCATTTCTTCAGTGCTGTCACATGAAAAGATATAATAACATATTTACAAAAATGTGAGGGGTGTACTCACTTTTGTAGGATATATATATATATATATATATATATATATATATATATATATATATATATACACATAGTACTTGCAGGTCTCTACACATTGAACTATTAATTTGGTTTCTTCTCCCACAAAAAAAAACTTCTATTACCCTACCACATTCATCAAAGTAGGGCCAGTTTAGGTTGGATCCAGTTTAACTACCAGTTTGTATAGGGAATGGCCACTAGGTCAAGCTTTATAATGGTTGCTGCAAGGCTCTTCACCTTTAGCAGCCACCTTTCAGAATGCTTCATGCTGGTGCTATAGTACTTGGGTTTCCTCAGGAATTTATATGGTAAATTATAGAGCCTGGACAGGTTGTCCATAGTCTTATGTGGGCATACTAGAGTGGATGGATTGGCATTCCAGACACTAGATGGTGCAGCAACACAGAGGTAGGACAGGCACCCAAATGGTAAAGCAGTTGGTAAACTAGCAAAAGTCAAGGCCAGCTGGACATATTGGGTGTTCAGAAGTAGTAGTATTATTTATTATTATTCTTATACAGGATTTATATAGCGCTGACAGTTTTAGCAGTATTTTAGAATATAAGGTTTCAATGCAATACAGTTTCAATACAATTCAGTACAAGAGAGATGGGTTCTGCTCATGAGAGCTTAGAATCTACTAGGGAGGAGCAAATGGTACAAAAGGTATATTCTGACTCCGATTGTTGTGAAGCGATTTATCCCTTGTGAGACCTCTATGCCTGGCCTGCATGAGATATAATCACTGAGGACAATCCTCAGATAGTTTGAACTCACCAAACTCACCAAATACTGACTCCATCCACAGAGGTGAACAGGTTACAGCAGATGACAGGATACAAACAGATGAATAGGTTGTAGTATTTATGCAGTCAAAAGATGATATTGTCTGTAGCTTACAATGCAGAATACATGTGCCCTGCTAAATGTGGCTTGTAGCTGCATCCATGACACAGGAAGTACAAACTCAGGAAGAAGGGTGGAACATTACATACAAAAGAAGTATGTCATAACATCAGGAAAGGAAACATGAGAAAACAAGTGCATTACCACAAAAGGTCACTAGATGGCAGCATGTGAACTAAGTATAAACGTCCATAGAAAATGGTTAGGAAAACAGTCTATATAAATTCTATGCCCGTTGGGGTAGCACAAGGTAACACATATGAGGGATGAGCTTATGGAAGAATTAAAAGTTTAGTAGTTAGATAGAGGTGGGATTGGCTTCCCTGAACTGATGAGTTTTCAGAGATCGCCTAAAGGTGGACAGAGTCGGAGATGGCAGGACAGACTGAGATAGAGAGTTCCAGAGGATGGGAGACACTCTTGAGAAGTCCTGGAGGTGAGCATGGGAGGAGGAAACAAAAAAGCAAGAGGTCGGGGGGGGGGGGGGACAGGATTATTGATGTAGCTTGGGGCAGAGTCATGGATGTCTTTGAATGTTGTTGTTAGTATTTTGAACTTTATTCATTGGGTGATCAGAAGCCAGTGGAGGGATTGGCAGCAAGGGGTGGCAGACATTGAGTTGTTAGTAACATGAATTTGACAGCGGCATTTTGGGAGGGCCTTATCGATGAGGAGACCCTAAAATATATTAACATCACTACCCTACGAACACCAACCTTTTACACGCTACCCAAAACCCACAAGAACATGATAACTCCTCGAGGCCGAACTATCATCTCAGGCCTGGGTTTTCTGACTAAGAATGCCAGCCGCTTTGTGGACACTTTTCTCATGCCCCATGTTCTAGGACTGCCTTCTTATATCAAGGACACTACCGACTTACTCAAACACATTGAGGATATTCAGATCCCTCCGGACGCCCTCCTCGTGGCAGTTGATGTTGAGGCTTTATACTCAAGCATCCCCCACGAGCAGGGCGTCCGGATGGTAGAAATCTTTCTGAAGGAACAGGATCACACTTCCTGGCCTCTAAATAGTTTTATTTTGAAATTACTTGAATTTATTCTAACTAGGAATTATTTTTTGTTTATGGATCAGTTATACTTACAAGTTCAGGGCATGACCATGGGCACCTCATGTGCTCCTTCTTACGCAAATCTTTACTTAGGCGCATGGGAAAGATATGTCTTTAGTGAGGACACCCTACAACATTTTTTGAATTCGGTACTATGCTGGTACAGGTACATTGACGATTTGTTCATCGTATGGACCGGCACCAAACAAGATCTAACAACCTTTATCGATGCCCTCAATATAAATAAATTCAATCTACAGTTCACCTACACGGTGGACAACATTAATATTTATTTTTTGGATTTAAACATCCTTAAACATCCATCAGGTGCCCTCACTACAGACCTTTATCGTAAACCAACAGCCGGTAACACGATCCTACATGCTTCCAGTGCGCATCCCCGTCCTCTGGTTCGCAGCATCCCTTATGCTCAATATTTGAGACTGAGGTGAAACTGCTCAGAGGACGGGTACTTTCATGTGCAAGCTAATTCACTACGGGATCGTCTCTTTGCTAGGGGTTATAGCCCTACAAACCTCAGGAAGGCTTTTAACAAAGCTCTTTCTCAGAGCCGTCAGTCGTTACTCTACGGCCCTCCACGTGAACAACAGCCCTCCACTGTCAACATAATCACTAAATATTCCTCACACCACCAACAACTTCGACACATTTTATCCGAACATTGGCATCTTCTGACAGAACACCATGTGATAGGCAGTTATGTTAAACCTACCCCCGAACTGGTTTTCAGAAAAGCTGTCTCTCTTCGAGACAGGCTGACGAGCAGCCATTATAGAGCCCATCTTGGACCTTTGGAAGGACCAAGAGGTACTTATAAATGTGGACACTGTTCTAAGTGTCCATGGATTCAGGAGGGGGGGCCAGTGTTTTTACCTAATGGAGAGACTTTTTCACCCCCACTCCACGCCGATTGTGGTACCAGGGGTCTAGTTTACCTGATGGTCTGTGTCTGCCAGGCCTTCTACGTAGGAAAGACCATCAGGGAACTGCGTCAGCGCCTGCGTGACCACCTATACTACTCGACTAATGGTAAAATGACTACGGTAGGTCGCCATATTGGCATACATCACAGATTTCAATTTGAAATGGTAAAATTCCTTGTCCTAGAGGTTATCCCACAAGACCCTAGAGGGGGGGGATTGGGATCGGGCTATCCTGAGACGAGAAACTCTTTGGATAGAGCGACTAAATGCCCTTACTCCCCCGGCTTAAATGAAGCCCACTCTTATAAGTGCTTCCTCTGAAAAACTCTTTATATATATATATATATATATATATATATATATATATATATGTAAAAAATACAAGCCATCAATAGGGGGTCTCAGTTAATGTGAGATATATATATATGTACACATCTTCTCTGTCAATGCCAATTGTTTAGATATTTGTGCGGGTCTTCTTTTCACAGGAATTTCAAAGTAAAAGTTCTGTCTTTACATTTCTCTTTCTTTTTTATTTTCCCTTTTCTTCCCATCTTCTTCTCTTTTCTCTATTCTTCCCCACCGGGGCTCAAACTTCTTTGGATATACCCAGTATCCTATTTACAATATTATTTTGCTTATTATTATGATTCTGTACTTTCCTCTCGGATTGAGAGGCTACGAGCAATTGTGACTGTGGAAAATTCCTGGCGGGCAATTCTTATACACTATTTAATAGACTTTATTTGGTGTCATCGGCTGCTGGCTCTGGTCACCTATGTGGGACTTTGGTATGACCTGCCCCGTTGGTGCCCAAGCCGTCCGTTGTTTGACCCCTGTTATTTTGTTATCCTTTTTTGTATGTTATTTTTAAAGTATCTGTCTTGGCTCTCTCCCGGACTTGCCCCTTAATTGTAGCGACCTGAGGAGTTTATTCTCCCCCCCTGTGGGTGGATATGTGGCGACCATAGGTGAGGCGCCTGCTTGGCTATTTGCACAAGCTACGCCCCCCTCACTCCATTCCGTATATTCAGTCTGACGGGGAGGAGGAGCGCACACAGAGATGTGTGTTACGCTGGTCGCCTGACCCGGAAGTACCTCACCCCAGGTCAAAGCGACGGCGGACGGGCGCTGACTAGTGTCTAAGCGCCCGCCCTGCCATGTCCGTTAGTTCCCCCTTCTCGTCATCTCTTCATGGAGAACATATTTCTGCGCACGCGCGGACCTCGCGCTTGCGTAGTACCTGGGGATGACAAGAGGGAGCGCACACTGACGCACTGATCACTTCCAGGTTGGGGGTGTATAAGGCGCTGCTGTTCGAATATTATTCATAGAGCGGCGCCTATGGTGGAGGACGTACACATACCTGGCTACTGTTTGAAGGTAAGACTGCTGTTGAAGTCTCCCCTTCCTTTTTTCTCAACCCCCGTTATACCAACCCCTGTTTTGGCTGTACTTATGACCTTATCTCATTACCTTTTTACCTTACCATTAGAGCAATTCGTTTGAAGTTTGCTGGGGCTTTGTATTGAAGATACGTCTGGCTGTATAAAATGTAGTGAAGTGTGACAACCCATACCTAATGTTACAGCTACTTTGGCAAAGTTGGGGTAGGTTATATTTATTAGCTCACTCCCCTGGCCCTTAGTATTCATCACCTAATTATATGGACCATGGACCACTGGGTGCTCTGCTTGGTATGATTGATTCCATTTATCTACCTTTAGCCACTTTCTAACATCCTAATCTTTGGATACTAAACAACTCAGTCCATGGGCTACAAAAAATCTTTCGGCTAAATTACCTTAAACGGGTTATCTTATTATATTTTTATTCATTTTTTCCATTTGTAGTGTAAAGTGTGTCTTTCCACATATTTCTCACCCCCTGTGTCCGCCCCCAAGGGGGCACACCCAAATTTTGGGTGTCTCGAAGTTGGTCGCTCCTGTGTTGAGGGGTATAAAAAGTCCCTGGGTGAGTCATGACTTCTTTATTAATATTATCTCTGGTTGTATTATATTTATGTGTTTACTGTCTTAAAAATTTTTTTGGATTATTGTATTAAAACTGTATTTATTGAAACATTATATAATTTCTTTGCATACATTAGACTTGTAGGTGACGTTCCCTGAGGAAGCGGCGTTTTCAGTGCCGCGAAACCGGGCGAACCATACGTCAAATCTACGTCTGTGTGTAAAAAAAAACCTTTGTATTTAGGGTTTTTCAACTACCCTCTGTTTAACACGGTCTTTCTAAATGGATTGACTATATTGTTGTATGTCTTGATCTATGTTTATATGTTCCCCTTTACTACCTTTGTGTAGCTATTTATAATAAAACATTATTGAATTTTAATTCTAATCCTTATTTTTTGAATATTATCTGATACCGCAATAGTCCCTACTATTCCCACTCAACTTTAGGAAAATTTCCTCCAGAGTCTTTTTCCTATTCTATGAGCTTTATGCTCTTTTTTCATTATTTATACATTAATTGGGATGATGGTATCTTGCTTAAATTCGAGGCTTCCCCATTATTCATATCTACAGGGTGGATAACACACCCGGACTGTGGGATCCATTCTTCTCTTTTTTTGCCTCATTCTAAATTTATATTTTGTGTAAAAAAATCTTTTGTGACCTTTATGAACCTTAGCCCTCCAGGTCACGGCCATAATCAAATTGCTCTTTTTTATCTTGACTAAAATAGTTTTTCTTTCTTTTCTGGGTATTTTCTGTGGACAGAGCTCTGGTGAGTAATATCTGTTAGTTAATTAATCCTTTGGGACTATGGATGTTTTGGGGTCTAGTTGGGGTGACTTTATGTCTACTATACAGGCGGAATGTTTGACTAATCATAAAACAGAGGATGATATTAAGACTTTCCTAGATAGAATGTTCAAACTTCTAAAAAGGAAATCTCATCTTCATTGGCATACTCAGTATTTCAAACTTTATGTACAAGAAAAGGTATGTCCGCTGGGTCTTCGTATCCAAGTTTTTCCCACCCTCAAAGACCCTAGTGCTGAATTTAAAAAGACCTGGGAAGATACTTTGACTTCTTGTAGCTTAGAACTTATGAAGCAGCTGATGGTTCAACATCTTGCTGATATGACCTTACTTGATGAGGAGATAGATAGGTTAATTCAACAATATCCTGACATTACCACCTCAGCTATCTTCACGGACAAATGGAAGAACCTTAGGGACCATTTAGAAACCCTTAACAAGGAAATTATCACCAAAAAACAAGGTAAGTTTGCATTAGACAAACTTGCCTTTTTAGAGGGGTATGCTTACAAGTGGGCTGGCCGAGCACCTAATAGGAGGAATACACCACACATTCGCCAATCTCTAACTAGATCACCGATGGAATTGTCCGAATCGGACTCTTCCTTATCGTCTCTATCGTCCCAGGCTCCATCCCAAACTGTTTATTCCCGTGGCCCTAGTCTTCCACGTAAAAGATCTCTTACAGATAATGGCCACCCCCACAAAGATCCTAAAAAGGATAAGAAATTGGGTAAATCTGCTAAAACTTTACAAGCTACACATACAACAGCGCCCTCTTCCACCTCTAACAAATCTGAAACGGTGGCGTCCACACTCCATGGTGTGATTCCGAAGCTTTTACAGCCTCAAATCCAATCCCTTTTTCCTTCAAACCTTTTAATCCCGACCAATCCAGAAGTCACCAGAAGAGGAAGTCTCGACGCCTTTGTGCACAAAGCCTAAACACTGAGCATGTCTCAATTGACAACCAAATTCACCCTGACCAGATACCTTCACTAAACATTATCACTCTGACGCCTATGAAACTCACACTTGAGGAAGAACATGTCCTTCAGCTTGGCCTCGGCTTCTGTCCATCTGAACCAACTGACATCTTTGTGACGATAAAGGATCTCTATTTGTTTGCCCGCAACCTCACTTATAAATTTATTTATGATCCAGAACGAAAGAAATTAAATTTAGAAAAAGAATTAGCTGAACGCACCAAACAATTTACCATGCAAGAGTTCAGGGCATTGCGAGATCTTATGCTACTTTACGATGAAGGTGCTACTGATTCTGAACTTACCAATACTCTCGGACAGGACTCTCTGGCTATTAGCCAGAATCCTGTACCATCTGGACCTTATGTTATTGATCCAAACAAACAAAAATGTAAAGCCAAGTCCCGTGCTTTTCCCGATTTAATGACCTGTCCCACGATTTGGGCTTTCTTACACGAATCCATTAAATCCCTCAAAAAATCCAAATGGGTGGAACAACCTTCTAACTTAACTCCTAAAAAAAAACTAGCCATTAGGAAACTCCAAAAACACCCAGATTTAATCATTAAACAATCGGACAAGGGCGGGAACTTGGTCCTTTTGACACACTTACAGTACCAAACCATCTGCAATTCGGTTTTGCATAATGCTTCTTGGTACTCCCCTATTGAACCCATTATGATAGAGTCTTTCGTCTCCGAATTTCGTCAACTGGTAATTGCCGCATTTTGGGAGGGCCTTATCGTTGAGGAGACCCTAAAATATATTAACATCACTACCCCACGAACACCAACCTTTTACATGCTACCCAAAACCCACAAGAACATGATAACTCCTCCAGGCCGACCTATCGTCTCAGGCCTGGGTTCTCTGACTGAGAATGCCAGCCGCTTTGTGGACACTTTTCTCATGCCCCATGTTCTAGGACTGCCTTCTTATATCAAGGACACTACCGACTTACTCAAACACATTGAGGATATTCAGATCCCTCCGGACGCCCTCCTCGTGGCAGTTGATGTTGAGGCTTTATACTCAAGCATCCCCCACGAGCAGGGCGTCCGGATGGTAGAAATCTTTCTGAAGGAACAGGATCACACTTCCTGGCCTCTAAATAGTTTATTTTGAAATTACTTGAATTTATTCTAACTAGTAATTATTTTTTGGTTATGGATCAGTTATACTTACAAGTTCAGGGTGTGGCCATGGGCACCTCATGTGCTCCTTCTTACGCAAATCTTTACTTAGGAGCATGGGAAAGATATGTCTTTAGTGAGGACACCCTACAACATTTTTTGAATTCGGTACTATGCTGGTACAGGTACATTGACGATTTGTTCATTGTATGGACCGGCACCAAACAAGATCTAACAACCTTTATCGATGCCCTCAATATAAATAAATTCAATCTACAGTTCACCTACACGGTGGACAACATTAATATTTCTTTTTTGGATTTAAACATCCTTAAACATCCATCAGGTGCCCTCACTACAGACCTTTATCGTAAACCAACAACCGGTAACACGATGCTACATGCTTCCAGTGCGCATCCCCGTCCTCTGGTTCACAGCATCCCTTATGCTCAATATTTGAGACTGAGGCGAAACTGCTCAGAGGACGGGTACTTTCATGTGCAAGCTAATTCACTACGGGATCGTCTCTTGGCTAGGGGTTATAGCCCTACAAACCTCAGGAAGGCTTTTAACAAAGCTCTTTCTCTGAGCCGTCAGTCGTTACTCTACGGCCCTCCACGTGAACAACAGCCCTCCACTGTCAAAATAATCACTAAATATTCCTCACACCACCAACAACTTCGACACATTTTATCCGAACATTGGCATCTTCTGACAGAACACTATGTGATAGGCAGTTATGTTAAACCTACCCCCGAACTGGTTTTCAGAAAAGCTGTCTCTCTTCGAGACAGGCTGACGAGCAGCCATTATAGAGCCCATCTTGGACCTTTGGAAGGACCAAGAGGTACTTATAAATGTGGACACTGTTCTAAGTGTCCATGGATTCAGGAGAGGGGGACAGTGTTTTTACCTAATGGAGAGACTTTTTCGCCCCCACACCACGCCGATTGTGGTACCAGGGGTCTAGTTTACCTGATGGTCTGTGCCTGCCAGGCCTTCTACGTAGGAAAGACCATCAAGGAACTGCGTCAGCACCTGGGTGACCACTTATACTACTCGACTAATGGTAAAATGACTACGGTAGGTCGCCATATTGGCATACATCACAGATTTCAATTTGAAATGGTAAAATTCCTTGTCCTAGAGGTTATCCCACAAGACCCTAGAGGGAGGGATTGGGACCGGGCTATCCTGAGACGAGAAACTCTTTGGATAGAGCGGCTAAATGCCCCCAGCTTAAATGAAGCCCACTCTTATAAGTGCTTCCTCTGAAAAACTCTTTTTATATATATATATATATATATATATATATATTTATATATATATATATAATACAAGCCATCAATAGGGGGTCTCAGTTAATGTGAGATATATATATATGTACACATCTTCTCTGTCAATGACAATTGTTTAGATATTTGTGCGGGTCTTCTTTTCACAGGAATTTCAAAGTAAAAGTTCTGTCTTTACATTTCTTTTTCTTTTTTCTTTTCCCTTTTCTTCCCATCTTCTTCTCTTTTCTCTATTCTTCCCCACCGGGGCTCAAACTTCTTTGGATATACCCAGTATCCTATTTACAATATTATTTTGCTTATTATTATGATTCTGTACTTTCCTCTCGGATTGAGAGGTTACGAGCAATTGTGACTGTGGCAAATTCCTGGCGGGCAATTCTTATACACTATTTAATAGACTTTATTTGGTGTCATTGGCTGCTGGCTCTGGTCACCTATGTGGCACTTTGGTATGACCTGCCCCGTTGGTGCCCAAGCCGGCCGTTGTTTGACCCCTGTTATTTTGTTGTCCCTTTTTTGTATGTTATTTTTATTTTTTAAAGTATCTGTCTTAGCTCTCCCCCGGACTTGCCCCTTAATTGTAGCGACCTGAGGAGTTGATTCCCCCCCCTGTGGCCGGATATGTGGCGACCATAGGTGAGGCGTCTGCTTGGCTATTTGCACAAGCTACGCCCCCCTCCCTCCATTCCGTATATTCAGTCTGGCGGAGAGGAGGAGCGCACACCGAGATGTGTGTTGCGCTGGTCACCTGACCCGGAAGTTCCTTACCCCAGGTCAAAGCGACGGCGGACGGGCGCTAACTAGTGTCTAAGCGCCCCCCTGCCATGTCTTTTAGTTCCCCCTTCTCGTCATCTCTTCATGGGGAATGTATTTCTGCGCACGCGCGGACCTCGTGCCTGCGCAGTACCTGGGGGTGACAAGAGGGAGCGCACACTGACGCTCTGATCACTTCCGGGTTGGGGGTGTATAAGGCGCCGCTGTTCGAATATTATTCTTAGAGCGGCGCCTATGGTGGAGGACGTACACATACCTGGCTACTGTTTGAAGGTAAGACTGCTGTTGAAGTCTCCCCTTCCTGTTTTCTCAACCCCCGTTATACCAACCCCTGTTTTGGCTGTACTTATGACCTTATCTCATTACCTTTTTACCTTACCATTAGAGCAATTTGTTTGAAGTTTGCTGGAGCTTTTTATTGAAGATACGTCTGGCTGTATAGAATGTAGTGAAGTGTGACAACCCATACCTAATGTTACAGCTACTTTGGCAAAGTTGGGATAGGTTATATTTATTAGCTCACTCCCCTGGCCCTTAGTATTCATCACCAAATTATATGGACCATGGACCACTGGGTGCTCTGCTTGGTATGATTGATTCCATTTATCTACCTTTAGCCACTTTCTAACATCCTAATCTTTGGATACTAAACAACTCAGTCCATGGGCTACAAAAAATCTTTCGGCTAAATTACCTTAAACGGGTTATCTTATTATATTTTTATTCATTTTTTCCATTTGTAGTGTAAAGTGTGTCTTTCCACATATTTCTCCTCCCCCCCCCCGTGTCCGCCCCCAAGGGGGGACACCCAAATTTTGGGTGTCTCGAAGTTGGTCGCTCCTGTGTTGAGGGGTATAAAAAGTCCCTGGGTGAGTCATGACTTCTTTATTAATATTATCTCTGGTTGTATTATATTTATGTGTTTACTGTCTTAAATTTTTTTGGGGATTATTGTATTAAAACTGTATTTATTGAAACATTATATAATTTCTTTGCATACATTAGACTTGTAGGTGACGTTCCCTGAGGAAGCAGTGTTTTCAGTGCCACGAAACCGGTCGAACCATACGTCAAATCTATGTCTGTGTGTAAAAAAAACCCTTTGTATTGGGGGTTTTTCAACTACCCTCTGTTTAACACGGTCTTTCTAAATGGATTGACTATATTGTTGTATGTCTTGATCTATGTTTATATGTTCCCCTTTACTACCTTTGTGTAGCTATTTATAATAAAACATTATTGAATTTTAATTCTAATCCTTATTTTTTGAATATTATCTGATACCGCAATAGTCCCTACTATTCCCACTCAACTTTAGGAAAATTTCCTCCAGAGTCTTTTTCCTATTCTATGAGCTTTATGCTCTTTTTTCATTATTTATACATTAATTGGGATGATGGTATCTTGCTTAAATTCAAGGCTTCCCCATTATTCACAGCGGCATTAATGGTAAAATGAAGGGGACACAGCCTGTGCTGCGTGAGGGGCGGATCCAGGAGTGGGGGTAATGGGGCAATTGCCCCTCAAGAAAATATTAACGACTCCTAGACACAGTCACCCTTCTAGATTGCCGGAACTGGTTGCTAGTTCCGATCTGCCTGGCGTCTAGCAAACAGTGACATCGCAGTCTCGCTCAGAGTGAGGCTGAGCGGAGAGAGGCCTACGCCTAGTGCTGCACTGCACAGCTGTCTCGACCCACCACCTCCTTCTCCGGCATGCAGTGGCATGAGAGGGAGTGATTTGGCAGTAGGGAAGAACTGGTTGGTGTGTGAATGATCTTTTTCATGCCAGCGTCTCCACCTGCTCCATCTCCAATGCATGCTGCCCACCTCCGCCCGGGGGCATTTCATGCAGAGAGAATGACTTGCAGCAGGTGGCCTGACCTATCCTGTCTGTGTGCTGCTGCTGCACTGCTGGCTGGGCTGCCCGAGTTCTCCTTCTCCGGCCCGCGGCCCACCCGAGCGACTGTCTGAGGGACCAGATTGGACCACTCACCAGAGCCCAGCCCCAGAGAGGGGATAAGGTGAGGATTGGATGGAATAGTAGGATACAGTAATGAAGGAGAAGGTGAGTGACACAAGTGTGGGGGGGGACAGTAATGAAAGAGAAGGTGACACAAGTGGGGGACAGTAATGAAAAAGAAGCTGACACAAGCTGGGGACAGTAATGAAGGAGAAGGTGACACAAGCGGGAGGCAGTAATGAAGGAAAAGGTGACACAATTGGGAGACAGTAATGAAGGAGAAGGTGACACAAGTGAGGTACAGTAATGAAGAAGAAGGTGACACAAGGAGGGGACAGTAATGAAGAAAAAAGTGACACAAGCCGGGGACAGTAATGAAAGAGAAGGTGACACAAACAGGGGACACTAATGAAGGAAAAGGTGACACAATGAGAGACAGTAATGAAGAAGAAGGTGAGACAAGTGAGGGACAGTAATGAAGCAGAAGGTGACACAAGTGGGGTACAGTAAAGAAGAAGGTGACACCAGTGGGCGACAGTAATTAAGGAGAAGGTGACACAAGCGGGGGGCAGTAATGAAGAAGAAAGTGACACAAGAGGGGTACAGTATGAAGGAGAAGGTGACACAAGTGGGGACAGTAATGAAGAAGTTGACACAAGTGGGGGACAGTAATGAAGGAGAAGGTGACGAAAGTGGGAGACAGTAATGCAGAAGAAGGTGACACTGGGGGACTAATGAAGAGGAAGGTGACACAAGTGGGTGACAGTAATGAAGAATGTGACACAAGTGGGGTACAGTGATGAAGAAGAAAGTGACACAAGAGGGGTAGAGTAATGAAGGAGAAGTTGACACAAGTGGGAGACAGTAATGAAGGAGAAGGTGACACCAGTGGGAGACAGTAATGAAGGAGAAGGTGACACAAGTGGGAGACAGTAATGAAGGAGAAGGTGACACAAGTGGGGTACAGTAATGAAGAAGAAGGTGACACAAGTGGGGGACAGTAATGAAGAAGAAAGTGACACAAGCTGGGGACAGTAATGAAGGAGAAGGTAACACAAGTAGGGGACACTAATGAAGGAAAAGGTGACACAAATGGGAGACAGTAATGAAGAAGAAGGTGACACAAGTGGGGAACAGTAATGAAGCAGAAGGTGACACAAGTGGGGTACAATAATGAAGAAGGTGACACAAGTGGGGTACAGTAATGATGATGGTGACACCAGTGGGGGACAGTAATGAAGGAGAAGGTGACACAAGCGGGGGCAGTAATGAAGAAGAAAGTGACACAAGAGGGGTACAGCAATGAAGGAGAAGTTGACACAAGTGGGGGACAGAAATGAAGGAGAAGGTGACAAAAGTGGGAGACAGTAATGAAGGAGAAGGTGACACCAGTGGGAGACAGTAATGAAGGAGAAGGTGACACAAGTGGGAGACAGTAATGAAGGAGAAGGTGACACAAGTGGGGTACAGTAATGAAGAAGAAGGTGACACAAGTGGGGGGACAGTAATGAAGAAGAAAGTGACACAAGCTGGGGACAGTAATGAAGGAGAAGGTAACACAAGTAGGGGACACTAATGAAGGAAAAGGTGACACAAATGAGAGACAGTAATGAAGAAGAAGGTGACACAAGTGGGGGACAGTAATGAAGCAGAAGGTGACACAAGTGGGGTACAATAATGAAGAAGGTGACACAAGTGGGGTACAGTAATGATGACGGTGACACCAGTGGGGGACAGTAATGAAGGAGAAGGTGACACGAGCGGGGGCAGTAATGAAGAAGAAAGTGACACAAGAGGGGTACAGCAATGAAGGAGAAGGTGACCCAAGTGGGGACAGTAATGAAGAAATTAACACAAGTGGGGGACAGTAATGAAGGAGAAGGTGACACTTGGGGACTAATGAAGAAGAAAGTGACAAGAGTGGGTGACAGTAATGAAGAATGTGACACAAGTGGGGTACAGTGATGAAGAAGGTTACACAAGTGGGGGACAGTAATGAAGAAGAAGGTAACATAAGTGGGGGACAGTAATGAAGAAGGCGACACAAGTGCGGTACAGTAATGAAGAAGGTGACACAAGTGGGGGACAGTAATGAAGAAGGTGACACAAGTGGGGGACAGTAATGAAGAAGAAGGTGACATAAGTGTCAGACAGGATAAATGTGTCTATTTTAATATAAGGTTAGGACTGCATAATAGATTAAATACAGTTCTGTAAGCAACACCTTATTTTCTGGCAGTTCACCTCCCAAGATTAGACTTTGGATCCACCCCTTATGAGAAGAGAATCGCAATAATTGAGGTGAGTAGTAGTGTAGCAAAGGAGTACTGTCATCATAGGATGTTACCAAAGGTTATACTGAAATCAGAGCAAAGAACTAAGGTGAAGTCTGAAGTCACAACAAGACCAGAAACTTTGCAACATACATGTGGAATGCATTGTCCCTTAAACAAGGAAAAAGGAGAATGAGGAATATGAGAAGAGCCGGAAGAAACAAGATTGGAGGAAACAGCAGCACACGATAAGCAGCGGATAAGAGATGCAACAAGAGTAACAACCCAGGAAAGAATCAGGAGGGCGCATCAGCAAGAACTGTACTCCAACCTCCTGCTTGCCATGCTCCATGACACTGACCAGGACAAAGGCAGCTGAGCACCCAGCTAGATGAACCCACTGTAGATAGTTTTATAAATTTATCGCAGATAGTCTTCTAGTGAGATAGAAGCCCAGGGTCCCGCTGTTGCAAAGCCACAAATTGGGCTTACACCTAATAGGAAAAAATATTGTTGCCCTATTTGTAATTTACTGAGTAGATCCCTTTTCACCTGAATTGCATCCACTGTGTAATGCATTTTTACCCTTTTAGACAGCTCAGCGCTAGTATACAGCCTTTTCATCTGCTGACAACACAAGAGAATCTGACCTACTTTTCTATATCACCAGATGTTTTTTAAAGGCCCTTTGTCACAATGTAAACCACCTGAGGTCTGACAGAAGAAACCCTTCCGTGGCTCGTGCCTCCTATAATTCCATTTAAATTGGAACTCTAGTCAGAAATGAAAAATTAAACACTTGTTTGGTTAAAAGCCTCCTCTTGGTTTCTCTATTTATCTTGAATCTTGCCTGTGCTCTATATCTTCTTTTTTTAAACAGGTTTCTAGCTGTTACATGCCAGTGATTCCAGTCCATTGTCAGGTCAAACCTATTATTTTGTTCTGTTGCCTTATTATGATGCTTGGAACACAAACTTGATAGACCATTGCAAAGATAAGAGCTGTCAGTCTTGCCCATTATCAGTCACAGGGCCTAGGGCAGGATTTGCCAGAGAGAAGGCTACTCTACTTTTTTGCAAAGGGTAATGGAGAGGAGGGTGGCTCCGGTTCTTTTAAGTAGAACTAAAGGCAAGACCTTTATTCTTTTGTTTTTTGGATACAGTAAGAGGGAGGGTTTTAACCCCCGTCAGTTCCACCTGTGTCCCATTGGGGAGCTTTCCATTCATTTTCGGTCCCATAGTCAAAACAGGAAGTGAAAGGAGAAAATCCTTTCAAAGTGAGAGAGTCCTGGGATGTCCCTATTGGAAGATTCCCTCCCTATTACAGTTCTGCAGTAAAATTGCTATGAAATTGGTATTTATCTCTGTATTTTCTGTAAGATCTGCTGGGTTGCCACACTTTGAACAGAACCTTCTTGGCTGTGTTTCTGTCCTTATTATGCGAAATCTTCTTGTTTGTACAGTTTTAAAATGTAATTGTTACATACAGTAGGCAAAGCACTGTGATAATTGTAGGTGCTATATACACTCACTGGTCACTTTATTAGATACACCTGTTCAATTGCTTGGTAACATAAATTGCTAATCAGCCAATCACATGGCAGCAACTCAATGCATTTAGGCATCTAGATGTGCTGAGGACGACTTGCTGAAGTTCAAACCAAGCATCAGAATGGGGAGGAAAGGGGATTTAGGTGACTTTGAACGTGGCATGGTTGTTGGTGCCAGACAGGCTGATCTGAGTATTTCAAAAACTGCTGATCTACTGGGATTTTCATACACAACCATCTCTAGGGTTTGCAGAGAATGATCCGAAAAAGAGAATATATCCAGTGAGTGGCAGTTGTTTGGACGAAAATACCTTGTTGATGTCAGATCAGACTGGTTTGAGATGATAGAAAGGCAACAGTAACTTAAATAACAACTTGTTACAACCAAGATATGCAGAATACCATCTCTGAATGCACAACACCCCCCAAACCTTGAAGCAGATGGGCTACAGCAGCAAAAGACCACACCGGGTGGCACTCCTGTTAGCTAAAAACAGGAAACTAAGGCTACAATTCGCACAGGCACACCAAAATTGGACAATAGAAGGTTGGAAAAATGTTGCCTGGCCTGCCCAGTCTTGATTTTAGCTGTGACATTCAGATGGTAGGGTCAGAATTTTTAGAGTAAACAACATGAAAGCATGGATCCATCCTGCCTTGTATCAATGATTCAGACTGATGGTGGGGGTTTAATGATGTGGGGGATATTTTCTTGGAACACTTTGGGCCCCTTAGTACCAATTGAGCATTGTTGCTGGCCATATCTTTCTCATTATGACTGAAGTGTACCCATCTTCTGATGGCTCCTTCCAGCAGGATAATGCACTATGTCCCAAAGTTTAAAACATCTCAAACTGGTTTCTTGAATTTGACAATGAGGTCACTGTACTCCAATGGCCTCCACAGTCACCAGATCTCAATCCAATAGGACACCTTTGGGATGTGGTGGAAGAGAGAAGATTTGCATCATGGATGTGCAACTGACAAGTCTGCAGCAACTATGTGATGCTATCATGTCAATATGGACCAAAATCTCAGAGGAATGTTTCCAACACCTTGTTGAATCCATGCCATGAAGAATTAAGGCAGTTCTGAAGGCAAAAGTGGGTCCAACCCGGTACTCGCAAGGTGTACCTAATAACGTGATCGGTGAGTGTATATCTTGTAACAAATAAATGAATAAGCTAACAATATGCTTCTTGTAGAATCACGACCATTTTGAATGAATCCCCCACCCCTAATGAAAGGACATACTCTTCCTACAATGTTGGGCACAGCAAAAAAAAGGTGTGCCTGGAAACATTTTTGAAATGTTAGCAATTATGTTAATGGAGAAATAAGATAAAAGCATTGTTTCACTCAAAATGAAAAATGTTGTTCTCCGAGTAGAGAAATAGGCTGACTCCCGGATCACCCATAACTCTAGAATAGATATAACAGACTGTAAATGATCTTCGAGCCAGTTTCAATGACCAGTGTCGATTTTCTGTGCATTCCTATGGCTAATCCAGGAAAGGACAGATTATTGCAGTGTAGTGGACACTTTAGCTGAAAACAATCAAATAATCTGTTTGGGTGGAGTTAAATCAATATTCCTTGTACTACAATATTTAAAATGGTGGAACTCCGGACAACCAGCTAAATTACGCTAACTAGATAGTTGAAATATATATATGTATATTGTCTTATGTGCTAAAAATTTTGTTCTGTGATCTAATTTTTCCCTACTCGTAAAGCAACACAGCATGGTCGCCAGCCTGCCATCATTACGCTAATGAGAGCATTACTGAACACTTTGGTCTCTCTTCCTGCCATCAAGCTTCTGGTGTTAAATCAACAACGCTGTGGACTAATTGGCATTTCTGCCTCTCCCTCTCTCAGCCCTGTTGTGCAGGGGATTGCAGAAAGTTAAAGTATTACTCAGGCCCCATTCACACCTGAGAGTTTTGTAGCTTGAAGCCTGAAGCTACAAAATGCTTGAGGGGAAAATATCCATTATTCTCTATGGAGATGGTTCACATCTCCACTCCATGTCGCCTGAAGCCTAACGCCTGAAGCTCAAACAAGTTCTGGACCCTTTTTTGTCACTCGAATCAGGCAGATTTGGGCGTTTTTCACCTAGGAAGCAGATGAAAAAATCTAAAAACATAGCAACAAATGATGAAACAAGTGATTATTTTTCCTATTGGCTAATAAAAAAAACGACAAAGCTCAAAAATGAAGAAAAACGATGCATGGAAACACGCAAATATTCATGACAAAACACCTGAAAAATGCTATAAAATGCTACGCTCAGGTGTGAATGGGGCCTAAAAGCTCCTGTATTACAACCAAAACAAGTACCGAAACCACCTACCTTGTGATGCACAAGTTTCATAAAGTTAACAAATAACTTCCTTTTACCTTCCCTGATAGACCTAAATCATCCTTCCTTTGTGTCTCCTATGTTCCCCCGCCAGACACTGCAGCCCAGAGTGGAAAAGTTTCAATCACAGAGACAGTTCCAGCTTACATTAGAGTGGTAACTCTGCTTTTATTTCAGGAGCAGTGCAGCGTTGTTGCCACACCATCACAGTAAGGTGGACCTCACTGGCAGAATTAACAGGTATCTGTGGGACTTTGCTGGTGGCTAAGAGAAAACTGCAAGCGCAGATACACATATTAAGTGCTGCAGCACATATCTGTTTCTTTTAATCAGAGACCATAGTTCCACTAAACTAAATACATACAGGAGCATCTTTAAGTTGATTAAATCAAGCCCTGCTTCTATCAAAGTGGTCATCTCTGTCTTGCTATTCTTCTGAGTACTCCAGTTTCCTCCCACATGCAAAACACATGCTGGTAGGTTAATTGGCCCCTGTCTTAATTGGCCCTAGTACATGTATGTATGTAAGTATGTATGTATGTGAGATAAAGAGGGATCTTAGGTTGTAAGCTACTTGAGTGCAGGGACTGATGTGAATGTATAGTATGTAAAAGTCCTATGTAAATTGTCAGTGCCTGTAATAAATATATAGTGACCCGAGTCTCTGCTCTGATGCTCAGTACGACCCTTGGGGGTTGGTCATTCACTTTCAGACTATGGAGTAAAAACAAGTTTCTGCCATTCAACATGCTCATTGTTACTCAGCCCGGAGGTGTGGTGCAGGGCAGTAAAATGCGAGTAGGTAGGTGGAGTTTTATGTTGCCCCAGCCACAAGGGTTAGTGTTAATACACTATATTTCCAAAAGTAAGGTCCATAAAGACATGGATGAGCGAGTTTGGGATGGAGGAACTTGCCTGGCCTGCACAACATCCTGACCTCAACCAGATAGAACACCTTTGGGATAAATTAGAGAGGAGACTGTAAGCCAGGCCTTCTTATCCAATATCAGTGCCTGATTTCACAAATACTTTTGGTAATATAATGTATGTTTCCTGGTTCTTTCACAGCAGGCTTTCTTGGGTCAGAGCCACTGATCCTGCACTATATAAAAATGGACAGGGTTCGACTTGAGGGTGTGCAATAAGTGATTAGGTGCGCGTGTTACTGGTCATGTTGTTGTTACCGTAGTCCATCCACACAGCCTTCTGCTGATTCCAAAGCACTTATGGATCAAGAACCTCTCATAATACGCTTGAAGGCACCAATGCTGGAATTCTGCCGTAATGAACTTTATCCTGTACAGGTATGCTGGGGAAGCTATAAGCCTGAGTTAGAGACTAGGGAAAGACTTGTTTTTTGTTCTACTGTCATGCCACGTTATTTAAATAAAATCTTTTGAAACTTTGCCTTTGACTGGTCTGAGGTTACCTAAAGGGGTGTAATGCAAGTAACCGGCACACATAGGCTATTGCTTGGATCAGTTAAACACATGGGGCTATGAAGACAGCATTTCAAGAATTATTATAGAAGACAAAAGTGGTAACAAAGGTTTCTCTAGCAGCTTGTCTTAAGTGTCTACATGTGGTAGATTGGATAGTCTAATGCCCAGGGTGTTTGGGGCTGAAACGTGTCAATTTTTTGTACATGATGGATTATTTTAGTCTACTATGATTTTACTGCATTCTGTGGGTTCCAGACTTCTATTCATTTCAAGGAGTTGTTGGCACTCTCCATGAGCAGGTCGGTCTCCCATAGCAACGGATCCAGATCAGCACCGCTCAGCCTGTGCAGAGGTACAGAAGAGGAAGAGATAAGGGAGTTCATACATGGAGTCCGCGTTAGGTGTACGGTGGGACACCATCCTGTTACAGGGAGTGAGGTAGCGGAGATACGCTGGACAGGTGGAGAGAGTATATCCCTCCTGAATGCAACAAGTGACAGTGGTGTATATCAGTAAGGTTGATACTGATACTGGTATCTGTATCGATGCCGATACCAAGCATTTGCATGAGTATCGGTACTCGTACAAATGCTGGGATACCTGAAACTAATACTTTCAGGCTCATTTCTTTTAGCTGTCAGCAGGATTCTCCCGCTACCCACTACCTCTTACACTTTTGAAGGCCCTGGAGCACCAGGACAGTGGAAACACCCACAAAATAACCCAATTTTGTAAAGAAAACACCCCAACATATACTCTATGAGGCATTGTAAGTCTTTTGAACATGTCATTTTTTTTCCACGTTTTTGGAAAATGTGGAAAGAAAATGAAAACGCACTTTTCTACAGATTATTTACACATTTTTACAGCACTGATGGGTGCTGATGAAGATCCACTTATAGGGTGGCACTGATGAGCACTTACTGATGGGCACTTTATTGGCACTAATGGGCACTTTAATTGTACTGTAGAGCACTGCTGTGGCACAGATGTGAGTACCTGTGTATTGTATTGAGTATTAGTGTCAAGAAGCTAGTTGTTAGTTAATTGGACAGAGCATAATCCCCAATCCCCATTAAATTAGTAGATACAATGACCGTCAGGGATCGAGATGCGACTCGGTCTACATCTTACGGCATGTATGTGTTCCTTGATCATCTTATTGAAAGGCGAATTATGCTGTGCAAAATGTAAGCACGTTGATTCCCTGGAAGCCCAGGTTCTGAATCTCGGGAAGCAACTGTCAAAACTGAAAAGAATCTCCATACCAAAGGAGAGTTGGGAACATACCCGGCAGGTGCTGGCAGGGGCCAGCACAGAGGGTGGAGTCAAAGTTGTGCAGGTACCAGAGAAGAGTAGATGGGTGAGAGTCAGGAAGGACAGAGGGGAAAGCATCAGAGAGGCCGATCCTGAGATGGAACATCCCAATAAGTACGCCCAGTTGTGGGACATTGGTGAAACCAGTCAGGGACCAGCATTGCTGGAGCAGAGTGATGCCCCTAGGTGCCAGGGAAAGAACTTCTCTAGTGAGAGTGGGGGGAAGCCAAGGGGAAGGAAATAAAGATTTTGGTGGTGGTTCCCTACTGCGCATGTTTGAGTCACACCACGTGTCCTGAATGGTCCCTGCTGTCCTCTGGGTCCTGTGTGTCTCCCAGAAGACAACGGGGGGAGGGGCCGGACATGGCGTAGATCGCCGCGGATACTGCGGAAGTGTGAGCAAATACCTGTATTAGACAGGTATCTGCTCCCCCCTCCCTCCTGAAAGTGGCCAAATTTAACAACCGGTTTAAGTACATAAATAGTAAAAGAGGGAGGACAGATCATATTGACCCCATAAAGAATGATGAAGGGATTCTGGTTATGAAGGATGGTGAGATGGAAAAGGTTTTGAATGTATTCTTCTCCTCAGTCTTCAGGAGGGAAACAGGGGGCTTCAGTAACCAAAACTGCAATTTTTATCTTCATGACACGTCACAGGAAGCACCTCCATGGTTAACAGAGGATAAAATCAGAAACAAACTTGAAAAACTTAACATAAATAAGTCACCAGGACCAGATGGCTTTCATCTGAGGATCTTTAAGGAACTGATACCAGCTAATTGGAGAAAAGCCAATGTAGCACCAATCTTTAAAAAAGGACCAAGATATATCCCTGGGAACTACAGACCAGTTAGCCTAACATCAATAGTATGCAAGCTCTTAGAATGGATGATAAGGGAGTATATACAAGATTTTATTAATGAAAATGGTATCCTTAGCAGTAATCAGCATGGATTCATGAAAAATCATTCTTGCCAAACAAATCTATTAACTTTCTATGAGGAGGTGAGCTGTCATCTAGATGATGGAAGGCCCGTAGATGTAGTGTATCTGGATTTTGCAAAAGCATTTGATACAGTTGCCCACAAATGTTTACTATACAAGCTAAGGTCTGTCGGCATGGACCAAAGGGTGAGCACCTGGATTGAAAACTGGCTGCAAGGGTGAGTTCAGAGGGTAGTGATAAATGAAGAACACTTGGAATGGTCCAATATGGAAAGTGGGGTCCCTCAGGGTTCTGTCCTGGGACCAATCCTATTTAATTTATTCATAAATTACCTGCAGGATGGGATAAACAGCTAAATCTCAGCAGGGCAATAGCTTCTCCACAGGATGTGGAAACCTTGCAAGAAGACCTGAACAAATTATTGGGGTGGGCAACTACATGACAAATAAGGTTTAATGTAGAAAAATTTAAAATAATGCATTCAGGTGGCAAAAACATGAATGCAATCTACTCACTAGGGGGTGAACCTCTGGGGGAATCTGGGATGTAAAAAGACCTGGGGGTTCTAGTAGATGACAGGCTCGGCAATGGCATGCAATGCAAAAAGGGGATTCACTCCAGAGATAAAACGATAATTCTCCTACTCTACAAGACTCTGGTCCAGCCTCACCAGGAGTATGCCATCCAGTTCTGGGCACCAGTCCTCAGAAAGGATGATCTGGAAATGGAGAGAGTCCAGAGAAGGGCAACAAGCTAATAAAGGGACTGGAGGATCTTAGTTATGAGGAAAGATTACTAGCAGTGAACGTATTCTTTCTGGAGAAGAGATGCTTGAGAGGGGATATGATTTCAATGTACAAATACTGTACTGATGACCCCACAATAGGGATAAAACATTTCCACGAAAGGGCATTTAAAAAGACTCGTGGCCATTCTCTAAATTAAGAGGAAAGCGATTTAATCGGAAACTGCTTATAGGGTTCTTTACGGTAAGAGCGGTAAGAATGTGGAATTCTCAAGTAGTGGTTTCAGCAGGGAGAATAGATAATTTCAAAAAACGATTAGATAGGCACCTAAACGACCACAATATACAGGGCTATAAAATGTAATATTGACACAAAAGCACACACACAGGTTGGACTTGATGGACTTATGTCTTTTTCTCCAGTCATCTTCCAGGACGGCACATCTGAGAGATGACTGGTCTCGTCTGGCAGGAAACACAATCAACAACAGAGTTTAAAAGGCTCCACCCCTCCCTCTGACCCTCAGTTATTGATTGTGTTTCCCACCACGGAGGCTGCGAAACCGTATTTTTTTAAAGAGATCTTAGGTGTGGGACTATGGCTGCCCACCTTGGAGCAGGGCTCGGAGCAGTCAGTGGGGACTTCGGAGGCCTTAGGGGGTTGAACCTCTTTTCCTTAGGGGGTTTTCCCTTAAACAGGTGGCTGGATTCCCCTGTGTATGGCTGGGGCACTAGGACAGGTGAGTTGTCCATAACCCCAGATGGCCATGTTTTTGTTCGCTCTCCCTGCCCTAACCTGAAGGTGGCTGAGGGTGGGGAGGCCTACCGGTTTGTCTCCTGATGCCTCTGGATCCCTGGGTGACTGGTGGAGGCTGTGTTCTGCCTCCTGACACCGCCGTGTTCCGTTGTGCCCGCTCGGCACGAGCGGCATGCAGCGGTGATACAGGCAGCAGGTGGGATAGAGCGAGGGGCCAGAGGTCCGCTAAGCCCTTGAAGGTCGGAGCATCTGCTATCTAGACCCTGTAAGATGGAGAAAGAGGGCGGACTGGAGCTCACAGCAATTGAGCTTGCCACAGGGGGTGAGTAACTCTGCTGGAGCTTGGGGGGGGGGGTGACAATTGGGGGGGGTGCCTTTTTTCCCCCTTCCCCTAAAAAATGGAGACTTGGCTAATATGAGACTTTGATTTCAGAAACAGAATGCCCTGCCCAGGGGACAGTCAGCAGGCCAAAAGCTAGGGTCACGTCAAAATCTAGGTGCTGTGGGTACTGTAATGATAAACTTCCACAGGACCACAACAAGCCTTTCTGTTAGGCAAGGAGACAGCGCAAGTGGCTAAAGAATGGCGAGCGCTGCAGACTGAGATGCTTGCTACCCTCCAATCCTTTAAGACTACGCTTCAAAAGTGTCAAGGAGAGGTCCCTTCAGGAAAGGAGAGTACTCTTTCACAGGAGGATAGGTCCAGCTATTACGGGTGGATCCCAGGAACCTGCCCCCTACTTTTCTGAGCTAAGCTCCCATGAGGAGGGTAAGGATTCAGATCAGGACAGCCAGATAGAGGCCAGACCTGGTGGACATCTTTTCTCAGCAGAGGATATGGAGGGTCTCCTTAGGGCCATTTATGCTACGGAGAACATTCAGTTGCCCTCAGCCCAGGTGTCAGCTCAGGATAGGGTTTACAGAGGTTTGGGTAAACTAGAAGTGAGATCCTTTCCAGTACACAAGTCCCTTAAGGAGATAATTTTAAGGGAATGGAAGGAGCCTGAGCAGAAACTATTAAAGCTTAAAACCTGGAAGAATAGGTGCCCGTTTAAGGAGGAGGAGGAGGAGGATACATTTTTTAAGGTCCCAAGGTTATATGTGTCCTTGGCGCAGGTCTCTAAGAGGTCAGACCTGTCCTTCAAAGACTCAGGCAACATCCAGGATCATATGGATAAAAAATCTGAAACATTGCTGCGTAGGGCCTGGGAGGACAATGCTGTGGTGATGGGCCCAGCTCTGGCTTCTGCATGTGTGGCCAGGAACGCAGATGCATGGCTCAACAAGCTGATGGACCATGTCTCGTGCAAAAAAAAGTCCAAGGGGGTGTTAGACTCTCTGAAAGTCATTGGGGGAACAATGGCTTACCTAGCAGATGTGGTGGTAGAGACAGTAAGAACGACTGCTAAGGCACTACTGAACTCAGCCAGGAGGGCCCTTTGGATCAAGACGTGGGACGGAGACTTTACGTCTAAATCCCATCTATGTGGTATCCCCTTTGAGGGTTCCTTTCTCTTTGGGATGGGATTGAACAGGTGCTTTCTCGATCCACGGAAAAGGGTAAAAAGTTCCCTACAAAACCCAAGAAGGAGAGAGGGAAGAAGTTTTTCCTGGCCCCGCTGCAAAAGGTCAGTTTAAGGGCAAAAGCGAACAGAAGAAAAAATGGGGGATTGGAAAAGACAAGGAAAAAAGTGGGATTTTTTTTTCCGGGGTCGGACCCTCCACTAAGGAGACAAAATGACGCCAACATAAAAGTTGCCGCAAGGCTCTCGGAGTCTCTGCCCCAGTGGGAGTAGATCTCGGAGAGCCCTTACATCCTAGAGCTCGTAAGAGTAGGATGCAAGTTGGAGTTTCGGTTTCTCCCCCTCAAAAATCTCTTGTTACCCAGCCCCCCAGGGACCCTCTAAAAGCAGGAGGTCTTTTAGGAAGTGTCTGCGAGCTCGCAGAACACGGGGTGATTACCTCGGTTCCAGTGGGTCAGATGACTCTAGGCTTCTACTCCCACGTTTTTGTGGTGCTAAAGCCATCAGGAAAGTTTCGGCTGTTTTTCAATCTGTGGAAACTAAACTGGTTCTTAACGTACAAAAGATTCAGGATGGAAAGAATCTATACGGTCCGAAAACACCTTCAGAAGGACGTTTTCATGCTCATGTTAAACCTGAAAGATGCTTATTTGCATGTACCTGTTGCCCTAGAGCAGTGATGGCAAACCTTGGCACCCCAGATGTTTTGGAACTACATTTCCCATGATGCTCATGCACTCTACAGTGTAGGTGAGCATCATGGGAAATGTAGTTTCAAAACATCTGGGGTGCCAAGGTTCGCCATCACTGCCCTAGAGCATCAGAAGTACCTGCTGTTCGCTGTACGCATGAGTCGGGGAGTAGAACATTGGCAGTTCAAGGCGCTCCCATTCGGCCTGACTGTCAGTCCGAGAATCTTTACCAAGGTTCTCGCTGAGGTGGTATCTTTTTTACACCTTCAGGGGGTAGCACTGATACCCTACCTAGACAATCTGTTGATCTACAGTCCCTCGAGAGAACAGCTCGAGAGAGACCAAGTTCTAGTCTTAGCCACTCTAGATTCGCTGGGTTTAATGGTCAGTCATGAAAAGTCCTCCCTGGTTCCATCACAGTCCAAGCGGTACCTAGGGTACCAGCTGGACTCAGTGGCCCAAAAATGTTTCCTTCCTCCAGAAAAGGTTTTAAAAGTCCAGGGGGCAGTGGCGGACCTCCTCGAGGCCAGAGAGGTCTCATTGAGGAGGGTTATGAGAGTGCTGAGGCTCATGGTCTCTTGCATTCCCGCTGTGCCTTGGGCTCAGCTTCACTCTCGGGGCCTTCAGGGCTTCCTGCTCTCCTTTTGGGATGGGAGGAGAGAATCCCTGGAGACGAGAGTTCCTCTGTTAGAAGAGGTAAAAGACTCCCCAGGATGGTGGCTCGTCCTCTCCAATCTATCGGGAGGTTGGACTTAGTCACAGTTGGACCCGATAAAGATCACGATGGATGCAAGCTCCCGGGGCTGGGGGGCTCATTTGCGAAATCGCTATGCACAGGGTCTCTGGAACCGCCATCAGAGCAGGGCTTCATCAGATTTCAGAGAGCTTCTGGCGGTCGGGGAGGCGTTGAGTTTTTTCCGGGACCAGGTCTGAGGGAGAGAGGTACAGATATTCTCAGACAATCAGGTGGCAGTGTCCTACTTGAACCATCAAGGAGGAACAAGGTCAGATGGACACTTATGGGGCACTCCTTGGCACTGCTGGGCTCTAATGGACACTGATAGGGTACTCCTTGGCACTGCTGGTCTTTGGTGGGCACTCCTAGGTTCTGATGGGGCACTTCTTGGCATGGCTGGGCACTCCTTGGCACTGCTGGGCACTGCTGGGGCACTCCTTGGCACTGATGTGGCACTCCTGGGCACTGCTCCACACTCAAGCAGCTTCACCCTCCTCTCCTCACACGATTTGTGTGAGGAGAGAGAGAACTGCACATGATGTTGGTTTGTTGAGAGTGATTGCTCCGTCCAATTGGACAGAGGGATCATGTGGTAAGGAGCCACTGGGATTGGCCCTTTACCTTGATTGGTGACGTGCCGGGTACCGAGAACCCATCGGTCACAGGCATTCCCAAGTGCGTACCCCAGGGAGGACATCATTGTATGCCCTCCTAGAATTATCCAACCGCGCTGTAGCCATCATTTGGCTATGGCCCGGTCGGTAAGTGGTTAATTAAATGTTCCTCAATTTAATCCCTTCTTAACCCCTTATGCCGCGTACACAGGATTAAACAATTCGGTGGAAAAGTGAGTCCGCCGGACAATCCCCCCGTGTGTAGGCTCCGGCGGACTTTTTTTACCCAAAAGTCCGGCGGACTAAGATTGGAGTTTTGCACATCAATCTGTCCGGACACGCATTTCGGCGGGCAATGCGGCCGTGTGTGTGCCAGTCCACCGTACTTTTGAAATTAACAGACTTTTCCCGCCCGGAGAAAAGGCCACTCATTTTGAGCGCGGCTCCCGGTAGCCGAGACCAGCGAAGGAAGCGTTGCAGGCCCCGTCACCTGGTATGGATTTAAAGGGGAATCCCTACACCGAAAAAACAGCGTGGGGGTCCCCCCCAGGTCCATATCGTCCCCACCACCTTTCCTGGCCGGCCGGGTAGCGTGCTCGGATAAGGGTCTGATATAGACCTGGGGGGGACACCCACGCCGTTTTTTCGGCGTAGGGATTCCCCTTTAAGTCCATACCAGGTGACGGGGCCAGCGACGCCTCCTTCGCTGGTCTCGGCTACCTGGAGCCGCGCTCAAAATGAATGGACTTTCCTCCGTGTGTGTGGGCGAGTCCATTCATTTCAAAAGTACGGCGGATAGTCCGTCGGACTTAGTCCGCTGTACCTAGTCCGCGACAAAAGTGCCATGTGTGGGCAGGTAGCTCGTTCGGAAAGTCTGGCGGACAGTCCGGCAGTTTGTCCGCCTTGACTAAGTCCGCCGGATAGTCTAAAACTTGTGTACGCTGCATTATTTACTCTAGTCAGCCTTAATTAACTCCTTATTCTACCACTCCATTAAATTATTATTTTCCTGCTGATTTTTTTTGTTCACTTCTACCTCATAAACTATTAATCAGTGGTGGCCAATCCATTAAGAGTGCAGGGGTACCGCCCCCCTATTCCATGCGTCTGGCTCCTAATTTACTTTTTTTTATCGATTTTTTTTTTCTTTTAGAAGCACATGATTAGATTGGAGCCAGAGGCTTTAAAAAGGATGGGCTTGGGGCGCAGGCTGGTGGAGGGGATGGAAGTCATGGTAGGCTAGCTGGGGGGCCCCAAGTAAATAGTTGAAACTTTTTTTTTGTTTGCTTTGTTCACTAATATTTTTACACTTTTAACACATATTTACACAATTAACATTGAAAAAACACACAATTTAACCACTTCAATAAAGGGCACTTATATATCCTTCCTGCCCAGACCAATTTTCAGCTTTCGTTGCTCTCACACTTTGAATGCCAATTACTCACTCATGCAACATTATACCCACACAAATAGAGCTTTCTTTTGGTGATATGTAATCACCACTGGGTGATTAAACCCCCCACCAAACAATCCCTATTTGAAAAGCAGAGAGTCCAAGGTATTTAGTAAGAGGCATGGTGAGTTTTTTGAAGTTGTAATTTTTTTCCTACAATTCTTGGAAAAATTAAGAAATTATTATTATTATTTTTTTATTTATTTCTCACACACAACATATGCATACTTCCAATTACACCCCAAAATACATTCTGTTACTTGTCCCGAGTATAGCGATAGCACATGGATGAGGCTTTTACACAGCCTGGCCACATAGAGAGGCCCAACATGCAGGGAGCACCATCAGGCGTTATAGGAGCATAAATTACACATACAATTTCCTGACGACCTATTTCAGTTTTGAAGGCCCTGGAGCACCAGGACAGTAGAATTACCCACAAAATTACCTCATTTTGGAAAGCAAACACCCCAACGTATAATCTATGAGGCATTATGTGTCTTTTGAATGGTTCGTTTTTTTCTAAACGTTTTTGGAAACCGTGGAAAGAAAACGAAAACGTTTTTCTTTTTACACAAAGTTGTAAATTTATTCGATTTTTCTAACACATAGCATGTACAAAAAATTAAACCCCCAAAAATATTCTGCTACTCCTCCTGAGTATGGCAATACCACATGTGTGAGACTTTTACGCAGCCAAGCCATATAGAGAGGTCCAACATATAGGGAGCACCATCAGGCTTTCTAGGAGCATAAATTACACATTTAGTTTCCTGACTACCTATCACATTTTTGAAGGTCCTGGAGCACCAGGACAATGGAATTACCCACAAAATGACCCCATTTTGAAAAGAAAATACCCCAACTGGTGACAGGTACTTGGGAATACTGAAGGGCTGGTGACAGGTACTCAAGTACTCTAATGAGCTGCAGATAGCTACTCAGGTACTCTGATGGCTGGAGATTGCTACTCAAGTACTCTGATGGGCTGGAGATAGGTAATCGGGTACTCTGATGGGCTGGTGACAGGTACTTGGGTACTCTCATGAGCTGAAGATAGCTATACAGGTACTCTGATGAACTGGAAATAGGTACTCGGGTACTCTGATGGGCTGGTGACAGGTACTCAGGTACTCTGATGGGCTGGTGACAGGTACTCGGGTACTCTGATGGGATGGTGACAGGTACTCAGGTACTCGGGTAATTTCATTGGCTCTTTACTCTGATCGGGTCCGAGGGACACACCTCATCCCGATTACCGCGCTGTGTGCCCCCGGGGACACGCACGAGTGGCGAGCACACATCCGGTCACATGGCAAAGAGCCAATTTGATTGGCTCTTTACACTGATTGGGGAAGGACTGTGTCCCGAAGGACATGCCTGATATCCGATCGCCATGCTGTGGGCCCCCGGGGGTCCGCAGTAGCGGCGAGAACCTGAGGCCGTCATATGACGTCCACCCGGGATGGCAGGGTGTTTTTGCGGACATCACTTGAGAATGGCCCGGTATGGAAGTGGTTAAAAACAATCAATTTATTTCAATTGTAAATAACTTTTCAGTGCTTTGTACCATTGCTGACAGCTGAAGTGTACATAAAACAGTTGAGGTAGGTATCAGTAATTTGTATGAGTACTAAAAATAAAAGTATTGGTACTCGTACTTGCAAAAAAAAATAGTATCAGTGCATCCTTATATATCAACATCAAGAGAGTCAACTAGATTTCAGTGATCTGTTCAAGTAAAGGTACCCTATATGAGAGGCAGTGACCCTTCTCAAGGTGCTCAGCGTAGCCCAGAAAAACCCCACCCTGGGGTAGGCCTCCTATGTGTCCCATACTTGGCGCCCAACGAGGAGGAAAACATGGAGGAGGTATCATCTGCCTGCCCCCCTACCCAGGGCAGGACTTAGGGTGGTGGGGGCCCCTGGGCTTGAGTCACTTTTGGGCCCTACCTTCTATACATTATCGTATTTATTGGCGTATAATTCGTGCCAGCGTATAACACGCACCCCAAGTTTAGGAGGGAATTTTAAGGAAAGAACGTACATTTAAATGCCCATCAATGCAGCCTGACAGTGTCATTTGCAGCCTTGTCAGTGTAGCCTTGTCATTTACAGCCCTGCCCCAGTGTCAGTTGCAGCCTTGTCATTGCAGTTTTGAAGTTTTAAAATGTCGCCGCCGAGATACAGAGTCCTGTGTATCTCGGTGGCTCTCGGGTCCTCTCGGTGGCTCTTGAGTCCTCTCGTTGGCTCTCAGGTCCTCTCGGCGGCTCTCGAATCCTCTAGCAGTCCCGAGCGGAGCTGAGATTAGTGTACTCGGCTCGGCTCACAGTCACTCCCAATCCCTGTGTTATGTCCATAATAGGTCAGGACTGGGTGTGACTGTGAGTGGAGCTGAAGTGAGTACACTCGGCTATGTATCTCGGCGGGGCCCCCTATTGGGTGTGGTCCATGGGCTTGAACTCAGTCAAGCCCAATTGTAAGTCCTGCCCTGCCCCTACCCTACATGCAGACATTTTATTGCAGTGTAGAGGTAGGTCCCACATGTCACTGCACATCAACTCAAAGAACCACGCTGCTGTGCAGAGGCATGCATGAAGTGTCACTTTGTGCACTTCAAATAAAGATAAATCAAAAAAAGATGTGATGCGCTAAACTGCCCCCCTCACTGCAGCTCAAAACCAAAATGCAGCATTTAGTGTACATGCAATATGAACTCAGACTCAGAGAGAGAGGGAGAGATCACAGCCAATGTGAATCAATCAGAATGTATTGTATTGTACGACACTGTCAGTCTAAAACGAAGATGACCTCATCAGTTGAATCAAAATGTTAGGGAAGGGGAGGTGACCAGGCTGTATTCCTTATGTATTCCTTATCTGCAATAGATAAGTGAAATCACTAAAGGTGAGTGAATCACGGGAGTGGCTGAATGGAATTGCAAATATTTTGGCAAGTAAACATTGCCCATTAATGTATTTTTAGCTCTTTGAATGGAGTTCAACATGGAAGTGAATCTTACAGTAAAATGCAAGGTCTGCTCAAATTGCCTCCGCTACCTCCTCCTTTACAAATCACTTACTGTAAGTAGGTATAAAAGTTATCTGTAAAAAAAGTTAGATTTATACATACTGTACCTTAAAGTGATTTTAAACGATCACCTTGTAAAATAACCCATTCAGTTTAAAATAGAAATGAAAGGCAAAACATTTTTTTTATAGATTTGAAAAACATTCTAAATACCTTTTTTTCCCTTTTTTATAAATGATCACATTCCCCCTGTTCTCAGGTGCATAAGAGCTGGGGGGAGAAGCAGCAGCACTCTTCCCAGTGAAAGGCTGTGTAGTGGGGCATGTCAGGACAAGTCTGATCATTGGAGGAAGGTACATTGAGTTCCCAGCATAGCTAGAGAACTGAGACGGTGTGTTCTCCTGCTTAGTGTGGTCAGTTTTTTAATAGGAAAGCAGATGGACTGGCAGGAACACAAGGAATTTCACAGGAAGGAAGCAACAAAGAGAACATGATACTTTCTCATACAAGCATGGTACAGCAGGCACATATCAGGAATATGAAGTGTTGGAGTAACAAATGCTTTAACTTGATCTTCCACATCTCTGGGAGTGATATCATTGTCCTTCTGGGAAGATTCTTGGGGAATGCAGAGTAGGTGCAACCTCACAAGAAGACACTCCTGTCCATTGCTAAAGCATCTTCTTGCAACAATTTGGCTGCTCTGTATTCCCCAAGAGTGTGACATCGCCCTTGCCTAGGCTCTGCAGGTGGAAGACAGGTTGAGGTAAGTACATACCATAAGTGCATGAATCTGTTGTTTATGTCGGAACGCTTTCCAAACCATTGCAAGGCTTTCATGAACTAAGTGCAGGACTTTTTAAAGGCCCCATGTTGTCCAAAAAGTGTTGAAAATACTTTGTTGAATTCCTCCAAAAGAGTTCTCCCCAAGATCCAGAACCTGTATGGTATGACTAACGTTTCAAGATAACCCATCTACTGCATGCCACTTTTCAGCCCACTGGTTATGCATTATTAATGGTAGAAAGCCACACGGGTTGATTTACTAAAACTGGAGTGGGCAAAATCTGGTGCAGCTCTGCATAGAAACCAATCAGCTTTTCAAGTTGTTTTTGTCAAAGCCTAATTGAACAAGCTAATGTTAGAAGATGGTTGGCTACTATGTACAGCTGCACCATATTTTGCACTTTCAAGTTTCAGTAAATACCCCTCCAATGTCAGCTTGGTTATATCTATTGGATGAATGCCATCTATGTTTATGTATAGTATCTTGGCGCTGATACTCTTACTGGGTTTGTATAAGAAATTAACCACTATTATTGTGTCGCAAATACTATGCTGGAAGCATTGCTTTGTTTTCTTTGTGTTATGAAATCCAATTAAATAAATTAAAAGAAGGTGAAATCAAAGAATCTCTGGGGCGTTGCTGAAAGAATTATTAAATGTTGGCTTGGTATTCTACAAAATCACAGCTGGAATCAGATTTGTGATTTAGGAGTCTCGTCTCTGCCTAGCCTTTCCTCCATTTTTATACCTTTTATATCAGTTTATGTCCAGCACAGAAATTAGTTATTTCTCCAGTGTTCAACTTTGCTGTTTTTTTTAAACCTGTTTTTTGTCTTTTTTGTTTAATTTTATGGATATTCAAAATGTATAAAGTTGTGAGACTGGAATTTCGAGCACAAAGAACTTAACATTTTTTAACACTACAAGTTTCAACTAATTTTAATGTATAGACTTTACAGTTTTTCCAAAAAAAATCTTCACTTTAGCTTTCGGTTTTCACCAATGTACCTTCACCAACTCTCCAAATTAGAAAGTCACGGCTTTATAAATAAAATTAAAACTAGTTGGTAAACGCACTTCAAAAAGTATAAAAGGCGTCTGCCAGCCTCTTATGGAACCCCCATAGCGTCTGTTGAATAAATCCCTGGATGCATGCGGTGTGCGTTCTGCTGTTTCCTCTTCACTTATTCTGTAATTCAGTTTAATGGTTTACTGAAAAAAAAAAATCTCTGAATCCAATAATGACAGTTTATTGTAGTCTGTTAAAGATTTGAAAACATCCTAATATGACAAGAGTAGAAGAAATATTACTTGTCCCTCAACGGTTATTGAAATTTATATATTGTATTTCCAAAAACGTAACAAAAGGAAAACATAATTACAATTATTATTTGGTTAAATCTATAAGACCTGAATGCCATCCTTTTTTGTCCAATGGTAATAACATTATGTTCCCGTGAGTTTTCTCTAGAAAGGGAACGATGTTCTGAGATCAATTACAAGCGTGCTCAGAGATCTGGTTTTTCTACTCTACTCTATGGGCATGTATCAATCAATATTTATGATGAATACAATGGCAAACACTACATACTCTAATCATAGCATGACAGTAAATAACCTTGGCTCCTATAGCAGAGAACATACACAGACATTATATTCTGAATTTGTATTATATTATAGCTGGCATACTTATATTGTTGTGTGTTCTTAGATATACTGAACAGTAACACATATTTTCCTCCTGTATGAATATATTTTTTCTATTTACATTGCTATTAACAATTCCATAACCCTTACATAAAAAATGTAGAAGATAAATTCAATGTGAAGCTTTTTTAAGCTTTGTTCAGCGAGAAATAGACACACACAAGGAAGAAAATGCCAAGTGGCAAGTAAAATACCAAGGACTTTTGATGTGACAGATATAATCATGCTATGACCGCCAGAACTCCCTGTACTGTTTGTTAGTTCAAAGAAATGTTAACTGTCCTTAAATTCTTTGCTCTCCTTCCTTTATTATTAGCTGAACTGCCTTAAAGCAAACCCATGGTTTTCCCATGCAGGGCATAGCAACATATTTGCTTAAATGCTTTGTTCCCCAACAACATACACAGATTAGCCATAACTGTATGATTGCTGGCAGATAGTGATTGATCATCTCATTACAATGGCATCTGCAAGCTGGTAGAATATATTAGGCAGCAAGTAAACACGACACCACTGAAGCTCATGTGTTGAAAGCAGAAAAATAAGAATCGCAGTTTGTTGCGTATGTGACTGTGTAGCCACAGATCGGTCACGGTTTCCCAGCTGACCTTTGTCCACAACCGAAGGTGGACCTCTGCTCAATGAAAGAAGGTGACCTTGTCTGATGAATCACAGTCAGGCCACATGTGGGGAAGAGATGGCACCAGGTTGCAGTATGGGAAAAAGGCAAGCCAGTGGAGACAGTCTGATGCTTTGGGCAATGTTCTGTTAGGAAACCTTGGTCCAGCCATTCATGTGGATGTTACTTGACACATAATACCTACCTAAACATTTTTGATGACCGAGTACACCCCTTCATGGAACGGTATTCCCTTCTGACAGTGGCTTCTTTAATAATGCACCCTGCCACACTGCAAAAATGGTTCAAGAATGGTTTGAGAAAAACAACAAGTTTAAGATTATATAACTCAGGGAGAAGGGGAAGGGGAATATAGCAGGGGATTTTTCCACGGTGCAATATAATACTAACAAAATCTCATAAAAAATTCATATAATTTTATTTAATATTAAAATACATAAATGCAAATGTATAAATTCAATAGTATACAGAGGACAGTGAATACATAGCTATTAAATTTTGGGGGTTCCAATAGTCAATGTTGATGAGATAAACGCACTTCTTCCCAACATGTTTCGCAATGAGCTTCTTCAGGGGAATGTGCAACTAACAGCAAAAAGAATAATTTAACAAGTTTAAGATGTTGACTTGGCCTCCAAAGTCTCCAGATTTCAATCCAATTGAGCATCTGTGGGATGTGCTGGAAAACAAGTCTGATCCATGGAGGTTCCACCTCACAACTTTTGGGACTTAAAGCGGAGTTCCACCCTGAAAAACATTTTTACAGTCCTTTACTAGTAATAAAAAACATTTGCCTGGAAAAAAAAACTTTTTACTCACCAGAAATGCCCTGTTGCTATGTGGTGGCTCCTAATCTGCCACTTCCAGGTCCACGGCGCTCTACATCACTTGCTCCCTCGTCTGTGCTCCTGGGAAATGTGAGTCATCATTTCCCAGGAGTCAGTGGGCAGGAGTGTATCAAAAAAATCGTGTTATTTCCCAAAAGGAAATGATGCAATTTAAGGCGGATCTATCTTGCCATAACAATGGGGCAGGACCTTGCTCTGTCGCCACCCATTGTCATGGCAACTTGCTAAACAATCGGTGCTACGGCCGAAGGTGCATCGCACATGTGCAAGATCCAGAGCTGCATGCTGGTTACCCAGCGCGCACCTCTCCATCGATATTCCAGGAAGAGGATGCGATTGGGTTTCACATGCCCATAATCATCATGGAAACAGACAGAAGGGGATTTTCTACATCATAAGTATAAAAAAAGGATAGAAGTCTTAGCCACTAGCAAACATTTATATACTTTATTTTTGTTATTAATGCATTATATGATGAGATGCCTGTTAAAAAAAAATATAAAAATTCTGTGTCTGGAACTCCATTTAAAAGTTGTTATAAAGGCAGAAGTCCTTTAGGGGCTGAGCCCCCCTCAGCCCCCTAATACTTACCTGATCCCATCTTGATCCAGTGATGTGGCGCAAGAGTCTCAGCTGTCTGGGACTCTCCCTCCTCATTGGCTAAGACAGCAGCAGGGTGCCATTGGCTCCCATTGTTGTCAGTCAAAGTTAGTGAGCCAATGAGGAGATAGAGGGGGTGGGGCTGAGCCGTTGCTCCATGTCTGAATGGACACACAGAGCAGTGGCTCGACTCGGGTGCAACCATATCAAGCTGCTTGCTTGCTCGACTATCTCCTACTTTGTCTACTTTCAGACGATCCCTGAAACTCATCTCTTCAGAGAAGCCTATCTGGCCCTCACCTAACAACTGTACATTTATTTTCTCCATCAGCACATTCCCCACAGTTATTACTTCTTGTATCTCTTGACCCTCCCTCTTAGACTGTAAGCTCTGTGGAGCAGGGCCCTCTAATTCCTACTGTATTAAAGCGTATTGTATTTGTACTGTCTACCCTCAAGTTGTAAAACGATGCGTAAACTGTTGGCACTATATAAATCCTGTATTATAATAATAATAATAATAATAATAATAATAATAATCAGTTCATAGGTACCCACAAGATCTGCTCAAGATCTTTTGTAGAAATTGCATGTATAATGTAAGGAATGCATATTGTTCAGATCAAATATAAGATATACTAGTGACTTAGTGGTCATCACTTCTGCCTGGCAGCACTAGTGTCATCAGTTTGAATTCCAGCCATGACACTACCTACATGGAGTTTGCATGTTCTCCCTGTGCTTGCATCTTCTGAGTACTGCAGTTTTATTCTACACTGCAAAGACATGCTGATAAATTAAACGGCTCCTGTCTAAATTGGCTCTAGTATGTGTATGTATGAATGTGAGTTAGGGACCTTAGATTGTAAGCTCCGTAAGGACAAGGACTGATGTGAATGTACAATATACAGTATATGTAAAGCACTGCGTATAATGTCAGTGTAATATAAATACCCGAAATAAAAATAATCCTCAGACCACTGAGAAATCTACCTCTCACCTTCAAACTTCAGCAGAAATTAAAGGAAACTCCAGCCAACAACAAAAATGATTTCATGCAGTGGGGCTGCACTTTCAGTTCAAGGGTTGGGAGCTAGTTTTGTCCTGAGGAGAGAAGAAATAGTTTTACTTACCTGATACTCTGTCCTTCCAGCAGATGTCGCTCCCCTGGTAGTGGACTGTCCCTCAACATCATAACGTCCAGTGCAGGGCTCTGCTTTGGCCTTGATGATATCAGAACCAGCATATATGGACATGCCCCACCTTATCTTAAGGAACTTCTTCTTAAGGCCCATACACACGATCAGACTTTTTGACAACAAACATGCAAATTAGCTGTTTTGGAGCAACATCAGACCGTGTGTACGCTCCATCGGACAAACTTTTTTGGTTTTCATCAGACTTTTGTTGGCTGTGCGAACGGACAAACTTTCTGGCAACAAAAGTCCAATGGAGCAAAGTCTGATCGTGTGTACAGAAAACCATAGGACTTTTGTCCAAAGTACAAACAGGCATGCTCAGAACCAATGCAAAAGATCAGACAACAATACAGAAGTTGACCAAAGGTGGCGGTAAAGAGCAGAAAAACCACATGATTTGGTGAAAGTTGGCTGAAAAAGTACTGCTGTGTGTATGCAATACAAGTTCAGGCTCGACGCCCTTTGTACAAAAATCCAAGGGAAAGTTTGTACAAAGTCCTATCGTGTGTATGAGGCTTTAGATTGCCAAATTTATCTCTTTCCCTCTGCTCAACTCAATTAAATTGTCTTCAAATTCCAAAAACTAGATTAAAGACAATGGGAGATAGGGCTTTTTGTGCTGCTGCCCCACGTTTGTGGAATGCTCTGCCTGATAGTTTGAGGGTTTCTCAATCTACTGATAGTTTTAAAAAAGGATTAAAGACTTTTCTTTTTAGCAAATTTTTTGATATGTGTTAGCTGTATGGTTTGATTGTAACCTTGTAACACTTTGAGATCTTTTGATGGAAAGTGCGTTATAAATAAAATGTATTATTATTATTATTATTAGAACTCTAGACTGCTGGAGCATAGGGGGGAAGAGGCTGCCGATATCGGTGTGTAACTGAGACCAACCAGGAATGCCAACAGAAAGAGTGGGACTTTCTAATCTGGCTTGACAAGTATGTTGATGGAGATTATAGACCTAGAAACTTGCCCTGATCATTTTGCTAAAATCAGAGATCTAATAAACAAATGGCATATTCCTAGAATCTGACATAAACATACACTTAAAACCGCATAAAAATAGTATTAAAAAATATTTAAATGTTTTTGTGGACAATCCTTTACACTATCTACTTTACACTTTCTGTATATTCTGGGTTTTCCAATGATCTTTCCCTATTTTGCCAGATTGAAAGATTATGATAATTGTTTGTGAAGACATAAATATATCTCTGAGTAGATCTCTCTTCAGTTGTGCTGTCATATAGAAATATATAACATTACCATATGCAGCGTATAAACATAATTTAAGCTCCTTCTGTAGAACAAACCCCTCTGGTCTGATATCACAGAAAAACGAGAGGCTGAAGGAGGCTTCAATTCCGACTAATGCACCACAAATGTCAAGTTGACATCCATTTAGATTGCTTAGTAGGCTGATTCTGAAGAAATGTTTATCATTAAATGCTTGTGGAGGAATGATATTCTGCTGATATAATAGGTCAATTACAGGGCGCTCTCAGGTGGTCGCAGGGATATTTTTGCTCTGTGAATATGTTTTTTCTATTCTGCATTCCTTCGTGACTGAACAGAAAGTCCTTGAGGAGGCTGAAAAAAAGTCAAGTTCTGTCGTTCCTGCATAAGCTGCATTTGCTGAATAACATTCCTATTCCACATTTGCAGAATAGTCTTTTTTCTGTTTATATGCCACAGGCGAAAAGTCAACAGTTTACCTGTGGTACAGTGAGTGTTCGTGGCATTTAATCACACGCATACACTGAGGGGAGCGGTTGTTTCTTTGCTGGAGAGAACAAGACCAAATACATCTCAGCCTACCCAAAACCCAACAAAAGAGGCCTACTCTATTTTATATTGATGTGAATCTGACATTTTTTATCCCCCTTATCTTTCTTTCACCTCTACAATTAGGCCTCTTGCACACGATACTGATCCTGAGCATCTATTTTTTCAGCCATTCTTTTGGTATGTATTTGCACATATTTTCACACATATGTGTTCGGGCATCTTCGCACGTAAACTTATTCTCATATTCACAATATATTAATGGACAATTACGCACGTGAGATTTATATATATATATATATTTATATTTATTTATTTATTTACTTATTTTTACTGAAGATTACATCGTTATTATTCACGTGCCTGTGTGTATAGGCACATTACAATTAATGGGCTGTATTTTAGCACAGTAAAAAAATAAGCAGTACTGAGTTTTTTCAAGCTGTGGTGTGCAAGATGCCTTACTGAAAAGCTGAGAAATGGAAAAAGTTTTTTTACCTTCTTGCCGACCAGCCACCATCATTATACAGCTGCAGTTTGGCACTGCTGCACAAATCGCCATAGCTATATGGCGGCCGCTTTAAGAGCTATAGCGGGCATGTGCATGCTACCGTGACACCAGAGCCGATGCGTGTGTCTGGCAGCCACAATGTCTGCTGGTGACCCACAATCGCCCTTCAGAGAGGCAGAATGGGGATCTGTCAATGTAAACAGACAGAAATCTGTTCTGTCAGGGAAGTGGAGAGAGATCTGCTGTTCCTAGTGATCAGGAACAGAGGTCTCTCTCTATTCCCAGTCAGTACACTCCCCCTCATAGTTAGAAACATCTCCCTAGGACACACATAACCCCTTGATCGCCCCCTAGTGTTAACTGAGCTGCAAGCGGACGTACTACGTGCAGTGTGACGTCACTAAAGGCATGGCTCTTTCCTACACGTTTCAACATTTGTTGTCATCAGGAGCAGCCCTGAATATTTTTTTTAATATTTGATCACACACCTAGGAGGTTTTATGTGACTGCAGCTCAGATAATAGATACAATCTGTGGCATGAAGCAGTTTTATTTTTATAATGGGTTAATGGGTTGAATGACAAGTATTGGGAGAGTAAGCAAAAAATATGTAGATGTAGGACACATCCCTTGCCATGCCCCCTTAAAGTAGAATTATACAAAAAAGATAGTTAAACCCACAACAGTTTTTTTTTTTTTTTTTACCACTACTATTCCTTTATATTGGCCTTTGAAATTTACAAATACAGCAATTTAGAAAGTGGCTAAAAGGTTTAGCTCTGGGAAATACTTTTTGAAAGATAAAAAGTGGACTTTGATCCAAATCAGGAACAGTCCCTTGAAATCAGGGACAGTTGGGGGCTATGTGTTTCGTGTGTGTCTGTGTGTGTGGGGGGGGGGGGGGGGGGGCAATGGCATTATAGGAAGACTACACCCATCTACAGCAACTGTGCCAAACTTTACAGCATGGCAACTTGAACATGTAGCTTTCCCACATTTGTAGTTTTCCCTGTAGCATTCATAAAGGCTTTCAAGGTGTCGCCTAGCTTATATGGCATGACACTGATCCCCCTATTTGCACACTCTTCCTGCCATCTACTGCCCAGTGGCCTGCATAATTAATTTTGGTACATGCCTGCAGCCCAACACCGACAGGAATTCTTCCATAGTAAATATAACATCTCTTATAGCTAGGCCAAATGGGGCCAAGTGAGTAGAATCAGGTGACAGGAAGCCACAAAACTACAGAAGCTGGTGCCACCCTAATGGTTTTAAAGGGTGTTCGAGCATCAGTTTTTTTCCTTCTATCCTTTACCAGGCATTATTTATTATTTGTAATGGAAGAAAGTCATGTATTTTTGTTTTCTTTTTTCCTTTTTTTTTTTTTTTTAGTATTTCCCCCAGTTTTCACAGATTGTTTACTACTATTTCTCACCATTTGCCTCTTACAAGTTCACACTTTTATAGTAAAATCTACCTGGGACAAAAAGTAGTTGATATCTGGTCAAATACAATATTAGATTTTATTGGTTGATGTATAAATCGTCCCATATATTTTAATTTATTGCCTGCTGCTGGGCCATCCATATTCTGTCCATGGTGCAAAATAGTCTCACAATCTTTCTGAAGGCATTTCATACATTTTAGGGGGTTATTTTTAGCATTGCAAATGTCTTCTTATCGAAGTTCATTTTCAAAATGCCATAATGATGGATTATTGTAAGATACGCCAAGCTGTAATAGGCAAAAAGTCACATACCATTAGCAGCACCACCTGAGCAGTCTGATGAGTTCAGTTATCATTGGAATGTGTTAGAATAAGGCACTCATATCTTCCCATAAGGCTAAGAAGAATTTAGCGATCCCTCAAGCACTGTTCTCATGTGCAGGGACAAAAATGAAAAATATGTGTTTACTGTGTTTATCATATGAATTATTTTCATCTGGGTTCAGCATGCTGTTTAGGCACATCACTATCTCTTGTACGCTGTGGAGACATTTAGTTTGTAGTGATGGTATCCTTCAAGTAATAGAATAGGTGGCTGCTATACTGAGGTGCCCGATTCACAGTGAAAGATTATATAATATAAAAATATTGTTTTGACCTGCACAGTACTAAAAAACAGTAATAATACAAAAAAAAAGGTATGAAGCTAGATATGATATGTCACTAGGGTTGCACTGATACCACTTTTTTAAGACCGATACCTTTTTCAAGTACTCGCCGATAACGATTACTGATACTTTTTTTAATGCCATGTGTCACTATAATGAAGCACTGATGGGCACTGATAGGTGGCACTGATGGGCACTGATGAGGTGTGAACTGTGTCGTTAGTTTTTAATTTTTTTTTTTTACAATTTTATTTTTTATAATGTATTTGTTTATTATTTTTTACAATATATATTTTTTTTGTTATTTTTTTTTTTTACAGTGCTTTCTTTTTTTTTGGGGGGGGGGGGGGGGTGTTTTTTATTATTATTATTATTATTATTATTACAAATTTAACCTTTAATTAATTATTATTCTCTCTTTTTTTTTAATTTTTTTTTTTTTATCAGCCCTGTTGGGAGGGGGCTTTGGTGAGAGACCAGATTCCCCAGTTCCTCTTTCTGAAGCCAGGAGACAGAGGCTTCCCCATTCATAAACGGAAGCAGTGATCACTGACTCTGTGCATTCGTAAAAGGATGGAGCCAGTAAATGATATATAACGGCTCCTTCTTCTGCTCTCCATCCTGGCAGATCTGGGGGGGGGGGGACTGGAGGAGGACCTGAGGAGCCGTGGAGCACAGAGGGGGACCTGGAGGAGGATGGGGACCAAAGGAGGAGACAGAGAGAGGGAGGAGGACACCGGAGACAGGGAGGATCTGGGGAGCTGGAGGAAAACACAGGGGTGATCAGTGCGGCAGCCGGGGCAGTTACAAGCACTGATCTCCCTGTACAGCCTTTCAATAAAAAAAGCTGACAGCCGCGGGAGGGAGAAGGCGAGAAGCGGCTGACAGCTGCTTTATTGAAAAGCTATGCAGGGCGATCGTTGCTTGTAACTGCCCCCGCCGCCACACTGATCACCTGTGAGGCTGCCGGCCCCCCACTACACTGAGGATGCCTGGTCCGATACAACAGGTACTGGATTAAGCACCGAAGCTTTTGCAAGAGTACCGATACTCGTGCAAATGCTTGGTATCAGCACTGATACTACTATTGGTATCGGTGCAACCAGTGGTATTCTCTTGCAGAGCAGTAATGACAATGTATTTCTTTTTTTAAAGCAAATACGACAGTGAAAAATCTATAACATATTTACATTTTTTAGCCAATCCACCAGTAGTGGATAGAAAATAGTTATATTAGTGTTTTTTTTTTTTTTTACAATAATCATGCATGCATGATGTTTCAATTGATACTGTCCAGAGACATTAGAGGATGATTGGATGTGCTGGCACAGCAGAGTACCGCAGAACACCCCATAAACTTGCCACGTCATCTCTGTTGGCATGTTTTACTCAATTAGGGGGAGGTGAGCAGTGGTGGCAGATCCTGTGAGTAGGACTTATCATGGGTGACATGTTTTCTGACCTGCCAGATTGGGTTCTCCCCCCAGAGCTATTAGTTTGCCTGGATCCAATTTCCACCATGAGATCCCTGAGACTGACAAGTCACCGATTTGGGCTGCTTAAAGCAGACTCATCTGTAACTATCCATGTTTTCACTAATAAATTCTTGTCATGCCACAATATGCATCAACAGTATCATACAAAAAAATCCTTTAATCTTTAAAGCAATATTAAACCCAAAAGCACGCTTTTATTATATTGCAACTTAACATTTCGTACATGTGATAGCTGCATTTGTTTTCTTTTAAGGCTTTCTTTCTTTCAGTTTCACCTGGTGACTTGGCCAGCAAGTCTGTTGTTTTTTCAACAGAACACGTTATCCTGCAAATGAAGCAGTTAGAGGGATGAGACCACTCGCAGGGGTGCTTGGAATGATCAGCTTGAATTAATTTATGTAAAAAATTAAGCCTGGAAAGAGCATCCTGAGCATCGGCAGTGTTTACTCCCAGCATTCCCCAGCAACTGTGCACTCAGTGTGGCTTGGTGATGTGAATGATCCCTAAGTATTACACATACACATTACCTAGTATACTGTATATGCACTGAACACAAGAAACTGAAGACTAAATAAATGGAGACCATCTCCATTGTAAGGATACTATTGGCACTAACCCTTCTTATGAAAGCATACAGTATCTCACAAAAGTGAGTACACCCCTCACATTTTTGTAAATATTTTATTATATCTTTTCATGTGACAACACTGAAGAAATGACACTTTGCTACAATGTAAAGTAGTGAGTGTACAGCCTATATAACACTATAAATTTGCTGTCCCCTCAAAAAACTCAAGAACAAGTCTCTGCCACAGAGATTGCTGGCGAGGGACCCCAGAAGAGGAGACTTTGGGCTTTTCTGTACAAAATCATATACACCAGGCAAGTAGACATGTTTGTTATTCAAAAAAAAAAATGGGATCCTTTATGATCACTTTAGGCAAGCACAGGTTCACTTTAGGTATTTACAGCACGGAAGGAATCCCATTTAACCTCATATAGGCACATACTGCTTGCTGGAATGTGTTTGGGGTATACAACTGTAGCGCTGGCTCCTGACGAGCATGCACTATATGTTTTTGTAAGTTAATATTCCTGAAACCACAGTTGGGTTTTGGGGTTAATTTTACTAAATTATGATTTCAGTACCAGTCCAGCTGAGTTGCACTGGGTTCTCCTTGGCCGCAGGTGTCGCTGTCACCACCGGCAAGTGGTAGAACGCAGTTCAGCTAGGTGTCTTGAGTGCCACGTTTTTCACGCAACCAGCCCAGTGGGAGTGTTCTTCTGCTGTGCATTCGGGGAGGTGGTATTTAAGGTACGGAGATCACGTGTTACAGGGTTCCGTGGCAGAGGATTTTCTGTCTGTTTGGTTCTGGTCCTCCTGATCAGCCCCCATGGCCCTCCTAGCCTGTTGTGCGGTTCCATGCAATTATGAGTCTTGGGGCTGGATAGCCCAAGGCGAAGCAACTGCAGGGACAGGCCTGAATGGATATTGAGGCCTGGTGGTTCGAGAGTGGTCCGGTGCCGTCTCATCTAAGGAGAAGAATCCAAGGGAGGACTCTTCAGGAAAGGCTATGCACAAGGCTGGTTTCTCTGAAGGAGCCCGGAGGCTCAGTTGAAGGACACTTCATGGATCCACACTCATACGGCATCACCGGACAGCTGAGAGATACTGGTACCGTATGATAGTTCTATAAATTTGTCTACGTCCCTCAGTTATGCTCAAGTCTGTGGCAGAGACTTTTTCTCAAGTATTCTACGCTCAAGTCTGTGGCAGAGACTTTACTTTACTTAACACTCTACCGGCTGCTAGGCCTAGTAAGAGGAGGTCTATCTGGGGGTGGTGACAAATACAGCTGTGAAACGGTTATTCTCTGGATTTCTCCTATAAAGACTTTTCATTTTTGACAGTCCAAAGTACCTGAACTTCCTCCTAACCCTCTACTCTAAACTGAGAGACCCTGTTTCTATTTTAAATAAATAACCCAAAAGAAGATCCAGTGTCAGTTTCTGCATTTCTTTGGGTCATCTAGTATATCTACCACGGGAAACCCTAGACAGAGACGAGGTCAAGAAGGTAACGGTAATGCCGGGGAAACACGACCGGACTTTTCGAGGGACTAGGTCCGATGGTCTTTCCGACAGACTTTCGGCAGAGTTCCGAAGGACTTTCCGAATGAACGGACTTGGCCACACACAATCACACCAAAGTCCGACGGATTCGAATACGATGACGTACGACTGGACTAGAATAAGGAAGTTCATAGCCAGTAGCCAATAGCTGCCCTAGCGTTGTTTTTTGTCCGTCGGACTAGCATACACACGAACGGATTTCTCGGTCCGGCGGAGTTCCGGTGGAAAAATTTAAAACATGTTCTATTTCTAAAGTCCGCCGGATTTTTGGCAAGCAAAGGTCCGATGGAGCCCAAGATCGAATTGTCCGACGGACTCATTCCGTCGGACCTTTGCTGTCAAAAAGTCCGGTCGTGTGTACGCGGCATAAGCCCAATAAAACCAGCAGCTCCTTCCGGGGTCAGTGCTACACTACTCAGGAAGGTAAAACACTGGGTTTGCACAAATCAATGTACCCTAGATTTTTTATAAATAAAATACATCTACCTGGGTGGTAGATCTGTTTAGAAATATGTTTGCAATGTAGCTCTGACTACTGCTGTTATCTGCTGACTTCTGTAACTTCCGAGTGTATGAGCTTGTAGAATGAAGGCATAGAATGTGGTTTATTCTTGTCCCCAGAGCCCTTTGCGGAGAGCAGAGTTTGGTTACAGGCTTTGTGCAGGCCATTTCTCTCTCTTCTTCAGTGTAGGGTATTGTGAAGATAATGAATTGTGATCAGACCTCACAAGAAAAGATGTCCTGAGGTGCAGAACAATAGGAATCAGTTTCAAACTCCTGCAGTTCCCCAGTGCCACTAGTCAGTACCAAAGTAACAAAAAAAAAGCTATATCCGCTAAGCGTAAAACATAGATTTTTTTTTACTTAAAGGAAAAAATATCTATTTGTAATATAGCTGCTTCCATTCTTTTACAGTACAGAGATGACAAAAGAAAACGACTCAATTTTTGTTAATATTGTTGTCTACAATGACCATCTTATGCTGTATTATTCTGGCTTTAAAAAGTACCGCATTGTGTTCAGACTAGCAATAAAGCTAGCCATAGACATGAAATGACCTTCATCTGACCAAGTGGCCATCTCATGTGTAGGGGTTTTGTTGGAGATCTCGGAGAAGATAGAGATCAGATCGGTTGGAAAACCACATCAAATTGCCAATGTTTATCTTTAGATGAGCCCACCATGAGAGTGTCCACATGCTTATCCTTTTCTCCCTGTGATACACCATAATTATGAACATTTAAGCAACTATTTATGCCTGAAACTGACTTAACCACTTAAGCCCCAAACCATTTGGCTGGCCAAAGACCAGAACACTTTTTGTGATTCGACACTTCGTCGTTTTAACTGCCAATTGCTCAATCATGCGACGCGGCTTCCAAACAAAATTGATGTCCTTTTTTCCCCACAAATAGAGCTTTCTTTTGGTGGTATTTGATCACCTCTGCGGTTTTTATTTTTTGCGCATTATTTTTAAATTTTTGCTATTATAATTATACCCAAAAAATATATAAAACATTTTTTTTCCCTCAGTTTAGGCCGATACATATTCTTCTACATATTTTTGGTTAAAAAAAAATCACAATAAGTGTGTATTGATTGGTTTGCGCAAAAGTTATAGCGTCTACAAAATAGGGGATAGTTTTATTGCATTTTTATTATAAATTTTTATAAAACATTTTTTTACTACTATCGGGTCTGCGGCATTATGGCGGACACATCGGACACTTTTGGTGCGGTTTTGAGACCATTCACATTTATACAACGATCAGTGCAATTAAAAATGCATTGATTACTGTGTAAATGTGACTGGCAGTGAAGGGGTTAACCACTAGGTGGCGCTGTAGGGGTTAAGCATGTCCTAAGAAGTTATTCGAACTGTGGGAGGGGAGGGGCTGTGTGTGACACCACACTGATCACCACTCCCGATCACAGGGAGCTATGATAAGTGCCAGTGTCATTAGGCAGAATGGGGGAAATGCTTGTTTACATTAGCATTTCCCCGTTCTTCCTCTCCGTGAGATGATCGTGGGTATTCCCATGGACATCGAGTCTGCGGGACCCGCGATCATGCTCACAGAGCACCTGACGGGCACGCGCGCCTGCAAGCCGCCTCTTAAAAGACAACGTACAGGTACCTTAATCTGCGTCTGAGGCGGTTATAATGCCCAGGAATGCCCTATGGCTAAAGGACATGCTAACATATTTATAAAAATCCACCCAGCCCCCACTCCTTAGACCACTCTCAATACACTTGTATGTAGCCCTTTTTTTGAGGTTCTGATGACCCCCCCAAAAGGATATTGTACTAAACCAGCCCACCAGGTTTGTTGTGAACTGTTGCTGCATTACTTCAATACAAATTATACTTTGCACTCTTTATATCTGTAGGAAAAGAGATCAAATAAATGGAAAGGCTTATTTTCCAGCAGTGCCTTAACCCTCTTGGGCATGGAGTTTACCAGAGCTAAACAGGTTGCCACTGGAGTCCTCTTCCACTCCTCCATGATGACATCATGGAGCTGGTGGATGTTAGAGACCTTGCACTCCTCCACCTTCCATTTAAGGATGCCCCACAGATGCTCAATAGGGTGTAGGTCTCGCTCAATAGGGTTTAGGTTACCCTCAGCTTCTTTAGCAAGGCAGTGGTTATCCTGGAGGTGTGTTTGGGGTCGTTATCATGATGGAATACTGCCCTGCAGCCCAGTCTCTGAAGGGAGGGGATCATGCTCTGCTTCAGTATGTAACAGTACATGTTGGCATTAATGGTTCCCTCAATGAACTGTAGCTCCCCAGTGCTGGCAGCACTCATGCAGCCCCAGACCATGGCACTCCCATCACCATGCTTGATTGTAGGCAAGACACACTTGTCTTTGTACTCCTCACCTGGTTTCCTCCACACATGCTTGATCAGGTATATACAGGGTACATAGAGACCCTTCAAAGTGTTCTTTGCCCAGCTGCTTTCTCAGAGGAATAAAAAGACTGTTCCCTAGTCTTCTGGTCATATAGCTAACAATATAAACAAGGCTAAGGATAAATCCAAGGAAACATCCAAGCTTACTCACCAACCAGCCCGCTGACAACTGAATAAACCTATCTAACAGTATGCGTTAAAACAGGGGTTTAGTCTCCACACATTTTCAAATACATACGTAAGTCATCGATCCCCATCAAAGCACCCTAGTATCTGTGGTCCTATCACTAGTTTATAAGTGACTCTATAATGGAAGCACATGCATTCAAAGTATTACTTCAAATGCATGAATGGCTTTGATGTATTACTAAACTAAGCACCGTGCATTCACTATATCTGGTCTCCCACAGTACACAGAACATGGAAATGCAATTATTTTAGTAAATATAAATGGCTCTCATCAGCAGTATATAGCAGTCTTGTGACTTCTATCAGTGTTTGGGTAAAGCTTGTAGGAGGTGTTTTCATTCTAAAAAATAAAAATAGTGTAGCGCTTCAATAGTGATAGGTGTAGTCAACATAAATTAAAAAAAATAATCATGTAACAGAGATCATATAGATGATATAAATGGCTAAAGAAAAAGTCCAAAAATGGGCACAAATTTCACAATGTAGCTGGCACGGGGGTGACCGAACCGTCACAAAGCAGGAAGAGATCACACTAAGCGGATGTATTCATGTGAATCAGCTTGTCTGTAAACATCAAGGAAGGTAGATAAATACTTCTTACCAACTCTGTTGGACTCACACAGTCGTATGACAGTTGAGTCTAGAAGGCTTGAGGTCACAATCTGGGACCAAGGAGTGTGTGGAGGGAGGTCCGTTGAACTGGTGGAGGAACTCCAAACGGCTGTATGCCCGATGATGTATTTCACAGATGGAACATCAAGGTAGTTTGTAGTCCAGCTCAGACGCGGCCCATTACACCGATACTCCAATCTCCCCAAGTGGGGAGGAAGATATTTGGGGGTTTAGACCAAAAGGAAGGGAAAAAAGAAAAAAGGGCTCCACATGGTGCGGGTCAGACGGTATAAAATAGTAATTTATTAAAGTCAAAAAGTTATTAATGACTTGGTGATCACAAAAAATGGAATAAAATGAAATTAAAAGCAATGTAGGGCGCCAACAGCTGGCCCAACGCGTTTCGACACATATGTCTTCGACAGGGGCATGGTGTTGGCTGCTGTTTTGGCTATTGAGGCCTTTCTTTTATATATATTTAACTATAGCGCAGTGTTTTCCCCCTAATTTTATTGGTGTTTTCATTCTACTTGAACTGTCCTATGATGGTGCAAGACCTCTGACCCTCTGTCTGGACAGTGCTGATTGGCCCTGTGCTGATCACATGCACTCTCCAAAGAAAAAAAAACTCTCTAGTAGCACACACCAAACTGAGCATGTGCAGAGTGTCCCCAAGGCTCTGTAAAATCAGGAGATGGAATGGTGACATTGAAAAAAGGGGAGGATCAGGGAAGACAGGATCAAACAGCCTTTTTGCACAATGAGCAGGATTAACCCCTCAGGTTCCACAGTGAGTATAATTAGCATGCTATACTGCATTTACAGACTGATTTTATTGTTGTAGGTTTAGTAACACTTTAAGGGGTGATAATCTACGATGATAGTCATAGATATGAGCAAATACAGTGCCTTGAAAAAGTATTCATAACCCTTGAAATTGTACACATTTTGTCATGTTACAACCAGAAATGTAAATGTATTTTATTGGGATTTTATGTGATAGACCAGCAAAAAGTGGCACATAATTGTGATGTGAAAGGAAAATGATAAATGGTTTTCAAAATATTTTACAAATAAATATGTGAAAAGTGTGGCGTGCATTTGTATTGAGCCCCCCGAGTCAATAATTTGTAGAACCACCTTTTGCTGCAATTACAGCTGCAAGTCTTTTTGGGGATGTCTCTACCAGCTTTGCACATCTAGAGAGTGACATTTTTTTGCCCATTCTTCTTTGCAAAATAGCTCAAGCTGTCAGATTCAGGGGTGGACTGACAACTCATGGGGCCCCTGAGCAATAGGAGATTATGGGGCCACACAGTATACACACACACACACACACACACAGTATACAATCACACAGTATACACATACATGTACACACAGTATACACAGACATGTTTCTATTGGCTGAGAAGGTACTGGAGAAGTGGGGCAGCTATAATCTTGGGATTTTCCGATAAAAGGATGTCGGTAAGGGACATTTCAGAGACAGATGTAAAAAAAACACAGATTTGTACATACTGTCCCTGGTTTTACTGAGGCTGGCAACCCTGATGGGGCCCCCTAGTGGCTCTGGGCCCTCGGGCAGTGTCCGAGTGGCCCAATGGTCAGTCCGCCCCTGGTCAGATTGGATGGAGAGCGTCTGTGAACTGCAATTTTCAAGTCTTGCAACAGATTCTCAATTGGATTTAGGTCTGGACTTTGACTGTGCCATTCTAACACATGAATATGCTTTGATCTAAGCCATTCCATTGTAGCTCTGGCTGTATGTTTAGGGTTGTTTTCCTGCTGGAAGGTGAACGTCTGCCCCAGTCTCAAGTCTTTTGCAGACTCTAACAGGTTTTCTTCTAATATTGCCCTGTATTTGGCTCCATCCATCTTCCCATCAACTCTGACCAGCTTCCCTGTCCCTGCTGAACAAAAGCATCCCCACAACATGATGCTGCCACCACCATGTTTCTCAGTGGGCATGATGTGTACAGGGTGATGTGCAGTGTTAGTTTTCCGCCACACATAGCGTTTTGCTTTTAGGCCAAAATTTTGGTCTTATCTGACCAGCACACCTTCTTCCACATGTTTGCTGTGTCCCCCACATGGCTTCTCGCAAACTGCAAACGGCACTTATAGCATTTTTTTCAACAAAGGCTTACTTCTTGCCACTCTTCCATAAAGGCCAGATTTGTGGAGTGCACAACTAATAGTTGTTCTGTGAACAGATTCTCCCACCTAAGCTGTGGATCTCTGCAGCTCCTCCATAGTTTCCATGGGCCTCTTGGCTGCTTCTCTGATTAATGCTCTCCTTTCCGTGCCTGTCGGTTTAGGTGGACAGACATGTCTTGGTAGGTTTGCAGTTGTGCCATACTCTTTCCTTTTTCGGATGATGGATTGAACAGTGCTCCATGAGATGTTCAAAGCTTGGGATATTTTATTATAACTTAACCCTGCTTTAAACTTCTCCACAACTTTATCCCTGGTCTGGTGTGTTCCTTGGCCTTCATGATGTTTTTTGGTCACTATGGTTCTCTAACAAACCTCTGAGGGCTCCACAGAACAGCTGTCTTTATACTGAGATTAAATTACACACAGATGGAATCTACTTATTAGCTGACTTCTGAAGGCAATTGGTTCCAGTAGATTTTAGTTAGGGGTATCAGAGTGAAGGGGGCTGAATACAAATGCACGCCACACTTTTTAGATATTTATTTGTAAAAAAAATTGAAAGCCATTTATCATTTTCCTTCCACTTCACAATCGTGCCACTTTGTGTTGGTCTATCGCTTACAATACCAATTAAATACATTTAAGTTTTTGGTTGTAACATGACAAAATGTGGAAAATTTCAAGGGGTGTGAATACTTTTTAAAGGCACTGTATCTGTTATATGCATGCACATAACAATAATTGTACAGATTTCTTTCATATAGTAAAACAATACATTTTTTGTAATGGTCATTAGATTTTTTTTAACTCACTAGAGCAGAGGTCGGCAACCTACAGCCTGCTGCTGCTAAATGTCCGGCCCGTCAGTGCACATGATGAATTCACGTTCATTTCGTTCATTGACCTTTCATTTCTTGTAGAGCGGGCGGTTGGCTTTCTTGGGATAACAACCAATGCGGCTAAGAAGCCGCTCGGCAGGCTCTACCACCGGAAGGTCTGAGCGACCAGCCGGGACATGCGCCAGCTGGCCAGAGACCCGAACGAAGCCGAAATCGGCTTTGATTGGGTCTTAGATCTCATAATCGGGAAGCGATCTCATGACATCACTTACGGTTTACAGAAGACTTAAAAGTGCCAGATTTAAAAACATTACAGTATTCAAAACCAACTTTGCATTTTGAATGCTTATAAGAGCAAAGGAGGGATTTGGGGTCTTATAGACCACAGATCTTTCCATAAAGAGTACCTGTCACTTCCTATTACTATCACAAGGGATGTTTACATTCCTTCTGACAGCAATAAAAGTGATCCAAAAAATAATAATTAAGCACAGTGTAAATAAATACATAAATAAATAAATAAGAAAAAAAATTGAAAGCGCCCCATCCCTCCGTGCTCGCACGCAGAAATGAACGCATACATAAGCTCTCTCCTAGATTGTAAGCTCTAACTAGCAGGGCCCTCTGATTCCCCCTGTCTTGAATTGTATTGTATGGTAATGTCTGCCCTAATGTTGTAAAGCACTGCGTATACTGTGTGCGCTATATAAATATTGTATAATAAACCACACATGTGAGGTATCACCATGATCGTTAGACCTCCTCTGTAACTCTAAACTGATAACCTGTAAAAAAAAAATTAAAGCGTCACCTATGGAGATTTTTAAGTACCGTAGTTTGTCGCAATTCCATGAGTGTGCGCAATTTTAAGGCATGACATGTTAGGTATCTTATTATTAACTTAATTTATTAGCAGGTGAATGCAGCCCTCCATGCATTCACATATGTTGAATCTGGCCCTTAAATGCCCTACAAAAAAATGCATAAAAAGGCTCAACGAAAAAAAACTTACCAGAAATGGCTGTTGCTAGGCAGATCGTCCTAATCTGCCTCTTCCTATTCCGCGGTGATCTTCGGTCTTCTCCTCCTCACGTTGTCTTCTGGTGAATAGGGTGCGGTGTGTTGTGGGAACTGTGTGTGTCCCACAACACAGCACGCCCCATTCACAAAGCCCCGCGCAACTCCCGCATGCGCAGTATGAAACAGGCAGTGAAGCCGCAAGGCTCCACTGCCTGTTTCCCTTACTTTGTATGGCACTGCCGGGACCCGAGAGCCGAGGGACAGGTCGGTCTCGGGAGGCCGACATCACAGGCACCCTAGAAAGGTAAGTGTTTATTAAAAGTCAGCAGCTACTTTTCTTTTTTTTTTTTCGCTGGCCCACCACTTTAAGTGAAAAAAGATTGCTGCCCCCTGCTCTAGAGTCATAAAATCCCCTTTACCAACAGTTCAAGCAAGGAAGGGACTCCGAAAGCCCCCAGGGGGGTGAGTGCAGATGCCTTCCACAGAACCAGCTGGGAAAGAGGAAGAAAATATCAAGGAATTAAACACTAGTACTATAAAGCTAAACTAAGTATATATATATATATATATATATATATATGCCTCCCCACTGTTTTAATTTCAACTTAAGTCTATACCTTCATTCATCTTCAAATGTGCCCAATATTTAAAAAAAAAAGGAACAGGATATGCTGTTGAGCCATTGTTTTCTTGGTGTTGGTATCTGCACATTGCAATAGTGAGCTCTGGCTAGAGTAATATGTAAAAAATATTTTGTTATGAAAATTAAAGGTTGACCTAGAAAAACACAAAAATAAAATAAAAGGGGGTACTCATTAGGGGGCCTAAATGTGATCAAAACAGATGGGCCTTATATTACATAGGGGATAGGTTTATACTTTAAGGGCAAATCCTTACCAGGGGGTTTCGCCTACAGTTTGCGCAGCACTTTACAACATGAGGGCAAACAGTACAGTTACGATACAATTCAATACAGCAGGAATAAGAGAACCTTCTTGTTAGAGCTTACCAAATAAAAGGGAGGGTCAAGTGATACAAAAGGTAATAACTGTGGGGGATGGGCTGATGGAGAAAATGAAAGTACAGTTGTTAGGTGAAGGCAGAATAGACTTCACTGAAGAGAAACATTTCCAGGTATCGCCTAAAAGTGGACAAAGTAGGAGATAGTCGACAAACTGGGGTAGGGAATTTCATAGAATGGGAGAGGCTTGGGAGAAGTCTTGGAAGCGAGCATGGGAGGAGGTAATGAGAGAGCAGGAGGTCTTGGGAGGAACAAAGAGAACAATTAGAGAACGATTAGGTTGGTAATTTGAGACCAGATTAGTGATGTAGCTGGTTGTGGATGGCTTTCTAAGTTATTGTTAATATCTTGAATTGAATTAGTTGGTTTAGTGGCAGCCAATGAAGGGATTGGCAGAGAGGGGTGGCAGACGCAGAGCGGTTTGTGAGGGGGATGAGTCTGGCAGCAGCGTTCATGATGGACAGAAGGGGGGATAGCCTATTTAGAGGTAAGCCAATGAGGAGGGAGTTGCAGTAGTCGAGGCGAGAGATGACCAGGGATGGGAGAGGCCCAGGAGAAGTCTTGGAGACAAGCATGGGAGGAGGTGACGAGGGAGCTAGAGAGCAGAAGGTCTTGGGAGGAATGAAGAGAACGATTTGGTTGGTGTTTTTAGAATAGGTTAGTTTAATAACTGGGGGCTGAGTTGTGGATGGTTTTTTAAGTTATTGTTAGTATTTTGAATTTAATTTGTTGGGTGAGTGGCAGCCAGTGAAGGGATTGGTGGGGAGTGGTAGCAGACACTGAGCGGTTTGTAAGGTGGATAAGTCTGGCAGCAGCATTCATGATGGACTGAAGGGGGGATAACCTATGTAGAGGTAAGCCAATTAGAAGGGAGTTGCAGTAGTTAAGGCGGGAGCTAACCAGGGAGTGAATTAGGAGCTTTGTGGTATCATTGGTTAGGAAGGGGCGTATTTTAGAAATGTTGTGTGGGTGGAGGATTTGAAAGCTTTTGGATGTAGGGCCGAACAGAGTTCAGATTCCAGGATTACACCTAACATTAACATTATACTGGCACCCACAGCAGATCGCAAAGTCAGTGCCTTTTGAGCATGGTGCAGGAAACGCTCACGGAATGCATCTTTCCTGCATTGTGTTCTCTGTGAACCAGCCCTAACAGCAGATCCCAAACACAAATAAAAAGTACAATGACCTTGAACAGGTAAAGGACAAAAAAAAGAAAGAAATGAACACACACCTGCTCATTAATAGACACAGCTGAGTATATAGCTGCCTGGTGAAAATAAACATAAGGTTGAAATGGAATGTCATAAATATTATTATACACAGACACATACTGTATATCCACAAATACACAAATCAATTGGGCTTCTTCTTCCTCACTTAATAAAGTGAAACTTTAACTTTGTAAACATAGTCCGAAGATAACGACTCCAGCATTTGAACTCAAGGTATAATGATCCTTGCCTTGGTTAAAGTATATGTGAACCTTTACCTTGTAAAACAAACCATTCAGTTTAAAACATAAATTCAAGGCAAAACATTTGTGTAAATATAAAAAAAAAAGGTGAAATTACACATTAGTAGCTTAGACCCATTTCACACTGATGCAGTGAGGCTTGACTATATGGCGGTTGCAGTGCAGTGCACCCATCCCGTTTGGGTTGCCACCTGTCTGGGATTCACCTGGACAGTTCGGGTATTGAATCATGTGTCTGGGTTTCAGGCAGACTGTGGCTCCCCATGTAACCAAGATAGTCACACACAAAATCTTTTGCCATCCAGGAGCTGTGGGCGGATGTCTAGAGGCAGGTTCGGCATCAATGGGGGGCAGGACAATGATGTCAGCAAGAACAATTTGGCCATACCCACTGTTTGCATGCTATGTGCACCACATTAATACTGCCCTTGGGGTGTCCCAGGCTGCTAAAGTGTTCAGGTTTGGCTTGAAGAAAAGGTGGAAACCCTACATCCCGCTCCACTGCCACATTTGGGACTTTTTGGGGGGATGGGGGAGTGGGTACCTGATATAGGCATCGCTGGATCTCTGGATAGGTAAGTGTCCTTATATTAAAAGTCAGCAGCTACAGTATTTGTAGCTGCTGATTTTTGATTTTCTGGGGGGAGCCTGGAGCTCCTCTTATAATTATCACTGACAATCCCCTGTGTGACAGTACAGAAGATATGAAAGGTTTTGAGATATGGGAAAAGGGCCTTAGCTAAAAGTGGAGCAGACAGAAGCTGGAGCTGATGTTCATAGTAAGCTATTAGCTTCTATTTTCTGCTTGTTCAGATAAGCTTTGAAAATTGAAGTTAGAAGCTTATAGGTTGCCCTGAAAAGCTGGCCCAGATTCTGTCTGTTCCCGTCTTAGTAAATTCCCTTCAGTGTGTCTGTTAGACTTATAATGCCTCTTCCGCACTTGGCCCAAGAAGATCAGGCAAGGAGAGTCCCTAATCTGCTGTTTACCAAACTACTCCTGGCTAGGATTTGACAGCTTTGAACCCAGAAGTGCTCAGAGTGCTTCCAGGTTCATTGATCACAGGGAGATCAGGGAATATATGTTTTCATGTCTACTCTCCCTGTGCTCTCAACCGTGAATAGATTTCCAGGGGTCCCACAGAGGAGGGGGGCATCTATTTTCAGAGGTGTAGAGGTGATCAGAAGGCTGCCCTTGGAACCATAAGCTTTTTTAAAGCCTTTTACTGCCCAGCTATAGTTATGACAGGACATTTAAGGGGTTAAATGCAACATCTGACGCTAACCCTGTTTATTTATTACTTAAAGAAAAAAAAAGACTACTAAGGAAAATTCGCTTCCACAAATAACTGAAGGAAACAAACCAGAAAATAATGCTTGCACATCTTTAACATATGGCTATATGCGTTTTTTGCTCTAGAAGCAGTTTGCAGGAGTTAAAAATAAGGGCTCAGCAGCTGAAAAGATTTACAATTTACAGCTTGTGGGAATGGCCATTGTAAGATATTTTACATAATATACAGTGGCAAGAAAATTAATGTAATTAACGTGTTAGTTTACCTTTACAGAAAAAAACTTAAAGGTGAACTAACCCCGGATACCCCCCACCCTCCCAGCTGTCAACACTCCAGTGGTCCAGGGATTTGAAATCCCTGGTTTTCTCTCTCCCTTGACAGCACCGACCAATCAGAATCCATCTGGTCCATCTTGGAAGCATCGACGGAGAAGAGATAGAAGAGCAGAGATTTCAAATCTCCAGACTGCTGGAGTGGCCTCCGGGGTGCTGACAGCTTGGCAAACCCTGAGGTAGGTACAGTGAGGACTGGGGAGTGGTAGTAGTGGATTAGGACCTCAGTTAGCACTAAGGGCCTCACTTAGTAATATAACAGCAAATGGTAAGAAATTGAAGAACTTACCGTCAGCCTGTTACCTGCTGACTCACCAAGAAGTAGGTTGGTGTGATCCAAGTAACTCAATAAATGCAAATCACATACCAGGGCTGAAAATAGGTTACTGACCAGGCAGCATATAAGGCAGTGGTTCTCAACTCCTGTCCTCAGGACCCACTAACAGGCTTGGTTTGCTAGATAATGGAAATACATGATAGGTGATATAATTTGCTGCTTAGTGATTTCAGTATTCTAGTCTGCATCTCCCCAAGGTAATACTTAAAATCTGGCCCGTTAGTGGGTCCTGAGGACAGGAGTTGAGAACCACTGATATAAGGTCACATTTATATGCTGCCTCATTTGATCAGCAACCTTCTATGGGTTCTTTTCAGCCCTGGTATGTGATTTGTAAACGCAAACAAATCCTTTAAATGAGTTCTACAGTCATAGCATACACTTCCATTTTATAACATCATTATGGTAATAGCAATACAAACAATAATTATTTTGGCAATCCAATATAAGCTTACTTGAAAAAAAATCTCCTTTTATGATGTGTGTTGCTTGTTTACTGGTCGTAAACTGGTCGTCTTTTTCCACATCTTCCTGGACTCCCTGCATGCTTTTTACCTTCTCCTTTTCAGTTTATTTCCAATTTGCTATATACCCCATGGTACATTGCTGCAAGCAGTGATTCCTATACTGGCTCCACCTTCTGACGCAGGTGAAAACTCTGCTCAAAAAAAGCTGAAACGCGCGTTTAGAAACGCGTGTTTAGGCGCGTTTAGCCACGTTTGCGTTTATAAAGATAACATCATGTAGACCCTCCCCAAGCTCTCAAAGCATGTTTTTTTTAACTATTTCTGCTATTTTGATCTGAGTGAGCAGCAGCAGCATAGAGAGCAGTTGTACACTTGCATTTGCCTCTCTTTCTGTGGTATATATTTTGAAACGGATCCCATATTGAATATATGTCAGGAAATGCTCCTGATGTTGCTCTTGATGAGACAGCAACGTCGTCGCAAATTTCGTGAGAGGTCCAGAGTCAGAGCTCATCGATATTGGACCCATCCGTTGATGGGACAGCGAATGTCCGTTGGATATTTCACAAACATATATGTGCAGCTGCGTACCTACCCCGACAAGTTTTTGAATTTTAGCTGGATGTCCATTGTCACATTTGATCTGCTCTTAGAAAAAGTACGACCTGGTCTGACATTCATGGACACCAATATGAGAAACAGAGTGTCACCAGAGGAACGTCTGTTGGTAACGATCAGGTATGTGTATATATTTATAAAATATATTTATCTATAGATGTACAGATTAATTTTTTTCTCTGTCCTTTATTTAAAAAAAAATAATGTCTATTTATAGCAAATTATCAAATTTTTTTTAAACATCTAAAATTTTCTTGTGGCAATTTTTAACATGTTTTCATTATTTCTAATATAAAACAATATTAAAATAGTTAATTATTTATTTTTTAATCTTAATATATGTTTTTATTCATTTTTTCTGGTTTCAAATTGTTTTATTTAAAAACAAATCTATGTTAATTAGATTTTTTATAATTGTTTTAAATTTATTTGGCCAATTTTTTAATCTATTTTTAACATGTTAAAAATTGCCACAAGAAAATTTTAGATATTTTAAAAAATTGGATAATTTGCTATAAATAGACATTATTTTTTTTTAAATAAAGGACAGAGAAAAAAATTCATCTGTACATCTATAGATAAATATATTTTATAAATATATAAATATATACCCATACCTGATCGTTACCAACAGACGTTCCTCTGGTGACTCACTGTTTCTCATATTGGTGTCCACGAATGTCAGACCAGGTTGTACTTTTTCTAAGAGCAGATCAAATGTGACAATGGACATCCGGCTAAAATGAAAAAACTTGTCGGGGTAGGTACGCAGCTGCACATATATGTTTTATATTTTTATCGTGAAATATGTATTGATTAACATATTTTAATTCTTTGCTGCTGTATATGGTAGTATAATATTTTTTAATGCCTTATTAAAGTATCCAGAATCCTAACCCTAACCATTCATCCTAACACTAACCACTAACCCTAACCCCTAACACTAACCCTACCCCTAACAGCTAACCCTATCCCTTACACTAACCCTAAACAACCCTAACCCTAATCCAACCCTTAATCCTAAACAATAACCCTAACCCTAACGGATAACCACTTACCATAACACCCAACCCTAATGACCAAATTACATTGCCGCAGATGGTCACAGTTGACTTTGAGGCCATGTATCTCTGATGCAGAAAAGTGCATGACATGACATTGGGGTTCCTGGCAATAATTGGCCCCAAGATATGGGCCCCCAAAGTCGGGTCACAAAATTTCATTCTCCGATGCAGAAAAGTGCATGACATTTTGCGACCCGAATTTGGGGCCCCCTATCTCGGGGTCACTTGGTGATAGGAACCCCAAATTTGGATATGTTGTAGTGCTAGATCCACAGTGTCGGCATACCAAATTTGGGGTTCCTGGCAAGATATGGGCCCCCAAAGTCGAGTCACAAACTGTCATTCTCAGATCATATTTCTGAGTTTTCAGGTCCAAAAAATTGGGTTCCTTTAAAAACGCATAGAAATGCAAACCCGTTTAGCCGCGTTTTGCCGCGTTTTGCGTCTGAAAGGTGGACATTTTTGCGTCTGAACCCATTTTTTTGCTTCTGGAAAAACAAGGTTAAACACAACTGCATAAAAACGGCAAAAAACGAGATTGTGTGCATGGACACATAGGATAACATTGAATGAGTTCAGGGGCAGTTGAAAAAAGTGTCCAACTGCATCTGAACACGCGTTTAACTGCGTCTCGTGTGCATGAGGCCTTAAGCTCCTCGTCTCAGGACCTCTGTAGTTCAGAAAGCAGGCTCTGTGACACAGCAGTGCAGTTGCACAGGACATAGTGACTACGTGTTACAGAACTCAAGGTAGTAAATACGTGAGCATCCTCACAAAGTACATTTACAATATTTAAGAACATTCAAATGAATAGGGGCAGACTAGAAACAATTGAAAAGCAATGTGCAAATGATTATGATTTAAAATGTTGATCATAGATATGCATTGAGGCTTTTGTGGTTGCTACAAATTAAAATCTGTGCGGATCACATTTTCTGCCAAATATTGCATGTTTTAAAAAAAAACTATATGTATGTGTAATTAGCTATTGTAGTGCACCCCCTAAGGAGACGCAGGTGAAATGGGATCCCTACCCTGCACAGCCAGGTGCACCAAATATTAAGTCACTCCAGAGTCAGAAAACAGTCCAGCAATTTGAATTTTTTGCTTTATTGCGGGGATATAACTTGGATATGGATTGAGGAATTATGGGATGCCCACTTGACTTCAAACAACTTCAGGGACAACTTTCCTATGCACAGTCTATATACATTCCTTTCTTCCTCCAGTACACTTTCTTACAGAAAAGAACTCAGCTGGGACACTTTTAATGGATCAGAAAAGACACTCAGCCAGATCAAAGTAAAAAGCCCTTTACAGGTAGGAAATCAAGGCCCCTTTAAATGTGTAACAAGGAAAAGGTCAGTGTCCAGTTTTCATCCCTGTGGCTACTGGTCCCAGCACCACCTCTTCAGGCACTCCCAGCCTGCCTGGCTGCAGCTGCCCCTTTTACTAGCCCAGACTGATCATTTACCAGCCCACCTGGCTGACTCTCAGGAGATCCTCTGAACATGCTGACTTGCTCTTGCTGTCCTCTTCCTTGCTCACGTGCCTTCAGAAAGGATTCCTCTGTGTGTTGTGGAGGGTCCCTCCAGCACCCGAGATCCAGGCCTGTGGTCACCCCCCCCCCAATTATGGAGCACCCCCAAGGTCCACCAACAGCCTCGTCAGCACTCCATCTCCATCATCCACTCAACTCCCCTGCTGACATGACTCAAGAGTATTTATGAGGTGACCCATCCCCTGCCAGCCCATTTTACTGGGGATTGGCCGAGGCCCTCATCAAAATTCCAAGCAGCTCCTCCTAGACTCCACCCTCTACTTCTGGAAGCTTCTCCAAGGTTCCAGGAAGCAGGAGGAGTCACAAGAGATGCTGCTTGCTAAGTCATCCAGCCTCTCTGAATCACTCAGCCTTGACCCAGATTCAACCCAAGCCTGGCTCATAGCCAGGCCTAATTTTCCTACACTTCAACTATATACACTAGAGGGTGCTACACTGTTTAAACAGCATTTTTACCAGATTTTAGCTTGTCCTGCTACAGCTCAGTTGTATTAGGGCAGCATAATAATACACTTTTTGCTTTTCCTGGTCATTTAAATTATTTGTCCTTTTAGTACAGAGTGATGTGACAGTGCTCTGAGCTGCATTTGCCACATAGTAGCAGTATTATAAACTACAATTAATCAATATCTGTGCTGACCATTTATTTTAATATGTATTAAATTCCTAGGGGAGATTTACTAAAACTAGTGTGCATAAGATCTGGTGCAGTTCTGTATAGTAACCAATCAGCTTAATAAGGCTGATGACACTGCTCACTGGTAACAGTGCAGCAGATGTACAGGAAGTTACCAGCTTACTGAATTTCTAGCTGTATCAACAAGTATTTTTGACACTTACTGAACAGTAAGTTCAGTGACAATTCTGCTGAAATTTCTGGAGACACAAAGTGAAAATAAACTATACTCCCGAGCAGTATAAGAGACCATATATTATAAAACTATGGTAAAAAAAATTCATAAGGAGTGTAAAGGGGAATAGAAGGCAAAAGAAGGAAGGTAGAATGGCATACAAGAAAACAAGAACAAATCTAGGTGACATTTCTGAAAATAGAAGAAACAGTGAATAAAATATTCAGGAGAAAGAACGGGGAAAAAGAATGGGAAAAGTTTCAGAGAATAATAGAGCTGCATGAAAAAGAGAAATCAATTCAAAGAGGTTAGTACATTAAAGAGAGGGTTCCAACCACGAATGGCTGGATGTGTAGAGATAAAAATATCAACTTAATTGGGAGTAAAGACATTAGAATGCTGGGCAGAGTACTTTGAAAGGCTAATAGTCAAATAGATTTAGAATGAAGATAAGAATACAAAGTAAAAAAAAAACCTATTTTATGACCCAGAAATAGAATTGGAAATATCATCAAAGGACTGAAAAGGAATGATGTTTTGGGAAAAATGGTATGAGCTCATACTGAATAAGACTTTTTTAACCATCTTTTTGGAGGTGTATCTTTAAAAGGAGGAACAAATGCTAGAAGAATGGAAATTTAGCATAATTAGCCCAATCCTGAAAGAATATTAGGCAGAACTATACAGAAGAATCATTGTGGTATCTCCTTATTAACTGCCACATATTCAGTAACAATCAAAAATTTGGCAATCAGATTAGAATTTTAAACGTATGTAAACCCAATTCCTAAAATCTCAAATAAGCATTAAAGTGGTTGTAAACCCTGTTACACCACTTGTACCTACAGGTAAGCCTATAATAAATAAGGCTTACCTGTAGGTAGTGTAAATATCTCCTAAACCCGCACGGTTTAGGAGATATTTACCATATACGCTTGCGTCATCGGCGCATGCACACTGAAGAAACGGCTCAATCAATCGTGCTATTTCTAAAGGGCCTGTGCCATGACCGGCGGAAGTGACGACGTTGCAGCTCCAGCCAATCACAGCGCTGGAGCCCAGGAACCCGGAAATAACCCCCTGGAGACATGTCGCCAGTCACATCGGTGTATGGAGACCGCTGCAACAGCTTCGATCTAAGGTAAGTATTTCATAATGAGCTAGACAGGGACTTCAAACCTCACTCCCGAAACAAAACAAAGTCAGGCTGAGTGTCGTTCAGCCTTTCATAGGGAACTTTGTTTTCTATGAATGACTACAAAGGTTTCCTCCCTGTGAAAGACCGATCGCCGCTCAGCCTGACTTGATTTAGTTCTGGGAGTGCGAAGGGAAGTCCCCGTCCTGCTACTGGAACACAGTTCTGTATACTGTATGTAGCTGAGGCTGCATACAGTTCATACAGTGCACAGCCGCTGCATCTGAAAGTGAAGGTTATAGTTCATTTGAACCAACATGGTCCAAACAAACTATTTACAGTTAAATTAAACATGGAGATCAGCTTTAAGGAATTTATAAAGGAAAATCAATAGGCAAATAAGGTATTGTTAAACCAAAAGGATGTATAAATTAGGTTGAAGGGGAATTTCTAGGAATCCAAAGCTAGAGAAGGAGTGCAAGACCAAAAAAACAGACAAGCATCATAAAGAAGGCCATGGATAGGAGGCCACATATAGCTTCTTTACATTTATTTAGTTTGCTGCTGAATATAGCATAAAATCTTTACCATTATCAACAGCAACAAAAAATGGTGATGATGTGTGCAACCAGCAAAGACAAATCACGAACAAACAGGTATTTTTCTGCAACGTTAGCCTGGTTAGTTTGCACATTTCTTTTGTTTCCCAACGGTCAATTGAGTAATGAGAATTTCTTTAACTGGTATGACTCTTAGCTGAATAGTGGTAGAAAGCATTGATTCAATGCACACCCAAGTGATTTCATAGCTATAGTGTCTACTATACATTGCCTGTGTGTCGATATTACTTTATTCCTTAAGATTGGTTTCTACAGAACAAGTGGATGCTTGGTATCTTCTGCTACAAGATGTTGCACTAACAGGAACATAATTTAACACAGGTGCCTCATTCAGACCAATATGGATCTTGAATAGTAACAATTACATTTGTGCTTGTCAAAATGAAAAGCGAGAGATCTGGAAAGATGTTCAATTAACTGACATAATGGCTGCTTGGTGATATCCCTTTGTTACCTAAATATGATTAAATAACTCTCATACATTAAATTATAAATACATGAATATAAACATTTTTTAATATTTGTCAAAAAGAGGTTTAGCAAAGATAAAAGATTTAATAAAACACATGCAGTGCGAGCGGAGGAATTTTCCTGCACGCAGATAATAAGAAACAACACATTTCTTGACAGACTCCATGGCAGCCTATGTGTGGGTTAATCCCGCCCCCTGATATAGGACCCTTCTCCCATAAATCTTTGTTCCAGGCTAGAGGCTGTGTTCCTTTTTTGTCTTCCTCCTAGGCCCAAGATGAAGTTTTACCTCTCATGTCATGAAGTCTTCCAGGCCTGGCAGTGTGCACGGCAATACTTTGGTGATTAATGGTGATCCTCTCTGAAGTCAGTAGTCCTAGCTATTATTAGGTGGACATGGGCGACATAATGCAATGCAATGAAGAGCTTATTAGCCTGGCTATTGGCAGGCAAGCGGCAATATGGTCAAACATCCCAGCTATTAGTGGGAGGCCTTATAAACTCCCTGGTTATGCGGTGGGTCGAGCGGCAGCTCCCAGTCCCAGGTCTGGTCCGGATCACGCCGCGGTGGTAACGTACAAAGAAACTAATTTTAAAAGCCAGCCGTTTCTCTGTGTTTGTTTTTCTCTAGGTTGCTTTCAAGCTCCGATAATCATGGCCATGGAGGCTGGAGCACATCTGCATCCCAGCTCACCGTTTCAGGAAGTCGCTGGTACGTGCCTGCGCATCTTCAAGCTGAAAACGAAACTGAGGCTTGGTTCGCGCAGACGCAGTTCCACCAAAATGGTGGCGGATGCGAATGCCACCGCGTGGCAACATTATCCGGCACAGGCACGCTGCGTGGATGTCATCAACGACAGCAGATTTAAATAGCTGTCAAAGCAGCTATTAGTTGGGATGACTTGCGGGCTTGTGCGGTGCTTTCCCCAGGCACTGATCTCTGGTTTTCAAGGTAAATTACTTGCTGCAGGCTCCCTGGATCCTGGCTGCTGGCTACGTTTATGTGCTCTCTCTTGCCTATTGTCACTCCTGTTTCTCATAGTCATTAATGATTCATTTTCAGTTCCAAGCTGCCTTGCCATGGATCCAAAACTCTTGTTGGCTGTCATGGCACTGATCAGGACCAGAGGTATCTGTCTGTATCATTACCTGGACGACCTGCTATTGTTATCTCAGGACAGCGAGCAGTTGCTGATCCACAGATCCCAGGTCATCTCCACTCTACTTGAGTTCAGTTGGCTATTGAACATGGAAAAGAGCCACCTAGATCCTACGCAATCCCTGGTATTCCTCAGGGGACAATTCAACACTATCAAGAGCACCACCTCCTTACCCCTGGAAAAAATCCCAGTCACCCGGGACAGAGTTCGGCTTGCAATGTCCTCCTCTCATCTCTGAGCCTCACAATTCCTAAAAATCATCTGCACCATAGTAGCAACAACACTCATGGTAAAGTGGGCTCAGTGGAAAATGCAGCCCTTCCAGAAGGGCTTCCTCCAGCAGTGGAAAGCAGGGCTTCGGGATCACTCTAGTCGAATAACCTTATCCAGATGGGAGAGCCTTCTTTGGTGGTTACAGTGGAGGAACCTTCTCAATTGTCATTTCATTGCACCTGTGTCTTGGATCACCATCACAACAGATACCAGCAACAGAGGCTATGGCGCTATCTGCTTTTCAGAGGTAGCCCAAGGCATATAGGGTTTTCTTTCACACAGGATAGTCTCCAATGTTCTGGAATTCCAGACAGCATTCTGCGCTCTATAGGCCTTTCATCACTTAATGGCAGGAGCCTCAGTCCTCCTAAGACTGGACAAGATGATGACAGTCTCATATATCAAGAGACAGGGGGGTACACGCAGTCTCTCCATTCTGAAGGAAGTAGAGCCCATCATGACCTGGGCCCAGAAGAACCTGGCCAACCTAACAGCTGTCTAACTCCCTGGAGCCCAGAACATTCAGGGAGATTTTCTGTCAAGAGTGTCTCTAGACAATGAGTGGACTCTCCACCCTAAAGTCTTCAAGTGGGTCCTGTCCCTGGGAGACATTCCGGAAGTAGACTTTCCTCCCCATGCAACTTCAGATTAGAGAAATACTACTTTAGGTCTCGTTGTCCCCAGGCTTTCTGGGTAGATGCTCTGACAGACTATTGGTGATTCCACAGGGCCTATGCCTTTCCACCGGTTCCTGTGATTTTCCGATTTCTGTTGAGGCTCAGGATGGAAGAAGCAGAGATAGTGGCAATGGTCCCGTACTGGCCAAACAGGTCATGGTTTGCCCTGCTGATGCAACTCAGGAATGCCAGAAGAGCAGGCACCAACCCGGTCTACCAGAGGATTTGGAAAAAATGTGCAGACTACAACTCTTCCACTGCAGGGTCTTGCAATAACCCAAAGATACATGATATTCTGGGCTTCTTACAATTAGGCTTGAATCTCTCCCTGTCATTCAGCTCGCTTGTGGGTTAAAGTCTCTGCAATTTCTGCCTTTACAAGCGTTTCCTGAGCCTTCTAGTGGCTATAACATCGGCCAAGAGGGTCTCCGAAATCAGCTCTCTGGGATGCAAGGAGACATTTCTAACCCTTTTTCCTGATCAGGTAGTTTTGATTCCTATGTTGGGTTCAAACCCCAAAGCTTCATCTGTGTTTCACGACAATCAAGAGATTGCTCTTCCAAAGTTTAGATCTACCAAAGATTCCAGTGTTCATCCCCTAAATATCGGGAAAGCAGAGTCAGTATCTAGAAGCTACTGCTCTGTTCCGTCAGTCCGACTACCTGTTAGTTATTTTTCATGGAAAGAATAAGGGAATGCATGCCTCTTCCAGTTCTATCACAGCATGTATTGTTCAGGCAATTCAGTGGGCCTACAAATCTAAGGGCTTGGTCCCTCCAGAAGCGGTTATTGCTCACTCAACCAGAAGCGTGTCTACATCATGGGCGCCTTCACGTCACCTGGCTCCAGATGTTATTTGCAAAGCGGCCTCATGGTCTTCAATTAACACGTTAATAGCTAGTTATCTTCTGTTAAATTTGGTTTACTTATCTTGTCTGTTGATGGTGCCAATTAAACCTTTTTTCTTTTGTCCAGCACTTTGCCCACATGGGTGTGTATGGCTAGTTATTTCCCACACATATGCTGCCATGGAGTCTGTCAGGAAAACTGAAAATTTCTATCAAATACTTACCATAATTTTCCTTTCCTGATGCACTCCATGGCAGCAGGCGTTCCCTTCCAGTGGCTGGAATAGGCTAAATTGTGGAACACGGGCACTGGCCTGGAACAAAGATTTATGGGAGAAGGTCCTATGAGGTAGGAGGGGCATTTTTATAATTTATCCTTATTTGCACCTAAATACAAGTACCTCTATCTAAAAAAAATAAATAAAAAAAATAGCATTGCTATAGAAATATATTGTAGCAATTCTTTCCTTCTCTAATAATTTTCTTTCTCTTCCTATTAATATGATTGTTATCAACATTATAGATAGTGATAACGTTTAGCTGAAGTATTTATGATTTTTTTATGTTATACCCAGCTCCAGTTTCAGCCTCACAACTCTAAGGTAAGTGTAGTCTTCTCTTGTTTTCCTAAAATGTACTTTGGTGGAGAAGTTTTGATTTTTTGTCCCCTCTGCTGACATGTGCAATTATTTATAGTTAATCAATGGACAAAAGTAACCTGCAAATGCTTTGGCAATTAGAGATGTTCATTATTTGCCCCTTCATGCAGAACAAAGCCCCTTTCCTGGCACTTATTAAATGACAAATACCTTCTGAAGTCTTCTTTTACCTCTAACTTAACTCCGCTGTCAATGTCCTGTTCCAAAAGTGGTGACTGATGGATCCATTTCTGCCATCTATGCCCACGCTGACCACTCACCTGTTTGTGACATCATCATGCCGCTGCAATATTTTTCATTATGAGAGAATAAAGCTGCTGGATATGTAGACATCTGAAGATGCTGGGCAAGAAGAGAGAAGACTTTGGACCTGGTACATCACATGACCATGACTAAGTATGTGTTTTTTGTTGTGTTCTGTGGGAGTGGGAGAGTTCAGCCTACTTATGGGTTGGGTTGGGTTCATGTGACTTACTCCCCTTTTTGGTTGGGTTCATGTGACTTACTCCCCTTTTTCTCATGTGACAGCACTAATTTGGCTCGATGTAATCACATTAGGACAGAATCCTCAGCCCTATGTAACCTTTGAATTCAGCCACTCAGAGCTGTTATTCTGGCTGTTTTTCTTCACTCCTTGCAATGGAGGAATAGAACTGTTAGCCCCTGTACACACGGTCGGAGATTTTGCCAACCAAATCTGTCGGATTTTGTCCGTCGGATTTAGTCCGACGGATTGTGTCCGAAACTGTTGCATACACACGGTCGGGCCAAGTTGGCGGAAAATCCGATCTTTCAGAACGTGATGACATAATTTCGTTACGATGGGACTACATTCAGGCTAGTAGCCAATAGCTTTGATGTAGGAATTTGATCTGAGCATGCGTGGCACTTGGTCCGATCAAAATGCTATACACATGATCGGATTAGGTCCGACCGGCCCAGTTGGTCGGGAAATATTTCCAACATGTTGGAAAATTGGGTCGGACGGAGATTCGGACGGAATCAGTCCGATGCATACCACACACAGTCAGATTATCTGACGACACGGTCCGATAAGACGCATTCCGACAGATTCTCCGACCGTGTGTACAGGGGCTTAGGAGTGAACGAAAGGTGAGTATGTGCTGCTGGAGGGCAAAGCATTAAAGCAAACCTGTTCTTTATTTTACTTGTATAAGCAAAGCACTGGCATACAGCAGCTGTACAGAAGTTCACAGTTTGAAACATATGTAGGAAATGTATGCAAAAACTCACTGAGATGTGTCCCAAATGCATCATGACTCATAATAGCTCTTAAAGCACAGGGAAAAATGAGTCAGTAGTAATGGGCTATTTAAAGGATAAATTTACCTTTTGGAGCATGTTACATGTTCCACCCGTATTTAGGTTCCAGCAGCAGAAGACTCCCCGCCACCCCATCTGTGGTGACAGCGAGCCAGGGATCTCCTCCCCATGCCCACTGTCACTATTTGAAAATAACGTGGCTGTGCGGGGCTCTGTTTCCTGTGAATGCACAAACGACAACTATCGTCAGCCATTGCAATTGACGACTTATAGTTCTGAATGGACTGCAAGGTCACTGAAGATCAGCCTCATAGTTAATTCACAAGCCCTGCAGCTTGTAAAGAATTAGGCCAAATGGAGGTACCGGCTAACTGCTGCAGTGCTTGTCTGCATTCTGGCATTGCACCCTGATCCACTGATCACGCATGAAATGCTTTCCAGGCTCCTTAGGGAAAAAATAATAAATTCAAATTAGTTTCCCTGCAAAAATATGTGCATTTCCTATTTTTTTCCCAAAGGGTGAACGTATCCTTTAAGAGGTTAAATTGAGTCCCTGAATATATTAAATAAGCTAATATGCTACCCTTTAATCTCATGTAGTCCTAGTCCAAAATGTTTTTCTGGTAGAATAATTTTTATTGTAATAAGCATAACATCCAAAATTATGTTTTCACTGGCAAAGTAAGCAATAAGGTCAAAAATAGTATGAACCTGATGCTAGTGAATGAGAAGATGTCTAGTAGCCTTAACAAATCACAACTTAAATTTCTCAAAATTTGCAAACCATGGCTCACCTAAGCTTTACCAAACCTTAATTATGATAGTCTGAATGTCCTATGATTAATTTATTTGACCTTCAGACCCATGTCTATGCGGGATGAGTTCTTCTCCCCTTCATCAATGCAGAGCAGTATCCAATAGCAGCCACTAATCATCCACTGAAAATATTATTTATTGTACAGTATATATGGAATCCCTGCATAAATCAATGGCGCTATATAAGTACCTGTAATAAATAATTAAATGAAAACCATGCTGTAACCAGGATATTATCAGTGCTCTTTCAACCCCTTCATGCCTTCTTAGTTTGGATCGACTCACCAGATAATGGTGATCTTTAAATCCTCAAAGGTCTTACAGTGCTTTCCTTAACCACTTAAGGACCGCCGTATTGCCATTCTACGTCATCAGAATGGCACAGGCAGGCACAAGCACGTAGATGTACGTGCCTGCCTTCCAGCGGGTGGGGGGTCCGATCGGACCCCCTCCCGCTGGCTACGGCGGTCCGTTTCCCTCCGGGAGCGATCCGTGATGAGGGGATGGCCGTTGGTTTCTGGCCACCCCCTCTCGATCGCTCCTGGCCAATGACGAACTTCCTCCCACTGTGTATTGTTTACACAGGAAGGAGGAAGTGATGTCATTCTCCTCAGGGCGGTCTTTTTGACCGGACTACGAGGAGAAGACACAAAGTAAGTGCACCAATACACTACACTGACACATAGGTACACGTAGGTACACAAACCCCCCCGATCCCCCCCGCCCCCCCTCCCCCCCCAGTCACAGTGTCACTGATTGCATTGATCATTTCTTTACTGATCAATGCATTCAGTGTCAGTTGTAAAAGTAAAAACTGTCAGGGCAGTTAGTGTTAGGTCCAGGGTAGCCCCCTATCACCCCCAATAAAGATTTAACCCCCTGATTGCCCCTAGAGTTAACCCTTTCACCCCCTTTTGCCAGTGTCACTAAGCGATAATTTTTCTGATCGCTGCATCAGTGTCGCTAGTGTCGCTAGGTAGCTAGTTATTTTTTTAGGTTCACCGCCAGGTTTTTATAGCGCTAGGTACCCCGATATACTACCCAATAATGGTTTTAACATCCTGATTGCCCCTAGTTAACCCTTTCACCCCCTTTTGCCAGTGTCACTAAGCGATCATTTTTCTGATCGCTGCATCAGTGTCGCTACTGTCGCTAGGTAGCTAGTTATTTTTTTAGGTTCACCGCCAGGTTTTTATATCGCTAGGTACCCCGATATACTACCCAATAATGGTTTTAACATCCTGATTGCCCCTAGTTAACCCTTTCACCCCCTTTTGCCAGTGTCACTAAGCGATAATTTTTCTGATCGCTGCATCAGTGTCGCTACTGTCGCTAGGTAGCTAGTTATTTTTTTAGGTTCACCGCCAGGTTTTTATAGCGCTAGGTACCCCGATATACTACCCAATAATGGTTTTAACCCCCTGATTGCCCCTAGTTAACCCTTTCACCAGCGATCACAGTATAAGTGTCACTGGTGACGCTGGTTAGCCAGTTAGTTATTTAGGTTCCCCGTCAGGTTTTTATATAGCGCCAGGGACCCCCATATACTACCTAATAAAAATAGGCGGGTGATATCAATTAGGTTTTAGGGTCAGGGTCTGCGTCGCCCCAGGCAGCGCTAGGTTAGTGCCAGTACCGCTAACACCCACGCGCAAAGCATACACCTCCCGTAGTGGTATAGAATCTGAACAGATCAATATCTGATCTGATCAGATCTATACTAGCATCCCCAGCAGTTTAGGGTTCCAAAAAAACACATTGTTAGCGGGATCAGCCCAGATACCTGCTAGCACCTGCGTTTTGCCCCTCTGCCCAGCCCACCCAAGTGCAGTATCGATCGATCACTGTCACTTACAAAACACTAAACACATAACTGCAGCGATCGCAGAGTCAGGCCTGATCCCTGCGATCGCTAACAGTTTTTTTGGTAGCATTTTATATTTAAATCCGGAAGGCAGTGCTTGGTTTTCGGGGTCCCGTACGTGGCTAGGCTCCCAAAATGACCCCCACATGTGGTATCCCCGTACTCGGGAGAAGCAGCAGAATTTATTTTGGGGTGTAATTTGACTTCTGCCCATAGCATGTGTGAGCAATATATCATTTAGTGACAACTTTGTGCAAAAAAAAAAAAGTTTGTAATATTCCCGCAACTTTTGGCAAAATATAAAATATTCCATGGACTCAACATGCCTCTCAGTAAATAGCTTGGGGTGTCTACTTTCCAAAATGGGGTCATTTTGGGGGGTTTTGTGCTATTTTGGCATTTTATGGCCTTCGAAACTGTGATAGGTAGTGAGGAGTTAAATCAAAAATTTGCACCCTTAGAAATCCTGAAGGTGGTGATTGGTTTTCGGGGTGCCGTGCACGACTAGACTCCCAAAAAGTCCCACACATGTGGTATCCCCATACTCGGGAGAAGTAGCGGAATATATCTTGGGGTGCAATTCCACATATAACCATGGCATGTGTGAGCAATATATCATTTAGTGACAACTTTAAAAAAAAATATATATATTTTTTTTTATTTTTTGTCATTATTCAATCCCTTGGGACAAAAAAAAAAATATTCAATGGTCTCAACATGGCCCTCAGCAAATAGCTTGGGGTGTCTACTTTCCAAAATGGGGTCATTTGGGGGGGGTTTGTGCATCTTGGCATTTTATGGCCTTCAAAACTGTGATAGGTAGTGAGGAGTAAAATAAAAAATGTATGCCCTTAGAAATCCTGAAGGCGGTGCTTGGATTTCGGGGTCCCGTACGCGGCTAGGCTCCCAAAAAGTCCCACACATGTGGTATCCCTGTACTCAGGAGAAGCAGCAGAATGTATTTTGGGGTGTCATTTCACATATGCCCATAGCATGTGTGAGCAATATATCATTTAGTGACAACTTTGTGCAAAAAAAAAAAAGTTTGTAATATTCCCGCAACTTGTGGCAAAATATAAAATATTCCATGGACTCAACATGCCTCTCAGTAAATAGCTTGGGGTGTCTTCTTTCCAAAATGGGGTCATTTGGGGGGGTTTTGTGCTATTTTGGCATTTTATGGCCTTCGAAACTGTGATAGGTAGTGAGGAGTTGAATCAAAAATTTGCACCCTTAGAAATCCTGAAGGTTGTGATTGGTTTTCGGGGTGCCGTGCGCGACTAGACTCCCAAAAAGTCCCACACATGTGGTATCCCCATACTCGGGAGAAGTAGCAGAATAAATTTTGGGGTGCAATTCCACATATAACCATGGCATGTGTGAGCAATATATCATTTAGTGACAACTTTTTGTAAAAAAAATTTTTTTTGTCATTATTCAATCCCTTAGGACAAAAAAAAAAATATTCAATGGGCTCAACATACCCATCAGCAATTTCCTTGGGGTGTCTACTTTCCAAAATGGGGTCATTTGGGGGGGGGGGTTTGTACTGCCGTGCCTTTTTAGCACCTCAAGAAATGAGATAGGCAGTCATAAATTAAAAGCTGTGTAAATTCCAGAAAATGTACTTTAGTTTGTAGACGCTATAACTTTTGCGCAAACCAAAAAATATACGCTTATTGACATTTTTTTTACTAAAGACATGTGGCTGAATAAATTTTGCCCTCAATGTATGACTAAAATTTAGTTTATTCGATTTTTCTTATAACAAAAAGAAGAAAATATCTTTTTTTTTCAAAATTTTCGCTCTTTTTTCATTTATATCGCAAAAAAAAAAATCGCAGAGGCAATCAAATACCATCAAAAGAAAGCTCTATTTGTGGGAAGAAAAGGACGCAAATTTCGTTTGGGTGCAATATTGCATGACCGCGCAATTACCAGTTAAAGCAGCACAGTGCGAAATTGGAAAAAGACCTCTGGTCCTTAAGGTGTTTATTGGTCCGGAGCTGAAGTGGTTAAATGGCAACATACACCACTTTCAGCCAATTTGTCCTCCTCAAAGGACATTTAATCACCAGCCATCCACATTAGTGCATTAAACAGAGAAAACAATAAATAAAATATAACCAGTGTGAAGGTTTTCCTCTTTATTCAATTAAAACATAGTAAAACACTTACAGTCTTCTGGTGCTATACTAACATCAGTCCACCTCATTGTCTGCTCTCTCTGAGAGCAAGAATCGTTATCTTTGTATGTTCTAAGTTCACTGACCTTGCTCATTGCATTTCACATGACAAATTTCATCAGTTTTTTGCATGCCGCTACAAAGACAAAAGGTGGCGTCACATCCTGCTTTATTAGAGCCATTGTGGATGCAGTCACAAACTATCAAAGAGGAATCTCACTAGTGTATAGTCCAAAATATCTAAAAATATCTAAGGAGTTATCTTTTAAAAATAAAACCAACCATGTTTTACACCTAAACCCTGCCGAACATCACTAGACTATAGTCAGCGCGGATGATAAAATCTAACATATCTCAAATATAACACCATACACAGTATCAAATATTCTTTATATGTGTTGACTTTTCAATTTTGGTAACTTTTACATGACCACAGTTTTCCAGAGCTTTTTTTCTCTATATAATACTTGTAAGAGGAGGCTCTATGCAATCCTTGCTTTTCTGAGGGAGAGCATGGCAGATATGTTGTCAAGGAGACTGAGAGATAGGAGGCTAGTTTGATTAAAAAGACTTCCAGAGAATGCCATTCTTATTCAAGGCCAGATAAATGTGTGTATGAGTCATTAATGCATAGATGGCATTTAACCATTGAAGTATCAGGAGACCACTTCACAAATGCCTACCCTATGATTAAACTGACAATATAGTAGATTTAGGGCATATCAATGTGTGTGTGGGGGTCATTACACTGTCTATACACATACAGTGAGAGATGTCAAGTCAGTCACTAAAAAATACAACAGACCACATGGGCACATAGGAAAGGCATTGTAGTAGGCCACTTTATGTAGATGTACAACTCTCACTTACCAATGTTGTAGCTCTGCCAACTGCAGATGTATCAGCACCAGAAATTTGAGATAAGTTGTGTATAATCATTTTATTTTACATACACTAAAATGTACAGTGGTTATTTTTGATTTAACTCATAGCTATTAGTACAGCAACAGTTTTGGTAATCCTTGCCCTTTTGTAAGCTAATACACATAGGGGGAATCAATAAAAAGTCTCTAAGACAAACGTTGTCTCAATTTTGGGCATTAGTCAATCAACAATTACATTTAGATTTTCTAAGCTGTGTGGAAAAAAATCAAGATAGAAGCTGATTGGTAGCTATAGCTAACTCCACCGTGTTTTTATTTCCTCCCCCAATTCACAAGAAACATACATTATATAGCATTTAGGGTGTGTTGTCTGATTTAGGTGTTTTTAATATTTGTCTCTTTCAGTGGAATTTCTGTGTTTTTACATTATCTGCCAGACTTTGTCGAGTAAGCTGTACTGTTACAGCGGTGTGGTACAGGCAGTCTGCATGTTTTGTTAGGTGGCCAGTTCTTATCATCAACGAGGTTGGAGCATTCGCTAAAAAACATCTGAGCCCTGTTCTGAAAGGGCCCCTGGCCCTGGCTAGACTCCCTTGAAAGCAGTCTGCGTGCCTGCTGTAAAGCCATGGGGCCTTGGTATGGGTCCATGGGGGTTGGCTCTCCTGCAGACTGTGTACATGGAGGCTATAAGCCTAAAGTACATTTTCTGAAGCTTCAATCAGTAGAACTAAGCTACACAAGAATTTCATTTTTTTGTGGGAAGTGGTAGCTGTGAGCTATTTGTGTTGATCCCCAGATGGCATCTAGTCGTTGGATTCTTGGAAATTCCATCTTGTTTTGTCCAACTAAAGTTCTGCATTAAAATTGTTGAAAAGTGTTCAAGGACTGGAAATGCTTTATTGCGAGATTCAATCAAGCGTAATTGCCTGTGGACAAGGTGTTACCACTTGCAAACTCAAGGCCCTACTATACTAAACGAAGGCAGTGTAAAGGGAGAACTCAGTAGTATCCTCAATCTTCCACATATGGGGAGGCTCAGATCTCCTGGCTTAAACAGGTGCTATAGAGAAAGTGAGTGTAAACTGCCAGGAATAGGTAATTTAATATGGTCCCTTCCCACCCAAAAAAGACAGGGTTACAGACAAAAATCTGGATGAGGCACATATCTGTGATAAATAGAATTCCAGGTTAAACCAACTAGATGCTCCCTCCTCCTGACTTCTAACACCTATACTGACTAACCTGTGTAAGAAAGATGTATACAACGTACTTACCTATTTTCAGCCCATTCCATTTTAGTCATGTGATCTCCTGTGTCAGCCAGCAGTGTCTGCATGGGAGAGGGGAGAATGGCTGGTGGACTGGTGACATCACCCAGAGGCCCCTATGGCCAATATATTGCCTGCACTCCCTCCTCTCCCTTACAGCCCCAGCTAACTGACACAGGGGCTCTGCATCACGTGACCGGACTGGAGTGGGCTGAAAATAGGTAAATATATGCATGTTTCTTACATAGGTCAGTCAGCATAGGTGTTAGGAGGGAGGAGAGAGAATGTTTAAGGATAGTTAGGTTACACCTGGAATTCTGTTACAATAGTGGACACATGGGAATCCCTCAGGTTGCTCTGTTCATCTCCAACATGGCTACTGGAGCAGCTTACCCTTCTACTTTGTAATAATTATATATATATATATATATATATATATATATATACAAACATTGTACGTATATCTTAGGATGACATTATTCAATGTACTGTAATCCATGTCAGTGCTCTCCGTGAACACTTAGACACCATTCTTCTTACTTTAATGGGAAAGATGTGACAATCTCAACTTTCAAAATTAAAATTTTGAAATAATGAACAAATTGTTGCTAACACTGTTGTGTTCTTGTGTTTATTTGTTGAAGGTACCGGCAATCAAGCACTGCAATCAATAATTCACCACTCCTGAAGAAATACCTCAAATACTGAGGCACTCCTTCAGCCAAAAAGGATCAAAGAAAAACTGATCACATAGGGGGTTATTTACGAAAGGAAAATTCACTTTGCACTGCAAATGCACTTGAAAGTGCACTGAAAAGTGCACTTGGAAGTGCATTCGCTCTAAATCTAAGGCGTACATCTGAAATGAGGGGAAGCTCTGCTGATTTTATCATCCAATCATGTGCAAGCTAAAATGCATTTTTTTATTTTCCTTGCATGTCCCCTTCCGATCTACAGTGACTTTGTTTCCAAGTGCAATTTAAGTGCACTTTCAAGTGCACTTGCAGTGCAGAGTAGATTTTCCTTTAGTAAATAACCTCCATAGTTTCCACTTTCTTTCAAACCTATATTTCTTATACATGTATGCATGTTTTTCACAAAAGCGAATAGTTTAACAGAATAGAAGACAGAGAGTACCTGTCACTTGCAGTTTATTGAACAGGTGGAAAGCTAGAAGTAATAAAGCAAAACAGGTTCAGGGTGGCAAAAAACTTGCATACATTGCAGAACAATGAAAGCTGCACAAACAGGGACTCTTCAGAGCGATGTCTCTGTGACTCTATCAGGGTAACATTTGGCTGTATAGAATAGTCTACTGTAGCTTTGTAGTCAAGACTCTACAACAACAGATAGTTATGACATGGTGGATGTTTCTCTTCAGTGGTAGAAGCATTTTTTTTTAAGTGAGACCATACCAGTCCAAACTTTTTAGGGCTTGGCAGACCACTTTTATTTAAACCTGAAAACTAAAAGTTCACCGTTGCCCATGCAAGGGTTTTGGTTTCATGCAGCAAAACAGGTTACTCAAAATACAAAGCCACCTGGCTCTCTCTTCAGCAGCACTTTTGCTATTGTTACTGGTCCCTCAGGCCTTCTCAACAGCTTTCCTGGCTCTCTTAACTCTCTCCTGGCTCACTCAGGCTGTAGTCACAGCTCCCTGCTGTATGGGCCCACTCCTGGCCTCTTGATAGAGGTTCTGCTGACACCCTGGGCTCTTTCTCTCCTCTGAGACCTACAGATTTCCTAAGTCCCAGCCTTGTCAGTCTCCCAGACCCTCTTTTAATATCCCAGACTAACATGTCTCCTCAACTCCCTGAGTTTGAAGGACATAGAATCCTTCCCTCATCTAGTGTTGTCTCTTAAGTCTCCAGATAGGATCACACACCTAACTTCAAACGAGAGCATGCCTACCGTCTGATTGGAGCACCCAGCTCTCTCCTGACAGGGCTTTGTCTCCAAATGGGAGCCTTGAGCTATGATCAAGTCTGGCTTATAACCAGGACATTTTTTCAGTAGCAACGTAGAGGAAGGCAGTTCCAGCACCTCCAGCACAGAATGCATTCAATGGCAAGGGTCCTGGTGTATGCTGGAGGGTCGGTTGATGCTGGCTGCTGGGGAATCTACTGTATTGTTGCTGAGGGGTCTATTGTTGATGGTGGGGGATCTATTGTTGCTGGGGGGTCAGTTATTGAGGGGGGGATCTACTGTTGAATGAATGAATGAATTAATGAAATGCTTGTATAGCGTACAATGCGAACTGAATCGCCTCTAGTTGAGGGAGGGGTCTACCGATTATGGCTGCTGGGAGATCTATTGTTTCTTTGGGGGGTTTATTGTTGGTGGGGTGGATCTATTGTTGCTGGGGGATTTATTTTTTACTGGCTGCAAGGGATCTATTTTACTGCTTATCTTGTTATCATTTACACATTTCATACAAATTACTTAGCACTACAAAATGACACTTCATTATGTATTCTCTAAAAGTGGCAGTGCGAGAAGGAGGTGAGTAGGTAGTGGAGACAATGGGTGACTTGGAAGGGGGAGTACCTGCACCTATTCTCATAAACAAAGCCCTGCTTATAACTAATCTGTATGCCTATGTACACAGCAAGACCCGGACACAGGACTAAAGGCTCCCACCCGAGACACTTTGAAGCCTTCAAGCTCCAGGCCCCGATCCAGGATTACAAAACCCGGAGAACACTAACATGCCAGTTGTCTCCATCACAGATACTTGCAATTATCCTCATAACAGCATCCCTCACAGAGAAGTACAGGGTAGCAAACCAGAGCTAACACAGATGAAAAGCTGTGCAAGGACAAAGGGGCACCCTAATGCAACCAGAGTATTCAGGGGGAGTTTCCTATGATAGCTCAATATTCAGGAGACATTGCTTGCCATTAGTCTCCGGTCCAGCTGCCCGCACATCAGTTCTGACAGCAGGAAGACACATAAATACTTGAAGAAACTCAGTGAAAAGGTAATGGAAAATTACTAGTCAACTGATGCATATAGGACAATTTCCAAAACACTGTTTGCAAAAAACACTGGGGAGGGGGAACAATCAAACCTGCAGCCTGTGCAATCTAGGAATCAATAGCTGTTCCAATGATTACAGAGGAGCCAAAAATAACAAAATTTACCTACTGTATCATCCTTACAACATACCTAGGAGGGTGCTACATTAACATAGCATTTACTATACAATTTGATACTTTGAAAGTACCTGGAAGTAGAATTTATGACCCGATGACTTCAAAACTGTGCTTTTTGTCCATTAGACCAAAGACCTTTTTAGTGTAAGCCAGACACTTCACATCATCATAAATATACTATAACGTATAGTGACAACACCATCGTGCTGCGGTGATGTTTCACTACAGCAGACTTGGAAAGCTTGTGAGGGTAAATGGTAGAACGAATGCAGCAATGTACAGGAATATCCAAGAGAAAAATGGATGCAGTCTGCCTAGGTTGATGATTTGTCTTCTAGCAAGACAATGACTCAAATATAAAGCCAAACCTACACAAGAATTTCTTAAAATACCAATGGTAATATCCTGGAGTGGCCAAAAAAGAGCTCAGATCTGAACCCAATAAAGAGTTTTTGGGTGGACTCCAAGCATATTTTTACTTTGTAACATGTAATTTGTTACATATTTCTATTCATATAGCATAACTTAAAAAAAATGAATTGCTGTTTATGTGTTTAAGTGCTCTTTACTTGCTTAAACTAGCTTCCTAGCTACCCCCTATAAATGTTAAGGATGGTCTGCGGAGTTAATATTTACCATAATCAGTGCTGTCTTGCTGGCAAATCTCATTATAGGTTGTCAATTTCATTATAGGTTGAAAGTGGAACTTCCGCTTTAAGCACTCCTCACCCCCTAACATGCCATATTTGACATGTAATTTTTTTTTTGGGGCGGGGGAGTTTGTAGCTAGTTTTGACAGGTACTTCCTGTCCCACTTCCTGTCCCACTTCCTGCTTCTCTCGGCTCGCTGCCTAGGCTACTCCTCCTCTCCCCCTCCTTCTCTGAAATCTTCTGGGACACGTCACAGGTCCCGGAAGATTGCCTGGCCATTAATAGAGAGCAGCGCAACTCGCACATGCGCAGTGCGCGCCCGGCTGTGAAGCCACAAGTTGTCACAGCCGTGTGTCCATACTTGCAATGATGGCACCACGGAAAGGAGGGGGAGAGTAGCGGGGCTTGGGTTGGCCGCATTTCTGGACCATGGGACAGGTGAGTGTCTGTTTATTAAACGTCAGCAGCTACACTTTTTGTAGCTGCTAACTTTTGATAAACTTACAAACGAGAGGAACTCCGCTTTAACTATCTTGAGGTTTGGATTCTGCATTATATGTTACTGAGAGGAAATTGGCTCTGTCCCCACTATGACCCTCTGAAATTGTAAAGCATAGCTTTAAGTATTGAGTATGATCCTGTTCCAAAGAAACAACTAGAAAGGCAAGAAATATATTATAGATATGCTGTGTGAATGGGAACACATTACAAACATATAGTAGGGGTTTCTCAAATGTGACTACACAAGTGGAAATACACTTTTTAAATGTCATTTTGCTTATGAGCTCAATGCAAACTGACAGACCTGTTGGGGTATTGTAAAAAAAAAAAAGAAAAATGGGCAAAAATTACAGCATCCAAATGTACAAATATTCAAATGTACCTAGTTTCATTAGACAGAGGTCAGATGACAGAAGGGACCAATAGTATCCTGGTAAATGAAGCACCTCCACTAACATTTTTAGGGCCAGAGTGAGGTGAATAAGGGCTTTAAACAAGAGAGTGGACCGTAGAATTATGGTAGAAACATTCCAGGCGCCAGAAGACCAGAGTGAGGTGCAGGCTAGCTGCCTAAATCAAATGTTTTCTGCCAGATTGGGTGTTGGGTGATGACCTCAGGTCTGTGAGAGAACTCCAACCCCTCCAAAAAATTAAACAGACTGGTCAAAAATTTGTACCCATCACTATTGTTCTTCCCCCCCCCCCTCCCCCCTATAAAACCAAGTCTAGCTTTTTGCTTGCAGATTCCCATCCCTCACCTCTCCACTGAACCAAAATGTATACTGTTCTGCACACAGTTGAAAGTTGTGGATGACCACTCTCACAAGATTTTTTGCAAGCTTAAGTATTGCTTTGTGTAAATCATTATTTTTTGCCTTCTTCAGATTCTGTACCTTGCTTAGACTAAAAAGCAGTCTGCACTAGCCCATCAGATGTAAAGGCACCCATTGCTTTAGCTTGTGTTTTAATGGTCTATTTTATTGTGCAGATTGACATCACTTTATCTAACAGACGATCTAGCAGATTTTTCCTTCAAAACAGGGTTGGTTATTCCATGTACCGGTATTTAAAAATCACAGCCTAAGGCTGGGCATAGACAAGTAGATGTTACCCAGAGAACGATGGATGAGAGACTTCTGCCACTGTTCATAGCACTGGGGTCATCTAAGTTCTCATCCAGTGAAGTGATACAGTATGCTCACATTTAATACCTTTTTTTAGTTTTCTCAGACTAGGATAAATATCATGAAGGTTTCTGAATTTGTTAATTAGATCAGGGTCTGCTAATTCATAAAAAAAATCTTATTCTTTGGTACTACCGGTAATTCTTTAGTGCATTAACTGTAATAACCAACCAACATTTTCTTTGCTGGAGCAAGAAGACAATCAAATACAATGTGGATTCAGTTTGGTTGCTGTGGGTTTTTGCATTTAAGAATCAATACTTAAGAGTAATAATGCTTCAACAGCCTTTAGTTTGCATCACTAGCTAATTAGGACCCAGACGTGTTTACTAATAGAAAAGTGGCAACTAAAAAAAGACCAAGTGGTCCAATGAGTTTGCCCCTATTTTTTTAAATTTATATATTTCCAACTTTTTACATTTCTGAGAATTATAATTTTTTCTATTTCCTCAGTGCTGAATGCAAGCGATCCCTCCATTGTTCACACATAATACTTTTTATAAATCGGTTGAGTAGCGGCTGTTTTGTTCGTTTTTGTATTTGGTGGGAAATGAGAAGAGTTCATGTGTCTTTTGCTACACTAGATTGCTCACGGTTTACATATTGTTAAAATGTACAGTGTGTGTAATGGTTGTTCTCATATGTTAGAGGCGGATTAGAGTAGGATACCATGATGTAATTTAGACCTCTGTTTTTATGTTAAATAAGAAAAAGAGTAAGATAAAGGCTTCTACGGGTTCTCTTGGGTTTATCCCAGTCCTGTCATTTTTTTCATGGTAGAAATCACTAGGGAGAAACCCAGTTAAAAAAAATATGTTTTACTGTGGAAAGTGATAACAGGTAATTACACATAGTTGCGTATAATTATAACTTTGGAAATTGCCTAATAAATAAGAAAATCAGCTAAAAGGAATGTTTACAGCTGTAGCTATTTCATGGCAAATACAAATCCATCACAGGCATTTCAAGTCAAGTCATATTTTAGAGCCTAGACATCCCCCAGACTTCTAGACTTAAGCCGCGTACACACGATCAAACAATCCGGTGGAAAAGTCCGACGGACTCAAGTCCGCCAGACAATCCACCCGTGTGTGGGCCCCGGCGGACTTTTTTTACCCAAAAGTCCGACGGACTAAGAAAGTAGTTTTGCACCTAAATATGTCCGCATTTTGGCGGACAATACGGCCGTGTGTGTGCTAGTCCGCCGTACTTTTGAAATGAACGGACTTTTCCCGCCCGGAGAAAAGTCTGCTCATTTTGAGCGTGGCTCCAGGTAGCCGGGACCAGCGCGGCCCCCCCTTCCCCAAAGCACCCCCCCATGTTGAAGGCACGCGGCCTGGTATGGCTCATGAGGGGGGGCGCTCACTCGTCCCCACCCCCTTTCCTGGCCGGCCGGGTAGCATGCTCAGATAAGGGTCTGATATGGACCTAGGGGGGACCCCCACGCCGTTTTTTTGACGTAGGGCTTCCCCTTTAACTCCATACCAGATGACGGGGCCAGCGACGCCTCCTTCGCTGGTCCCGGCTACCTGGAGCCGCACTCAAAATGAGCAGACTTTTCTCCGGGCGGAAAAAGTCAGTTCATTTCAAAAGTATGGCGGATAAGTACTGTGTGTGGGCAGGTAGCTCATTTGGAAAGTCCGGCGGACAGTCCGGCGGACAGTCCGGCGGACAGTCCGGCAGACAGTCCGGCGGACAGTCTGGCGGTTTGTCCGCCAGACTAAGTCCGCCGGATAGTCTGATACGTGTGTACGCGGCATAATGGTTCTCAACCACCAGGCTGTGGCTTCCTGAAGAGCCACTGCCTCACTCCTTCCTGGCCTCTAAGCTCCCAGAGTGCCTCCTACCTCCCATAGTGGCCCACAGTGCTGCTCAACTGTCCACACTGCCATCAGACTCTCTGAGAGCCTTCAGCATCCACAGTGCCCAACAATCTCCCACAGTGACATCTAGGACCCTGTAATACCCCTAGCTTGCTGCAAAGCTCCCATTCTCCAACAGTGTCCCCCAGCCTGTGCAGGGTCCTAGAGTCTCCCACAGTGCCCCTGCAAATCTTATCCCCAGCTCCCTCTAAAAACCTCATTCCCTACTGGGCCACCAGGTCTGCTGCAAAGTCCCCTAACTCCCTCCAGAACCTCCATCCAATATATATTACACATCCCAATTTTTTCATTCTGTAAATATAAACTTTTTTTTATATTGGTTCATGAAAGGTTTTTGGAAGAATTTACAGGACCCTGGTATTAATAAGGTTGAAAACCACTGCTCTAGAGCAACCCTTTTTCAGTCAAGACACCATTTAAGATTACGCACAATCTCAATGCACCCCATTCTAAAATGTAAAAACAAAACATAGCAGCATCTACACACGTAGGATGCCCAGGGCTAGAGGTGATTTATTTTAACACAGCAGATAAATCTTTCTACACTGGTACTGGTTTAGTATTACAGCATTTCTCCTTTGTCCTCCCTTTCTCTCCCTCACTAACAAACTTGACCCCAGTGCTGACTGGGAGAGGCAAACAAGTACATCTTCAGGCACCCAACTTCATCCTTATCAACCTATGATGTCGTTGATTCTTTGTTTAGTGGCAGCTGACCTGCACAGTTCCCTAGGTTGTAATGCTGCAGAATAAAACTAGTGGTTTTGAGTAACAAAAAGGTCAAGCTTCATCTGGCTTGTTGAAAATGTTTGAGCAATATGAGGCAATTTTTATGCATCTTTGCCCAGGCATCCCTGAAAAACTCAGAAGGCACCGTGGTTGAAAAAGTTTGCTCTAGAGAATCTATATATTTTTTACTTACCTTTATTCTGTTGGAAGGAAATCTTCATTCAAGCCTGGTTGATGTATTTGTTTGACTTCTATCTCTTCCAGAAGGGCAGGGAGAAGGAGCCTGCATGGTTCCTTCATGTAGGCTCACCCTTCAAGACTAGTGAGGAGGAGGAACCTGAAGGGCTACATCATGTAGACCAGGGATATGCAATTAGCGGACCTCTAGTTGTTGCAGAAGTACAACTCCCATGAGGCATAGCAAGACTCTGACAGTCACAAGCATGACCCCAGAGGCAGAGGCATGATGGGACTTGTAGTTTTGCAACAGCTGGAGGTCCACTAATTGCATATCCCTGATGTAGACGCACACTACAAAACTGCACACAACCCAGTGCACAGTTGGATGATTGGAGTGAGCATTCTTATCAACAGATAATGCCTCCGCTAGTAGAGAGTTAGCAGGCAACTTTTCTTGATCAAAGCAACCAGAGGCTGTCTAAAGACAGAGCGTAACACTGTAGCTAAGCTGGGACACTTGCTCACCATCTTCTTGATGTTCATCTGCTATGAACATTATTGTTTCTCCCCGTTTGCCAGCACCACTCATCTCCACCCCCCTCTCTAATCACATCAAGAGTACCATTCTGATGGGTAGAATCTTACTGTGCTATTGTGTTCATACAGGGGGACAGGCTCTCAGTGATGATCGGGAGCTGGTCAGCAGACCTTTTTACGATCATGACCCTTAGACAGTCGGACCGGCTGCCATACAAATGGCCCGAATGTCAGCCGGTTTCTATTGAACCAGCCAATGCCACCCAACATTCGAACTGTGTGAACTAGGCTTAAGGGCGGCCAGATCAGGCATCCATGTCCGACATTCTCTGATGTCAATGGGTGACTTTAGTCAAATGTTAACACAAATATCACCTTTGATGCCAAATTTCATGGTATGACCGCTTGTGATATGATGGATGCTTCAGTCACATGAAAAGCTCCAGCTAACATTGGAGGGGCTGTCATTTTTACAATCCTATACACAAAGGTATTCTCTAAATAGCAGAGTATTGACCTATGTTAGCTATGTGTACATAGAAATCATAAATCCTAAACATACAGTTCAAAGGAAGGAAGCCTCATATTTCATAAGCTGTCTTTACATCAGCTTCACTGAGCATTAGGTCACAGGGATGTCACTAAGATTTAAACCTATAAACATTTTAGTATTACAATCTGTGTGCAAAATCTCGTGTAAAACAACATTATAAATCTATCCATATTTCATTGTGTTTTAGGAGGAAGGGAGATTAGAGGACCACATACATGATAATCCCATAAAAACTCTTACTCACGCCATGGAGAGATGTGACTTATATAAGACACTGGTGAGATCTTTGATTTATGGCTTCCAAGAAACAAATGATGTACTGCTGAGCTGTGTTTCTCATCCATGTATTCTCATCTGCTACTTTACTCTAAGAATGTTCCTGTCATCTATGTTGTGCTTGGGTTAGGCCTATAAAATAGGTACCGTATATGCATAATATTTGATGTTATATATAGTAATACATATAACAAATGCAATTAAAAGAATTCTTCTTTAATGTTTTTGTAACTTTTAGCTTTCCTTTGTCAGTATTAAAGTGATCCTAAACCATCAGTTTTTAAGCACCTTTAGCAGCTGAATTAATCACTTACTAAGTATGCAGCTTCTTTATCTGACTGTTAATCCTTGCCTATGCCTCTTGTTTAACCACTGGAGATCCGCGCTATAGCCGAATGACGAATCCGCGCACGAGCGGCCTGCGCGCCCCCTGAGGGGCGCACGCGCTGTGATCAGCGAGTCTATGAGACTCGCCTGATCACGGATCGGAGCAAGGGGTCGATCCCGACCCCTTACCACGTGATCAGCTGTCAGCCAATGACAGCTGATCATGTGACACAAGAGAGCCGGTAATCGGCTATTTTTCCTCCTCTCGCTGACAGCACGAGGAGAAAAAAAAAAGCCGATCACCGCCGGCCGTGAGAGGGACTTCAGTCTCGATCATGGCCAGCTCATCAGTGCCCACCTGCCCCCTGCCAGTGCCACCTAAATATTAAAAAAGTGCCACCCATCAGTGCCACCCATCAGTGCCCATAGTGCCACCCATCAGTGCCCACAGTGCCACCCATCAGTACCCACAGTGCCACCTATCAGTGCCCACAGTGTCACCTATCAGTGCCCACAATCTGCCTCAACAACAGTGCTGCACCTCAGTGCCACATATCCGTGCCCATCAGTGTCATCTACCAGTGCCCACCAATGCCACCCATCAGTGCCCAGCAGTGCCGCCTATCAGAGCCACCTATTAGTGCCACCTATCAGTGCCCATCAGTCCCATCTATCAGTGGTACCTATCAGTGCCCCTTAGTGCCACCCATCCGTGCCACCCATCAGTGCCATCTTATCTGTGCCCATCTTTGCCCATAAATGCCGCCTTATCTGTGCCTATCGGTGCCCCCTTATCTGTGCCTATTAGTGCCGCCTTAACTGTGCCTATCAGTGCCCACCAGCGCCGCCTCATCAGCGCATTTCAATGAAGGAGAAAAATGACCTGTTTGCAAAAATTTATAACAAACTATTAAACATGATTTCTTTTTTTTTGCATCTTTTTTTGTTTGTTTAGCAAAAAATAAAACTCCCAGCTGTAATTAAATACCACCAAAAGAAAGCTCTATTTGTGGGAAAAAAATGATAAAAATTTCATTTGGGTACAGTGATGGCCGCGCAATTGTCATTCAAAGTGCATCAGCGCTGAAAGCTGAAAATTGGTCTGGGCAGGAGGGGGGTTTAAGTGCCCAGTAAGCAAGTGGTTAAGCTGATGTCATGACAACTACCCCAGATTTTCTGTTTCAGGGTCGCACCTTTCTCTTGCAGCAATCCTATGGAGCCACCTTTGTATATAAGGACTAAACTTGTTTCTCCCTACACTTTGTGCATTAATAGAAACTCACAGCCCCATAGCATAGGATGGCATGGAACTCCCCTGCTCCTCCCCTTTCCTTCTCCAAGCTAACAGATTGGCTGGAGACTGCACTGTCTGCATTTTAATTCATTCCTATGACAACTGGAAGTATAGAGAAGCAGCACTAAGGAAGCAGGTGACAGCAGCATTGAAAGTGCTAGATTCATTTACCAAATAAGAAAAAAGAGAGAAAGATACCGATGCACAAATGTATAATGCGTGTGGGTGTGCTGCAGTCAAAAAGAACCTTAATTTTGGTTTAAAATCTTACAACAAAATATAGACTGCACCAACTACCAAAAATATTTAAACAATTATGTGGGTATTTGTTCCTTACCAATGTGCTCCTACATGATATATGTGTATAAAATATATATATAATAATACCACCAGTGCCAAATAATTATTTACCAAAAAATATTGTGACATACATCAATTAATTACTTCCAGTGCCCTAACTATATCAACTTATACTATAAGTGAAAATTCATAAAATAACAAACCCAATATTAGTGACAATTTGTAAATACAAAAGTGAAACCAATATTCAAAAAATATATACAAAACAATTTGTGAAATTATAAAATTAAATGCAGTTGTTGTTACAGTCCAGAATAAATAAAGTGTTTTTCCGTGAGCAATCAACCGCTCCTATGCCATTCCTGCACCAACAACAAAATTCACCCTGTGTGCCACCACCTTGCGAAATGGCCACTCACCAGATACTGGTAAATGCTCGCCTTTGGTTCATTGAACGGATAACTACTCCTTACAATCAATCACTGTCCAAACAATAAACTAGGGGATAGCAAAACAAAAACGAAAATTTGAAAAAAAAAGTTTCTTAGTTTCTGTCAGCAAATTTTGTAGATAAGTAATTTTTCTCCTTCACTGATGGGCACTGATGAGGTGGCACTCATGGGCACTAATGAGGTGGCATTTATGGGCACTGATTAGGTGGCAGTGATGAGGAGGCACGAATATGCCACACTTATGGGCACGGATAGGTGGCACTGATATGTGGCACTAATAGGTGGCACTAATGAGCACTGATAAGTGGTACTGATGGGCACAGATAGGTGGCACTGGTAAGCACAAATAGATGACACTAGTGGGCACAGATAGGTGGCGCGGATAGGCAGCATTGATGGGCAGCACTGATGGGCAGCAATGATGGGCATTGATGGGAAGCAGTGATAGCCAACCAGGACCGGCTTCACTAGTTGCCACTGGTTGGCACTGATTGCTGGCAGTGGTGGGCACTCATTGCTGGCACTGGTGGCACTTAATTGTAATTGGGGCACTAACAATCAGTGCCCTGATTACATACCTAGATGTCCCCCTGTGAGGAGATGCTGCTGATCGGCTCTCCTCTCCTCACACTCTGTCTGCGTTTACATGTGACCGGCTGTGACTGGACACAGACGATCAAATGGTTTACAGAGATCGGGGCCATGCCATGTCCTAGCCTGGTTGATCGCTGCACTGTGTGCGAGAGCAGTCATTCCGGGAAGCCAACATATGACATCCACCCATAACGAGGGCTGGGCAGGTGGCAAGGGGTTAATGTGTATGTGTATCAAGTGTATTTTATCCACAAAAATTGAGTTTGCAAAACTGCTGTGCAAATATTTGTGACATAAAAAATTGCAACACTCGCCATTTTATTTCCTAGGGTCTCGCTAAAAAATAAAAAGGAATAATAATTGGGGGTTATAAGTAATTTTCTAGCAAAAAATACTGATTTAAACTTGTAAACAAAAAGTGCCAGAAAAAACCTGGTCAGCAAGTGGCTGAAGTAATATTAAAGCATGTTTTAGTCTAACACATTGGGCATAATAAAATAAACATTCCCCAGTAGGCTATTTGGTAAATTCTACAACAAAATATGGACTGCACCAACTACCAAAAATATTTAAACAATTATGTGGGTATTCTTCCTTACCAATGTGCTCCTACACCCTACACCCAGAAGTGATTAAATACCACCAAAAGTAAGCTCCGTTTGTGTGAATTTTTTTATTTTTATTTCATATGGTTACAGTGTTGTATGTCCGCACAATTGTCATTCAAAGTGTGACAGTGCTGAAAGCTGAAAAATGGCCTGGGCAGTAAGTGTCCTTTATGGAGGTGGTTAAAAAAACATAAATTAAAAAAAAATGCAATAGTTATCCCTATTGTTATTTTTTTGTATAATGTGAAAGATGATGTTACGCAGTGTAAATAGATACCCAACATGCCCCCATAAAGCAGTCGCACTTCTATGGTTTGCGGGTGGCCGGCATTCTGCAACTGGGGAGGGGGGTCACCACTTCTAATTTTGACTGTCCTATGATCCTGGACCACAAACCTTCCTCGCTGTGCTATATGTTTTCTGCTGCACCATTGGCATGGTTATATCTTATTAGTCCTCTCCATAAAATTATCAGAAATTTGTGCTTAAAGCAGAACCATAGGCAACACTTTTTTTTCATTTTAGAAAGAGTACCGTTTGCGAGCTTTCTTGTGCATCATTCTTAGAAGAGGCTTCCTCTGGAACCACAGGCAGGCCGGCCAATTTGATGCAGTGTGTGGCGTATGGTCTGAGCACTGACAGGGTGACTTCCTACCCCTTCAACCTCCGCGGCAATGCTGGCGAGCACATGCACGCAACTTCTTTGGTTGACCATTGTTTCCTGAGTGGAACCTGTCCTGTTAAACCGCTGTATGGTCTCGGCCACCATGCTGCAGCTCAGCTTTAGGGACTTGGCAATCTTCTCATGGCATAGGCCATATTTATGTAGAGCAACAATTCTTTTTTTCAGATCCTCAGAGAGTTCTTTGCCATGAGGTGCCATGTTGAACTTCCAGTGACCAGTATGAGAGAGTGAGAGCGATAACACCAAATTCAACACACCTGCTCTCCATTCACACCTGATACCTTGTAACACTAACAAGTCACATGAACGGGGAGGGAAAATGGCTAATTGGGCCCAATTTGGACATTTTCACTTAGGTGTGTACTCATTTTTGTTGCCAGCGGTTTAGTCATTAATGGCTATGTGTTAAGTTATTTTGAGGGGACAGCAAATTTACACTGCTATACAAGCTGTACACTCACTACTTTACACTGTAGCAAAGTGTAATTTCTTCAATGTTGTCACATAAAAAGATATAATTAAATATTTTCAAAAATGTGAAGGGTGTACTCATTTTTGTGAGATACTGTATGTGAAAAGTGTGGCGTGCATTTGTATTGAGCCCCCCTGAGTCAATACTTTGTAGAACCACCTTTTGCTGCAACTACTGGCGCAAGTGTTTTTGGGGATGTCTCTACCAGCTTTGCACATCTAGAGTGACATTTTTTGCCCATTCTTTTCAAAATAGCTCAATTTCTGTCAGATTGGATGGAGAGTATCTGTGAACAGCAATTTTCAAGTCTTGCCACAGATTCTCAATTGAATTTAGGTCTGGACTTTGACTGGGTCATTCTGACACATGAATATGCTTCGATCTAAACCATTCCATTGTAGCTCTGGTTGTATGTTTAGGGTCGTTATCCTGATGGAAGGTGACCCCAGTCTTAAGACTTTTGCAGACTCTTAACAGGTTTTCTTCTAAGATTGCCCTATAGTTAGCGCAATCCATCTTCCCACAACTCTGACCAGCTTCCCTGTTCCTGCTGAAGGAAAGAACCTCCACAACATGCTGCTGCCATCACCATGTTTCATGGCAGGGATCGTGTGTTCAGGGTGATGTGCAGTGTTAGTTTTCCACCACACATAGCATTTTGCTTTTAGGCCAAAAAGTTCAATTTTGGTCTCATCTGACCAGTGCACCTTCTACCACATGATTGCTGTGTTCCCCATATGGCTTCTCGCAAACTGCAAACTGGACTTCTTATGGCTTTCTTTCAACAATGGCTTTCTTCTTGCCACTCTTCCATAGAGGCCAGATTTGTAGAGTGCAGGACTAATAATTGTCCTATGGACAGATTCTCCCACCTGAGTTGTGGATCTCTGCAGCTCCTCCCGAAGTTACCATGGGCCTCTTGGCTGCTTCTCTGATTAATGCTCTCCTTGTCCAGCCTGCCAGTTCAGGTGGACGGCCATGTCTTGGTAGGTTTGCAGTTGTGCCATACTCTTTCCATTTTCGGATGATGGATTAAACAGAGCTCTGTGAGATGTTCAAAGTTTGGGATTTTTTTTATAACCTAACCATGCTTTAAACATCTCCACAACTTTATTGCTGACCTTGTTCACTGAGGTTCTCTAACAAACCTCTGAGGGATTCACAGAACAGCTGTATTTATACTGAGATTAAATGACACACAGGTGGACTCTATTTACTAATTAGGTGACTTCTGAAGGCAATTGGTTCCATTAAATTTTAGTTAGGGGTATCAGAGTAAAGGAGGCTGAATACAAATGCATTTCACACTTTTCACATATTTATTTGTAAAAAAAAGTTTAAAACCATTTATCATTTTCCTTCTACTTCACAATTAGGTGTTTACATAAAATCAATTTACATTTTTGGTTGTAGGATGACAAAATGTGGAAAATTTCAAGGGGTATGAATATTTTTTCGAAGGGCATTGTATATTACAGATTGTTTTTCTTTCTCTGTTGAAACAATCTATCCACTCGTAGGTCATACATAACAGGAGATAAAAATACAAACATTGGATAATACAGCTTGACGTTGGGTTCACATTTATGCAAATTGGATGCCTTTTTAACCAAATCCAATGTGAATGTTATCGACTCTCAATGGAGCCAGTTCACTCATGTCCAGGGCGGCCACGGTCCAGTTTTGAAAAGGGTCCTTTGAATTTTCATATCTGAATCGCATCAGAATGGCACCTAAACTGGTGAACAAAAATGCTCCAGACGGCAAACCGCAGATGGACATGTGTGAACTCAGCCTTACCTACTTGAAGCTAACATTATTGAGAATTGTTTCAAGCAATTCAAGGGAAAAAGTAGTTGCAAATATATAGGGCATGCTACATATTCAAAGATGAATTGCTATTATTAAATGCAATTCCTTGAACTTGTGACCCTAGTTCTTAGCTATTAATGGTGTCACCTGTATTCTCACTCCACTCTCACAGTTTGTCGGCAACATACGGCAAGTCCCGAAGTTCTAAGTGACCAGGTACGCTTCCTGAAGACGTAAAGCAAGTAAACGTACGTCAAGGTGGTACCTGGTCGTGTTCTTTAGTATTAGTTTAGTAACAGTATTATGCTATGGACATTCTTTGCTTTTTTTGTATATGAGGAGGAAGGTTCTTACAGATTTCCACTCCATCTAATGTGAGCAGGCCCTATCTTGCAAAAGCGCTGTTTGACTATCTTCCCTAGGAAAGAAGTCAATTTGGTCTGGTTAGCAGATCACGTATCCATATCACGTCTGGGTGTTCATGTTTTCCTAAGTTTGGTGAAGGATCACAAATCTCTGTTGGAAGACACCGTTATATTTGTAAGATTGACATCTTTTTCCATATAATTCTTCTATGGACTTATATGAAAATATTTGTTCACTATTATTTTCTCACTGATTTGGTTTTATGTTATACCTGTCACTTGGTTGGGACATTATATATTATTATATGTGTATAGGTGCACGTTTATAATTTTATGTTATACCTGTCACTTGGTTGGGACATTATATATCTTTATATGTGTATAGGTGTACTTTTTTTATAATTTACACTTTCCTATGTGATTTTTGTATGATTTTTATTGTTCAATATCGGAATCAGTTAATGATTACCACTCAATTACAGCGCCCCCTATATCTAAATTAGAAATTACTTGTACTAGAAGTAGAAGGAGAAGGGTAGGTTTGAAGTTTAATCCCCCAGCACAATTCCTCTTCCCTCCCAAAGCACCCCCTAGCACATATCTTCTACCCCCCAATCAAAGATACCATCCCAGCTCCATCCATCCCCCGATCCCATCCAGACTCCATCCACCCCCCCATCCCATCCCAGCTCCATTCACCCCCTGATCCCATCACGGCTCCATCCAACACCCGGATCCCATCCCAGCTCCATACACCACCCCAATCCCATCCCGGCTCCATCCACCCCCCATCTCATGCTGGCTCCATCCAACCCCCGATCCCATCCCGGCTTCATCCACCTCCCCCTAAATCCAATCCCGGCTCCATCCAACACCCCAATCCCATCTCAGCTCCATTCACCACCCTGATCTCATCCTGGCTCCATCCACCACCCCATCACATCCCGGCTCCATCCACCACCCCATCACATGCCGGCTTCAAGCATACATTGTGGCAGGTTAAGGGGGAGAGCCACACCAATGCGCTAGCCTGCTTAGTGGGGGTGACACCATGTTTTACCGCACCAGGTGACACCATCCCTAATAACGCCACTGGAGTCCAGGTGTCAAGCTACCTGTAGTTGTAGTTTAGTATGAACCATCGTCACACCTAATTTAAACAAACTAAAACAAACCTCCCAACTTTTTGAGATAGGAACGTGATAGTCACACTTAAGTGTGTAGGCCAAGGAAACACTCCAGGTTACATGGACCATTAGGAATTAATAAGCAAAAAATAATTGTCTAAAGTAACACACAAATACTTTTTTTGATCACTCTGTTTCCATTGTACCGGCTTTTTAAAATATTAATGTGATATTAAAAATGTTTGTGTTAAAGGTCTAGTGTAGTGTAACATTTTTGGTAGTTAGGTATTGGATTTATTATAGAGGCCTACCTATAAGAGGGACAACTGAGGAGGAAAGAGGGACAAAGATATTTGGTTCCAAAAGTGGGAAAGTGCCTCCAAATGAGGGACAGCTGGGAGACATTAACTAAGGGGCCCATTTTTGCTTTTTCAGTTTAGGAAGCTTAGTGCACATTAGTACATATCATCATGTATGTACAAAGTGATAGTAAAAAGTGATGCCTTCAGCAAGCATTACAGAACATGAGCATAGACCTCTATGCTTGTATCGGCAGATACTGTACAGTGGAAAAGTATAGTGTACAAAGGCTTAACAAAAACAGTGAGCACATGGCAAGTAACAATAAAATTATGTTGTCATGAGCTAGTAGGATTGTGGGCCCTCTGGGCCATCTGTACAATTGGTAGAGGTGTGAGCCACAAATAGGGCAAAGGCCCAGAGTCTAGTGTCTGTTATTCATCAGTGTGCCCCGCAAAGGGGTGTGGGCTTTGCTACATGATGGCTCCAAGGTCATGGCCCTTGGATACCATGCAGAAGGCAATTGACCAGGGAAAGAACCAGAATGAAGTACTGCCTTAATAAACAATCTGGGAAACAAAGACAGGTCAAGGGACAGGGCATGCTGCGGACAAGTATGGTCAGAGCATGGTCGAGAATGATAACTGAAGAGATAGGCACAGAGGAATTTGACAACTGCAGAATTCAGGGACAATTGACTTGAAGACACTGGGGGACACAATATAGAGGTTATTGCAGAGAGTGGGGTCACAGGAGTGTTCATCGATGGATTGGAAGGCTGTACAGAAAATGGCCATAATACAAATAATATTAATCAGCAGGTGAGATGCAAAGAATATATAGCTTCCTGTCATGTGCAGAAAGGAGGTAAGACCAGACCACATGTTTGTAGAAATATAAGAGGCAAACCAGCCTTGCATATTTGTGGAACTACAAAGGACAGAATAGCCTTGCTGCTGATCTTTGGAACCACAAGTAGGAGATCACTACAAAAGATGATCTGTGAGAGTTGTTCTGTACAGTTACAGATGGATCTGTGCTTATTATTTTGAGTAAAGTGTTCATACATGAACCTTAGGTTGATGTCTGTTGTCAGTTATTATGAATCCAGCAAAGCATTCAGGAAGGTTATCCTCCAGCTTAACAACACAAGATCGGTAATAAGGTGTTTAGAGCCTAAGTTGCTAGTAACCTGTGTTAGACAAATTCACCTACTCCAACTTTGACAAATTTTCCCAGGTATCTGAGCCTCAAATGTCAGTTTGTACTGTAGTAGCATTTGATTTATACGATTTATTATAGGGAGATGCCCAGGAAGTTAGTGTTTATCCCATTTAGCCCTATGCTCTTTCTAGCATCAAAGCATAGTATTCTCATAGCATTTCTTAGGTCATTATCCCCAAGAATGCATCTTCCCGGGTTACACACATTCAGTAAGGCAATTTTATCAGAAATAAAAGATTTTACCTGTGACTGAAAGAGTCCAATTTTACTACAGCTCCATATCATATGGACATCCATATCAGCTGCTTGACATTTATGACAAATAGGATCTTCCCACCTACCCATCTAACTGGTGTGAAAGGATCTGTGAAAGTACCTAAGTTCAGGAGTTTGTCAGAAATCTGAAATTCTCTTTTTACATTTGGGTATATAGCTGGTGGGTGTATCTGACCAATAACTGAGCCCAAGATACATCATTTGGGATTGAGGAGAAATGTTCCAATGTGGGGTTATACCTTTTAGGATTGTTGGGTGAGACAAACTGGACAGGTAGAGGTGATAGTTGCATTGTAGGCTAAATCCAATGGTAGTGTTTAGAGTTTTCCTGTGAATTGGGTTTGCTGGTGTTTTGTATGAGGAAACTCTAGGTGCTTCTGTTGTGGTTGTTGCACACGTGTATATAAACCAGCTCAGCAGCAAAGTGGTACATTCCCAAATTGGGCAAGGATTGACCGCCTTGTGCTAGTGGGAGGTAGCGTATTTACAAAATATTTTTTTTCCTCTCTATAAAACTAGTAAGTAAAGAGTTCATTCCAATAAACTTTAATTGATAAATGTAGCCCTGGCCAACGGCCCATTTAAGGTTTGGGAGTAGATCATCCCCAGCATCCTACTTTTCCTTCCTGGGCAATTGGATTGACAGGTATGTGAATAGGACAGAGAAGGAGAAGGACTCTGATTTGCCGCATCTAAAGCCTCAGAATTAGCCCTGTCCACCTGCCAAGGGAAGATTTGGTGGGCTGCATTTGCAGCTGGGAAAATGTATCTGTCGGGAACCCAGAAAAGGCAGAGCAGGTGGAGAGAACCCTGAGACACAGGCCAGGCAGTCTGCCAGGGGTATATTTTTTTGTTACAGGCATTTATATAGTATCGACAATTCAAGCAGCGCTTTATATAATGTGTATTCACATGAAGCTTACAATCTAAGGTACCTATGTCTCTCACATGTACATGCATGCACACATATACCAGGGCCAAGCAAAACAGGAACTTATTAAGCATGTCTTTGGAGTGTATGAAGAAACCAGATAACCTGGTGTAAAACAATATAAGCACAGGGAGAACATGCAAATTCAAGGCAGATAGTGTCCTGGCTGAGATTCGAACCATGGAACCCAGTGCTGTAAGGCAGAAGTACCAACCACCAAGCCACTGCAACTCCCATAGATAGAATACATGGGGGAATCCATTAGACAACAGAGAGGATTTGGGAATGTCCATGGAGGCCAGGGTATAGTGGCCCACCTCACATTCTGCCTCTGCAAGACTACTAGCCACCAGGAAAGCTGGGAGGAAAGGCTTCCAGAGGGGATCACTCAGTATCTGCAAGAACTGTCTGGAGTGTATTAAGAAACCAGATAACCTGGTGTAAACCAACACAAGCACAGGGAGAACATGCAAATTCAAGGCAGATAGTGTCCTGGCTGAGATTCGAACCATGGAACCCAGTGCTGTAAGGCAGAAGTTCCAACCACCAAGCCATTGCAACTCCCATAGCTAGAATAAATTGGGAATCCATTAGACAATAGAGAGGATTTGGGAATGTCCATGGAGGCCAGGGTATAGTTGCCCACCTCCCATGCTGCCTCTGTAAGACTACTAGCCACCAGGGAAGCTGGGAGGAAAGGCTTCCAGAGGGGATCACTCAACATCTGCAAGAACTGTCTGAGAGTTAGACGCTTTTTTTATTTAAAGGGGACCACCCTTTCTTTTCAATGACAGTTATTTTAGGACACTTTGCAATGATATATTCATTTTGTGGATTATGAGTACCCTTACACAAAGGTTGAAAGAGCCCAACAGCCAGCAGACTTTGTGCAGATTTACCCATGGTCAATAGGTAGTTAGGGTCCAATGAATAGCTGCATCCCTCCTGCTACATATCTGGGATGTTTGTTGCAATGATTGCTGCTTGCAGCATCATTTTCCTAGTGTGCTTCAGGCAAAGCCTTTCATTTATTTAATTATATCATTGAATTATTGCTGTCATAGAATCATTACTTTTAACAATTGTCAGAAATGTTTAACCAGTACTTTCCTGCAGGGCTTATTGCTACTTTAATAAAGTCCAATTATTGCCATTGGTGTGCCCATGTATTGTCAGGTCCAGTTACAGGACAGATCATCACTGGCAACAGTAGGAGAGCCAATAATTTAACTGCAGCACATTTGGGGGTAGTGCTACAGGAATACATGTATAAGAGTTAGCTAGGATGTATAGAAATTAGTGAAGATGCACCAATTTAAATAGATTGAGTATACCTACTAGATTAAATGGCAGAGTGGACCATGTGGAGTTTCTGTTTTTAAAGGTAGCTATTAGCAGATTAGATATTTTTTTCTATAAAACAGGTGAGAGGCAACTGAATCTATACACCTAAACATCTGAATTTTTTAGTAATCTTAATGGGACAGGATGCAGGAAGGTCCCTGTAGTCCAACTCATCTATATGTGATTTTCCCCAATTTAAATGGAAACATGAAAAGACAGCGATTCCCATGCTGAGACTTAGTAGTGGCTCTCTAGAGGTACTAGGATCTGACAAATATACTAACGTGTCATCCACATAAAAATAAATACTTTTTTTTGAAGATCTACACTGGACTCTGTGAGTTTGGTGGGATTGCTCGATAAGTTCAGCTAATGGCTCTATGGCTAGTGTGAAAACAGGAGGAGAGGGAAAGAAGCCCTGCTCATCCCTTCTCTGTATAGGGCAGGGGTGCCCAACCTTTTGAAGAGCGAGGGCCACTTAAGCGACTTGGTAAGCGGTCGCGGGCCACAATGAGCAGAGTAGGCGGATGACAGGTCCATGCAGAGTGGACACGGACACAGCCCACTCTACTCTATGGGTCCTCCAATCCGATCCGCCCTTATGGAAGGGGATTGATCCCCTCTGTTTTTTCTTTTTTTTTGCAAATCTGATTTGTGGTAGGCAGGTGTAAAAGGACACAAATCTGTTTACATCTGCCATTTCATAGAGGTGAATGGAGGGTTTTATTGAGTTAGACCGATTGTGTGTAAGGGGCCTTTCACACTAATGCAGCGCAGTGCACCTGTGTCTTTCCTGTGGGCTAGCTACACTTTACCATAGACTTCTATTATATCCTGCAGGTGCACTTTCTGAAAGCTCACCAAACCCACAGGTAATAACAGAAGTCTATGGCTCGGTGCAGGTAACCCGAAGGTGCACTGCACCTGTGGATCAGTTTGAAAGTAGCCCAGTAAACACTGGCAGATATGCCCATATATACACTGCAAACTGACCTTTAAAAGCAGTCTTCCATTCAGGTATTGCCTGCTGTTGCTTTCCCTGGCAGAGTGCATTTGGTATCACTCCACCTGTAGCAAGAGATGGCGCTAAACAGGAAGCATCAGCTTATATAGCTGTGCTCCACAGCTGCTTGCTTTGCCGGCTTCATTAACAACATAGATGCTCTGGGATGGCGGGTCTGCAACCCATGATCTGGGCTTGCCAATCTGCCATCCCACAGAAGGAGGTTGCGGGCCACATCAGAGGGCTCCGTGGGCCACATGTGGCCCCCGGGCCACTGGTTGGGCACCCTTGGTATAGGGGATGGGTCTGAGACATTGACACGGACACATGTTGTGGGGTTATTATAAAGAATTTAAATCCAGGAGATAAAACCATGGCCGAATCCATTTTGTTAAAGGTTTGAGTCATATAGAGCAGTGGTTCTTAACCCTGTCCTCAAGTACCCCCAACTGACCATGTTTTGGGAATTTCTCTTAGATAAAATAGCTGTCCAAAATGCCAAGCCATTGATTTCAAGCAGCTGTGCACGATAAAGGAAAACCTGCAAACATGGCCTGTTGGGGGTACTTGAGGACAGGGTTGAGAACCACTGATATAGAGCAATTCAAATTAGCTATGGTTTAGTCTGCGGGCAAGGATTTTTGTAAGAATTTTGACATAAATGTTAATTAAGGATATGGGTTTATATTATTCACAGAGGAGGAGGTCTTTTTTGAGGCATAGGTATTAGAATTATTAGGGCTTTCTTCAGCAAGGGAGGCAGGATTCCTCTTTTCATAAATTGTTCATACAGGGTTAAGAGGCATGCAGGTCTCTAAAGGATTTATACCCCTCTATTGGATGGTCACCGAGACCTGGCAGATAGCACAAAAAAAAGAAAATATGAAGAGTACGTTTTCCCTTTGTTTGGGTGTGAGGATGGGGAGATCTATCCGAGCAGGAATCTGGGTCATAATAAGTAGGTAATTCATAAAGTGTACTTTAAAACTTCAAAAGGCACTCTGCAATGGACTCATTTTTGATGCGTGAGTTTTGAGGGGAGTCATAGAGTCTAAGGCCGCGTACACACAGCGGACTGTTCGCCCAACTTTGTCCGCTGAACAGTGTTTCAGCGGACATTCCGCTTGTGTGTGGGCTTCAGCGGACAGTTTCAGCGGACAGTCTGTCGAACAAAGTTTTTCGGAATTTCCGTAAGACAGTCCGCTGAAACTTGGTTTCAGCGGACAGTCCGCTCGTGTGTAGGCTTGTTCGACAAACTAAGTTTCGCGCATGCTCAGAAAGGATTTACACGGCGAAGGTTGCATTGCAGTGTATTGGACGTCGAATTTCTCGTCCCGTCGTACGTGCCGTTCACGTCATCGCGCACGCTTTCAGCGGACTGTTCGTTCATCGTGTGTGGTCAAGTCCGTTCATGCAAATTTTGAGCGGACTGTTTGTCGGATTGTTTGACGAACAAAGTTGGGCGAACAGTCCGCCCGTGTGTACGCGGCCTAAGAGTATTAACTGTATCTTCATGTGGTCTACCAAAGTATACTATCAAATAACTATTTTTATAGCCCTTTCAAATATCTTTTGGGATTAATAGAGAAGCTTATTCTGGGTGCCTTCTAGTAAGACTAGCTCCTAACCTGCGTTGGGTTTGGGTTGAGACATACTTGGGTATGTCTCCAGTTTTATTTAGAGTCCAGAGAAGGGTGCTGAATATAGGTTTACTCAGCCCTGGATCATTTCATCTTGAATGTAAGGTTTAATTTTTTTCTATTGGGTTTCATCGCTATCCCTGCCACTGACATAAAAGAGCCTCTCAGTGAGGCCTCAATTGCTTACTATTTGGCTTCTGCAAAGGTTTACTCTCCACTCTCACTCCTATAGTTTTTAATATCCTCAATACATCTGTATTGTATGATAAGATCTGAGGGAACCACAGTAACCCCATTCTCTTTATTAAAAACACCATGGGGTTTGTTAGTGTAAGGGTAAGAGCAAGTGAAGAGTGATCAAATATAGCTCTCAGTAGGTAGTCAACTTGTAATACCAGTGTAAAATGTTTGGAGAGGAAAGGATCGTATCTAATCCAGATAAAGTCTTGTGAATTTCAGAGTGGCAGAAGCTTTCCTTTTTGTCAGGGTTTTTTAACCTCAATGCATCTATCAATCTATAGGTGAAATACCAATCTTGTAGTAGGGTAGGGTATCTGCCTAGACTACCCAGCCTATCAGTTTTGGTGTCCAACACTGTATAAATTTCCCCTGCTAAAATAATTGGTGCGTTGTCAGGGAAAGGAGTGAGCATATACAGCAGTTCAGTTTGTTGAGATCGGCGACAATGGTTATTATAGTTTACTACTAAAATAATATATATATAAGTGATCAGTTTTCACCTCTAACACTTTGCCACATAGGGGTTGATTTACTAAACCTGGAGAGTGCACAATCTGGTGCAGCTGTGCATGGTGGCCAATCAGCTTCTAACTTCAGCTTGTTGAAGTGGATGTAAACCAGATTCTTGAAATTTGATCTGGGCACACGTATGTGCAGTGTTTTCTTATCTATCCTCAAAAATCTCCTAACATTATTTGAACTTTCTAAAGAATATATAAAGCTGAAGACAACAGATACACATGTAAAACTTATGTAGGGAGATTTGTTTCATGTCTGTGTATCATCTGAGGCTGTTCACTTCACTGGGTATATGTGAGTTTACATCCACTTTAACTTCTCTGGCGGTTTTCCCAAGAGTGGCTCGGGATTCAATTTCAGTACCATTAGCGGTAACCCCGAGCCACACTCAGGATTGCATATCAGGATCCTGGTGCAGTGCACTTACCTTGTCCCCAGGATCCTACGCTGTCCCCCTGCTGTGTCTGTGGGCTGTGTCTTCCAGCTTGATGCCTCTGTTGTGCCAGGCTCCGTTCCCTGCGAGCACTGCGTCACACAGGGGTGGAGCACGGCAGCAAATTCAAAAAATAGAAAATTCATAATGCATACAGTACACTGTAATCTTACAGATTACTGTATGAAATTATTTCACCTCTCTTTTGTCCCTAGTGGTTTGTCCAGTGCCCTGTATGCAGTTTTATATTATATATACTGTTCTTTCTGCCTGAAAATTGGAGATTGTCCATAGCAACTAAAAAGTGTCCCTTTATGTCAAAAGTGGTTTTAGACCAGCTACAAAAACAGCGATAGTAAATTAGAACACTTGCAGCATTGAGTGATAGTGAATCATGGGGAAATTTATTTTATTATTATTATATTATTATTTTTTATAATTATTTATAGTTATTTATTATAATTCATGATTTTTTGTTTCAAACTTTATCATACCCGGATATCTACTAGACTCTTATTTGGACAGATTTAAGTGTGTTATTGCTAAGAATTACAGGCCTACAATATAAAACGCCAAATTTCTATGCAAAACAATTGTACCACTTTGTGATGCAAAAATATGACATAATCACACCGTCAGGGTGGTTAAGCTTTGACGAACATAAAACTGGAAGCTGATTGGTTTCTATGCAGAGCTGCACCAGATTTTGCGCTCTCCAGCTTTAGTAAAGCAACCCCATAGTGATTTTAAAAAAAGATCAGAAACTCCCCTTGACTAGAAATCAGTGGAGGGGAAAGCATGTGTCATTGAGGGTCCCCTTAGGGCCATAACTTTTGCACCCATTAGATGTTTCTTATAATAGTATGATATGGAGCCACGTCTTTTTTACATAATCAAATACAAGGGAGCATTTGATTTTGGAGTTTAGACCCTATACATTCCAGGTTAACAATTTTGGGGTAGTCACCGGGGTAGGGTTGCCACTTCAGCCCTTTAAACCCGAACATATATTAATTACACAGGTTCTGAGGCTGATTAAGGTGGTAATTAAACTCACTTGTTGCCTTATCTGCATTAAATTAGCCTTCAGAACCTGTGTAATTCATATGTGTTTGGGTTTAAAGGGATGGGGTGGCAACTCTACAATGGGGAGAGATTAGATAAGTGGGGGTCTGCATTATCCAGGATAGTGGTGTAGTTATTAATCAAGGCCAGATCAAGAACAACCTCGATATGTACATAAAAATTAAAGCACAGGACAAAATCGGTACAGACACAGTACTATAACTTCCCAGTTACCCCCTCCCAGATCACCACCCCAATGTGTAGGCTTTATACCCTAAACATGAACTGTTAGAGCCGGTTCACACAGCGGGCGATGCGAGGCGACACGACTCGCCTCGCCTCGCTCTCGCAAGTCGCCCCCGTTCTGTACAATGGAACCGTTCTGAGAGGAGCGACTTGAGTCGCTCCGACTCAGAAAAAAGGTTCCTGTACTACTTTTGGGCGACCTCGGGGCGACTTGCATTGACTTCTATACAGAAGTCATTTGCAAGTCGCCGCTGAGGCCGCGGCAGGTCGCGGCGAGGCAAGTCGGAGTCGCCTCGCCTCGCCTGCAGTGTGAACCGGCCCTTATAGGAAAGAACATTCCACATATCAGCTCCCTGGACAAAAACAACAGTAAGTCTAAACAGAAAAAAACAGAACGGATTCCCCTATCCCCACAAGTGAGGTGGATAGGAATCCTGCCCACTGTGCTATTGTATTCTGACAGTGGGAACTCCTGTTCTGTCAAAATACATTGATCAGCACCACAGCAAGTTTAAGAAAAGGCAATCATTAGATCAACTTCTCTGGAACAGGAACAGCCATAGATGCATAAAAATTTGACCGTTCCCTGCTGAACTGGTTGAATTTCCATCCATCTATGCCCAGTTTTAGTCTACTACAAGGCTTTCTCTGTATGGCCAAGATGGAAATCATGATATCACCTGCCCAACTCTCCACTTCAGCCAATCAGAGGAGGTTCATACAAAAAATACCTAAGGCTCCTTTCACATGGACGGTCTGCTCGGCAGACTCCAATTTGCTCAGCGGGGGAATACTCCACTGATCCCCGCTGAGTAGGCGGATGAAAGGTCCGTCTCCACTCACTGTGCAGAGCGGAGACGGACAGTCATGATCTCCCCTATGGGGAGATCGGGTGAAAGTGAACCACTTCTTCTTTTTCACCTGATCTTATCGGATCCGATCTTGCAGAAAATAGGGTCACCATCCGTCTGGATTTGCAGACAGGATCGGATAGTGGCGGGTGTCAGCAGACATGTCACCGCTGACATCCATTGCTCCATAGGAGTGAATGGAGGGTCCAATCAGGTCTGTCTGAAAGACTGACAGGCGGACCTGATCGAACAGACCGTGTGAAAGGACCCTAATGCTGCGTACACACGATCTAACTATCCAGTGGACTGTGTATGGTCTCCGGCGGACTTTTTCTTCCCAAAAGTCCGGCGGACTTAGAAAGAAGACTTAAAATGGTCCGCCGGACACAATCTGCTCATCTGTGTGCTAGTCAGCCGGACTTTCCAAATGAACGGACTTGCCCATACATGGAGTAAAGTCTGTTCATTTTGAACGTGATTCCAGGTGGATGGGACTAGCGAAGGAAGTCAATGTCGCCACCTCCATCGGTGAGATTGACACCTTGCTAGCCCCGTCTACTGGTATGGATTTAAAGGGGAACCCCTACGCCGAAAAAACGCCGTGGGCTTCCCCCCAAAGTCCATACCAGACCCTTATCCGAGCACACAACCCGGCCGGTCAGGAAAGGGGGTGGGGACGACCCCCCTCCTGAACCGTACCAGGCCGCGTGGCCCTCAACATGGGGGGGTGCCTGCGGTCCCCCCACCCCAAAGCACCTTGTCCCCGTGTTGATGAGGACAAGGGCCTCTTCCCTTCTGCCCCCAGATTCTGGCTCCCCACCCTATGTGAATGAGTATGGGGTACAATGTACCCCTACCCATTCACCTGGGGAAAAAAGTGTAAATAAAAAACCCACAACACAGGTTTTTAAAGTAGTTTATTGGTCAGCTCCGGGGGTCTTCTTCCGACTTCGGAGGTCTTCTCGCCGGGCTCCTCTGCTATCTTCTGCTCTTTTGTCGCTCTTTTGCTAGCTGAGGAGCCCGGCTTTCTCCTTCGTCGCCGTCCGGGGGTCTTCTTCCGACTTCTCCTCGCTCTTCTGTTCTTCTGCCGGGCTCCGCTGGAAAGTTCGGCGGATTGACCGCCGGATAGTCTGATCATGTGTACGCGGCATAAGAAGCACTCAGCCTGACTCTATTTTGTTCCAGCAGCAGATGGGAAGTCCCCCTAGATGCTTCTATAAATACTACTACAGTATGATACAGCGTTAACTGAAGCAGAATAACTTAGTTATGAAACAGTTTGTTTAAAGCAAAAGGAAACATTGACGTAAGCTTTAAAGCAGTATTAAACTCAAAACAAAAAAATGTCATATATTGCAGCTATAGCTCTCCACCAGGAGAACACAGTGATTATGCTAGCAGCTATAGCAGCCGCTAGCGATAACCGCAAGACAATTTGGCAGGCTGGTTGTACCCACGCTGATCGATCTATCAACTTGGTACATGCAGCCTGCCCACTAATGGCTCAAAATCTCAGCCGGATCCTGCTGAGATTCGAACCGTGTATGGCTGGCCTTACAGAGACACCTTTCCGACAGAACATTGTCAGTCTGGGGAGGGGAGTGTTAGATGTATTAGCAGATTTCGATTCAGTAACACACTAACACATTGAAGTCAAATTCCAGCTAACACTTTATAAGCAGTTACAGCAACAGTTCTTTTTGGAATAAAGGTATTCATTTAAAAAAATAAAAGCTGACCATTGCAATCAACCCTGTCAGCGGTAAATGGTTTGTCTCATCCCTGTAACTGATACATTCTGCAAGAGAGCTTGTTCTTTTGAAAAAAAACAGACTTACTGGCCAAGTCACCAGATGAAAATAAAAGAAAGAAAAACTAAAAATGAAACGTAAAAATGTCGTAATCACCTCTAAAGCCCCATACACACTATCAGTTTTTCTGCTGAGTTTTTCCTTTAGGTTTACCAAAACCATGTAGTGGAAGGGCCTGCCTGATTGCATACAAATGGAAACTCCTAAGGTTTAACCACATATTATATGGTTTTGGTAAATCTGAAGGAAAAAGTCAGCAGAAAAACTGATAGTGTGTATGGGGCTTAAGAATTGGTAAGATGCAATATAATAAATGTTTGCTTTTGGGTTTCATACAACTTGAAGAAAATCTGTACTAGGCACAGGTTTACATTAACAAGTTGTTTGTTAGGGTTATTAAAAATACTCATTAATATAAAATGAGCACTGCGTCGGTAACAAATACACTTTATACACACTTTATGGATGTAAATGAAATGGGAGACACTTCCGTGTACATCTCCTTAAATGCAATGTGTAAACTAGGCATCTCAGCCTCCGTCTCGAATTCTATAGTCCCCCCCATGCATTGTGTTAGCAGCTGTGTGAGTTAGACAGCTAAAAAAGAGGGAAATTGCAGACCCCCAATTGGTGTCATAAATCTCATGGCAAGCCCAGAGCCTAAGGAAAGTGAGGCCCAAAGCGAAAGGAAAAGAAGAGACAAATAGTGAAGGGCTGGGCATGAGAGTGTGTAAAGGGAAGGCAACACTGGGTTAAAAGCAGGGAAGTTGTTGCAGGGAAGAGGAGTATAAGGATTGGTGAAAATGAGCAGAGTGGGAGGGGTTTTGTTTATTTAAGGGGGAGGCAGGGCTCCCGAGCAGCAGTGGTGGGGGCAGATGGTTAGGAAGCAGTTTCCCAACCACCCTCCCTGTTTGTTTTGTCTGTTTCTTTTCAGGTGCAGTGTGGGTAGGTTTTTGTCATAGCAGCTGAACAGTGGCAGTGTTTTGGTTTTTGATGGTGTCAGAAAACACACAAGATGGAAGTGTTGGGGACTCATCGGTAGTATATGCCCCTCTGGTGTATTCAAGTTAGAACCTCATCGGTAGTATGTGCCCCTCTGGTGCATTCCAGTTAGAACAGTTAGCTGGAATGCGGTAATGGTTGCACTGCGGGGAGGGGGTTGTCTCCGAGCTGATGTGGTACGGCTGGAGGCCTATCATGGAAAAAGGTACCGCAGTGTAGAGGTGGAAGTTTGGGGTGCTGTCAAAGACCAACAGACTGAGTGCTTGATAGTTTGTGTTTACAGATGTTTATGTGTTAAAGGTTGTGACATTTTAATATTTTGTTAATAAAAAGGCTGCTATGGCCATTTCATTCCAATTTCAGTTGTGGTCTCGTTAATTTAGGTAATGGTAAGGGGGAAGGTGGAGTATGAGTGGTTGGGCAGTATCAAGAAGGTTGGGGACATCTGGGCTACACTGGCCAAGAGTTGGATGTGTGTTTGCAAAATCTTTTTACTCAAAGAAAAGGCCAGGCTAACTGGGTCACTTCTTGCTTGTCCTCTTTCTACCTATTACTAATTTCAGCAATATTCTAAGGGCAGCCATGCATGGCCCAATTGGCAGCAATGTGTGTGATACAAGTCTTTTATTTTTTTTTAGATAATCAGGGTGAGAAAAGGTTAACAAGCAAGTGCTAACAGGCCCGAATGAATAATGGAAGTGTCTCTAAAGCTGGCCATACAGGATTACATATTTGATCGAACCGTACGGAAATTCTTAGAAGTGGTTCATCAGAACATTCTTTCTTGTAAATCAAATGAATGATCCAAAAATGAACATTTTCAAACAACATTCTACTGGTGTATGGCCAACTTAGGACCAATTAACCCTAGGTTCACACTTCTGTGTTTTGTTTAAATGAATGGGCTGCTGTGCCTGCGTTTCCGCTAAAAAAATGTGCATGCACCTTTTCAAAAATGTGGCCACAGGGGAATCGCATGTTAAAAAAGATTTCCTTGCTGTTGGACAGGTATTAGACAGGTATCTGCTCCCCCCCTTCCCCCAGAAAGGTGCCTAATGTGACACCGGACAGGAATCCGGACAGCGGACGTTCCATTTTTGGGTGGAACTCTGCTTTAAAGAGTAACTCCACCTTTGTTGAGAAAAAAAAAACATGAAGCACGAAAAAATTCCACAAATGTGGAGTTAAAGTGGTGTTGCCACCAAAAAATAAAAAATTGTTTAAAATTCTTAAAAAAAAATTAAAAAAAATAATTAGAGAAAATTTTTTTTTTACTCACCTCTAAATACCTGTTGCTAGGGGGTCCCTCGTAGTCTGCCTTCTTGCTTGCCCGGGCTGGTGACATCACTTCCCCTCACGCCGCACAGTCACCTGGGACCTGTCACGTGTCCCAGGTGACTGTGCAGCGTATCACGGCGCCCTGCGCCACTCGCACATGCACAGTGGGTGCCCGGCTGTGGCTTCACAGTACGAATGACGTCACCGCGAGCGGAGCGGAGAATGAGGGGGGCTTCGTTCCCCCACATCACTGGACCCTGGGACAGGTAAGTGTCCGATTATTAAAAGTCGGCAGCTGCAGTATTTGTAGCTGCTGACTTTTAATTTTTTTTTTATTAGGGGGGCACCTCACTTTAAGGTTTTATTGCAGTATTTATCTGTATTTATCTGTTCCCTGATCCCCACTTCACTTATATCATGTCCTAATGTCACTGGGAATTCCAGTGGAGTCACAGACATCAAAAACCTTAACAGAGGTTCTAACCATTGTCTACTCTACTAAAACAAAGAAAAGTTTTTGCTGGATGACTTTATTTTACACCTGAAAAGCATCAGTCAGATGAAAAGAAAACATCTGAATTGGCAAAGAAGGCCACAAAAAGGATGTAATTATTGAAATAATTCTTGAGAAAGTCATGTGAGAGTGACGCAACGCATCTGGGGGAGTCGGGCAATGTCACTTCTGGTTGCGGCTGAAACCGGAAGTTTGGTCTTTACAGCGTTCAGCTGATGTGTGACCCTTTGATCCCCATTTCCACTCGCTTTACTGAAATTTTAACTGTAAGTCTGCACATTGTTTTTTTTATAAATTTATCTTAATACTACACCATGAGGAGTTTTTTTTCCTTATTTCATGTGCGCTGATCTGTGACAGATTACATCTTATTGAGATCACTCCAGCAGTTTGATGCTTATTGTCTGGAGGTGAGTGGCCATTGCACATGGTGGTGGAGTGTATTTGTGTCTCTGGATTTAGCACTGGATGGTGATCACTGACACTGGGATATCCTTTTCAAGCACCTATTTTCCCCAATAATTATTCACTATTCCATTCTAGCACTGGTCTTTTTACACCCATTATTATTAGAAAAAGGGGAAAGGTCTGGTGTCCCCAGTAACCCACTTCCATCCCTGTAACATATAATAAAACAAAGGGTTCGCCCTTGGACTTTAAATGAAGTGGGTACCGTTTCAGTAAACAAAACAGCAGTAATGCAGTATATAGTTTACTCAAGTAACATTGTTTACATGCATAGATATCACCAACAATTGCCAATTTAAAAAAGATACATAAACAAGGAATATTGATACAGTGATGTAATAGCAATCATAGTACATGGGCATCATACTACCCGATGGGTTTCGCAAGATCCAGCTCTCTCTTCAGGGGTGGATGTGTGTAACAATGTGCCTAGAATGAAAAAGTATATATTTGGCAATTTAAAACAGTATCAATTATAAAGGTACAGGGTAGGAGGGGTTCTGGGTCCCCATACTCACCACTGAGCTTGGCCATGGATACAGGTGTGTGTCTCCAGGACAGTGGCAGCAGGTGCCTCACCAGGGAGCTAAGAGGGTGGATGCTGGTAATCGGCTCTCCTCGCCTCGCACTGACAGAGTGTGAGGAGAGGATAGCCGATCAGCGGCATTTCCTCACAGGGGGACATCAAGGGATGTAATCAGGGCACCGATCATTAGTGCCCTAATTACTATAAAGTAATAGTGTCAAAAAAACAGTGCCCACCAATACCAGCATACAGTGCCCATCATTGGCAGCAATCAGTGCCCACCACTGCCCACAAGTGCCACCAATCAGTGTCCATTAGCGATGCCAGTCAGTGCTGGCAATCAGCGCTGCCTATCAGTGCTGCCCATCAATGCCCATCACTGTTGTCAATCATTGCCCATCAGTGCCACTCATCAATGCCCATCAATGCCCATCAGTGCCCATCTGTACCACCTATCCGTGCCACCTATCAATGCCCACCAGTGCCGTCTATTAGAGCCTGCCAGTGCCACCCAACAGTGTCCATCAGTGCCGCCTATCAGTGCCACATATCAGTGCCCATATTAGTGCTGCCTCATCAGTGCCACCTCATCAATGCCCCCCAGTTCAGCCTATCGGTGCCACCTCATCAGTGAAGGCGAAAAAACAGAAAATTTATATCAAATACTTACCGTAATTTTCCTTTCCTGATGGACTCCATAGCAGCCTACGTATGGTTAATCCCATCTCTCATACCTCATAGGACCCCATTCCCATAAATTTTTGCTTCTGGACAGACTGTGTTCCCTAAATTAGCCTACTCCAGCAAATGGGAGGGAACTCCTGCTGCCATGGAGTCCATCAGGAAAGGAAAATTACGGTAAGTATTTGATATCAATTTTCAAGTTTTCCTGACAGACTCCATGGCAGCCTACGTATGGGAAATAACTAGCCATACACACCCGGTGGGAAATTGCTGGTTAATGAAAAGAAAGGTTTAATTGGCACTGTCAACAGATAAGACATGTAAACCAAAATTAACCGAAGACAAAGAAGCCGGTTCAACACAATAATGCGTCAAAAGTATTAATTGATGACCATGAGGCCGCTTTATAGATGATTTCCGGAGAAACATGATGAGCAGCCGCCCATGATGTGGAAACGATCCTGGTAGAATGAGCAGTCACCGCCTCCAGAGGAGCCAAACCCTTAGCTTTATAAGCCCCTTAAATGGCCTGAACAAACCAGGCTGCGATGGTTCTTGAAGAAGCACACAATCCTTTATTATTTCCGTGAAAGTAAACAAAAAGAGGATCAGAATTCCGAAAAGAAGTTGTGGCTTCTAAGTATTGTTTTAGAACTTCTCCAACATCTAAAGGACGAATGTTAGAATCTTCAGAAATCCGAAAAGTTGGAAGAACAATCTCCTAATTCCCATGAAATACAGATGTAACCTTAGGATTTGATCCTAACATGGGAATCAAGACCACACGATCATGAAAGAACGTCAGAAAAGGTTCTTTGCAACCCAGAGAACTGATCTCGGAGACCCTCTTGGCCGATGTTATGGCTACCAGGAAGGCAGTTTTGAGAGAAAGATCCTTAATAGCTAATTGATCCATATGTTCAGGCCTTTTCTCTGAGAAGAAATCCAGAACAAAAGGAAGATACCACTTGGAGAATCTTGATTTTTTCTGGGATCTGAGTCTTATTGCTCCCCTGAAAAACTGTCTGATAAGGCAATGTCTGGCCCAGGAGACGCCAGTAAATGCAGAAATTGCCGAAATCTGAAGTCATAAGGAACTTACTGATAGGGATAGGTCCAATCCTGTCTGTAGGAAACCCAAAATGTCTTGAATCTTCGGATCACTACAGGAACCGTCAGTGGAAGAAATATAATCAGCAAACTTTGCCCAAATTCTTTGATAAACCGTATTAGTACCTGGCCTTCTAGCATTCAGTAAAGTAGCGATAGCAGTACTTGGACACCCTAATGCTTCCAACCTTCCCCTTTCAAGAACCAAACCATCAGATGGAGATGGAATGGGCATGGGTGTAGAGATGTTCCCTGCAGCAGGAGATCTGCTCTGGAAGGTAGAGGAACTGGATCCCAAAAACTCAACTGCATTAGGAGTGGAAACCACGGCCTGTTGGGCCAAAAATGGAACAACTGCCACCACCTCGGCTTTCTCCCACCTGAGTCTTGAAAGGAATCGAAGGATGACCGAAACTGGGGGAAAGGCATAAGCTGTGTGAAACCTCCACTGATCCGTCAGTGCATCCACACCGAAGGCCTGGGGACAACGACACCTTGTGTAATATTTCTTCAGTTTGAAATTGCACGGGGAGGCAAACAGATCCACTTCTGGCAAGATCCCCAGAGACAGAATCCATGTGAATACCTAGGGTATACCCATTCATTGTTGTCCAGGGAGAACCTTGAGAGGAAGTTTGCCTGGACATTTTGAATTCCGGGGAGGTAAACCGCCGTCAAATTCGCCAAGTTCATCTGAGCACAGGACATGATCAGGCTTACTTCCTTCAGTAGAGAGAGACTGCGGGTGCCCCCTTGTCTCTTGATATAAGATACTGCTGTCGTATTGTCCAGCCTGAGGCTCTCGAAATCAGGTGAAGAAAAGCTTAAAGAGCACGGAGTGCAGCACGAAGCTCTAGAACAGTGATGGCGAACCTTGGCACCCCAGATGTTTTGGAACTACATTTCCCATGAGGCTCAAGCACTTTGCAGTGTAGCTGAGCATCATGGAAAATGTAGTTCCAAAACATCTGGGGTGCCAAGGTTTGCCATCACTGCTCTAGAACATTCGAGACTATGTCTCAGGCTGGAAAATCCCATACGTCTTGGGCTATTTCTGACAGACAAAGGGCGCCCCAGCCCCTGTTGCTGGCGTCCGTTGTTACCGTGATCCAGGAGACGGGGACTATGGCATGGCAATTGTGGAGATTCTTCCATTGCAGCCACCAAAAGAGACTCTCCCACATGGAGGGGGTTATCCTGACAAGATGATCCCGAGACCCCGGGTCCCATTGTTGAAGAAAACCCTTCTGAAAGGGACGCAACCTCCATTGTGCCCACTTTACCATGGGCGCTGTGGACACCATGGTGCCGATTATCTTGAGGCACTGTGAAACTCTGAGAAGAGGAGAATGCATTGCAAGCTGAATCTTGCCTCGAATCACCGGAATTTTCTCCACAGGCAGGGAAATAGTACCCTTTACCGTGTTGAACTGTGCTCCGAGGAATATCAGAGACTGAGTTGGCTCCAGATGACTTTTTCCCATGTTCAACAGCCAACCGAATTCAGTGAGTGTAGAGATGACCTGAGTTCGATGTAACAGCAGCTGTTCTTTGTCTTGAGAAAGCAAAGGTAGATCGTCCAGATAATGATGTAACCGAATACCTCTGATCCTGATTAGCGCTACCACAGCCAGTAAGAGCTTCGAAAACACTTGGGGCGATGTTGTAAGCCCGAACGGGAGACATATAAATTGATGATGTAACTGGCCCACCGTGAACGGAAGATACTTCTGAAAATCTTTTGCGATCGAAACATGAAAATAAGCATCTTTCAGGTCTATGGAAACCAACCAGTCGCCTGGTTGTATTGTCTGACGTATTGTTAGAAATGTTTCCATCTTGAATTTTTCCTTCTTGATGAAGGAGTTCAGGTGTGTCAATCGATGACTGGTCTCCAAGAGCCATTTTTTTTGAGGACCATGAAAAGGGGGGAGTAGACCCCTTGAAATCTCTCCTTGGTTGGGACCGGAATGGCAGCCCCTTGAGCCATCAGGGAGTCTGTGTAAGACAGAAGTACTTGTTTCTTTTCTTCTACAAGTGGTAGGACTGTAGGAACAAACTGATGTATGGGTGGACTGCTGAACACCCAAGAATGACCTGGGGAGACTGTCTTGACAGTCCAATAGTCTTGAATCAAAGCTGCCCAGACGTGCTGGAAATTGAGTAACCGAGCCCCTACTTGCCCGTCTGGACAGGCCCCATATTAAAAGGACTTGGAAGCATCTTGTCTCCCTGATGTGGTTGATTTTGAGGATTTCTGGCCTGAAGACTGAGTTCTTCTCCAGTTCTTCCTAAATTCCCGACCAGGCCTGTAACGACGAGCATCTCAAGCTCGCTCCTGCTCTTGTTGAACTTCTAGGTTGAACTTTCTTCTGATTCAAGAGACGACAATCCTGGGGTAAGAACCCTGATTTACCTCCAGTAGCACGGGTAATGGCAGAATCAAGTTTATTCCCGAAGAGGGAAGATCCCTCAAATGGAATCTTACACCATGCCTGTTTAGAGGCAGGATCTGAAACCCACGGACGAAGCCACAAAGCGCGCTTCGCAGTAACCGAGGAGAGCATGACACGTGCCACTAGGCGGATAATATCAAGGGATGCTTCTCCCAAAAAGACTGATGCCAACTTCAGTTCATGTACTAGTGAGCTCTGAACCAATTCTTCAGATACACTTCCCAGAGCTGCACCTACATCATCCATCCAAGACTCCATGGCTTTGGACAATGCCGTAAGAGCAAGAGCCAGAGCCGGCTTACAGGCCATGCCTGAAGTAATATAAATACGCTTTAAATCTGTGTCAATCTTCCTTTCTAAACCATCCTTGAAAAAAACAGTATCTTCAACAGGGAGTATAACATGCCTGACCAACCGCATTAGGGCCGCATCAATAAGAGGGACTGAATCCAGGTATATTATGTCTTCGCTCTTAAACAAGTACATTTTTGCAATCTTGGAAATTAAGGAGTTTTTCCTCTCCACTTTTCCACATTCATCTGAAATAATCTCCCCGAGCTCACCCAAGAAGGGGAAATTCGGGCGATCTTTGTTAAGGTGTTTAAAGTACTTCCTCTGTTTAGAGGGTGCTTCTACTGGTTCTTCCCATTTCAAAGCATCCTTGACTCTTGACTGCTCTGACCAACTGCGGGACCAGAGAAAAATCGAAACCTGCAGCAGAATCATCAATCCCACTGTCCGAAGACTCACTTGAAGAGACACTGCGTCTGGAAGGGCCCGAAATTACAGGGTCTGTATCTACATCGACTACAGCTGTAACAAAAGGAGGATTAAACATCCAATCACACTCTGTTTTGTTCAGAGATTCTTGAACCACCTTCCTGACCAATGCTTCCACTTGCTGGTCCCCAGGTCCTCTTTCCTTCATAGCTCTAGAATAACAAGACTCACAGAGGGATTTACCCTCTGGAACATGAGATTTACAACCCCAGCAGGCTTTCCTCTCTGAGCGGCTGGAATGGTGGGCTGAATGATGACCAGATACAGATCTTGACCTATCTTTACGGTGTCTGGAGGGTGATCTAGTGCGTCTAGAACTTGACGTAGAATGACGATGTTGTGACCTAGACTGGTCAGTATCCTTGCGTTCCGACAATTGACGTTCAGACATAGAAGGGCTGAATAACAGAGAAGGAAAAAAAAATACAGCAAAAGAAACAAATATAGCCACTCAACATAAAACCAGCAGAAGGAAATAATATTCCTACCTGCGGCGTAAGGGTTGGCCACCGGGGGGCGATGATACATCCATAATGAAAAGTCTCTATGCTGGAGGGATTTTTGAAAAACCATAAGCATACGATACCACCACGGCACGATCCCGATCCATCCTGACTGGGGGCACTTCACCCACTGCACGAATGGGACATCAAAAACAGAGGCCTCCTGCTAATAGCAAAGGATGTATGGCCAAATTGCCACTTGCCTACCAATGGCAGGTTAGTAAGCTCTTCCTGGCATCGCATATGTCGCCCGTATCCACCCGACTAATAGCTGGGACTGCCGGATTCCATAACCACCATCAGAATATTCGTGCAAACAGGACTGGACCGGCACTGCTCTTCATAAGGTAAGAAACACCTTGGTCCTAGGAGGAGGATAAAAAAGGAACACGGTCTCTGTCCAGAAGCAAAGATTTATGGGAGTGGGGTCCTATGAGGTATGAGCGGCGGGATTAACCATACGTACGCTGCCATGGAGTCTGTCTGAAAAGTACTTAGTTACAAAATGTACTGACAGAAAAAAAAACGTAAAAAACATTTTTTTTTTTGTTTGTCTTTTTTTAATTGTCAAAAATAAAAATAAAACAGCAGTGATTTAATACCACCAAAAGAAAGCTCTATTTGTGCGAAGGAAATGATAAAAAAATTTGGTTACAGTGTTGCATGACCGCGCAATTGTCATTCAAAGTGTGACAGCGCTGAAAGCTGAAAAATGGCCTGGGCAGGAAGGCGTTGTAAGTTCCTGGTAGGCAAGTGGTTAAAGAGGAGTCCAGCCTGGGGAAAAATAATTAAAAGTCAGCAGCTACAAATACTGCAGATGGTGCAAACATGGAAATGTGGATGGAAGTCTGCTTTAAGCATTTCACTTATAATCATTTCCAAATTTGCTAGGATCACTAAACATCATAGAATAAAATAATGAATAACGGAGGACGGTATTTGTGTTAGCTACACCTGCCCTAAAAATGACAGATGGTAGACATCTGGCTACACCAAGGTTTGCTTTCCTTCAGATTTGTCAAATCAGCTCTTTTATGACATCCATTTATATTTCCTGTTGTTATTTCTGCAGATATTTTTCAGTTTTTAACATGTCATTTATTTCTAGATGGGAAAATATTAAATACCTCAGATTTTATCTGCACTCCATATTTCACTCTACAAGCCAAATTGAACCTACAGCCACTCTCAGGCAACCAGTACATGTAAACAGTGCCATCCATCAAGCCATGTCATTGTTATCTCCCAATACATTTATTATGTGACGTGTATTTGTAGAACATGTTGGGAGTTATCAAGCAAAGTCCACATGACTCTTGTACCTGACTGGTGTACATTTGGCTGGGTGGAGGTGATTGGGGGATCTGAAATACCTATTGTAACCCCAATATCACCATCCCATCAAGACAAATCCGTCATTTTAGATACGTCTGCCTAATATGTATTAACCTTCCTGGCGGTCTGATTTTTGAATGTCAAAGTGGTACATTGTTTTGCATGGAAATTTTTTATTTTTTTATATTGTAGTCCTGTCATTCTTTGGAATAACTCTCTTAAATTTGTCCAAACAAGAGTCTAGTAGACATCCCAGGTATGATAATGTTTGAAACACTAAATCATAAATTATAAGATAATACATTAACTATAAATAATTATAAAAAATAATAATACATTTTATTCACTAATGTAATCAAATCAAAAACTAAAATTTGTCCAAACAATATTACTAGCCACTGTAATACTAGACACTGCATATTGGTTTAGTAAACACCCGGATATGAAATATTTTGGAACATATTACTTCACAAAGTCCGACGTCACAATCAGGACAATGGAAAGCATCCCTCTACATCAAAAGTGGTTTTAGACCAGCTAGAAAACAAACAGCGCTAGTGAATTAGGATCCCTTGCACAATTGAGCGATAGTGATTTGTGGGTAAATTCTTTATCAGACACTGAAAGTGGCGACAGCTATGATTCTGTGACTGAGCTCAGTGCTGCGTAATCCATACCACAGTCAATAGAGCACCAACTTTGCACATCACTGAGCTCAGTTGCAGAACTGTCGCTGGCGTCACTTTCAGTGTCTGATTACGAATTTCCCCCGAATCACTATCGCTCAATTCTGCAAGTGATTCTAATTCACTATCACTGTTTTCTAGCTGGTCTAAAACCACTTTTGACGTAGAGGGACACTTTTTGGATGCCATGGACGTTCTCCAGTTTCCACGCAGAAAGAACGGTATATATAATATAAAAGTGCAGGCAGGGCACTGGAGTAGGGACAAAAGGGATGTGAAATTATTTGATACAGCAATGTAATCCTAATGCCCAGTACACACGATCAGAAATTTGGCCAGCAAAAGAGCTTTTGGTCGGAAAATGCGATTGTGTGTATGCTCCATCGGACTGTTGCTGGCTGAATTTCAGCCAGCAAAAGATTGAGAGCACGTTATCAATTTTTTCGGTTGGAAAAAGTTCCTATCCGAAAATGTGTTCATGTGTATGCAATACTGACGTGCAAAAACTCACATATGCTCAGATTCAACTACGAGACGGAAGCTATTGGCTACTGGCTATTGAACTTTCTTTTTCTAGTCCTGTCGTACGTCACCACATTCATGACAGTCGGAATTTGGTGTGACCGTATGTATGCAAGACAGCTTGAGCGAAATCCCGTTGGAAAAACCATCAGAGATTTTTCCGACCAAAATTCCGATCGTGTGTACGCGGCATTACAGATTACAATGTATTGTGTGTGTGTTATGTTTTTTGTACTTTCTGGAATTTGCCACTGGGCTCTGCCCCCATGTATCGCAATGCTTGAAGGAAATGGAGCCCAGAACATTGATGCATTGGTCGGAGGATACAGCGGGAAGACTTCGCAGGATCCTAGGACAAGGTAAGTAACTGAACAAGGATACTGTGATGTAATCCCGAGTGTGGCTCTGGGTTACCGCCTTTGGTACTGAAAATTAAGCCCGAGCCACACTTGGGATTACCGCCAAAGAGGTTAATAGACTACTGACAATATTTTACCATAAAATAGACCCAAATTTAATAACTAATCAAAAGCATGCCAATGGAACGCAATGCGTTGCAATTAGCCACTGGTGATTTCTGAAAATGCTAGTTTCTTGGCAGTGGCTGGTATCAATACATTTAGACACTGACATGGAACAAGAATGTAGGCCAGGATAGTTGATGACTTTCTCAAGCCATAGAACCTCCAAGTGGTATTTACTGATGTGTCCCCATTAGGTAGATTCACCCTCTGTTTGTCCTGGTGACTACTGTCACAGAAACAGAGTGATTGAAACACCAAAATTTTATAGTTGTCACTAGAACAAGATGTGAGGAAAAATCTTTAAATGACACCTGTTTCCCATGACAACAGTCTAATGCTGCGTACACATGATCGGACATTCCGAAAGCAAAATCCCATGTTTTTGTTGGATGTTGGCTCAAACTTGTCTTGCATACACACGGTCACACAAAGTTGGTTGGAAATCACGAACGTCAAGAACGTGGTGACCTACAACACGTACGATGAGCCGAGAAAAATGAAGTTCAATAGCCAGCTGCTCTTCTGCTTGATTCCGAGCATGTGTGGCACTTTGTGCGTCGGAATTGTATACACACGATCAGAATTTGCGCAAACGGATTTTGTTGTCGGAAAATTTGAGAACCAGATTTTAAATTTTGGGCGATGGAAATTCCGATGGAAACTGTCCGATGGAGCCTACAAATGGTCGGAATTTCCGACAAAAGTATCCCATCAAACATTTTCTGTTGCAAAAGCCGACCGTGTGTACGAGGCATTAGAGGGAAATTTCCTTCATTTTTGTAAAGATTTGAAATTTCTTCCGTTTGCATCCTCACAGCAGGAATTGAAGAGAAATTTCTCAAATTGAACATTGCATTAGTGTTAGCCTTCTGAGTTGGATTGCTCTTCAGATGGCTTTTGACAAGAGGTGAGGAGGCATTATGTCTCCTCCTCACCACCTGTTTCAACCCCTATAAACCCATATAAATGTGCATTGCACATGAGTAGCCCCTATTCAGGCACCAAGCATGACAGAGGGGACACTTTCTTCTGCTGCCTTTAACCACTTGCCACCCGCCATATAGCAATATGACAATATGACGTCTGCAAAGTGTGATATCCTGACCGGACGTCATATGACGTTGCCAGGATATAAAGCCGCTGCGCGCCCCCGGGGGCATGCATCATGGCGATCGTTGTTGGGGTGTATCAGTCCGACACACTGCAACTCCGATATAGGTAAAGAGTCTCTAACAGATACGCTTTACCACGTGATCAGCCATGTCCAATCACGGCTGATCACAACGTAAACAGGAAGAGCCATTAATTGGCTTTTCCTCACTTGCGTCTGACAGACGTGAGTAGAGGAGAGGCGATCGGCTGCTCTCCTGACAGGGGGGTCTGTGTTGATTGTTTATCAGTGCAGCCCCCCTAGGATGCCTGTCCAGGACCACCAGGATGCCGCCACTATCACCAGGGACGACCACCACACTGGACCACCAGGTATGCCACCCTAGACCACCACAGAAATGCCAATCAGTGCCCAGGCAGCTGCCAATCAGTGCCAATGTAAAATGCCTGCCAGTGCAACCAGTGATGCTTATTAGTTAATCTATCAGTGAAGCCATCAGTGCCCATCAATTCCGCCTTTCAGTGCCGTCTATCAGTGCCACCCATAAGTACCCATCAGTGCAGCCTTTCAGTGTCCATCAGTGTCGCCTATCAGTGGCAATCAGTGCCAACTAGTGCCACCTATGAGTACCCATCAGTACCGCCTATCAATGCCCATCAGTGCTGCATATCAGTGCCAGCTATCAGTGTCACCTATCAGTGTCCATCGTCAGTGCCACCTCATCGGTGCCCATCAGTGCAGCTTATCAGTGCCCATCAGTAAAGGAGAAAACTTACCAATTTACACAATTTTATAACAAAAACAAAGAAAAACTTTTTTTTTCAAAATGTTTTATTCGTTTAGCAAAAAATTAAAACGGCAGAGGTGATCAAATACCACCAAAAGAAAGCTCTATTTGTGGGAACAAAATAAAAAAAATTTTGTTTGGGTACAGTGTATCATGACCACGCAATTGTAATTTTAAAAGTGACAGTGCAGAAAGCTAAAAATTGGACTGGGCAGGAAGGTATAAAAGTGCCCTGTATTAAAATGGTTAAAGCTTAAGGGGGGGGGGGGGTAAAAACACAACTCAACTACATGTTTTTACTGCCGTACAACTACAAATGTAAACAAGGCCTAAGAAAAATACTGGAAAAAAAGAGATTGAATATACAGTATGTGAAAGCTGGAGATACACATGTAGTTTTTTTTTTTCACTCGGCCTGCAGGTTCCCCCATCCAGTCTACACAGCATGGATGGACATACCTCCCACTATTGTATTTTGATAGTCGGTTCCACCAGCTGTCAATATAGCTGAATATTGCCTCTGATTGGATGCAGGTGCTGTTCAGCCAACAAATTTCTGTCCATCTCCTTTGAGTTCCCGGATCCTGGGGAGGAGGGGGCTGACAGGGCCACCCACTGAGCAAATGTCCCCAATTCCGGATGAGCCAGCTTATATTCACTTCATAGATGGCCAGCTTAAGATCACCCAAATGATATTGTGGATTTTGGTAGATGGGGAAAGCCAACCAAAGATTTCTTATAGCAACATCCATAGGTCTCTTTTCCTAGGTCTGCCTGCAATAATGAGGGGATCTCAGGATTGTTGAAATATAGGATTTAGATTTATTGTTGAAATATAGAATTTTTATCCTGCTAAAGATAACTTTATCAGAAGTCAAGAAATAATCACAGGATTATGTATGAAATCTTGTATGCATATATCTAGAAGTCCAAAAACACAAGAACATCATTCCCTGAAGGTAAATTTAAAGATAATAAAATTAGGTCCTATAACAAACTAGCTTCCAATAGATTTACGCTACGAAATACATTATAATAAAGTGGATATTGAAATGTCATGACAGTAACAAGTAAAGGTGCTGAATAATTACATTTCAAACATTCTTTAGATAATAAAGGCCGATCGGTGTACCTGAAATGCATTTGTCTGCCGCCATCTTCAGGTTACCGCTGGTATTACTATGCTTGGCTTGGTTTACTGAATCAAAGAAATATAGTAGTTTATAAAAATGTAATACTTTGAGGCACTGGCCTGAAATTCTTGCAGGTCAGGCATTTTGAAATCAATTTTAATGTCTACCAGGCTGATCTGCAGAGGTGGAAATGTAGTAGACATATTTAAAACGTGGGATTTGTTCATTGATAGGTTCAGGTGGTTTACAGGAAGGAAGGAAAAACCTCCAAATTTGAATTTCCAGTTTCATTTTCCTCCAAAAGCTGTATAAGTGACTTAAGAGCATGAAAATCTGTAAGAATTTTGGCAATCCTTATTGTACAGGTATTTGAATGTCAAATTTCTACCACAACGGTGAAGGTCCTTTATAAGGTCAAATTTGTCAAACTCTTGGACAGGGCAAAAACGAAGTCCCAACTTTCAATGGTATTCCATAGTCCTCTGGTAGAGGGGGATACCTATGGGAAGTTATATACAGTGCCTTAAAAAACTTTTCATACCCATTTAACTTTTCTACATTTTGTCATGTTACAACCAAAAACCGAAATATATTTTATTGGGATTTTGTGTGATAGACCAACACAAAGTGGCACATAATTGTGAAGTGGAAGCAAAACGATAAATGATTTTCAATTTTTTTTTACAAATAAATATCTGGAAAGGGTGGAATGCATTTGTATTCAGCCCCCCTAAGTCAATACTTTGTAGAACCACTTTTCTCTGCAATTACAGTTGCAAGTCTTTTTGGGTATGTCTCTACCAGATTTTCACATCTAGAAAGGGAAATTTTTGCCCATTCTTCTTTGCAAAATAGCTAAAGTTCTGTCTGTGAACAGCAATTTTCAAGTCTTCCCACAGATTCTCAATTGGATTTAGGTCTGAACTTTGACTGGACCATTCAAACACATGAATATGCTTTAAATTAAACCATTCCATTGTAGCTCTGGCTGTACGTTTAGGGTCGTTGTCCTGCTAGAAGGTGAACCTCAGCCCCAGTCTCAAGTCTTTTGCAGACTCTAAAAGATCTTCTTTTAAGACCGCCCTGTATTTGGCTTCATTTTCCCATCAACTCTGACCAGCTTCCCTATTCCTGCTAAAGAAAAGCATCCCCACAACATGATACTGCAACCACCATGTTTCACGGTGGGGATGGTGTGTTCAGGGTGATATGCAGTGTTAATTTTATGCAACACGTAGCGTTTTGCTTTGAGGCCAAAAAGTTCAATTTTGGTCTCATCTGACCAAAACATCTTCTTCCACCTGTTTGCTGTGTCCCCCACATGGCTTCTGCAAAGTCTTTAACAGAAAAACATAGCAGAGAGTATCCAGATAAGTTGACCAAGGCAAAGGCACAGGATATCTAATCCAGGGAGTTTAAGTAGCCAGTAGAGCTGGCTGATAAGCAGGATATGATCATCAGGTGAGTCACTGTGGAATGATTAGTGCTGGAAATTAACCGACAGCTGAGCAGCCTGAGCTCTGATATGGGAGGGCTGAGCCCAGCCCCAACAGTCACTGACCACACATCTGGCTGGTTATATGTGTATCTCCCCCCCCCCCCCAGGTATAAGATCCCACAGGCTTCTCCCAAGGAAAGTGGGCCGACACAGCTGGAATTGAGCTGTAAGGCATTGAATGCACTCACTGGCTACTAACTGGGAAGGCTACAAGATCTATATTATCTGGCTCTTAACCCATCCAGCAATTTGCTTGCAGTAAAATTACAAGAGTCCTAACTACTAGACACTAGGCTAACAGCAAAGTTTTTTTCGAGATTTTAGGCTTTTTGTTTTTGAATTTCTACTCAGTGTCCTACTCCTGCAGGCGGCGCTATATTTTACTTATTTGTTTATTTTAAGTATGTATATAGCACTGATAATTTACGCTGAACTTTACATGTATTAAACCTTATCATTAGTTCTTGCCATCAAGGAGCTTATAATCTTCACCCTAGTACACAAACTGGGGCCAGTTTAGACAGGAGCCAATTACCTACCAGCATGTCACCCCATTGGTGATGATCCACTGTAAAGCAGAGCTGTGTTCCTCAATGGACAAAACTTAAATTTGGTTTTGCATATTAGTAACCTGTAGTTAGTTTCACATATTTGATACAATGCAATATGTATTAAAAAGTAACTTTTGATCAGCAATACCATGGCCATTTATTAGCACTAATAAGGTGCCTGAAGACCACCATATAAGTATACAGCTGTAATATTTACTGTGCTACTGACAGCATTGATTTTTTTCTTGCTGCAACCACAGAGTGAAAGGAGGTATTATTAGAAGTATTCTTTCAATCTAAGCTCAAAGTGGTTACAAACCACTGTCCTAGAAACACTGCCTAATTGATGTGAATTGGAGAATATATCTGAATGAGCCATAAAGTGTTATTTAGCTTACTTTTCTCAGTAAAATAACCAAAACAATCTGTGTTCTGTACTATATGCCAACCTATTTCTATATTAGGTTCAGTGTGTGCACAATAATATAAATGTTTCCGGGGTAAAAAAATGAAACATAACAATCAACAAAAATAACAACCAAAGATGATTGGTAGAGAATTTGCACTATATGATTTTCCTATTCAATCACATCATCTGTCAATGTTGCCTTCCTGTACATGGCAGCCTCAACTCTGTCACCAAAATATACATTTTAAATTCAAGGTATGCATTTACAGTGTTATGCTAACCTCTACTAATTATGAGCATAACAAATATATCCCCACCTGCTCTAGATAATTATTGCAGAATATATTGAAAAAAAAAAACAAAATAAAAAACAACCTAAACTAAAAGTCTCAAAAGTTTTTCTAAATCCATAGTCCCCTGATGTGCTGGGTCTCAAGTTTTGTATTTTTAGGACTTCAGAGTGGGAGAGCCCTTCCTCAGGCATTCACATCACTATGTGGGTTACATGGACACTTCCCATTGGCTACCCTGCAATGTCATCTTGAAGAGGGAGGCAGACCCGGTTAACAGTGCTTGATCACCAGATTTCTCTTCTGGAAAGGTGATTTTGAGGGTCACGGGATGGCAGAATTAGGTGAGCGGGTGAATGGGTGGGAACCCCTGCAATCTTTCCACTGGTTATCAGATTGGAATTTAGATGACTCAGAGTTTCCTGCTTAATCACAGGAATACAAATAGTAACATATTCATCAAAAAGTAAATTCCTCTGTGACTAACTTCATGTAAATGTTACTTTACAGCTGTAACAATCCTTTTTGCTGTTTGTGTACTCGTTTATTTGACCTTACTTCACGTTTTAAGTTTGAATAAAAACCTGAAAGAAAGAATTTAAAAAAAAGTATTTACTTTGTAACTTTTTGGGGTGGTTATTTATCAAACAGTGAGGTTTAAGGATGAATGAAAATACTATATTATAAACAGAGTTTCTGACTTACACGCTTTCAATTTGTAAGTTCTCTAAACTTCACTGATACTGTATGCACAGCAGTGAGCCACACTTCTGGATCAGGAGCCACACTTCTGGATCAGGACAGATTCTATGATTGATACCATTTCCGTTTTTGTGCCCCCTTCCTCCCTCAATCTGCTTTGCCATTCACAATTCTTGTGTTGTGATCTGTGAATGACACAGATTGAGAGTGACACAAACTGAAAGTGTTTATTTAAAAAAAAAAAAAAAAAAAAAAAAAATCCAGAATAAATGTATAAACCAGCTAATCATGTGCTAAAATTTTAAAATATAAAGATCAATCTTACCAGTTACATGTTCCTGACATCCAGTCATGATGATTGTACAGAATGAGGTTTGTTTGCAAACAAACCTGCCTACTACAGCTTTCTTTCACTTGAATTTTATTAGAAATATTAAGAAATATGGACAGTTACAAGAATACTATGCAGAAATGTAATCAAGAATGAAAGAATATTGAACTTTAAACAATGAAACCGTTCGATCCATACAACATTGAATCGTTAGGTAATCAGAGCGCTGCTTGAAAATGCGATGCCCTTTGTTTCTGAAGAAGGCCCTTCAGCTGGGGGCCCTAGGGCTAGTGAAAACAGTACAGTCATCCCTGGGACCAAAAAAAGGTACCGCTCTTACTCATGGGACAGCACAAAGGACTAAAATAGCTATACATAAAATATAAAATAAAGAGACACAAACAATCTTCATTTTTGGCATAAAATGGCCACGGCATTTATTAAGGGGTTACCCAACATAACAATATAATCACTCATAACAAAATCTTAAACTTAAAATTCATAACCATAAATAATTTAATTTATTAATCTCACGTAGTCCATCCAGAACTAAACTGGATGACAAACCCCACTAAAAAATGCCATGACAAATTCAAACTACTTTATACATTTCAGGGAGGGAGGGTGGGAGCAGCGCAGGGTCTGTCCTTAGCAGGGTCTCCTCAGGCTGTGAAACGAGTGGGAAAGCCGCCGGCTTATATAGACACAGCCCGGCTCAATCCCGCCCGATTCAGCCAATCGGGACCTGTTGCTATGCTGCTACACATTTCACTTCACCTGGGGCAACCTAAAAGATGAGGGAGAGAGGGGGGGGGAACATTCTGTCTATTGCCCTATGTACTGTCCCATGGAGCCCCGCATAAGCGCTAGAGGCTCATTCATGGGACAGCACAAAGGACTAAAATAGCTATACATAAAATAAAAAATAAAGAGACACAATCTTAATTTTTGGCATAAAATGGCCATGGCATTTATTAAGGGGTTACCCAACATAACAATAATCACTCATAACAAAATCTTAAACTTAAAATTCATAACCATAAATAATTTAATTTATTAATCTCACGTAGTCCATCCAGAACTAAACTGGATGACAAACCCCAACCGCTGAAAGCCACTCACAAACTGAGTGGCTGAAGCCCCCAAAATGCCGTGGCCTGCTCAACCATATTCTGTAAACCTAAAAGAAATATATCTAGACCAACTTCAGAAAGATGCACCAAATCAAATCCATATAGACCAGGCAGGAAACCCTCAAGGTCTATATGGCGATAGGAAAAACCGCCCTGTGAAAGAACCAAATTGCGTATAGTTCTATTCACCCGTTTCCTAATTTTGTCTAAATAGTGAAGATTGCTTACATCTGACCAAATCAGTCTTGGGGCCATTTCAGAAAAAAGTATAACTGTGGAAGGAAATAGTAACTTAAAGGCAGATAAATCTCTCTTCATCTCACAAATAAGATCCCAAGTTTTTATTTTGCCCAGGTCATTACCCCCGGCATGAACTATAATCACATCAGGAGAAGGCCACTGACCTAACAGATAAATTAATTGATCTTTTAAATTCCTCCATCTCAGCCCCCTTATTCCCCACCACAAAACCTGAAAACGTCTCTCATCCAAACCCAAATTGGTTCTGCCATTCTTGATGGAAGCTCTCCTTTTGGCCCAAAATATAAAGGAATGTCCTATTATCCAAATGACATGCTTGGAAGGACCTAAGGAAAGATTAAACAATGATAAGATCAGGACGAACATACAGTTTAAATCTATCACTATCCCAACGCCCAAATTGCTTTAAACCATCCTTAGAAAATCCAAGCAAGCTTGCCTCTGTAGCAACCCCAATTCTAAAAGAATGTGAGGAAAATTGGAAACCAGATAGATTAAGCTGCTTAAGGCAAGAAGACAGGACAGACGAGAACTGAAATCTTGTTAATGGAGATAGATTATCATGAATAAAAAATTAGCCTAAAAATTGGGGTCGAACAGAAAGATATTGAGAAACTCTAAAGATAGTACATATTATCTGAAAAGGGGCTCTATAAAGAGTTAAACAGCGACCCTTGCCTAATTGATCCATCTTAGATCTTCTGAGAAAAATCCTAATCGAATCTTCTGAAACAGAGATGTCTGAGAAAACCAAAAAGGAAGAAGAAAATTTATTAGGTGCCGTGAATTCCCCCAACCTAAGAGCCCCAAAAAATGCAATGACAAACGCTGCTCTAAACAGCGAAGTCTCGAAATGGGAAAAACAAACTGATTCCAGGGAAGACATACATTTTATCTGTAAATCTGAGGAAATAGGACATCTACTGTCAACAGCTGGAGAGGATCTTCTAAATCCTTTCAGCATTTGCTTAACTGGAAAAAAGGAATTGAGAGCGGGCTGTCCCAATAATTTTAAAAAGAATGAGGCCCCTGCTAAGATTTTGCTAACTGAAGCAGGGCTAAGCTTAGCTCGAATCAGGGAAGAAACAAAACATAAAGCCATATTCACACTAACTGTATCAGCCGAAAAATGATACTCTGCACAGAAATGACACCACTTAAACCAGGCTTGTGAGTATTCTTCCCATGTTTTGGGAGCGATGGAATTCCTTATATTTTCTTCAATTAATCCCAAATCAGGCCCCAGAGAAAATCTGGGCAAGGGAAACCTTCTTGATCCGCCTCTGGAGCGAGTTCCCGAAACCTTTGGAACTGCGAACGAGATAATGAATCAACGATCTCATTAGTAATACCTGGAACATGCTTTGCTTTCAGCCAAATGTTAAACATCATGCATTGCAAAACCAAGAAACGGAGCAATTTTATCACAAATTCTGACTTTGACGACAAACAATTTACTGCAAATAATACTCCTTTATTATCCGTATGCAGTATGACTCTTTTATTTCTGAAGAATTCTTTCCAAATAGAAATAGCCACCACTACTGGAAACAATTCTAATAATACTAAATTCCGGATAATATCTGGAGACCTCCAAGAATTAGGCCATTCCTTAGCACACCAATGGCCATTCAAGAAGGCACCAAAACCGACAGAACCGGATGCATCGGTAAACAGGCGAATATCAAAATCTTCAATGAATTCGCTTTGCCACACACGCAGCCATTAAAATTGATCAAAAATTGGTCCCATACTTTCAAATCCTCCTTAATGGGTCGAGTAATATTAACATGTGAAAAGGGGTTTTTAAGACCCCTAGTAGCCAGAGCAAATCTACCAGAAAAAACTCTGGCTACTGGGATTACTCTAGATGCAAAAGCAAAAAGACCCAACAAAGACTGAACCTCCCGTAACAAGACTTTTCTTTTCGACAAAAATGTTTTAATAATTAATCTCATTTTGATAATTTTTTCCTTTGGCAGTCGAAATTCCATTGCAACTGAATCAATTGTGATGCCCAAGAATTCAATCACCGTCACCGGACCCACTGTTTTCTCATGTGCTAAGGGAATTCCAAACGACTCGCACATGTTGAAAAAACAATTTAACATATCATAACAAACTGGAACCTCTGCGGAGCCTATAAATAAAAAAAATCATCTAGATAAGGAATAACTCCACCCTGAGGGACATTTTGTGACAATACCCACTGCAAAAAGGTAGAAAATGCCTCAAAATAACTGCAGGACTTGGAAAAACCCATTGGTAAGCACTTATCAAAGTAAAATTGATCTTCAAATTGGAAACCCAATAAATTAAAGCCTATAGGATTGACTGACAAAAGTCGAAATGCAGATTTTATATCCGCTTTCGCCATATACGCTGCTTTGCCAAACTGTCTTAGAAGACAAAGAGCATCATCAAAAGAAGCATAAGACACTGTAGACTCAAATTCCGCTATCTCATCATTTAACCAGTTGCCGACCGCCGCACGCCGATGTACGTCGGCAGAATGGCACGGGCAGGCATAAGGGCTTACATGTACGTCCCTTGCCTCCCGCGGGTCGGGGGCCCGATCGGGCCCCCGCCCGGTGCCTGCGGCGGTCGGTTTTTGTCCAGGAGCGATCCGGGACGAGGGGGCGGCCATTCATTCATGGCCACCCCCTCGCGATCGCTCCCGACGAATAGAAATCCCCCGTGACATCACTTCCTCTCCTGTAATGTAAACACAGGAGAGGAAGTGATGTATTCTCTCCTCCGTGTCGGTATTTTTCGTTCCGACACGGAGGAGAGCGGATCGGTGAGTTGCACCAACACTCTACACACACAGTAGAACATGCCAGGCACACTCACACCCCCCCTTTACCCCCCGATCACCCCCCCAATTACCCCTGCCCCCCAGTCACAGTGACACCAATGTCATTTTTTTTTTTTTTTTTTGCATTGGTGTCATTTGTGACTGTAATAACTGTTAGGGCAGTTAGAGTTAGCCCCCTTTAGTTCTAATGTACCCCCTAACCCCCCCAATAAAGGTTTAACCCCGTGATCACCCCCCGTCGCCAGTGTCACTAAGGCTGGGTTCACATTGCAGCGGTTTATGAGAACGAATGTGATTCGCACCGCACTGCAGTGCAAATCACATCCGATCTCTGTGCGATTCGAGTTCAGCCATTCGCCGCACCCGCCGCACCCGCCACACCCGCCGCACCCGCCGCAAATTTGCACGGGACCCTTTTTTTGGCCCGCAGCAGAATCGGATCGCATGGGTGTTCACACCATGCGATCCGAGTTTGCAGATCGCACTGCGATATGCGAACTGATCTGGGGGTGTCAGTAACATTTCACTGACACTCCCAGCAGTTCGCATAGGGCAGTGTGAACTGCCGCCGGGAGGCCTGCGATGCGGGAACCCGCCGCGGATTCGCGGCGTTTCCGCATCGCTCCAGTGTGAACCCAGCCTAATAAGCGATCATTTTTCTGATCGCCGTATTAGTGTCACAGGTGACGCTAGTTAGGCAGGTAGGTATTTAGGTTCGCCGCAGCTTTTTATAGCGCCAGGGACCCCCATATACTACCGCATAAAGCCCCCTGATTGCCCCCTAGTTAACCCTTTCACCAGTGATCACCATATAACTGTTACAGGTGACGCTGGTTGGTTAGTTATTTTTTTATAGTTTCAGGGCACCCCCCATTTATTACCTAATAAAGGTTTAACCCCCTGATCACCCGGCGGGTGTCATTTGTGACTAATAACTGTTAGGGCAGTTAGGGTTAGCCCCCTTTAGTTCTAAGGTACCCCCCTAACCCCCCCAATAAAGGTTTAACCCCGTGATCACCCCCCGTCGCCAGTGTCACTAAGGCTGGGTTCACATTGCAGCGGTTTATGAGAACGGATGTGATTCGCACCGCACTGCAGTGCAAATCACATCCGATCTCTGTGCGATTCGAGTTCAGCCATTCGCCGCACCCGCCGCACCCGCCACACCCGCCGCACCCGCCGCAAATTCGCACGGGACCCTTTTTTTGGCCCGCAGCAGAATCGGATCGCATGGGTGTTCACACCATGCGATCCGAGTTTGCAGATCGCACTGCGATATGCGAACTGATCTGGGGGTGTCAGTAACATTTCACTGACACTCCCAGCAGTTCGCATAGGGCAGTGTGAACTGCCGCCGGGAGGCATGCGATGCGGGAACCTCGCCGCGCATTCGTGGCGTTCCCGCATCGCTCCAGTGTGAACCCAGCCTAATAAGCGATCGTTTTTCTGATCGCTGTATTAGTGTCACAGGTGACGCTAGTTAGGCAGGTAGGTATTTAGGTTCGCTGCAGCTTTTTATAGCGCCAGGGACCCCCATATACTACCGCATAAAGCCCCCTGATTGCCCCCTAGTTAACCCTTTCACCAGTGATCACCATATAACTGTTACAGGTGACGCTGGTTGGTTAGTTATTTTTTTATAGTTTCAGGGCACCCGCCATTTATTACCTAGTCTCACTAGTGTACCCCTAAATTTAGGGGTGTCTACTTTCCAAAATGGGGTCATTTGGGGGGGGTTTGTGCCATCTTGGCATTTTATGGCCTTCAAAACTGTAACGCCCTTAGAAAGCCTGAAGGCGGTGCTTGGTTTTCGGGGCCCCGTACGCGGCTAGGCTCCCAAAAAGTCCCACATATGTGGTATCCCCGTACTCAGGAGAAGCAGCAGAATTTATTTTGGGGTGTCATTTCACATATGCCCATGGCATGCGTGAGCAATATATCATTTAGTGACAACTTTGTGAAAAAAAAAAAAAAAAAGTTTGTAATTTTCCCGCAACTTGTGGCAAAATATAAAATATTCCATGGACTCAACATGCCTCTCAGCAAATAGCTTGGGGTGTCTACTTTCTAAAATGGGGTCATTTGTGGGGGTTTTGTGCCATCTTGGCATTTTATGGCCTACAAAACTGTAATAGGTAGTGAGAAGTGAACTCAAAAATTTACGCCCTTAGAAAGCCTGAAGGCGGTGCTTGGTTTTCGGGGCCCCGTGCGCGGCTAGGCTCCCAAAAAGTCCCACATATGTGGTATCCCCGTACTCAGGAGAAGCAGCAGAATTTATTTTGGGGTGTCATTTCACATATGCCCATGGCATGCATGAGCAATATATCATTTAGTGACAACTTTGTGAAAAAAAAAAAAAAAAAAAAAAGTTTGTAATTTTCCCGCAACTTGTGGCAAAATATAAAATATTCCATGAACTCAACATGCCTCTCAGCAAATAGCTTGGGGTGTCTACTTTCTAAAATGGGGTCATTTGTGGGGGTTTTGTGCCATCTTGGCATTTTATGGCCTTCAAAACTGTAATAGGTAGTGAGAAGTGAACTCAAAAATTTACGCCCTTAGAAAGCCTGAAGGCGGTGCTTGGTTTTCGGGGCCCCGTACGCGGCTAGGCTCCCAAAAAGTCCCACATATGTGGTATCTCCGTACTCAGGAGAAGCAGCAGAATTTATTTTGGGGTGTCATTTCACATACGCCCATAGCATGTGTGAGCAATATATCATTTAGTGACAACTTTGTGTAAAAAAAAAAAAAAATTTTTTTTTTGTCATTATTCAATCGCTTGAGGCAAAAAAATAAAATATTCAATGGGCTCAACATGCCTCTTATCAATTTCCTTAGGGGGTCTACTTTCCAAAATGGGGTCATTTGGGGGGGTTTTGTACTGCCCTGCCATTTTAGCACCTCAAGAAATGAGATAGGCAGTCGTAAACTAAAAGCTGCGTAAATTCCAGAAAACGTACCTTAGTTTGTAGATGTGACAACTTTTGCGCAAACCAATAAATATACAATTATTGACTTTTTTTTTACCAAAGACATGTGGCTGAATACATTTTGGCCTAAATGTATGACTAAAATTGAGTTTATTGGATTTTTCTAATAACAAAAAGTAGAAAATATCATTTTTTTTCAAAATTTGCGGTCTTTTTACGTTTATATCGCAAAAAATAAAAATCGCAGAGGCAATCAAATACCATCAAAAGAAAGCTCTATTTGTGGGAAGAAAAGGACGCAAATTTTGTTTGGGTACAACATTGCATGACCGCGCAATTACCAGTTAAAGCAGCGCAGTGCCAAAGTGTAAAAAGACCTCTGGTCATTTACCAGCAAAATGGTCCGGTCTGAAAGTGGTTAAAGAATTCCCATGCGGAAAAGATAAATGATGGATCAGCCAAAAGGAGCCTGGTTCCTTCTTTGGGACTAAGCCCAAAGGAGATAAGCGAAAGTTTAAAAAGTGGGGATAAGGAAAAGGTCCAGCAATTCTGCCTTCTTGCAGTTCTTTCGAAATTTTTTCTTTGACTATATCCGGGCGTGCAATAACTGAGGTTAAATTCTTAATTGTAATACAACCTTCACCAATAAAAGCAGGGACTAAAAAAACAAACTTAAAACCTTCATAAAGAAGGTCCGCCATCTTGCGGTCTGGAAAATAATCTAGCCAGAACTGCATTTTTGACAACTTCACTGGCGGTGATGCCTTTTGAAATATTGTCCCTCGATTGAGATGCATTAGCTGATTTTTTGAAACAGCGGGCTGCAGGATGGGTACCTGCGCAAAACGAACACTCATGTTTATATCTGCAGTTTGATAAGAACCTGCATTGTGAATCGTTGTATGCAAAGCACACTCCTTTACGAAAAGTTGACTGAACATTCGGAATTGGCGGCCTCTGTGTATATTGAGGTCTTTGCAGCAGCATCAAATTCAGCCACAGACCCACATCCTTAACCCCCCAGCGGAGAGATGGGTGAACTGAAAGCTTCTGTCTGAAGCTCTCATCATAACTAAACCATGCAATGACACCAAAGTGGCGGTAAGCTTCCGCAACTATATCAAGGTGTTGAAACAAACCTGAGCATTTATCAGGAAAACGTTCACCCATGACAGAAGCAAAAATACAAAAAGCCTGAAGCCAGTTCTGAAAAGTCCGGGGAATTGCCCTCCTCCTATCTTCTTCAGACCTATCATCCATTCTTTTTTCAGATTTAAACAAAAATTCTTTAGATGACGGGAGCAATGACAAAATGTCTATGAATTCTCCCCGCCAAATTTTTTCTTTAACTGCTGTGGATAAATGATATCCCAGGGGAGATAATTCACAAGGTAGGGCTTCTATAAGACAGGATTTAGAAACCATAGTTTTAATATGTAAAGGTATAGTAGTATCAGAGACAGAAACAGGTATAGATGAATTAACAATATTCTTAACAGGTAACTCATCAATAGAAACATTCTTACACAAAGGGTTAATACTCACTGCAGTAGCGGGGTTATTCTGTGAAAAAACATCATTAAATGGTACATTCAAACCACTTGCCCCACCGCCACTCCATACATTCTCAATATTAATAGGCTCGCCCATTTTTGCAAGTACATTTGCTAAAGAACCAACTACTTTACCCAGTTCTAATAAATTCAAATAATTTCTCTCACCAGAGTTATGGTCCACGCTAACAGGCTGCCCAGATGCTGGTACCTCATTTGATATGCCCGCAGAAGCTAGCTGGGGCGATTCCATCATGGCTCTGTTAGATGAGAGTGACCTTGCCTGTTTCACCTGTTCTCTCACAGGGGAAGAGGGAAAATCTTCCCTGCTCAACCTTTTTCCCTTGTTACCTTTGCGACCTCTCTTCTGGCCAGCAGGGGGAGTCTTGTGACTGACAGACTCCATTACTTCAATGGGCACAGTCTGAGCATGCTCCATATCAGCCGAAGCTGACACAGAAGGGACGGCATCTTCTTCTAAACACCGCCTCAACCACTCCACCCCTCCACAGCTCTCCGCCTTGTGGATAAGACAGCGCAGCAACTCCTCCATTTTCAGGTAACTGCTTACAGCAGCGCAGGGTCTGTCCTCAGCAGGGTCTCCTCAGGCTGTGAAACGAGCGGGAAAGCCGCCGGCTTATATAGACACAGCCCGGCTCAATCCCGCCCGATTCAGCCAATCGGGACTTGTTGCTATGCTGCTACACATTTCACTTCACCTGGGGCAACCTAAAAGATGAGGGAGAGAGGGGGGGAACATTCTGTCTATCGCCCTATGTACTGTCCCATGGAGCCCCGCATAAGCGCTAGAGGCTCATTCATGGGCATAAAGACAATACTGAGACGTAGAAGATCAGAGGAGATCAGAGGAGAAAGATGGAAAGGTAAGATAAAAGATAAGAAAAGGGGAAGAAGAAAGAAGGAAGAGGAAAAAAAAGGGGGAGATTGAAAGGGAGGAGGCTGTCTCTGCTCTGGAGTCTCACTCTAGATATGTCAACACATAGTGTAGATTACAATTCCAGGTAGAGTGTAGACAGTTGCGTCAATGGGACATAATCTAGCCAAGGCTGCCAGATATGTAAGGATTTATCATGTGTGTCAGTTAGTATCACATTCAATTTTTAATTCACCAGGGTACCGTGCACCTGATTTTTCACTTTGTCAAAGTTGAGAATCGGCGTTGTCCACACTTTTGTAATCGTCTGTTTCATGGCCGAAAAAATATGGGACACAAGAGTACGCTCTCGCTTGGTGGTGCCTTCTATTGCTTTGTGTAGAAACACCTCCCAGGGGTCTTTTTGTAAATTTATATGTAACACCAAATTGACCATCTTATAGATCCTTATCCAGTGGTTTGACCTTAGGGCATGTCCACCATATGTGTTGCATGGCTCCTAGATCAGAGAATCTCCTAAAGCATGTAGAAGGGTAAGTAGGGAGGCATTTTGCATTTCTGGCCAGAGTAAAGTACCACCAGGACAAAACTTTAAAGAAGTTTTCTAAATGTGTTACATTACAGGAGGAATGGAATAATGCCTCCCAGATTTTTTTTTTTTCCAAGTCTCAGGGGTTTGCATGGCAAAGTCCCTTTCCCAGTTGGAGCAGTAACATGGGACACACAAGTTAGAGTTGTTTAGTATGGAAGAGTATAAGAAAGAGATAAGGCCTTGGGTTATGAAGGATGTCCGACATCTGGTATCAAATGCCGTTGCTGTCCCTGACCAATCGTGTTTTTTTTTTATCAGTGATTCCAACAGATGACAGATTTGGAGATTTGGAGAGTGGAGTTTCTCAGAGCTTGGAATATCATACATATCCTTGAGGGACAATAAAGACCAAACTGTCGCTAGGCCTCTACTATGCCACCAGTGGTAGCTCCCAGGCCTACTCCACATTTCATGGGAAACAGTGAAACACAGAGAGGCACAGTGACAGTCAAAGTCGTCACCTGTGCTTTACAGTGTGTAAATAAATACATTTGAAATGTACAAAATTACTAAAAGTTTTTTAAGAACATTTTTTGTCCATTTGTCAGCTTATAATAAAAACGTACTGAATAAAATCCTTATAGGACTTGAAAGAATGTAAAAATTATTTTGGTGGCCAAATTAGTTATATATTTACTGTCTTTTTAAACAATGCATACTGAGGTGGCTTAATTTGGTCTGGACCCCTGGTAATTAAAGTGCCCTGGTAATTAAAGTGCAAAAAAATATACAGTATATAGCAAAAAAGCTGCAGTTATGTTTAATTTTAATCTTTTACATTATTGTTTTCCCTCAACACACCTGTTCCATGTTTGCTACAGTGCTGTGCCTCTCATTATGAATTGTACCTCAATGCACCGTACAGCAAAGTGCAATTCATGATGCAATGAAGTACACCACAATGTATGTATTGGCGTGTTTCATATGGCAGCCCATTTAAAGTGCATGGCCTGCCTTAACGCAATGTAATGGATCACAAAAGCGGCTTAAAATCAAATCTCTACAAAAATTTGAGACTGAGTTAACAGGTACTATAAATACTACATTTCCCAACTTGACAAATTACCTGAAGCTATTTATTATAGACATTTTGGTTAAAAAAAAAAAAATGATAAAAGAAAAAAATTGGTTTGGTTTAAGTCTCTTGATAAATTTACCCCAGCTACACAACATTTTTTAGTCTTTTTTGGGTTACATGTTCTAAAATGGTCTTCTAGAAGGCTTAGCACTGCCACCTGGTGTCCATATTAATTATTGCAACTAATTTCCAACATTTCTCTTCCATTGTACCGTACTTAATAAAATTTAAAGTAGAAGCTGAGACTTCAGGAAAATCTTCCTGATAAACATACGCAAATAGAACTCTTTAATATGAGGCGATAGGAATGCACCTTTCACTGCATTTAAAAAAACACCAAACAGCCTTTATTGATCTAGATCAGTGTTTCCCAAACTATTTTAGCCACTGCACCATTTAAAACTATGCAAAATCCCAAGGCACTTCAGTTAAATGTAAAACAAACATATTTGTTACTTATCAATGGAAACCCTAAGCCTGAGATGATGCGCACAACTGCCCTGATGAAATTAAATACATCAGAAAAGTGCAATGTCTCACACAATGTCTCTCCTCTCCCCTGACAGAACCGGGATTGTTGCGTTTGCACACACAGATCCCGGTTCTCACTCTGTCACAAGCGATTGTGGGTGCCCAGCAGTCATTGCACCCATTGGGCATGAGCATCGGCTCCAGGGACACTCTGTGGGCGTGCCTTAAAGAGCCATCATACAGCTACGATGGCTTACCCAGGGGAGCCAACATGACGCGGTATAACTGCGGTGGCCGGTCAGGAAGCCGTTAAATCATTTTAATGTCTTGGGGAACCCTTGCTAATGCTTTTTAGTACCGCTTTAATGATCCTGCAATCGATTTTTCATGAAATTGTGTCTTACTGTGCCTCCCTGTAACATCTTCCATGGACTCCTGAACTTCTCTTCCACCCCCCACTCCCACTTTCATTTGTCACAAGCAGTGCACATTAGATACGGTCATATGCACTGCTCTATGTACACTACAAATCCTATAGTCCTTAGTCCACCTCAGAAGCAAGACAGGGCGGCTACACTCCTACATTCATTGAGACCATAAAGAAGAAACCTAGTCATCATCTAAAAGGAAAAAAAAAGAAGGAATTTGGAAGAGGCATGAGTGGGTAGAGTCTTTTGGTAAAAAAGCCTTTTCAATTCTTTTCTGACACAAAAAAAATCCTATTTACCTAGTAGCTTTGTTTTTTCACCTATACACTGACTGCTGTGCACGCCCATTACAGTGTACAGTCCCAGTCCATTTCTCGCAGCTGTGAGATTCCAGGAATGGAATAAGGTGCTGAGATGATGTAACTCCAGCCCACATGTATGGGAGTTACATAATTAGTAGTGTCCATTCAATGGGCAAAGCTAAAAGATGCTGGACCTGAAAGAAAAGAAGAACATGACGGTGGTGAAGGAATGGATGTTGGGAGCTCAGAGCACACATCATTGGAGAGCACAAACATCAATAGAAAGTCGGCACTTCGGTAAATATCAGCAAGTGTTTAGCCTTTATTTATTTTTATTTTTTTTTGTTTAATAAACTTTTATTGAAGGAAAGAAGCATATACAATATAGGAAAACACACTGTTACCAGGAGAAAACAGCCACGTAAAATATACATATTCTCTTTAGGTAAGCAATGAGGCACAGAAGAGTATACCCCCCTTTCCAATATGGGAAAATCGACAACAAATTAGAAAAGAGAAAGGTCAGAAAAAGAGAAGAGCGAGAGTGCAGAGTACTGAAGATAAAGAGAGGGGGGTAGGGAGGGCTGAGGGGGGGGGGGGGGGATAAGGGTGGCCTGCGAACCTGCCTCCGCAGAGGTCAACCTCAATACATATATATCAAAAAGCAGTTGAGATTCATACAGGTTGAGACATAATATCCGCATAGGCAGTAGAATATTTAAAGGCGACCCAGCAGGCCCATATCTTTTGCGCTAAATCGGTTTTGTCGCGCAGGGAGAGAGTCAAGTCCTCCATAGAATAAATATTGTCAACCTTAAGTAGCCAATGTCGAAGCGTTGGGATCGTTCTCTGCTTCCAAAATTGTGGGATGAGTGTTTTAGCGGATATAAGGAGATGAGGTGTGATAGAATTTTTATATGAGCCTGCTGGTTTCCCTGTACAATGGAGCAAAACATACCATGGGTCATTAGGCACCTCCCAGCCCTGAATCTGGTGGATCCAATGCAAAACCGCAAGCCAGAATGGGCGAATCTTAGGACAGAACCACCAGATGTGGGCATGGGTAGCCTCTTCGCCACACTCTCTCCAACAAAGCGGGGAAACTTGGGGGAAGACCTTATGCAATGTCACCTGGTCAGCAATTTATAAGCCACCTCCGCCATTTTTGAAGAACCAGAAGCAGTATGTGCCATGGTGAGGACCGTGGATTTTTGGTGGGTGGTAAGTTCCTTATGGAGATCCAGTTCCCAGTTACGTATAAAGGTAGGGGTGGTAGTAGACATCAGAGATAGCAGAGCATGATAAAAATATGAAATGGGTTTCTCAATGGGTTGGTCTTCCGAGAAAGCGGTCTCCAAGGAGGTGAGGTTAGTAGCAGTGCGTAAAGGCTTGGGCAGTGAGGAGACAAAGGCCGCCAGTTGTTGATATTTCCAATGGTCCATATAAGAGATATGCGAGTCCCCCATAATGGCAGAGAGTGGGAAAGTGCCAGATGGGCCAGCGACTTGATGCAAGAGAGTTCTAGTCCCCAGGTGCCAGGAGAAACGTGAATGCAGGTCCATGTTGCCAGGGGTGAAGTAGTTGTGTCCAGACAGGGGCGGTAATGGAGAATTATAGGCCCAGCCCTGGGCCTTACACAAAGAGTCCCAAATCATAAGAGAGGAACTTGTCAATGGTGACAAGTTGGCAGAGAAGGCTCTATATTTCCTCGGAATCCACATTTGTTTAGAAAGGTCGGTACCACTGAGTTCGGTTTCTAGTGCAACCCACAATTTAGTACGAATGTTATACCTCCAGTCCGACAACCGAGCCAATACTATGGCGCGGAAATAGAGCCGGAAGTCTGGCATTGCTAGGCCCCCATCGGACCTCGACCGTACGAGCAAGGACCTGGGGAGTCTAGGCTTCTTCCTGTTCCATACATACCTATAAACCAACGAATTCAATAATGTAAAAAAACCAACCGGTATCCCAAATGGGATCATTTGAAACATGAAAAGCACCCTGGGTAGCAGATTCATTTTGACCAGTCCAATTCTTCCCAGCCATGAGTGATTCAGTTGTGACCATTTCTGGATATCAGACCTAATTGTGTTGAGAAGTGGTAGGAAATTTGCGCGAAAGAGGGCGAGTGGGTTGGGGGTAGGTTGAATACCAAGATACGTCATATGCTGCGTCTGCCAAGTAAAGGGGAAACTTTGTTTCATATGGGATGTGGAGTTCGTGGGGACCGAGACGTTCAGTATTTCAGATTTGGACATATTAGTTTTAAAATTAGAAACTTTACCGTAAGCCGCGAATTCAGATATGAGATTGGGGAGGGTAATCAGGGGCTGTTGTACATAAAATAGGATATCGTCTGCGTATGCCGCGTATTTATGTTCCGTGCTCCCGACTGATATACCGTGTATATTTGGGTTACGTCGAACGATGGAAAGAAAAGGCTCTAGGGAGATTGCAAAGAGGATTGGGGAGAGCGGGCAGCCCTAGCGCGTACCGTTATATAGGGTGAAGGAGTCACTAAGCGTACCGTTGATTCGTATTTGAGCCGTGGGATGACAATACAGGGCCGCGATCTGAGATCGGAGGATAGGGCCGACGCCTAAATGAGACAACGTTGCCATAAGATACTCCCAGTCCACCCTGTCAAACGCTTTTTCAGCATCCGTGGACAATAACAGGGTGGGCTGGGAGAGCCGACGCACGTGTGCCATCAGGGTCACGCGCCTCCCTCCCTGGTATAAAACCCGTCTGGTCCCCCGATATCCATCTCGGGACCAGGGGGAGTAACCTATTCGCAATGGCTTTAGCATAAATTTTTGCGTCGATATTCAATAATGAGATGGGGCGGTAACTCGCACAATCGGTCGGGTCCTTCCCCACCTTAGGAATAACAGTGATATGGGCATGCACAGTCTCCGGTCGGAGAGTCCCCCCGTTTAACGTTACATTAGCATAATTGGTCAAGTGTGGGAATAGTATATCAGCATAAGAGCTGTAGTAAGACACCGGAAAGCCATCAGGGCCCGGTGCCTTTCCATTCGCCATGCCCTTCAGGGCACTCAGCAACTCCACCGAGGTGAACTCCCCCTCCAAAGAGGCAAGAGTCTCCGGAGGGAGCTGCGGGAGCTCGGCCTTGGCCAAGTATTCCTGGATGAGCGAACTCCGGATGTTGCCATCCGTAGCCCCCTGGGAAACATGATAAAGGCGTTGATAAAAATCCCTGAATTCTTTGGCAATATGCGGGGTGTCATAAGCCATCGACCCTAGAGGAGTCTTAATTTTAGAAATGAAAGCAGCAGCCTTCCGCTGCCTCACAGAGTTAGCGAGCAACCTACTGGGTCTATCCCCCCATTCATAGAAACGCTGGGATACCAGTCGAGAGCGCCTCTTATGTTCTAAGTGTAATAGGGTCTTTAAGGCCTCCCGTTTCTCCGTTAGGGTATGGAAGAGGGCCAGAGTCTGACTCCGTTTGTGTTGCTGTTCCAGCCTCCTAATGTCCTGTATTAGGGTGTCCTGTCGTGCTATCCATTCTCTCTTTTTCCTGGCGCCCAGTTCAATAAGTCTACCTCTAATAAAGGCTTTATGGGCCTCCCATAACGTACCAGGGGAAACTTCGGTGTCCGCATTGGTTTTAAAATAAGAGTCTAGTTCCTCACCTATCATTTTTTTATCTATATCCTCCAAAATCAGATTTTCATTTAATTTCCAATTAGCAGATTTAAGTGGGTTTGACTGCACTTTAAGGGTGAGCGAAATCGGGGCATGGTCCGATAGGGGGGACGTTTCTATACGCGACCTCACTAGTAGCGGCAGATGTCGGTGATCTATCAGGCATAAATCGATTCTAGAGTATGTCCGGTGTACCGACGAGTAGTAGGTGAAATCCCGTTCGCGTGGGTGCATGATCCGCCAGGCATCCATCAGCTGAGCTTCAGTAAGCCGTGCACGAATGAACTTCAGCTTGTTATGGGACAGGGTCGATCCCCCCCTGGAAGTGTCCAGGGTGGGCTCAAGTGCAATATTGAAATCTCCTGCCAGGAGCACGCACCCACGCGCGAAGTCTCGCAACGAAGTAAGCGTAGATGCAATAAAACCCGCCTGATCCTTGTTGGGGGAATAAAGGGTAGCCAGGGTACATGGCATGCTACCCAGGGTGCCTCGCAGGAACAAGAAGCGACCAGCTGGGTCATTAAGCATAGATTCCAGGGTGAACGCGGTTCCTCTACGAAACCCAACGGCCACCCCCTTAGCTTTAGAAATATCGGACAGGCTATAATACCACGTGGGGTATTTGGGGGAGTATAGTTTGACCTGCGTCGTATGAGTGAGGTGGGTCTCTTGAAGGAAAACCACATCCCCCCGTAGACGGTCCAGTTGCCTGTACAGGTTGTGTCTCTTTCCGGGGGCATGAAGACCCCGCACATTAAAGGAAATAAGATTTACCGTATGAAAGACAAAAGAACAAAAATATCGCGCTTAGGGTAAACCTAAAAGCTGCAACTACAAACCATCTAATATCAAGATATGGAAAAGCTCAGAAAAAATTATATATAAAGTTGCGCTGAAATTACATGAAAGATAAAAGTGAAAAATCAAGTGCAAATTATTGAGATTATAAATCAAAAAACATCCTGTGTAAAGCTCAATCAAGAAAGGAAGTCTTTTTGTAATAAGGGACTCTCTGTTTCCAAGGAAAACCAATGGATAGGAAAATCAATCCTTTTTACGAATTCAGTGTAATCTTCTTACAAATCCAAAGCTGAAAAAAGTTTGACCCTTACCACAATGGGTGGACTCCCAGTCAATGGAGTCGTTAGCGCGAGCAGACAGCCCTCTGCGGGGTTGTTTTACGTGTAATCCGTTCCGTCGTGCTGCTAAACGCTTGGATAGATGTGGATCATTCGGAAGTAATCGGCATAGATTACAACAATTCCGTACGTCCTACTTCCCTTCTCGAACACCGTAGATAGTGGTAATTCGATCTCTCTGTACGTCTGGAGTTTATAGCTCCCCAGCGAATCGTCCGATGTCAAGGTTTTTCAATACGCAAACCTGTGGTAAGACAAACTACTCGGGCCTCTCGGCCACGAGTAGAAGGAAGGGGGAAACAAAGAAGGACTCCGATCGTGAACGTACCGTTTGGCAAGCAGTAATTTTATTAAAAAATATATTAAAAATTTTTTTTCAAACATACAGCAGACCAAAGATATGACCGAATAGGTCCGATTCTAGAGGAAATTTTTAATATACAATTGACCAATAGACCAAAGGTATGACCGAATCGGTCTGATTCTAACAAATAAAAAAATATATATGCATAAAAAAACGGTTAAAAATAAGAACAAATATACACCCGTGCTAGGGAATATTCTAAGCGTGGTGGTATCAGCACAAACAGCCCGACATGTTTCGTAAAAACGTACATCCTCCTTGGGGCCAAGATTTACCGTAGCCATGGGGTCACAGATAGAGGAACCGCGCTCCGCTCAAACCCAGTGCAATAATATGGAGATAGACAGGTCCACCCAGGGGGGAGGGGACGGTAATGGGGGGGGTGGGAGGGGGAAGGGGAGCCAGTAGGGCGAGAGAGAACAGAAACAAAAGAGGGAGAAAAGGTAGAGCACCAGAGAGAAAGAAAAGTATAGACTAGCAATAACGCTAAGTGCACGCAGAAGTCTGCGGTGCAGGGGCAGGGCTCCGGCCCGGGACGTCGCCCCCACGCCCGTCACCCCAAGTGGGGCAGGGGCACAAGGACGCCGCCCCAGACAGTCCCCACCATGAAGGGGGGAGGTGACAGTCGGACAGTCGGATGTCAACCACGCCATGGGGGTGAGGGATGCATCCTGAGCGCCCGGCGCCAGCACTCCAAACAAACTCACAGCACCATAACATAAACATAACAGTAAAAAGATAAAATCAAGGCAAAAGGCAAATGAATAGGCAATGTATGTAGAACAGCCACTGGAAACTAAACTAGGAGATCAGTGGGCACATTATCACATAGTCCCCCGAGCAGACCCGCGGGTCAGCTCAAGACAGGTTTCCCATAATGGTCATAGGTCATCCCACTCAGAGCAGTCAAGCAGTCCTTCGGGGCAGCAAATGAAGGGACCGGGCAGTAAAGTCAAACAAAACATGAAACTGAGATAACAGGCCCGGTGGAGGAAAAATAAAACTTTACCCATGAGTCATACTTGCGGGGAACGATGAAACCCCCACAGTCGGGGAAGGAGAAGGCGTTACTGCGAAGGCCCGTAAGGAATTCCCTCTATTGACGGTCCAGGGTGCCCTGTGTCAAAGCTTGCAGTTTGCGGCCTACCCTCTGCCATCTGTTATCAGAGCCGCCTGGCCTGGCACTGGCGGGATGGAGTCTTGCCAGCCGGGAAGGTCCGGAACGTCAATATGTAGGTCCGCACAAAATTTCGCCAGGTCCTCAGGGAACCGGAGGGCCAAGGTTTTGCCGTTCACAGTAGCTAGGAGTGCCGCGGGGAAGCCCCATCTGTACCTTATGGACGCTGCTTGCAAGCGTTCTGTAAGTGGGCGCAAAGCCCTGCGTCTGTCCAAGGTCTCTTTCGCCAGGTCCGGGAAGAGGGTAAGGGAAGCGCCATCGAAGTAGAATGGCGTAGCATCCCTAGCTTTCCGCATGATCATGTCCTTATCCGGGTAATGGTGGACTCTACATATAACATCGTGCGGAGCGTCCACAGCCATACTGTGGGGACGGAGAGTCCTATGGACCCGGTCAATTTTAAGGGGCGTGTCCGCTGCCCGACCCAGGAGACTATTGAAGATACCTCTGACCGATGGTAGAAGGTCCTCGTCTCCGGTAGCCTCCGGTAGGCCTCGGATCCGGATGTTATTGCACCTGTTCCGGTTCTCCTGGTCCTCGATCCGATAAAGAGCTGTCCGGTGGGCAATCGCTAGCTGGCGGGTGGTCGACTGCAGGGACCGTATGGCAGTGGCATGGCGATCCAATCGCTGTTCAGATTCCTCCACGCGGGCCAGGACCTGCGACAAGTCAGAGCACACCGCCGAAACCTCCTTTTTAATCATCTTCTCCAAATGCAACAACATGGAGGCCAGGTCTGTTTTGGTAGGAAGGTCGCTCACCGTGGGCACCGCTCTAGAAGGTGTAGACAGGTCGCCCTCATCTTCCGACTCGGCCGAGGATTCAGGTAAGCATGGTCTGCGCGCCGGCCTATCTGTAGAGGCGGGGCTAGTACTCAGCACTGCGCCGTGTGGTGAGCGGCCTAGACCGGCCCGCTCATCTCCGTCTTCGGGTTCTGCGGATAAAAACCGCTTGATCGTGCCCGCAGTGGCACCCTTCTTGGGCAGGGACTTTCCCGTCCTCCTCCCCATCATCGGGCAAGGTAGCTGTGAGAGGATCGCAGCAAAAAAAGATAAATTTGCTGTGCCAGCGCCGGAGCTCCCGGGAAACACGTCTGCTCTAGCACATCGTCAGGCCACGCCCCCGTGTTTAGCCTTTATTGAGCAAAGTGACATACAGCCAGAAAAAGACAAGGTGTTTCAGCCAATCAGGTCTTAATCATGAGCCATGATTATGATTGGCTAAAAAGCGTTGGCTTTTTATAGCTGTATGTCACTTTGCCCAACAAAGGATAACCACTTGCTGATATTTACTGAAGTGCTGAACACCAGGTTCTGAAGCCTTTGGAATGCCTTGCTAGTGGTTGCAGCACCGTTTCATCTACTCCTAAGCTTCACTGGAAAGCACCCCCAGAAGTAAAGGTGCCACAATGTGTATGATGCATACTTGAGCATTTTGGCAAATGCTGGCCAGTTTTAATTTAGCTTTAAACGTTTACGTGAATCCCACTAGAAGCAGTCCTTCGCTATGTGTGTGCTTGGCAGTATCACGCAGCCCAGTGCAAAGCACCTGAATAGGCACCTGTCTCGTTAAATTGTTTTGCACCATGGAAAACAGCTGAGAGCACCCCTATGTAGCTGGTGCTTGGGGCAGCATCTTAAACAGTCAAGCACACATAGCCTTGAATACAGTAGGGTTCCTTCAAGACCCACTTGTATTGCAGAGTCTGATACAGTGAATAGCCTTGATGCTGTGCCCACTCCATCAAAAGACCATGCTGGTTATATAGAAAGGAAGCTTTTATTGCATCATGGGACAGTTCTGTGTTCATAATCTTTTGTTTTCTTTCATTTTTTTGTTTTTATGTGATAGAAATGCTTTAAAAATCAACTAAGACAACACTGATATGTTGAAAAAAGGGAACTGTTTTTGTAACATTAAAAAAAATCAATGCAATAGGCAGGAATTTGCAGTACCTCACACATACACCCATGTATTAATGCTTGCTTAGATTATAGATTAGAAGCAGGTTTTATAGAGCTCCTGGCAGGTTTCCATGTCATGGGTTAGGGTGGAGATTTCCTCAAGTGGAAATATTCTAGGTTAGTTACTATGCATATTCTTTCCTGCCACATCAACAAAAAAGTTGAAATGGCTAGTACACCAAAGTCTGCTGGAAAAGGGGAAGCATTTTTACTTCTAAAGTATTACTGGCATCGTGCTTGTGGAAACAGTCAAACTACACATACATTACTTATTTTTTATGGCTAAACCTGCTTTTAAACTTATTTTATTTCCCAATGCCATCACACTTCACAATTGTACCCATGTATAGTAAAGCGGACATTCACTTATTTCAACAACATGCTTTCACTCCCCTCCTCCCCTCACCCTCTTACATAATTACAGAAAAAAAAAAACACTCAAACCTTTTTTTTTTTATTGTAAATAAATATTGTTCTTTTTTTTTTGATTAGGATAATGGATGGATGGATTGGATTACGATAATGCATAGGGACACTGCTGTCTACACCACACATCGCAGTAGGTCATGTGTTGGATTCTGTGCAAAAGCATCCCAAATGTCAGAAAAATGACAGATCCCCACAGTAAGTTTACAGATCTGCAGGGGTATCCGACAAATGCGATACAGGGTTCTACCAGGTCCCACGTCTGTGCACGCTCCCTTATCTTCCTTCAAGGTGGCAGCACAAGGAGCAGTATAGAGAAAGGGGAACTGCACCTGCAAGAAGACACAGAACTCCATAGACTAGTAACTATGTATATGTTTTTCACTTTCACACAAAAACAATTTAAAGGTATAGTGCATTAAATTTTTTATGCCTAGGGAGTTCCTCTTTAAGGATTCAGTATGTAAAAATCAAAATGTGGTTTATCTAGTAAATCACAGCAAACAAAAAAAAATAAAAAAATACCTCTTAGGAAAGGAAAACGATAATGGCATTGAGTCCATTTCATTTGCCTTTTGTAAGCCAATAGATTTTAAATAGAAGAGTCATATTTGTTTGTGTACTATTTAATTTTTTTTTTTTTTACAACCAAACTTATAATACAAGGTGCATGCATTACACAGGATTCAAAGAGCATTATGGTTTTCTATAAAGGCAGCACGGTGGAAGCAGTCTACTTTCAGACTCTCTCTCGCTTTATATATTGAATCCCCCACTGATCAAACAGGGAGATAAGTCTGTCTTTTGACTCATTAAATTATAGGCAATGCTGAAGCTTAGAATCACTGTAAAGTAGGGCAGATCAGCTGACAAACATATGAAAATGAGCCTAGATCCCAACTTGTTATCTGGAAGAATACATCATATATTTATAAGAATACATCATATATTTATATGGGATATTTATTTAGATTGTATGCTCCACGAGCAAGGCCCCCTTTTCCTTCTGTATTCAACTGTGGCATTACTGTACTGTCCCCATTTTATTGTAAAGTGTTGGGGCTATATAAATCCTGTATAATAATAATACATCGACACTGCTCAAGAAAAATTAAAGGGACACTTTGAAAACAAATCAGATCTTAATGTGGAAAAATATCATACTGGATATCTATACCAGTTTCTCAACTCCAGTCCTTAAGGAGCCCCAACAGGTCATGTTTTCAGGCTTTCCATTATTTTGCACAGGTGATTTGATCAGTTTCTTAGTAATTACCACAGCCTTTTCATCTGAGGAAAATCCTGAAAACATGACCTGTTGGGGCACCTTGAGGACTGGAGTTGAGAAACACTGATCTATACTGATATGGACTGGATAATGTGTTAGGAATGAAAGGATGCCACATCGTTTGATGGAAATGAAAATTATCAACCTACAGATGGCTGAATTCAAAGACACCCGAAAATCTAAGTGAAAAAATTATGCAGCAGGTTAGTCCATTTTGCATTCATTGCAACTCAAAATGGTACTCAGTAGTTTGTATGTCCTCCACATGCTTGTATGCATGCCTGACAACGTAGGGGCATGCTCTTAATGAAACAACAGATGGTGTCCGGGGTAATTCCTCCCAGATCTGGACCAGGGCATTATTGAGCTCCTGAACAGACTGAGGTGCAACCTGGCGGGGCTGGATGGACCAAAACAATTTGCTCTGTCATTTCAAAGCCATTGTATCTCATTTTTAGGGACTCGTTAATGACTGGAATAGTTCCACTTGATGGGCATAGGGCCAATGTGGTGCCTATAGTTAAAAAGGGAACAAAGTCTTTACCAAGTAACTATAGACCTGTTAGTTTAACTCCTATAGTTGGGAAGATACTGGAGTTTAATAAAAGACCACAGAGGAGTTCTTGCTGGGAAAAAAATATTTTAAGCAAAAGACAGCATGGGTTTATGAAAGACAGAAGTTGCCAAACAAATCTGATTTCATTTTATGATGAGGTAAGTAAAATTTGGACAGGGGGTGGCTGTGGTATATTTTGAAAAGCATTCAATACAGTTCCCCACACACCTAATGTGTAAATTAAAGTCTACAGGCTTGGAAATATTGGTTTGTAAATGGACAGAAAACTGGCTAAAAGTCAGAATTCAGAGAGTAGTGGTTAATGATTCATACTCTGAGTGGTGTAAGGTTATCGGTAGTGTACCCCAAGGTTCAGTGTTGGGACCCTTACTTTTTAACATCTTTATAAATTATATAGGGTCAGGGATTAAAAGTAACATTTCTGTCTTTGCAGATGACACCAAGCTATGCAGTGGAATAACGTTCTTACGGGATGTCTCCAACTTACAAGTGGACCTCAATGCTCTGTCTAAATGGGCGACTATGTGGCAGATGAGGTTTAATGTTGATACATGTAAAGTTATGCACTTTGGGATGCATGCAATACCAATGTGAAAGCCCAAGTGCTTTAAGAGCCCTTTCACAATGTCAGCGCCCGAAAACCGCTTGTAAAGCGCCGCTTAAACTAGCAGCGCTTTACCAGCGTTTTTCAAGCATTATTGGGGCGCTTTCAACCCCTGCTAGTGGCCAAATAAAGGGTTAAAAGCGCCCACAAAGTGCTGCTGCCAATATCGCTTTTCAGGCACTTTAGATTGATTTCAATGGGAAGGGGTGCTTTAGGAGCGGTGTATTCACAGCTCCAAAAGCGCTGCAAAGAAGCTGCTTGCAGGACTTTTTTTGACACGCTGCCAGCGCAGCGCCTCAGTGTGAAAGCTCTCGGCCTTTCACATTGGGACTGCAGTTGCAGCTTCTTTCTGTCGCTTTAGAGGCACTTTTTTTTTAAAGCGAAAGCGCCTGAAAAACGCCCCAGTGTGAAAGGTATCTCAGTGTGAAAGCACTCAGGCTTTCACATTGGGATTGCAGATGAGGCTTCTTTCAAGCGCTTTACCGATTGAAACGCTAAAGCGCATGAAAAATGCCCCAGTGTGAAAGGGGTCTAAAAGCAAACATAACAACACATTGCTATGTATTAATTACGAAATCATTAAATGTATTTTTAAATATTGCTTGCGCAAGCAGAACAAATCTATCTTTAAATGAGCTTTCCACATTGGCCTGATTGCAGGACTAGCAAAAGAACAGCAAGCAATGTGAGAAAATCACTACAGCAATGCACACTGCTGACAATCTAACAATAGCAACTTGCTTCCAAGAATAGGGCACAGGGTTGACCTGTTGTAACAGGAAGGAAGGACATAATGTGGGGTATAGATTTGAAGTCCTAAAGTTATTTTTGCCTAGAGTTCTGCTTTAAACAAAATGTGAATATATATATATATATATATATATATATATATACATACAGTATATACAAATTACACATTTAGTAATATATAACGAATATATAAAGAAGCAAATAGCACATACAGTTGGCTAACTGTAAGAGAGACCTGTGGAGTAATAATAATAAAGCAATCAGCAAAAACACACAGATGTAGAATCTGGTCAGAGTATTTTGTGTGTAATAGGTGCATGGAGTACAGTCAGACCTCTAGAACTAAACAATATACAGATATTCTGCATTGTGCTATCCTTCCAGGTTTAACCACTTGTACCAACTATCAATTTTGTTTCCATGTGGCATATTGAATTATAATTGCTACAGCTTTTAGCAAAAGTATTAAAGTAGAACTATAGGCAAAACTTTTTTTTTCATTTTTTTTTTTTACAAGAAAAAGTTTTTTTTTTTTTCCATTTTGGATAGAATAAGGGAGGGTTATAACCCCTGTCAGTTTTATTTTTTACCATCTTTGTCCCATTGGGGAGATTTCCTCTTTACTTCCTGTCCCATAACCAAAACTGGAAGTGAAGAGGAAATTCCTGGTAATTAAGGGAATTCCTTGGGGACCCCCAGGTCATCAGAACTATTTTGTCCTTATTGGAAGATTTTCCCTCTATTACTTTTTTGGGGGCAACCCAAAATTTGGATTTTACTTTTACATTCAATGATAATGGTAAACAGGACAAATCGGGAGGATAAATCTCCCTAACAGGGACTCGAACTTGACAGGAGTTCTAATCCCTCTCTACTCCCAAAACTATAAAAAAAGGTTTAGCCTTTAGTGTGAATGATACATTTAAAAGTACAGACTGGGCTATCAGTAATAGTTGCCATGAGGTCCAAGTAGCTAACCTGGAAAGGATAGCTTAGTGCACAAGATAGAAGGTATACAAGATATCTTTATAAATGGACACATATACACTCTACAAGCAAACCTCCAAATATCATCAAACACAGACAAGTTACTTGCAGTCAAGTGGTAAAAAAAGAACACTTAGAACATTCCTCAAGTTGTTACTATGAAAACTTCTTGTTCGCTGCTTTTCAATTTTGCTGGACAGGCGCTACATAGGTGGATTCCTTGTATACATATTTACAGTGTACCTGTGTAAAAGGACCTGAACAGATTGCTGCAACGTTATGGATCATAAATATATTATAAATTACTGTCAGCTGGAAGCTTGGGCCTTTGTTCCAAGAAAATTCCATCTGTATCTGTGGACTGAACTGAAATATCAAAGAATATTTTTTTCACTAAAATACAAAAAATGCCCTATATGCAAAGATGAGCAGTGGGGGAGCTTTGTGGTCAAAATTAGAAGAGCAGTCTAAGGCAGGGTTCCTTAACCAGAATCCTGCAACAACCTACCCGACAGCTGACGGGTAGATCACATCCCCCGCATGCAGAGCAGCACAGGCAAGCAAGGAGTCTCACAGCAGTTCCCTGCCTCCCCTCCTATCCATCCCAGGTGTTTGTATGTGACATCACATGGGATGGACATAGCAAGCAGGCCAGCGAGGAACAGCACACCAGAATCGGGCCAATCACAGCTGCTTTTTTGCATTGCTTTGTATGAAAAGGAAACTGCTACTGCCCTGCATCCATGTAACTAAGTGCCCTGGTCTCAAGTAATGTGCCTTTCTGCCCCCCCCCCCCCCGCGTGCGCCTGTACCGTGCCTTCCTGACCCTCTGTGCTCTACCCTGCTGACTCCCTGTACTCTGTCCTGCTGGCCAACATTTCCTGAGCTGTAGCTATGAACATTATTTCCCTAAGAACTTAAGCTTTTTTGCCAAGGACTCCTCTAAGGTACAAAGGTTGAGAATCCCTGGTCTAGGATGACAATGCTGTTCCTCCATACATAAGTTCTGCTAAGTAAACACAGTCACCCTAAGACAGGAAAGATCACCAGGATCATGGCAGCCACATCTCAGGACTGGTAAATTACAAAATAATCCCATTTTTGAACTCACTGTAAAATTATTTGCTTGGAGTCCGATGAAGGATGCCCAAAGCTAGAATCAGTTGAGACTGCAACCTCCACCTGTTAGGAAAAATTAAAGAACAGGGGACCGTGTGGCATGTTGCATAGGAAAAAAACAAGGCTTAATGTGGAAAGATCAAGAAACGCTCACATAATCAGTGGTTTAGGTCTTGAGAGGGAAGCCGGTTTACCTGTGGCACCCCAAAATTACGAAAAAAAGTTAATAGAAAAAATAGATTAGTCTTTTTTCAGTGGAGGTAAAAGAAGATGACTATCCTCCCAGGACACCTTCCTAGAACACTAGGTTTTCTTTGGCTGACCTATAATTTTTGTTCAGTGTCCAATACTCCTGTAGGCAGCAGTACAACTGAAGGTGAATGACTTCCTATGTCTATCAATGAACAATAACATTTAAACTTTGTTTTTGGGTTTAGATACACTTTATTTAAAAAAACAAAAAAACAAAAAACAACAAAAAAACATAATAGTAAGGATGCAACTATCATGGAATCATTTATCCATCACTGATATAAGAAGTGTCTATACCAAGAGGGGACTGTGGAAGCCTGCCGGAAAGAGATCTGATCCAACTCCAACTAAATGCTGGAATGGGGATTCCTCTGAGGTGTGAGATAGTTCTGAAGAACATGAGATCCAGAAATATGTGCAGTTTGTGTAGGCAGTATACAGCACATAAGCAGAGACAGCCATCCTGACATCCGATGTCATCATTACTTCAGTATGGAAGAACAAAGTCATTTTCTACGCGCGCTTACTAAACCCAGCAGCTGAGCAGGCAGGAATTACAGTAATGCTGTGGGATGCTGACATACATATCAAATTACCACCTAGTAAGGACTCTTTTTATATCTAAGGATGATGGACAGTACAGATATGAATGCAACAAACCTACAGTATATAAGCATGTATTCAATAGAAATTAAGTGGTGGGGTCCCTCACACTACTAATTTGAATAAAAATAAATAAAACTACCACATGTGATAAATGAAACTGCTTCTAGACATCGCAGAAACATTCTCCCTCCCTCAATTCCATGCCTTCTACTATATGCAATGTGTCAACGATATGAGAAATTCCTGCAAAGAAGAAAGCCAGAGGTTTCGGTCATCATTCACTGATAAGCTACTACAAGAGGAGTCCTATAAAATCTTGGATATATACAAACTTCTCTATCAAAGACCACCCCCTCAATTGCTACCTCATTTGTGGCAAACTGGGGGAAAGACTTGGTGGATAAGATCCTTCAAGGTTATAAAAAGTCCCGCCAGCTGACCCCCAACGAGGTCTGGAGAGAAACAAACCTCAAGATTATGCACTGCACTCACATACCCTTCCTGTCGGATAAGAAGGTCCAAGGCGGGGCGTGGCTAAGGAATGGGCGAGTGAGGCAGCTTTTCTCTGGAGCTCCCGGACCACGGCCTCATGCCCCGGCGATTGCAGGCATTCCCACCGGTATGAGCTCATCTAAGAAACACCGGACACGGGGAGCGACACGAGGGACCCCCCACAGCAAGTCTGTCGGTTCCTTCCGCTGCTATTTCGGGCGCAACAAAGGATCTCTGCCGGGGGCAACTGTGGCGTCTCCACAAGGCACCTTACAGGCCTCACTGCAGCGGACACGAGCGGCGTCCTCCAGCCCACTCCAGACCGCCGAAGAGACACCGCCAGTGTACTGTATGGCAGACGCGGAGCAGGGAGAAGAGGTGATGTCTGCCCCATTGGCTTCTACACCCTCCATGCTTGACCAGGACATTAGGGAAATGCTCCAGGCCCTCCCAACGCAATCTGCGATAGAAGCATTGATTCTGCGCCTGGAGGAAACACACAGGAGGGACATCCAGGAGGTCCGGGGGGAGGTCTCCAGCATAGCGGAGCGCGTGTCCACAGGGGAGACATCCCTGACATCCTTGGAGGCCAGAGTTTCTGCGCTGGAGCAGTCACGAGACCACCACCGAGATACCGCCATCTCCCTCCAACTACACATGGAATACCTGGAAGACCAGGGCTGCGGTAACAACCTGCGGCTCCAGGGGGGGGGGGTCCCAGAGGCGGCGGGACCGGAGGATGTAAGCGAGGTGGTCAGGGGCATTTGCGGAACGGTGCTCAGTGATCCAGAGGTGGTGGTGGCCTTGGACAGGGCGCACAGAGCCCTCGGCCCGAAACCAACTGACCCGAACAGACCACGGGACATTGTGTGCAGACTACACCGCTACACGCAAAAGGAATCTATCCTGAGGCACGCCTGGGAGCACGGTGATGTGGAGGTGAATGGCGCGAGCATCCGTATCCTGCAGGACCTGTCCCGCTCTACGCTGTGATTGAGGGCCCTCCTCAGACCGCTCCTGGACCTGGCCAAGCAGCTCGGCAGTACGTATCGCTGGGGTTACCCCCTGTCAATCACATTCCGCAAGGAAGTTGGAAGCTTCACCCTACAGACTGCCGCCAATCTGCCGGAACTTTTTCGGTTCCTGGGTGCGGAGCCTATCCCAGTTCCGGACTGGCTACAGCTGCTTCCGCGGCAGCTGGGTAGATGAGGCGCATCGGCCAACCGGGGCCCCCTGCCCCTCCGCCAGCAACGAGGCCGACGGCGGCACCAGTCTGCGTCAGGAGGTGCTCCACGTGAGTAGGCCATGGGCCACCCTCTCCAGACACTCATCCCACTCCCATATGGCAGGAAAAGCACTGGAATAGGTGGTAGGAGCACTCTGCGCCATTATTGTTTGTGCCCTTGACTCCTTCACTGACAAGCCCTCCCATGGGAAACCCCCCTGCCCCCTTGCCAGTAGATCACCCCGTTACTTGTATGGAGTTCCCCCCAGAGACGCACCACGGCCACGCTGGATCGAGCCAGTGACACGGGCTCATAGCCGCGTTTCCGGACAGGACTCATTTTTGTTTTGTTTCTTTTTAAGACCCGGCATCCCGGCCAGAACTAACAGACCTGTGGTGTCATGGGTTTACCATGTCTGAATGTCACCATTGCCACCCATTTTGTCCCGGGCAGGGATGCTTTTCAATGACTCTATGGCCCTTCTTTTTCTTGAGCCACGGTGCGGAGGAGCACATTGCCGGCCCTGACTTTATTTTTGCTGGGGGAGGGGATCCGGATAGGACATCCTGACTCAGGTCAACAATCCTCTGATCCGACAGCAGGTCCACTATCTGCAGGAACATTTTACACCCCAGTACAGAGGGTGCGGCTGGGACTTCCACCCCTGGGGACATGTTATATGACAAATAGCAAGCAGATTGCATGGGGGGAGGAGCCCGGGGGTCTGCATTAACCTGCTACCTTCTTGCACTGGGGGAGGTGGGGGAAACCACGTGACTGTCAGAGAGCCTTTGAAGGCCTTTATGCCTGATTGAGCACTTGACCTGACGGTATTGGAGAGGGGGGTTCTCATTTAAACTGATCTATGCCTCCGCACCAGGGCATGTGTTTTGGAGAATGTGGGATTGCCCGGTGGAACTGGTGGCCGCATCGGGGACACGAACCCCACTAGTTCTAGAGCTCGGTAAAGGGCAATAATGTCCCTCTGCGGCTTCCGCTTCCGCGTGGCGGTCCCTAATGATCCGTGCGGCCTCTTGCCATTGGTAGTATGCCTTACACACTGTTATACTTGAGGGCGCAGATGTTAACGCACATAACTGCTAAACTATTGTCCTAACTTTTTGCTTTTCTTGTTATGCCAGTTTGTCGGTTTCTATATCTGTTTTTATTTTTTCTAGCGTATGGTTGTAGGTTGCCGGGGGTGGGGTACTGGGAAGGGCCGGGAGCTCACCTTTACAACTCGGTTTACCCCAGCTCCCACTTAGGTCTACGCTCAGTAACCAGAGGTAGCTCTGGAGAGCGTTGCAGCCGACTAGGCTAACTTAGTATTCCCTTTTGGCCGCACAGTTCAGTGGCGGCCCCCTACCCCACACATATATTACTTACGTCCCTCCCCCTCCCTTCCGCTTCCCATTTATTATAATCCCCTCCCATCCCCCCTCCCCCTTTTCGTTTTTATTTTTTCCTTTTTCCTCCCTCTCCCCTGACTTGGTATACTATCGCTTATAGCGATGGACTCTCTCCACATAGTCTCCATCAACGCAAAGGGTCTTAATATACCTGAAAAACGTAGGATCCTTATACACGATATGCAACGTGCCAAAGCGGACGTGGTGTATATACAGGAAACTCACTTCAAGGACAGTAGTCTCCCATTACTTAAAAATCGACATTATCCATTAGCATACCACTCCAAATATACTGCAGCCAAATCTAGGGGGGTGACAATCCTCATCTCGGCGAGGGTGCCGTGGACACTGATAGAATCCCAGACAGATAAGGAGGGACGCTTCCTGTATTTGAAGGGTATGATTGTGGGGAGGAAGGTCACGTTAGCAAACCTTTATGCCCCGAACGACCGTCAAGACGTATTCCTTCAAAAAAGACTGGAACACCTTCTACGTTTTGCTGACGGCCAGTTAATAGTGGGAGGTGACCTGAACATCCCCCTCAACCCTATAGAAGACACTTCTTCAGGTACATCTACTACCACGAGAGACACGCGCAAACGTATAGGCCTCTCCTTACATTCGGCACAACTCATAGACGTCTGGCGACTCCTCCATTCGGGGGAACGCGACTACACATTCTCCTCAAAGCCACACCAGACTTACTCACGTCTGGACTATTTTCTGATACCACACAGACAACTGCACGCAGTGGCGCACACTTCCATCGGGTCGATTACGTGGTCTGACCATGCCCCGATCAGCATGCAGTATAATTTGTCAGACAAACAAACGCACCCTCAAACGCAGTGGCGCCTTAATGAGAGTTTGCTCCAAGACCCCGCTGTCCTGGCAGACGTGATCAAGGAAATAGGCCATTACTTTGACACAAACAACACCCCGGACAGCGACATGGGGGTAGTGTGGGAGGCCCATAAGGCGGTAATCTGGGGGGTCCTCAAACACGGGGCCAGACTGAAAAGACAGAGGACTGAAAAATTAGACTCCCTCCTTGCCAAGCTCCATTCCACGGAACAGACGCATAAAACAGCCCCAACTCGAGCCCTTGGTGTAGAACTAGACGTTATTCGCTCACAAATAAATGACCTCCTCCAGTATAGAGCTAAAGCAGCTCTACAGAAATGTAGGCGGACGGTGTACGAATCGGGCAACAAATGTGGACGACATCTTGCTCAGGCCTTGAAAACGCAACGTATAGCGTCCTATGTCTCACATGTCATGACACCATCGGGACAGAAACAGTCGTTACCCCTACAGATCTCCCAAGAGTTCAAGAACAATTACAGATCACTGTACAACTTGTCCGGGCCACCGCCATCCCCCGCCGCTATCTCACAATATCTTGTAGATTCCAAAATGCCATCCCTATCGCCAGAAATACGAGACTCCCTGGGGGGACCCATTAGGTTAACGGAAGTACAATCAGCCTTGAAGAGCGCAAAACCGGGCAAAGCGACAGGCCCAGACGGCTTGACACTTGCCTACAATAAGACCCTGCTCCCGTCTTTGGGTAGCCCCCTAGTGGATCTCTTTAATAGGCTGGGGACGGTGACCAGATTACACGACACCACTCTGCGGGCGCATATATCGGTCATCCCCAAAGAGGGTAAGGACCTGTCCTAATGCGGGAGTTACCGCCCGATCTCCCTCATAAACTCGGACCTGAAACTTTTCACCAAAATTCTGGCCACGAGGCTGCAGCAACATCTCCCCCAGCTGATCCACATGGACCAAGTCGGTTTTGTTCCATCTAGAGAGGCAAGGGACAACACTACGAAAGTCCTTAACCTGCTCCACATAGCCTCCAGAACCAAGACCCCGAGTGTGTTTCTGGGCACGGATGCCGAGAAGGCATTCGATCGGGTCGAGTGGTCATTTATGTTTAATACATTAGAATATGCAGGCCTCGGGGACAAAATGCTACGCTGGATTACAGCAGTCTATACAAAGCCATCGGCCAGGGTACGAGTGAACGGGATACTTTCTGATGTGTTCCCTATTACGAACGGCACTCGACAGGGCTGCCCCCTGTCCCCCTTGCTGTTCGCTTTGACCTTAGAACCCTTTTTATGCCATGTTCGTAATAACGCAGACATTACGGGAATAGGGACCAAAGAGACTCTGCATAAGGTATCTGCTTATGCAGATGACCTTATGTTCTCCTTATCATACCCTGAGACTTCTCTTAAGACCCTTATGTAGGAGCTTCATGTGTATGGCCAACTATCTAATCTGCGGATTAACTTCTCCAAGTCGGAAGCAATGGGGATGGGGCTACCACAGACACAACTACAACATCTAAAGGACTCTTTTAAACTGAAGTGGTCGGATACTGCCCTGAAATATCTGGGCACTTATATTCCCCCTTCAATATCTCATCTTTATAAACTTAATTTCCCCCCTCTACTGAAATCGGTACCGAAGCTTCTGGATAGTTGGGGGGCGGTATGCACTCCTGGCTAGGCCGGTGTAATATTCTTAAAATGTCGATACTGCCAAAATTCCTCTATCTATTCCAGGCCCTCCCGATCCATATCCCCGGAGCCTTTTTTGGGCAGGTCCACTCACTTTTCACCCGTTTCTTATGGGCAGGTAACCATTCACGCCTAAACAGGAAAATGCTTTCCAACCCCAAACATTGAGGGGGCTTAGCACTCCCAGAGATTTGGAAGTACTATCACGCCACCCACCTCCGTAGACTCCTAGACTGGTGTCGCCATAGAGACACCAAACTATGGACGCAGTTGGAGCAGGACCAATTTGAAGTACCCTTGCCGGGTAGTCCTTGGTGCTATGGAGACTTACCCACTGAGCTTAAACGTCACCCCCTGATAGGCAATACTGCAAAAATTTGCTCACACCTCTTGAATAACCCAGAACTGTCAACACATGACTCGCCGGTGCGACCTATAATTGGACATCCGAATTTCGCCCCAGGACTCACGGACAAACGATTCCGGGACCTTAGTAGGCGAGGCCTTTTCCAAGCGTCCCATTTTAGTGTAATGGGTAGGTGGAGGACATACACGGAACTGACGGACCCCAGGGGCCCATACAACCTAGACTTTCTGCGAGCTTCCCAGCTTACCCACTTTCTTAAGAACATACCGCCACCTCCCAATGATTCACGGAGACCCCTTACAAACCTAGAAAAACTCTGCACGGAGAGCGGGACCCTCACCCACGCATTGTCCATAACATACGCGATGCTGATTGAACCCCTGAAAGATTTCCAGCCCCCATATCTTGCTAAGTGGGAAGGAGACCTAGCTATTACCTTCACAGACAATCAGAAACAACAAATACTTAGTTTCACTCACAAATCCTCACTATGCACCAGGCAACAGGAAACAAACTTTTAAATTCTCTCACGCTGGTACAAAACCCCCACTCTTTTACATAAGATCTTCCCGACGACCTCGGACCGGTGCTGGAGGTGCCACTCAGACGAGGGCACTCTCCTGCATATATTCTGGTCCTGCCCCCGTTTGTATAATTTTTTGAGAGAGGTGTGGCGTATCACCCAGACATTCACTGACCGTGTGGTACCGTTTTCACCGGCCTATTTTCTTTTCCACGTGACGGATATACCTTCCCGGAAATATGGCAGATCTGTGATACGGCACCTTCTGGATGCAGCTAGAACGTGCATACCTCTTAACTGGAAATCCCCGAACCCACCAACTACCGCCCAATGGCTACATAAAGTAGATGATATTAGCCGACTGGAGGACTTGATCCTCACCAGCCAGCACCGGCAGGAAACATATTCTAAAACGTGGCAGGCATGGAATGCCTTCAGATACTCTAATGAAGGCCGTGCTCTCAGGAGAGTTGACCGACAACCCTTTCAGGATAATGACACAGTACCCCCCCGATGGACCCCCCCTTTTTTATTTTCCCCTTCTTATGATCCAACCCATATTGCCCTGTTACACCTCTCCCCCACGGACCCACCCCGGTCCTCTAATAACCTTAGGGAAAACCCTAGAGAAAAAAAAAAGACAAGACCACGCATACAGGGTCAGCCACGCCACCGCTCTCCTCGCCTAGACATGCCATACCCCTCCCCAGAGGGGACAGTGTCGGCCGTGGAAGTAATTCCTGTTCAGATGGCCTTACGCTCTAGGCCCACCTCATGGTGAAGTCTTAGTGACGAGCATCCTGCCTGAGTTGGTATAGATATATTGCCGTTTGTTTAACTACAGTTGTATTGTTGTCTATACTGTTGTTTGCTCTGATCCCTGTATACTGGTCTTCTTGTGTTATATAAAAAAATTGAAAAAAAAAAAGAAGGTCCAAGGCGCAGCCAGCTGCCCCAAGTGTCGTCAGCCAAAACCATCCCTCTCTCACCGATTCTGGGCTTGTCCCTCTATCTCCACCTTTTGGGACCGAGTTATCTCCTTCATTTTCGATATAACACTACTTAAACTACCTAAAGACCCGTTCTCATTTTTGAATACTGGGATGATCGACTACTACCATGGTCCTCATCCATCTGCCCCCTCTATAAAGACTGAGCACTGATCTGTCTCTTACTAGCCAGAAGACTTATCTTAAAAAAAACTGGACTTCATTGCATAGCCCACGGATCTCACAACTGAAAACAGGAGCTCCTAAATTTGCTTCATAAGGATAAACTTAATACCGACTTCAAACAAGGAAAATCCCATACCCATTTCTATTCAAGATGGTGGGCTTTCATGCAAGCTACCCTGACTCGAACAGAACTGCAGTCTTTTTCAAAAGCATCTCATTCTCCTACTATGAGACTCTCACTACTATTACCCCTGAGGACGATGACATCTCCAGCTTTGACCCCACAAGTACGCATCTAGAGGCTCCAACTCCCTTCCAACCTGTCCTCCCTCTCGTATCTCTGGCTACTCCAACAGCCTCTGTCCCATACGTGGCCACTCAACACATGTCGACCCTTTAACCCTAGATGGCATCTCTATATCTATGGTTTTATATTTATGGTTTTCTTTTCATTGGTGCACAATGTACTGGTGTTTGATCCCCCCCCTTTTTGATCCCCCCCCCCTTTTTGATCACCCTCTTTTCTTCTCCCATACCCCCTCTTTTCTCTCTCCCTCCCCTCTCTTCATTCCTTCGCTATCCCCGTGGCTACCGCAATAGTCTTTTTTTTCCTAGGGACCCTACATGTTGATCCATCCAGTTACCTCGTTATGGTAAAGGTATCTGTGGCATCTGTTTTACCCTACATTTGTTTTTTATACCTATGTATGTAAGAGCTTAGACTATGGCTTTTGTTTTACATATTGTTTCCTTTTTGAGAAAACTTATACAACCTCTGCTTTGTACTTTGCAATGTTTTCGATTTCAATAAAATCTATTGAAGAAAAAAAAAAAAAAGAGAAAAAACTGCTTCTAAATCTAGAATGTTCACGAATAAATAAATGTGTATATTGTGATCAGCGTAATTTCTCAGCATAAAAAAGTGAATATGAATATTTATGTGTAAACAAAAAAAAAGGGTCCCAAAACACTGTTCGGGGTGTGCAGCGTTATTTCTATGCTCACATATGTGCTTTCCCTATATACTCTTTTTGGAGACATTGCCTTCAACAAAATGGGTGCTCACCAATTTCCTGTTACTATACATAAATACGATCCCTTCAGATCCAATCTGGTTTCCCTGATGAAGTCATGTGATGTGACGTAACGCGTAGGGCGTGGCCAGAAGTAAGGAAAGGACTGGAAGTGAAGAGAGAGGTGTCTGCAACGCCACTTTTGCATTCAATGCACTTTTTAAATGTAAGCTTTCATTTGTCTTTTAATAAATCTTTGATTGTTTAAATATACTACACCATGGGATGCATTTATTTTATTTTCACATGTCGTCTGGAATCCTGAAGGAATATCGAGAGCCGATAGCCAGGAGTCTGTAAGTGGGAGATCACTGTCTCCAGGGATATCCTTAAGGCCGATATATCATTTTTTGGAGGTGTGAGTTCTGTGAGCACCAAGCAGTTGTGTGAAGTTTCAGCATCGCTCATTTTAAGGGGATTATTCTCGAAGGACTATTTATTTACTCACCTAATTTTGGATGACCTTTTTGGACTTTTCATTTTAACCACTTTGCACCCTGCACTTTATCGGTGGTGATTTAATTGAGTTTGTCATTTTCAACATCGTATGTTTATACATATATATTCATATTCACTTGTTGTTTATGTCGAGGAAATGTGCTTATCACGATATACAAATGTATTCAATAGCATTGGTATCTTAAAGAGCAATTGTACCACACACATATACTACAAGTTTGTATGTTTTCTGGAAAGTTGAATTACATGCTTGCTTAACAGGTTCTATAAACTATAAACGGGTTAAGATGTTTGCAGTGAATGATACTTTTAATGCTGTAGCCAGGGCTGCTGATAGGGAGTACCACCAGCCCCTTTTAGGGGGCCCAGACTACAGGGGGATCAGTGCGGTGGGATGGGAGAACAATAACAGAACAATGCACTGTCTCTCTCCCTCCAACAGCTGAAAGCTGCCCCCCTCCCTGCGACTGGCTTTCAGCTGCTGGAGGGATAGACACAGACAGTGCATTGCCCTCTTGTCCTGCTGCACTGATCCCCCTCCCTATGGCCAGGACCCCCCTTTTTCCCTCGCAGCCCTGCAGGGCCATGTTATTATGGACGTGAGATAAGAAGAAACAAATACTGCAGGAAAACCATCTTGAGAAATAGCAAAGTAGAAATTTGTAGCCACCCAATACCATATGTGTGGAAGGGTGTGTGTGAAGCCTAAGGTCGGCCAAAAATTTAGCAAACTTCTTAGTTTTTGCTCCATTTTTGGCAAGCCTTAGGCTTCACACACTCCTCCATTTTCTCAATACCTTTCTCTGTCTTAAACCCCTTCTTGACCATCTGCCGCAGTTACACTGCGGTAGGGTAGCTCCCCTGTGTGAGCCGTCGTAGCTGTACGTCAGCTCTTTAAGATGCTTTTGCAGGCATGTGCACACGCCCGCAGCGTAGTAGAAGTAGAAATAGGTAGAATACATATCGGCCTAAACTGATGAAGAAATTCGTTTATTTTAGATTTGGGATATTTATTATAGCAAAAAGTACAAAATATGTTTTCTTCAAAATTGTTGCTTTTTTTTGCTTATAGCGCAAAAAATAAAAACCGCAGAGGTGATCAAATACAACTAAAAGAAATCTCTATTTGTGGGGGAAAAAAAAGGAAATTTTGTTTGTGTACAACGTTGCACGACAGCACAATTGTCAGTTGAAGTGACGCAGTGCTGTATCGCAAAAAATGGCCTGGTCAGGAAGGGGGTAAATTCTTCTGGGGCTGAAGTGGCTAAAGTTGAGATGCCAGGGGTCTGTTCAGACCTCTGATATTTCATAAACTTTTTGTAATTCGGGGGCTGTCAGGTAGGCTGTACAGGGCCCCATGATTTCTAACAGCAGCCCTGGCTGCAGCATACATAAACCATTTTGAATGATTGTGCCCGTCCAACCTTGTGGCGACAGTTTGGGGAAGGCCATGTTATTATGCACTTGAGATAAGACGCAACAAAATACTGCAGGAATATCTTGAGAAATAGCAAAATAGTAATTGGTAGCCACCCAATTCCATATGTTTTGTGTGGAGGGGCGTGTGAAGCCTAAGGTGGGCCAAAAATTGATCAAATTTCTTTCCTGCATCCACGGGTTACAGGAAAGAAATTTGAGCGATTCCCCCATCAACACACGCAGTGTTGACAGGGGAATCAGCAAGGGCGGGTGGGGTAACCCATCCATGCCAGGAGAAGACAGTGATTATAGTGCTAGAGCCGCTAGCGATAATCGCAAGAGAATCCATCAGGCTGGTTGTACGCCCGTTGATCGATCTATCAACTTTGGACATTCAGCCTGCCCATTAAGGAGCTATTCAGCAGGAACTGCCCAAGATTCAAATCATGTATGGCCGGCCCAAAGGTATTTTAAGTGTTTTTAAACAGCAAGAGCTCTGTTCTCCTATTGCTGCATATGGCCCAGAACTGTAAAGGTTGTAGCTTCTGCTCATGACATCAGGTGTGTTCTGGAAAATTAATTTTACCATAAAAGCTACTTTGTCTCAGTTATCTTCCATGATAAACAACAAATTGAATCAGTCCATTTACACTTTGCGTTTTCACCAACAGAAAATACTGTAATCAACATACATAAACAAAAGCAGACTAGAAAAAGCTTAACAATTAATCTGTTTATTTACTGCTTAAAGGATTATTACTATGTGTTAGCATTTCAGATTAGAAATTATTAAACAAATATGCCAACATTTGAAATTATACTTTTGCTTCTCTACATCAATGCCATTGTACAAAATATCTCATTGTGTTGTAAAACAATTATCTTTATATAAATTATTTACAAAGTAACACTTTTAAGGAATAAATTTGCAGCCATATACATCAACATATTCAATGGGGTATTACAAAAATTGCTTAAGAAAAATTCTGTTTTCTGTGCCTTTTATCAGGACATAAGGTGCTTCACCCCCTTGTTGAGCATATGCTCCACTTTGTATTGCTGTAAATATGTTGCAGGCTCCCAGAACAGCAGTGGTGCTAGAAGTAGCAATACAATATACAGTCACCAAACAATAAGCAGCTGGGTTCATCTCACTGGTCATTAGAGTCAAGATAGCCATACTGGTGGAAAGTTAGATAGTCAAATCTCCTTTCCAGGTTACTGCAGTAGTCCCTATATACTGATTTTATTTTTGAAAACCAAAGTCCAGTGACCATCACTGCATTGTGTAAATGACAATTGCATATTTTTTTTTTTTTTTTTTTACTGCATAGTAACATATCAGCCCCAATTCAAGTTTGCATAAATACATCAGGACACAATATAGAATCACAAGCAAAAGCTTGTATATAGGATATCAAAAAGTAAAGTGTCTTAAGCTCCTGAAGTGTTACTCTGGACCTGCCACCTGCACATAAGAGAGAAAGCCAATTTGTGGTTTGTATATATTTAATCTGCAAGGCATGCAAAGGAGATATCAGAATAGAGATATTTTGGATCTGCCACTGCTGAATAGTTTAGAGGCCATCTGAAGTCTGATGGTTTCTGGCTTAGCGACTACCTAGTCTTACACCCTAGGGTTTATTTACCAAAGCTGGAGAGGGCAAGATCTGGAGCAGCTCCGCATAATAGCCAATCGGCTTCAAACTTCAGATTGTTTGATTAAAGCAGACTTTCATTCATTTTTTCATCTCTCCATCTATTAAATCTTCTTCCCTTGTTGTTTTAACTTTGGATAGTAAAACATTTTTTTTATGCCAGTAAATACCTTATACAGCCCACTTCCTTTTTCTTGTCTGGTAAAAAGTTAGGCTTGTGACATAATGCACAGCTCTCTCTCTCTCTTACTCTCGTGAGTTTGCCAGGATGGGAGGGGGTGAGTCATAAGGAGGCCAGTGAGAGCTGCAGAGCTGGAGGTGTGCCTCTGTGTAAATACAGGAAGTGAACAGGCAGCAGCTTCAGCTGCCCACAGTTAAAATGGATGCAGCTAGACTTAGTGGAGGGAGATTTCTGTAGCATATTTGGCAAGTACAGAATCTCAGTATATATAAAATATACAAAGTAGTTGGAGGGAAGCTTCAGAATGGCAAAGATGTTTTTATTACAATTTATGTGAGCAGACTGCAGTTCCTCTTTAAGGTTTAAGGACAACATGGAAGCTGATTGGTTTCTATGGAGAGCTGCACCAGGATTTTGCACTCTCCAGTTTTAGTAAATCAACCTCACTGTCTCTTGAGTGGGCAGTGAGTGAGACCAGGTAGTCCGCAAGCACTATTCTGACTGTCCATGTATGATGTCAGACCCAGCAAAGGAATTTGAAGCTAAATATTGTAAATTCTTTATGGGCAAGGCTACACAGTAAGGCTCGGTTCACACCTATGTAGTTTGCTTTTGGTCGTCTCTGCATTGCTTTTTTCTGTGCGGTTTGCGTTTTTTTCACATGCAATTTTACATCGATCTTGCTGCATGTTTTTTATGCTTTTTTTTTGGACAAGTTGTTGTTGGGCAGAATAAAAAACACAAAATGCAAATCACAGCAAGAGCACACTACATGCTTTTCTGCAGCTTCTCCATTGAAGTCTATTGAACCACAACAAGTTTTGCATTTAAAAAAGTCCCAAAACCTTTCCAAAAAAAGCATAGATGTGAACGTGTCCTATAGGAAACCATGCTAAATGAACTGTAGTGCAATTCTGCAAAAAGCACCAAAACAAAAACATAGGTGTGAACCAAACCTTACACAAAAACACTTATTATTTGGATTCCAACCTGTTTCCACAACTGGGTTAAGGCACCTTCCACATGGAGCATGCTCTGCTAGGAGTCTGCTTGCTCAGCACGGGATCTGGCCACTGATTCTCTCTGACCAGGCGGATGGCTGGTCTGCGTCCGCTCTCACAAACACAGCCCGCTCTCCTCTATGACCTCCTGACCATTTACACCGGACAGTCATCCAATCCTATAGACGGAAGGGAAACTGATCCCCATCTGTCTGTTTTTAGAGGATCAGATTTCATTGGATATCGGTGAATGAAAATAGACACACATCCATTTACATCTGCTGTTCCATAGAGGAGAAAGGAAGGTCTGATTGGGTCCACCTGAAAAACTGACAGCTGTACTTGATCGGTCTGCTTGTGTGAAAGGGGCTGAAGACCAAATTGTTGGGTCTAGAGCCTTATATAGTGTCACAAAAAAGAACAATTAGGACGTTTATTCTATATTAGACATAGTGTGTTAAGCTTATTACAAATTGTTGCAGCAAGCACACAAGGCGGTTATTGTGTGAACATGTCAGAACTTTGTTATACAAACCTATCTGTAGGGCCAAATTTTATCACATTAGTAAGTGTGATCACTGTCCTCTTTCTCGAAAGTACTTATTGAACTGACAAAATGGCTTTCTCTATAGTGGAGGCACAGTCCAAAAAAAATCAAAAAAAAAAATCAGTGAAGATTTAAAGTTTATTTTTTAACAAAAAAAAAAATGGAAATTGTATTTAGATTAACAAATAAAAAACAAATGGTAAGGTTCCAGAAAAGTAAAATAATTTAAGTGTAGAAAAATAACACCAACACACCGAGCGACAAAGTGAACATAGACTACTCACATTACAAAATGACTTTGGTTACTTGGTATTATAACACATTATTTGGTAACTAGGCTAAAGACTGAGTATGTACATGTATATATAAATATATATATACACATATACATACGAGAACTAGAGTAACTGTAAACTTATAAAAAAATCTGTAAACAAATCTATACTGTAAAACTGTGCAAGGTTGCAAGATTTCATGTACACGCTAAGTAAGCTGTCTACATTCTAACACATCTTGCTCCTCGTTAACTAGAACACAGATTTAATTTACATTTGTGTGAACACATTTTATACAACATAGGAAAAAAATATAACCATTTTCTAGCCTGAGCAAATGTCATTCTAGCTTCCAACAAACACAGGACACAATTCTTACAAAAACAGAAAAAGAGAAGAAAATAGGAATAATGTGTTGTGGGGCAGTACTGCTTACGAAATAAAAGAAATGTGATGATAGGAATACTTGGGGAGGGAGACTAAAATTAAAAAGGCAGATATACAGTATGGGATGTTTGTAATAAATGGAAAAAATGACAAATTATACACAAGAATGTTATAGAACTGCATTTAGAGTAATATAAAAATATCCTAAAAATATATATATTTAGTTTTTTTTTTTTTAAACACAATCAAGGGAGTTTGTGAGATGCCAATTTTGCACAGCATCTGTCTACATGGATGCTTTACCCCATGTGGTTCCAAACTATGATGTAGTTATGTGTTAAGGAGGGAGATTCAAACTCCGGATTTTTTTAGTCTGTCAATGCAAGGTAGAACAACTTTCTGCAAAGACAGCATGCATGTACACACCCTTGGGGTTACATGTAAACTGGCAATCTGCTGGAAAAGAGACTTCAGACATTAATGCAGTTAATTTGGTAAAAAAATAATAAAGCACACCGCACATTCATTGTATTTCATGGATACGTGCAAATACAGGACTTCTCCTAAACCATATTCACATTACCAAATGTGACGCCAAAATAGGTATCAAATCATGGACTGGTCAAATGAGCTAGTGCATTCTTACTTGTAAAAAGGCTTTGTTTAAAAGTGTTAACTTTTTATTAACTTCAGGACCTCTGGACACTTTCTTTTGATTTGTTAGCCTAAATGGAGATCTCACACTCACAACTAATCAGGTCTTGGCTACTTTTGCAGCCACAGTGATTACTTTCAATCCTTTTTACAACAGTGTGAAATTCAGAAGAAAAGGGTGTGTGTCATTTTCACAACATCCCATAAGCAAGTCATACCTTTTTCAGCCAACTTTAAACACTTTCCGTCCGCTGAGGAATTGGACTTATGATTGCAAGTAATTGATAAAGTAGAAGTAATCTGGCACTCCCAAGTTTAGACGATCACCAGACACCAGTCAACTGTTGTAACTGGATTTTCCCCGCTAGGTTAGATCAGGGAAATTTTAGCCCCGTTTCCATGCGGGTGATTAAGGCCACCATTTTATGTCTGATTGTGAGTCAAATGTCTCCCAATTGTGATTCTGCATTCACACCCTGCCAGACACCTGGTTGGGACTACCAGTAAATATAATTAAAATTTATGAAAAAAAGACTATTAAGAAGCAAATACCATTGGATTTGTTACTAGTAGACAGCTCTTTAGCAAACATAATGTCATGTTAAGGTTTAAGTACATTTACTGTAGTAAGTGTATTTATCTCTTATGCATTCAATATTACAATAGCTGTTTAAATAATGTACATATTTCAATTTAATGTGCATTTGGGGCAGTTATAACATGTTAAGTGCTAAAAATGTTTTCGGGTTTTATTGATCAGAAAAATGATTTGCTAAATAAATATTTGGCTGGTTTGTTTGTGGTACATTCCTTTTAAATTAGTTGTGAGGTAATCTGCAAAATTTTCAACTTTACTTTGTCTTAAATAAACATGATTGCAAAGAGATGTTTACATATTATTTCTAATGTTCACAAGCCATATGTATACAAAAAAACTCAAATTCAAAATATATCCGTCAACAATGAAAAAAGTTGGCCAAACGAATGCAGCAATTGCATATACTAATGTGGTCCTGAAGTGGCCAAAATATCTCTGGCCAAATACCAAATAGGTTGGAGAAAAAGGTTCTCTCTATGGCTGTATCTCACGCAGAAGGGGACAGACACAAATTCATTAACCAATTACATGCTTTAAACACTTTTCACAGCTTTTTTTCTTCAGTAGTTTTGTGGTGGTGTAAGTTGTCTACCCTAAGAGGTAACAGTTAAATTAAACCAATGTCACTATAAGAGGAAACACAGGAGGGGTTCAGTGTGGATCCTGCTGTGTTTAATTACAGCAGTACATTTTTTCTGGTTGTATTCTTCAATAAACTGAATTTCCAAACAGAACTGCAAAATAACACTACAGAGGTTCCCCAGGAAAAAAAAAAAAACAATATTCTCAGCTGTAAACATAGAACTTTTTAACAGTTCTCCGTGCAGGTGCAGTCATCCTCAATCCACCCCATCGAAACCTTGAGTATTTTCAATTGCTATGTGTAATTTATCCCACAAGTCCTCAAAAGTTTCATAAGGAGGTAAATCCAATCGGTTAAAGCTAAGAAAAGAAAAAAGAAATAATCAGGAAAAATGTCTGCTGCTCAAATATTTCAAGCAAAGAAACAGAAAACTTACCATGTGTGTGCTCTGGGAAGCTTTTCTGGGGTGCCCCATTTTTCAACTGTAAACAACTGTGGTCCATTTGAGCCTAAAATCAAACATGTAACAGGATTTATTAGTGACAGACACATATTTTCACTGACTACTCTTCAAACCTTACATGGAGAGAAATAACCAGTGTATATATATAGCAGTTGTATGCAACACCTGGTTCACAAAAATAAGTACTAGACAGTAGTTAGTAAATGGCCAAACTGTATTTGCTTTGGGAGTATAAAATATTATAAAAGTTAAGGTGGTTGTAAACCTCAGTCATGAAATCTGAGCAAAGCACATAGATCTGTAGTGTTTACTTATCTCTTTCCAAAGCTCTTAATGTTTTTTCCTTCTGGAGCTTCGTCCCCCCTGTTATCAGCATGAGTCACTTCTGAGAAGTTTTCCCAACACATGAGATAAAATTTGTGTCAGGGAGGCAGCTCAGCATGCAGCTTGTCTATTCACCACACCGTTCTTCTGCTGTGGGGGGTGGGTGTTCCTTCCCTCAAATCAGCCCTTACACACTTTAACTGAAGCTCCACGTCCCCTCCTTTGTGATACTAATAGATGCAGAAGGCATTTAATGTGATTCTTCCCTTTTGATGGGGTATAGGAAAGAGAGGGCTGAAGATAAACAAGTAAAACCTATGTAGAAAGATTTCTTTCATCTTTGTGTATCATCTGAGGCCAGTCACTTTCCTGGGTAAATGTGAGGGTTTACAAGCACGATAAATTGAGTTTATAATTGCCATGGTGGAAGCAACTGTGGTACAAAGAGTTTGACGTCAACACGGCATCATTATTCCATAGCATACAGATAGCCTGTATTCTGAAATATTATTTGGATGGAAAGATGGCTGTCTTTCTTGTGTATGGATTACAATTAAACTTTAGAGAGGAACTGAATTCTGAAAGCTGTTACAATAAAAAAAATACAATAAATGAGTATTAAAAAAGATAACAAGGTAAAACCAACAACATTTTACCAACTATGTTTGAGTTAAAAAGAAACCAGAAGCAATCATACAAGAGATCAAGTTGAATACAAAGAATAACAATAAGGGTGCCATACTTGGTAGGCCAGGGTAAAGGGGATAGGAAGGAACAAGGGATCAAGACGTACATACATATTATATAAAACTAGGGCTGTGAAAATGAAAGATTAATTCCTCGATTAATCGTTAATTTTTTTGATCGATCAAAATTTTTTTCATCGACCAAAATTCTTTTGACCGGTACTCACCTCTCCGCCGACTCCCCGGGTTTTCAGGGAGTTCCGCCAGAGATCCGGTGACGTCACCGGACTCCTCCCCCCTTCCCCAAGTGCCTCCGTCTGCTAACGAAGTGAAGGAGGGAGGAGTCCGGTGACGTTGAAGTTTCTGATTGAACGTAATGTGTACGGGGGAGGAGCTACGCATGACGCCACCCGCTGCTGCCCTACGGAAATAACATGATTGTCGGCTTTACATGCTGTGTTTTTTCATCTTTATGTGAGTAGTTTGTGTTTGAATACAAAAATTAAATCTTATACTTAAGCGGTGAGCACTGAGATCTTTTCTTTCTACCCATGACCTGAGATTGTGAGAGAAGTTTATGGTCCGTGTTAACCCTTTTGATACCCGCATGCATGACCACCTGTTTGCACAGGGGTCCATGCCATAAGGTGAGAGTGATTAGTTAGACCAGAGGTGGAGGGATTGTCACGCTACTATGTTTGTGTGAACTGTGAAGTTAAGTCATGGATTGTGGAAACTAACTAGTGTCGGGTGATTGTATATAGTGTATACCACATTTACCACTGACTTATGCAGAGTTGCAATGCAAGGAGATCAGCTAAAAGTAGTTGGATCTGTATGTGCGTTATAATTAATCGAAATTAGTCGATTAATCGATTAAAAAAGAAATCGATTAATCGACCACAAAAATTTTAATCAGTAACAGCCCTATATAAAACATTTGGCAGCATAAGGTAGTAGAAATAATTTTGTGTCACAAGGATGCTCATTGGATCCAAGGGTTCCATGCTCATTGGAATTTCAAATGGGATTCAGGTGTGCATGGGGACAGCTTTTTCTAATTTATATATATATTTTACAATAGATGTCATTTAAGGGGCATCGGGTGCTAAATTATTTCTCCATAATCTGGAAGTGACTTGCTAGCCAAGAGTATAAGGACTACAATAGTGCGACATTCCTTGGGGAAGCACTCTATACCCAAATACAATAAGGCTAAAACTGGGTCAGTCCTAGCAATCAATAATTTGAGAAATGAGCTGAAAGGTTTTATGTCAGAAACTGGTCAAGCCTTTGCAGGCCCAGATAATGTGGATGATGGTGCCAGTATGTCCACAACCTCTCCAGCAGAAAGAGGAGTTATTTGGGTAAAATCTACCAAGGCGGTGGGAGGTGAGCTACCAAGGGAACGTGATCTTTTTACATAGTTTCCAGTGAGCTCCACAATGGGTGACACTATGCAAGTATCATATCACTAAGAACCACTGATTATCAGCGAATGGGTGGTGAAGGTCAGATTCCCATTGGACCATGGGAGGAGTTTTGCAAAAAGTCGAAAAATGTGCATTTGATAAAGATGTGTGCTAATGTGTGACATAAAAATTTGCAACTACCACCATTTTATTCTTGACGCTGCTGTGCTTCTTCTCCTTTCTGACAAGAGTAGTGAGAGACGCTGCTGTCAAATTTCCTGTCAGTCTATAGTGGCAGAGCCAAATGCAAGATTATCATGGGGCCCCCTGGACATAGCCTAGGGGTGCCCATGCATTAAGACAGCCCTGTGGTCAGAGGAACACATAAGACACATATAGTCTAAGGCCACTTCAACCCATTATATCTTTTCTGGAATTGACCTGTTCACGAGTTCAGAAGATCTAGCTGAACTCCTTTGTATTTATTGATACAAATGCCTCTCTATGATCCTATTTTCACAGAGCACAATATGAATGTATTTGTATCTACTCTTGAAATGTACTGACAAATGTATTAGTCACTTAAATTTGTGTATTGCAACCAAGGAAGAGCCACTTAAACCAACTGGTAGTCTAATCAGCAAAACATATTTTTCTTCCAGACATAGTTTACTTAAACGAGTAACACAAGAACAGAACCTGTATGTAAAATGTACCGTATATACTCGAGTATAAGCCGAGATTTTCAGCCTCTTTTTTGAGGCTGAAAGTGCCCCCCTCGGCTTATACTCGAGTCATCGCTGTCTGCCCGCTCGATCAGTGTGTCGAGCAGACAGACAGCGGCCATTCTATGATTCAAAAGCCGCGCCTCCGGCTCCGCCTTCGCCTGTGATAGGCGGAACACTGAATTTCCCAGCAGCCTGTGTTCCGCCTATCACGGGCGTCGTCTCATCCTCGTACTACGGACGAGGATGATACGACGTCCGTGATAGGCGGAACACAGGCTGCTGGGAAATTCAGTGTTCCGCCTATCACAGGCGAAGGAGGAGGCGCGGCTTTTGAATTTTACAATGGCCGCCGACGAAGAGGGCACGGGACGGAGGCAAGGCAAGGCACGGCACGGCACGGGACGGGACGGGACGGGACGAAGGCAAGGCACGACACGGGACGGAGGCTCGGGACAAAGGCTCGGGACACAGGTAGGCTGGACACACACACACACACACACACACACACACACACACACACACACACACACACACACACACACGGATGGAGACACACACACACGGATGGATGGATGGATGGATGGAGACACACACACACACAGGGATGGATGGATACACACACACACAGGGATGGATGGATGGATGGAGACACACACACACAGGGATGGATGGATGGATGGATGGAGACACACACACACAGGGATGGATGGATGGATGGATGGAGACACACACACACAGGGATGGATGGATGGATGGATGGAGACACACACACACAGGGATGGATGGATGGATGGATGGAGACACACACACACAGGGATGGATGGATGGATGGACACACACACACACAGGGATGGATGGACGGACACACAGGGATGGACGGACACACAGGGATGGACGGACACACACACAGGGATGGACAGGCATGTCTCACCCTCGGCTTATACACGAGTCAATAAGTTTGCCAGTTTTTTTGGGGGTAAATTGGGGGCCTCGGCTTATATTCGGGTCGGCCTATACTCGAGTATATACGGTATTCATATTAAAAAAAAAATTATTTTTATGTATTTGTGAATACACCAAGAATCAATCCATTTGATTGCTAAATTTTAAATACCTACCATAAAGCTCAGCAAATCCATTCATAGGTACCCTGGAGGTACCAGTGACAAACTGAAGCAATCGAATTCTCTTCTCAGCATCCATCATTAGCACTGCCTGCAAACAACCACCCCATAAATAATTAGACAGCTGTAACCATGAAAGCAAGACAACATCACAGGTAAACCAACAATCTGCAGCTCAGGATGTAATAAACTTATCTAAACTTAAAAAAATTCTAAGTCTTCTTGTACAAGCGTTATGAAAAACCGCTAGTATAGAATTACTGACTCATAGCATGCTGTAACCTGTTCTCCACCCCTGTCAGATCTTTAGGTACAAACATCTTTATTCTAGGCTAGCATAATTAAAATTCTAGATCAAACAGAGGAGCCCAATGGAATACTCAACAACAATGTGACACAGTAGGGAATTCCAAATAGACTCCTGCCAAGTGCTTGTTTTTCTTACAATGATATCTCATTCCCCTTGATTCTGTTTGGAAATCTCACTCAATCCTTCTCTAAAAAAGAACAGCCCTTTTTCAAGATGAGTCTGTCTGTATTATTCATATCACGTTATTGAAGATCTGTTTCAGCTCTGTTTATTTCTTGGAAAATAGTCCCAGCAGGTCATACTTTGTGTCCTCTATTGAACATAGTAGGGCATTTTTATGCTGATATCATTTTATGATAATACAAATATTTTAGTTTCTATGCCAGACATCTGCATAGCATCAGGCGCTTAGAGGATAGCTATGTATTTGGTCAAAAATGATTACGATGTTTAAAAGCAGACTTTTAGCATTATCCTGCAAGGATCAAAGAGTGCTGCATGAACATTCTGTACCCAGGGAAGGTGTAGTACAATATATCAGTCATCGCCATTCAAACAAAGCATTTACAATTCTTCCTGGTCATTTTGAGTGTCAACCTTTAAATGTTAGTACACCCTTAAAAAAAAAAAGGCATTTTCACTTACCTGTAAATGCCATATCTTGCAGTACAGTACAGAACACAAGCAGAGTATTCAAACACTAAGGATTTTGGGCATGTACCTTCATTGGTACAGTGGAACAGACATTGGCAAAGCTTTGAAAGATCTTCCCATAACTCTACCCCACTCTGAGTTCTAAGCTTTGCAGCAAGAAATGGCGAGTAAACCAAGGAATAGAAGGGAGAGTTTCCTGTGTACTGGACTCCAAGATATGGATTTTACAGGTACATTGCTCGTCTTAATTGTCCAGTACAGGACAGGGGCAGACAACACAGGCCCAACAAGTCAGAAGACTCAACCTCAGAGAGCCTCTGCAGAAGATTAGATGACCACCTGGTAGAATTTTGAAAAAGTATGAACAGAAGACAAGGTGGCGGCCTTAAACAAATGGGCTACTGAGGCTTGGTGCCGAAATGCCCAGGAAACTTCCACCAAATGGGTGTGTAAAGGTGCAGGAGAAGATTTCTATTTGAGAATTAAGCACTTGAAATCTTATTTTGTATCCATCCTCCAGTGGTGGACTTTGAAGCAGGGAGGTCAAGAGAGAACAGGTCAAACATGTAGATGAGCATCTTAGTTTCCCACAGATGCCATGTATTTACCTGGTCTCAGAAAGGCAATTACTGACATTTTGGATTCCATGCAAAATTCTGGAATTTCAAGGTACTCAAGAGATTTTAAATCCAGGATAGGACAATATCCCAAATGGGCTTTGGTACCACAAACACACTTAAGTTGAATCCTTTGAACCTGTCTTGAGGTGGTTCAGGGCATTCTGCAAATCTATCTGTCCTTGAGCAATTTTGCTTGATTTGATATAAAGTGGTGATGTGGCAGAGTTTTGAACTGTATTTTGTGGCCCTTTAGGCTGGGTTCACATGTGCGAATTGGATGTGGGTTTTACACTGCATCCAATACGCATGACAGGCGAGTGTGCCCGGCTCGCAATGGAGCCAGTTCACACAGGTCCGGGGAGGCCATGGTCTGCATTCCAAAAGGGTCTTGTGTGCCTTTGAGTCAGATTCTGGTGCGAATTTAGGCAAAAATTCAGACCTGATTCGCACCAGAACTAGTGAACAGGGATGCACCGTACCCCATGCCATGAACCACGGCCCCACATATGTGAAGATGTCCCCCCACTCATAGGAGTGAGGGTGCCCCATCTTTATGAAGAGAGCTATGGTTTCTTTAGTTGTCCAAGCCTTTAGCCATAACATTCTGAAAATTTGTCTTGTGACATGTTCTATGGCATCTACACAGAAAAGCAGAGCATAAAGCAATTTCTGTAATTGCTGTGTAACTGCTAGATGCTGAAATACAGGGTCATGTTGGTTGTTCATTGTCCTAGTCCAGCTAGCTGCAGTTTGATATACTGAAATTGCAGTAGGAGCTGGCTGCAGGGCTGGGCCTGCAAGGTAAGAGAGAGCTATTAGGAGTGTCTTAACGTTTTCATCTGCTGAATCTTTGAAGGAACGAACATCTTCAGTAGGAGAAGCAAATTTTTTCTATTCATGAACAGTAATACTTTGCAAGGTGTTGCAGGTGTCTTTGTACCCAGAGGGATACAACGAGACAGAGGGGAGTTAAGTTGCACAATACCAAGATGATTACCTTATATTGGCTCAAGGTGGAAAGTATGCAGCCAGTGGTTTGATTTAATACCTTGTCATCCATCTGAAAACTGAGCTCTAAGTTGTTGAATTTTGTAGCGCTTTATTTGCGAATTTAAGTTTGAAAAATGTATACTGCACAATGAATGTGATGCAAACATAACCCCCCGTAATTTGCAGTAAGGGGCAGAGATACAGGGTGACTGTCTTACCTGTTCACAATGCAGAAATGTAAATAAAGTCCAGGCTTTGCCTGTCATAGTAGGCATAGCCCTGGGACTGGGTTCCATAGAGATCGGCTATCAGAATACACTGCACCAAAAGCCAAGGTGAGTGTCCATGCAGGATCCAGTGCCTGAAGCAACATTACAGCAAGGAGTCTGGGTACAACTCCCAAAGTGGATACAAATTCTATGCTGGAATTAGAAGACAGTGAGGGCTTGACTGAAGAATCGAAAGATATAATAAGGAAAAATTATAAACTATATAAGCTAACACTGATTGTGAAGGAAAAAAGGTCCATCACCCTCAGACACTAGCATAAAAATGAAGACTCGTGGAGTGGGGTAGGGTTAAAGGAGAGGTGCCAAGGGGGTATCCCCTCTAAAGCTTTGCCATTGCCCAATCACCTGAAAGTATACATCTTTAGCCCATGGTGTATGAATACTCTCCCTGTAACCTGTACTGTACAAATAAGATATAATATATCCGTTTAAGTAAATGCTAGAAACCTAAACCACCATATGGTTTCCTTAATCTTGAATACTTTGGTGGTAAGGTTTTTGAGCTTGGATTTAGAAGACAATGCTACACAAGCAGTGGATTCACCAATTATCCCTGCCAGACTTGATGAATGATTTTACTTGATATATTGGTTCTATGGAATAATGTTTATCCACTTGAAGACCAGGCCTTTTTCTGGCACTTTTTGAATACGAGTTTAAATCAATATATTTTGCAAGAAAATTACTTCTAACCCCCAAATATCATATTTTTTTAAGCAGAGACCCCAGGGAATAAAATGGTGATCGCTGCAATTTTTTATATCTCATGGTACTTGCACAGTGGTTTTTCAAAACGCAATTTCTTTGGAAAAAATACACAAAAAAAAAAAAAAAAAACACAATAACCAATTCAATTTGACAGATGACGTTAGGCTGAGTAAATAGATACCTAACATGTCACGCTTTAAAATTGCACACACTTGTTGAATGGCGACAAACCACATTGCTTAAAAATCTACATGGGCAACACTTTAAATTGTTTTACAGGTTACCAGTTTAGAGGTACAGCGGAGGTCTAGGGCTAGAATTATTGCGGCGATACCCCACATGTGTGGTGCGAAAACAGTTTACGTATTCGTGTGAGACTTTTGTATGCGTGCGCTTCTGCGTGCAAGCTTGGAGGGATGGGGGTGATTTACATTTTATTTTTCACGTTTATCTTATTTTTACACTGTCCCTTTAATTTATTTTTTATCATCACTTTTATTCCTATTACAAGTAATGTAAACATCCCTTGTAATAGAAATAAGAATGACAGGTCCTCTTTATGGAGAGATCTGGTGTTAAAAAGACCACAAACCTCTCCTTTAAGCAAAAGATCAAAAAAAAAAAAAAATAGTTTGATATTTTGCTTAAAAAAAAAAAAATAAATAAAAATAAATATCCCTCTGACCAGCCGGCTGCGATGTTGGATTGTTTCTCAGGTGCACCGGTGAAATCGGTAAGCCCGAGAAACACCGGCAAGTGGCAGGGGATGTCCCCTCCTGCCACTTCTGAAAAGAATCCAATGGCTAATGAGCCGCTTAGACCACTTTCATGAGAAAACCAGCCACCGGCTTTATCCATAACCTCCAGTAAACCACTTGCAAACCTCATCATACAGTATCTCACAAAAGTGAGTAAACCCCTCACATTTTTGTAAATATTTTATTAAATTTTTTCATGTGACAACACTGAAGAAATGACACTTTGCTACAATGTAAAGTAGTGAGTGTACAGCTTGTATGACCGTGTAAATTTGCTGTCCCCTCAAAATAACTCAACACACAGCCACACATGTCTAAACTGCTGGCAACAAAAGTGAGTACACCCCTAAGTGAAAATGTCCAAATTGGTCCCAATTAGCCATTTTCCCTCCCCGGTGTCATGTGATTTATTAGGGTTACAAGGTCTTAGGTGTGAATGGGGAGCAGGTGTGTTAAATTTGGTTTCATCACTCCCATTCTCTCATACTCGTCACTGGAAGTTCAACATGGCACCTCATGGCAAAGAACTCTGAGGATCTGAAAAAGAGAACTCTTCATAAAGATGGCCTAGGCTATAAGAAGATTGCCAAAAGCCTAAAACTGAGCTGCAGCATGGTGGCCAAGACCATAAAGCGGTTTACCAGGACAGGTTCCACTCAGAACAGGCCTCGCCATGGTCGACCATACAAGTGCACGTGCTCAGCATCATATCCAGTGGTTGCCTTTGGGAAAATAGGATTTTTTTCATCATACTTACCTGTAAGATCCTTTTCTCTGAGTACATAATGGGATAGAGAGTCAGGCTAATATTCATTACCTGCTGGGTTATACTCTATCTCCAGGTGAATGGACACTAGACCAAAGGTCTTCAGAAAGGAAGTGATCCCCTATATAACCCCTCCCACACAGGAAGCACTTCAGTTTTGTAGCAAGCACTGAATCCTCAAAAAAAGGGAAGGGATCTCTGTGTCCCATGATGTACTCAAAGAAAAGGATTTTACAGGTAAGTATGACAAAAAAAATCCTATTTTCTTTTTTATACATCATGGGACACAGTCAGGCTAATATTCATTACCCGCTGGGATGTCCCAGAGCAATAGCCCTGAGGGGAGGGAGACATCCTGGCAAAGATCTTATACAGTAGCCCAGAGTACACTGCGGCCGAAAGCCGAATCCTCGGGCTGCTCGAACATCTACTTGATAACATTTTGTGAACGCATGCACAGAAGACGAGGCGGCAGCCTTAAAAATCTGAGCCAGAGATAACAGGAGGTTCCTACACCACTGGTAGAATGAGCTCTCACCCAAAAGGGAGGAGCTTTAAGTTTCAGACTGTAGGCCTGAATGATCAATTGGCAGACCCAATGATGGCCATCAGGAAGGCTAGCTTCCGTGACAGCAAGTCTAATGGAATTTCCTTGATAGGTTCAAATGGTTGTTTCTGTAACACAGACAGCCCCAAGTTCAAGTCCCAAGGACACATAGGTGACCTAATGGGGGGGAAGAAAGTGAGTTGCCGCCTGCATAAAGGTTTGGATCAGTGAACGGGAGGCTAAAGGCCTTTGGAAGAATACTGATAGGGCCGAAACGTGACCTCCGATTGTACTCAAAGCCAATTTGCTTTCCACAGCTGACTGTAGAAAAGAGAATTCTCCAAATCACGTTATTTCCAAGGATGTCATTTTCTGGCTTCACACCAAGCAATATAAGTCTTCTAGACCTTATGATAAATTTTTCTAGTGACAGCTTTTCTAGCATTCACTAGGGTAGACACTACTGATCCTGAGGTGCCATGGTCCTTTTACACCCTGGCTTCAATAGCCAAGCTGTCAAATTTAGAGACTGTAAATTGGGGTGGAATATTAGACCTTGAGACAGTAGATCGGAGCAACATGGAAGCATCCGCGACCAGTCTACTGTCAGTCTCACAATCTCCGGGAACCAGGGACTTCTGGGCCAGGCTGGTGCCACCAGAATGACTGGAACCCCCTCTTTCCGAATCCTGCGCCACAAATGTGGAAGGAGAGGGATCAGAGGGAAAGCATAAACCAGGGAGTACTGTTTCCATGGAACATCAGAGCATCTGCTCCAATTGCCAGAGGATGCCTTGTTTGAGACACAAATTCTGGACACAAATTGTTGTAGCTTGTTGTTGAACCTGGATGCCAATAGGTCGACCTCTGGCCATCCCTAAAGCTGGCAAATTTGCTGGCGGCTGAGATAACCTGCCTTCCAGTTCTCTACTCTCGGGATATGGACTGCCGATATGATCGGCACCTGTCCCTCTGCTGAGGCAGCTCACCTTCAGAGCTGAACGACTCCTGGTACCGCCTTGGTTTATATAGGCCACTGCAGTGGCATTGTGGGACTGAACCCTGATAGGGCAGTCCTGAAGCCCCAACGTCCAGGACCGTAGGGTCAGACATACTGCCCATAATTCCAGGATGTTGATGGGCATGATCTGTTCTGTCACTGACCATTTCCCCAAAGCTGTGAGCCCTTCTAGTGTCGCTCCCCAGCCTGAGAGACTAATATCTAATCAGTACTCTCAAAGTTACCGGGGAGAAAGGATTTTTCCTTTCGCAGGTTCTGATCCTGCAAACACCAGTTTAGACTTAAGCGTGCCTGAGGAGATAAGCACATTGGATAATCCAGTGCTTTTCCTCTTCTGATGCAGGGCAACAAGATGTCTTGTTGTAAAGGCCTGGAATGGAACTGGGCATAGGGCATTGCCTCAAAAGAGGATACCACCCTCCCTAGAAGAATACTCTTGCTTGAACTGTATCTAGGATCAGATCTAAATACTTTAGACTTTGAGCTGGTTTCAAGGCTGACTTTTCAGTATTTATGATCCAGCCTAAGCTTTTCAAATTCCGCACTGTGCATATTATGTGCATATTAGTAGGAGGTTGTCCCGATATCGAGCACTAGGATCCCTTGGGCCCTTAAAAGACCCAGTACTGGTGTTCGGATCTTTGTGAACACCCGGGGAGCTGTAGCCAGCCCGATGGTAAGAGCCAAAAACTGAAAATGACGTTCCTCTACTTCAAAACGTAGGAACCTCTGATGAGGCTGAAAGATAGGTATGTGTAAGTACGCGTCTTTTATATAGCTGGAGGCTAGAAAGTCTCCCCTCTGGAGTGAGGCTACTACTGAGCGGACAGACTCCATCCGAAAGGACTGTATCAGATACTTGTTCAGGGATCTGAGGTCCAAAATGGGCCTCGTGTCCCTGTTTGGTTTCTGGACTGTAAACAGGTTTGAGTAAAACCCTGTGCCCCTTTCTGATACCGGAACCTCTACAAACACTCCTTGATGCACTAGCTGATGTAGTGCCTGAAGCAATGCGTTTCTTTTTGGGAGATCCGAGGAACACTGGATCTTAAAAACCTCTGAGGGGGAACCCCCCGCAACTCCAGCTTGTAACCGCGAGATATAATTGAGGTGACCAACTCGTCCTGAATTATTGTTCTCCAAAATGTCCGCAAAGTGTAGCAGCTTTCCCCCAACTCTATGAGGTTTTAAGCGAGGGACGTCTAGTGTTTTTCTTCACAAGAAGTAGAGAACTCTTCCCATTGGAAATCTTTTGGATATATTTGTCCAAATGATCACCAAATAAACGTTCCCCGTGAAAAGGGAAACCTGCCAATAACTTTTTACAAGGAAGCTTGGCTGACCAGTTCTTAAGCCACAAGAGTCTGCACATATGTACAGACAAGAGAGCCAAACGAGAAACCTGCTGTATTGAATCCTTTAGGGCGTAAATAGCAAAACACAGTGCTCGAGAAAAATCTGTTTTACTTTCAAGCAGATCATCCTCCTCGTTAGGCCTATCAGGCCATTTGACCTGATCCTTTATGGACTGGCAAATAACCAATTGCTGCAACAGCTGGCTGAATAGCTGAACTGACCAAAGAAAAGGAAGCCTTTAATAAGGACCTAAATTTCTTGTCAACAGGGTCTTTCAAGCCCTGTGCATTATCTACCGGACAAGTTAAGTTCTTGTTTAATGGAAGAGACAGCTGCAATGCTCCATTTTTAACAAACTTTTCATCCATGGGATAGAAAAGGGAAAACCTCTTAGGAGGAACAAAAAGCCTGTCAGGATGTTCCCAACAGGGGGTGTAGAGATAAAGCCTGTGCGGCCTGAAGAGGCCTCAGGGATACCAAAGAGGACCGGGGGGGGGGGGGGGGGGGGCTCAGTCTCCTCTGCAACAGGCAACTTAAAGGCAGAATTAACCATTTTGATCAGAGTCAGGATCAAAAGCCTCTGCAACTGAGAGGCAGACATCAACTGGAAATCTTCTTGTCCAGATTGCTCGGAAGCAGAATCATCTGCCGGGCCCTCTAGAGTCCTGAGCCTTAAGCTCTTTCCCATCCTCAACCCATTCCTGCACCAAACTAGGAGGCTCCGGGGAGGGGGATCTGTCACACTTCCTGCTACCCTGCGGGATGGAGGCAATCATGCCAGAAATCCTGTGTTCTAATCCGGCTAGGGCCGAGGACAGTTCATCCTTCGTGATAAAGGGTGAAGCAGCAGCGTTGATTGTAGGCACAATACCAGATAGGCGCAGCGGCTCAGATTGCCTGGAAGCCTCTGGTCTTTCAGGGGATACAACACTAGGGATATGACTAGGTTCATTAGGAACTGACAACATTGGTGTGCCCTTCCCTGTAGTGTTAGTCCCACTCTTTTTTGAAGACATTTACTAGCCACAAAAAGAGAGTACTTGTGTGTAGTATTAAAACACCTCAGAAGGGAGACCGTTTAATAGGGCTCGCCAAGCACCTTTAGCCTGCAAAGCAACACTTGGTGACTCACATGACCCGGGTAAGGAAAAAATGAACTGCTGCAAGTGTCTGTTCAGAGACTGCTGTGTCCCACAGCTACCTTCTGGAAGCACCATATGCTTGGCCTATACAGCTTAAATAAGCTGGGTGTGCGCCAGAACTTTCTGTGCCTGCGTGTGCATGCACATGGTCCCGGCAAATGGGCGTGGCTGTATTCACGTATGACACGAGTCCCTGTGCACCCAGATCAAAGGCTATTGCGTATGTGCGGCGAAGCCACATGCGCCATGGCCACCAAACAAACTGCTAAGAATAGAGGCACTCTTGCGGATGCATGTGTGCCATGGTGAACCAAGGCGAAATGGCGCAGTGTCGTGTGCCATCATACAGGTAAAAACCAGCCAGTCATAGGCAAAAAAAAGTACATTTCGCAAATACCCACAGCTAGCCTAAAACTCCCCGGTATGGTCACCGCACACAGGTGTCTAGCCTCTAGCTAGCTTTACTGATTGTTACAATCACTGGAACACCCCACAAAAATAAGTAAAGTGGTTTCTCTTACCCGTCCAAACGCAAAGCAGCTTTGAAACGAAAAGCCCAATCTTCACCCTTCATGACGGGTTCCTGTCACTTGAGGACCTTCCAGGAATGGGTACCCTATTCATGTTTAGGGTCCACTCCCTTGGACCTGTACAGCACCCTGGCAAAATGAGGTCTCGCCTAGGGTGTCAAAAATCCTTGCACCAACCCTGGATGCAGGGCAGTATTCCAACACAATGACCCCAAACACACCTCCAAGATGACCACTGCCTTGCTAAAGAAGCTGAGGGTAAAGGTGATGGACTGGCCAAGCATGTCTCCAGACCTAAATCCTATTGAGCATCTGTGGTGCATCCTCTAACAGAAGGTGGAGGAGTGCAAGGTCTCTAACATCCACCAGCTCTGTGATGTCATCATGGATGAATGGAAGAAGACTAAAGTGACAATCTGTGAAGCTCTGGTGAACTCCATGCCCAAGAGGGTTAAGGCAGTGCTGGAAAATTATGGTGGCCACACAAAATATTGACACTTTGGGCCCAATTTGGACATTTTCACTTAGGGGTGTACTGACTTTTGTTCCCAGCGGTTTAGACATTAATGGCTGCGTGTTGAATTATTTTGAGGGCACAGCAAATTTACACTGTTATACAAGCTGTACACTAATTTACATTGTAGCAAAGTGTTATTTGTTCAATGTTGTCACATAAAAAGATATAATAAAACAAAAATGTGAGGGGTGTACTCACTTTTGTGAGATACTGTACATATTCGTATTGCGATTGGCAAGTGGTTATATAATAACAATGTATGTATTAACTCTATATATGTTTGGCTTTTATGTGGAACCTTGGAAAAAGTCCCAACCAATTTTTGAACCCTTTGTACTATATTTGCTTAGGATATGGCACCTTTTTAATCTAGATGTATGGCACTGACGCATGTTTACATCCCTGCCAGAGTCACCCCACAAGAAGAAAAACACTTGAGGAGGTCAGGAGGAGAGAGTAAGTCAACCTGCCCATAAGTTACCTGAGGAGGCTTCCAGAGGCCAATTGAGAATGTAAATGACTTCCTAACAGGGAGATCTGGAGTATGTGCATGAGGGGTGGCGAGGGAACAGCCATAGGATCAGCTGTTATACTGTTGCCACTCACAGTAGGGAGTGTCATGTAACAGAAGTATCAACCAGGTACTAACAAATAGCTAAATGATGGCATACTTCAGTATACAGGAAAAAAAAAAAACATTTTAAGGAAATACAAGCAAAAACATGTTGGGTTTAATGACTCATGGCCTTCACTGTGGTTCCTATATGTATTCTTTAGGTTTCCTTTCTTAGACTCTGTAGAGGGGCTGTGATGTATTCACCAGTATCTATTCCGGTCTACTGAACCACCTGCTGACGCTATGCCAAATTCATCAGAATGAAAGCTTATTTTCTATAAAACTGTGTTTGCTCTGGAAATGTATTCATTGCAGTTTTTGAAGTGCTAGAAAGAAATATCACATCAGTCACATCTGAAAAGCTGTGAAGGGAGTATGCAAAAGCTAACTTAAAGTAAGAAACTTGTATTTGTCACCCACATCCGCAATAGGGGAATATTGCTGGTGATAATTTTTCTCCTTCACTGATGTATGCTTATGAGGCTGCACTAATGGGCACTGGTAGATGGCAATGATAGGCGACACTGATGAGGAGGCACTGATTGGCAGAACTGGTGGACACTGTTGGGACTGCGCTGATAATCAGGACACTAATAATCAGTACCCTGATTGTCAGTGTAGATGTCCCTTTAAACACAAGCTGGTTATCGGTTCTCCCTTCCTCACGCTGCCAGTGAGAGGAAAGGAAAGCCGATAACCGGCTTGTGTTTACATCTGTGATCAGCTGTCACTAAACACAGCTGATTACGTGGTAAAGGATCACGGAGGACTCAGTGATCACACACGGGCAGCGCAATCACAGGAGGACATCCATAGACACCCTCCCGGAAAAGTAAGCCCATGCTGTAGCTGTCTTTTGGCTATAGTGCGGACAGGAAGGGGTTAAAATGTATTTTCTATGCAAATGCAGAAGATCACACACAACTGTGAAAAACATGAAGTTAGAATTACTGTCTGTTTTTTGAATACGTCCATAACAGCTCCCCCAGTCACAGAAAAGGATGGACCATCTCTGTACCAGTTTGGACAAAATACACAGAGTGATTATAAAAAATAAGATAAGACAGCCCACATGTATACATCCAGCAAGAGACAGCCCCCATGTATACATCCAACAAGAGACAGCCCCCATGTATACATCCAACAAGAGACAGCCCCCATGTATACATCCAGCAAGAGACAGCCCCCATGTATACATCCAGCAAGAGACAGCCCACATGTATACATCCAGCAAGAGACAGCCCACATGTATACATCCAGCAAGAGACAGCTCACATGTATACATCCAGCAAGAGACAGCTCACATGTATACATCCAGCAAGAGACAGCCCACATGTATACATCCAGCAAGAGACAGCCCACATGTATACATCCAGCAAGAGACAGCCCACATGTATACATCCAGCAAGAGACAGCCCACATGTATACATCCAGCAAGAGACAGCCCACATGTATACATCCAGCAAGAGACAGCCCACATGTATAAATCCAGCAAGAGACAGCCCACATGTATACATCCAGGAGAGACAGCCCACATGCATACATCCAGCAAGAGACAGCCCACATGTATATATCCACCAAGAGACAGCCCACATGTATACATCCAGCAAGAGAGAGCCCACATGTATACATCCAGGAGAGACAGCCCCCATGTATATATCCAGCAAGAGACAGCCCGCATGTATACATCCAGCAAGAGACAGCTCACATGTATACATCCAGCAAGAGACAGCTCACATGTATACATCCAGCAAGAGACAGCTCACATGTATACATCCAGCAAGAGACAGCTCACATGTATACATCCAGCAAGAGACAGCCCACATGTATACATCCAGCAAGAGACAGCCCACATGTATACATCCAGGAGAGACAGCCCACATGTATATATCCAGGAGAGACAGCCCACATGTATATATCCAGCAAGAGACAGCCCACATGTATATATCCAGCAAGAGACAGCCCACATGTATATTCAGCAAGAGACAGCCCGCATGTATATATCCTGGCAGCAGCATTAATAGACACATATCTAAAAAGCAATACAACAATGACAGTCAAACAATTACCGAAAGCAGTCTTGGTGTGGCAGACAGGCGCCTCAGGACAGGACAGGATAGAATAGGACACCACGTGGCAACTCTTCCTTACAAAAGGAACGTTCCTCTGCTACAGGGAGAGGTGGAGTACAGCCGATATCACTCCGCCCTCCCCTCTCTTAAGGCTGCAGCCGGCACTATAGGAGCTGTCTCGGCTTATGCGGTTGTCGGCTCACTCCGCCAGCTGGCAGCAACATAAACCAACTGTTAAATAAAAAAAGAAAAGTCCTGCTCCCTGGCACAGGTGCCGAACGCAGTTCCACCAAGTTCCGGCAGAAAAAAAAGCCCTGGTTAGGACGTATTTTCATATAATCTTCTGGCATGTAATTGTTTAGTATATTGTGATACCCAAATATTTTGTATTTTAAATGTTGTATAAATAAAATCTTATTTTTATAATCACTCTGGGTATTTTTTCCAAACTGGTATAGAGATAGTCCATCCTTTTCTGTAACTGGGGGAGCTGTTATGGACTGGTCTCCACTTCTCCAATTCCTTCGATACTTCTTGGATGATGGTACCTTTGAATATTTCTATATAGTACATCCGATGTGAGGCCAATTTAATTTTATTTTTTTATACGTTATCTAATATCCCAGTACTGGCTACACAATGAGTTTCATGAGCAGCAGAACACCAATTTTAATCACTTCCTCTGTACTGGTTAGTGCTGTTATGCTAATAAAATGGCATATCCTACAAAAGACATCATTTTAAAATATGCTGCATAAACATAACACACACCTTCCAAAACCACTGTATAACTTGATGTCCAGCAGAGTAACTATTCTTATACTTTGTATTTTCTCTCCAATTGTTGACATCCACATCCCCCAGTCCACACATGAGGAGCTGAAAAACAAAGTTAATTAATCAGAAACAACCAATTAAAAAGGAATTATAAAAGTATATGCACAAGACAAATACTATACCTCCAATTCATTCTCATCAAAAATTCTTATGAGATCCTGGGGAATCAGTTCAAAAAAGCCCTTTGGAAAAAAAAAGAAAACATTTTATACATTTTGTTTCATGAAAGTAAAAAAAAAAAAAAAAAAAAAGAGAAAGAACATCTTATTGGCACCTTTTCTACTTTCAGCTGCATTCCTAAAACTGGGTTTTTGGCCAATATGTTTTGGCGGCCGAAATTTTGGTGCACCACTATGTAAAATACAGGTTAGATTATAGCACAGACTTTCTCAACCTTTTCAACGCGAAGGAACCCTTTAAATAACCTTTTGGTCTCAGGGAACCCCTGTTAAAAATGGCTATATCTACAACTCACAATACATTGGTCTAATGGTCAGTGGAAGAGTGCTCCTAACATTGGTGGTCTTGGAGAAGGATTTGACCCCTACAGATAGCTAAAAACGTATCTGAGAGGCAACAATTGGTCATTGCTCAAGAAACCCCTAGAAACCATTGGAGGAACCCTTGGATTCCATGGAACCCTGGTTGAGAAAGCCTGTTCTAGCATCTTACACTTAAAGTGGTTGTAAACCTCTAACATGAAATATGAACAAAGCATATCCATCTATACCGTGTACTGTCTCAATCCAAAGCACAAAGCGTAACTTCTGTTGGCTGCCTTGTTTCTCCACTATCTGCATGAGTCACTTCTGATAAGTTTTCCTGACACTAAGAGATTAAAAAGGTGACAGGAGAGGGAGTTCCAGCATAGCCTGTGATTTACAGCCTTAGCTGTCTTCCTGTGTGAAGGGGGGAGTGTCCCCCTCCAATCAACTTTCCTCACCTCGTGCCTATCGAAAGCTCAGTCAAGTGGTATAAATTCTGGACTTTGAACAGATGCAGAGGAGAGAGGGCAGATAAACAGGTGCAACTTATGTAAAAGAATTTGTTTCATTCCTGTGTATCACCTGAGCCCAGTCACTTTACTGGGTATATATCTTCTCCCGTCACAATTTAAAAAAAAATGCAGCCATGCAGGGCTCCGTCTGCCTGGCAGCCGCACTCATTTACAGTGTTCTGTGAATGGAAAACAACAAGTCCCAAAAGGGGTCAATAAGACCCCACATCTCTCCTCCAGGCTGGAAAGCACGAGATCGAAAAAAAAAATTAACCGATCTCATGCTGGCAGCCGCGATTGCGGCTTTGTTTACTTCCGGGAACCCGGGTATGACGTCCTAATGTCGCGCCCGGGCCTCTGACGGTCATAGAGATGTCTATCTCTATGTCTAAATCTCTATCGTCGCCATCCGGCACTGGACCCCCCGATGCACGGGATAGCCCGGAGAAGCACCAGATGGTGACGGGGGATAGGGAATGATACTACAGAAAGTAGGGAAATGGGAAAAAGACGACTTTAACAAACAATGTGCGGAGAAACAAAGACTACTGGGAGTGCTGGAGGTCTCTGTGAAGAAAGGAAGGAGCAGTAAGAAGACTCCAGCACCAGGAAAACCCAAGTTAAAGAGGAACTATATTCACTTGGATCCACTGATGTGGCGTCCTGGAGCTCCCAGTCGGCCACTGACATCTCCGGGCAGCTGTCTTCTAGCTGTTTTCCTTGGCTGGGTGGGGATGCTGTCACTCCCCCGCAGGCACAGGAGTGCAGTCAGATTCGGCATTGTTGAATTTATACAGTGAGATGCACAGCTCACTACATAGCGGCGAATAGGCAGGTAGGCAACTTAAACGCAGAAGACATAAAGCAGGTCTCTTCTGCAATAAAATTCATGCCTGTTTGCCCATTTTTATATGGTAGCCTAAAGTATCACTTTAAGAAGCTGTTTAGTATATTTGTTGCATACACTGTCTATGCTAATTTGCTGGGAAGGATAGAGTTTTGGCATGTGTATATGGATATTTTGTAATACTCTGCAGGTCGTGTAATGTTTTCCTAAAATTGTAATAGTTTGTATGTAAAGCATTTTGTTGAGTAAAAGCACATTAATACACTACAGAGTTAATTGCTTCCTTGCGGATACCACAAAGACCTTTAAAAGACACAAAGCAAAACAGTTGGGAATGCATGAGTTAAGTAATCTGCATAAATTGACTTTAAAGCGGTTGTATCCCCTGCTTGGACATGTTTACCTACAGGTAAGCCTATAACAAGGCTTACCTGTAGGTCAAAAGAATATCTCCTAAACCTGCACGGTTTAGGAGATATTGACCCTGAATTAAGCCGCTGACATCAGCATATGCGCTTTGCAGGACCAGCGTATCCTGCTGAACTTTTTGGAACAGAGGGCTCCTGCACGCTTAGCTGCCATGAGTGATATCATCGCAGTTCCGGAGCCAGCGATCCCAGAAGAAACACAGAGGGAACATGTCAGCTCTCTCAGCGGTGACTGGGTGCTGCTGCACGGCTTCGTTCTAATGTAAGTATTTCATAAAGTGCTAGTATGCGATGCATATTAGCACATTATATTATTGTCTTGCATATTTATTTATTTTTCCCAGCGGTTTACTACAGCTTTAATGGATATTTGACCTTATACACCTCTCCTGGATCTGCTGTAAAGGCTTTTTTTTTTTTTTTTTTTTTAGTGAGTAGATGTTTCAGCAGATAAACACTAATGGGTCAAAGAGAGCACCAAATGAGAAAGTCCTTAGAAGTCTAAAATCTTTATTGTTCCGCTGGTTACAACAACAAGCAGAACATTGTTATGTATACTCTGGTCACGGCGTTTTGGAAGGAATTAGGGGCAGTGCAAAGTTAGTGTTGTCACAGGGTATCAACTTAAAGTTAGTGTTGTCACCAAGAACCAATGGAAAGAAACACAACAAAATTATGCTATATTGCCAGGGGTAGAATGTTGTTGTTTCTTAAACAAGAAAAATAACTATTATGTATTCATATAAGCAGACACGTAATGCAATACCTCTTTAAATGAAGTCATCTGCTTCTGCACCCTGTTCACGAATCTCCACTGGATGACCAGACTGAAAAATAGAAAAATAAATGTATGAAAGATTATACTGAACATATACTAAGCAACACCATTATTGATCAAAGTGCTGCAGAACATGCCTGTGACCATACATTTTACAAATCTAATTGTCCACTCTCTTTTAAATCTATCACCAACTATGTAATGTAAGGGCCTATGTATGCAATGAATATCACATGAATGGAGTGTTTAGAGTTGTCATCATATTACTTTGATTTGGTAAAATTAAAGAGATTTTACAACTGAAATGTAATGTGTACAGTATTCCAAGGTCCCTTTCACAAAATCAGTCTGATTGGGCCCGCCTGCCCGTTTTTCAGACAGACCAAAATCGGACACCTTAATTTACCTCTATGAGCAGTCAGGTGTAAACGGCATTGTATCGGTTTTCACTCTCGGCTACCTTTGATCTGAGCTGGCAGAAATAAGTGATTGGCGATCTGTTCCCCTCCACCTGACCGGATCAGATTGGAGGGCAGTCAGTTGTAAGCAGACTACATGTCCGTTTACATTCGACTACCCATAGAGCAGAGCGGGCTGTCCCCTGTTGAGATTAACTGGATCTGGCCCATGTGAAAGAGGCCTAACAGTATCCTACAGAGAAATACAGTAGATAAACCACAGGTCTAATTCTATTTAAAACTATGCAGTGATTCTACACTGGCTATGTTCTCTACAATCCTAAGCTCAAAACCTGTTAAACTAACACATCTCAGGTTTAGGTCTGAAAATGTATGCAAAGAATTTTAACCAGCTTTTAGCTGCAAAAACAGCTGAGCAAGCCATCCCCCACCAACATCTTAGATGATTTTACAGTTTTTGATTAAAAATGCCTGTAAAGTGTGTGTAGAAGCAATAATGTTGCTTGGATCATGCAGCCACTCACTGTATATATTCTCTCTTGTTTTTGTTGTTGACTACAATCTCGGATCCACCAGGCTTAAGATCATGTTGATGAGTCTAGAAAAAGATTAAATATCATCAAATAAAATGTAAATTACATACATTTCTAAAACATTTAACCATATAAAATACATGGATACCAGTCTACAAATGTATATTACATAATAAGTGTTATGATTTATTACCTGTCCAAAAAGTTCCTCATCTACAGTGAACCGTAGGTCTAATTCAGTGGGGTCATTTTCTAGTATCCACTGGAGAGAATTGTAATACTCACTGTCCTATGGAAGTAACAGAAAATTATTAAAGTGGAACTCCATTTAAATATAAAGAAAAAAAATAAACTTATTTTAAAATTCTGGTATAGACTATTTTTTTTGCTGAAATGTGAAATGTGTATCTGTATATCACCTCTCTACAAACCCTTGCACATCAGAAATATCACAAAGGGGAGATTATTTACTGTCAGGCCCAAGGGTACAAGCACAAACTTGGCATGAGGTGTTAAAGCAGTTTAAAGAGATATTGCCAAAAAAAAAAGAGAGCTGAAAGTTCCTTGCAAGAGAAAGTTATTACACTTACCTCTCCAGTGGACAGTGTTTTCTACAATCCCTCTGTTCCAGAAATGCAACCTTTGCCAGTCTCTTCAGTATTCAACACTTCCTAGAGCATCAAATACCTGTGTTCCCCTGCTGTGCACTGTGGCTCCATCCTCCTATCTCTACGTCACTGCTGATTCCTGTAGCGACGTAGGAGTTGGAAGAAGTAACAGCAAGCAGCAGTGGACATAGGCATCTGAAATTCACAGAAGTATACAGTGGAGGAGATTTACTTAAACTAAAGCGCTCAAATTCTGGTGCAGCTGTGCATGGTAGTCAATCAGCTTATAACTTCAGCTTGCTTAATAAAGCTTTGACAATAAAACCTTGAAGCCAATTGGTTTCTATGCAGAGCTGCATCAGATTTTGCACTCTGCAGTTTTAGTAAATACCCCCCCCCCCCCACAGTATGTCATTTGAACAGAGAGGAAGTAGGAGACACTGGCCACAAAAGAGGTGAGCATATAACCTGTTCTCTTGCAAACTTTTGACTGCATGTTTTTAAAACTTGATTAAACTACTTTAAAGAGGAAGTAACCCCTGATGGGTTTACTTCCTCTTTGATTCCCTGCAAAGGTAAAGCATAATGGACTACTATGCATCTCATAGTAGTCCATTATGTGTCACTTACCTGACACACAGGAGCCAGCGAAGTCACTGCTGTCCCCTGTAGTTCCGAGCGTCCATCTTCTTGGTGGGTCTCGCTGCTCTGGCGCTGTGATTCGCCAGAGCAGCGATGACGTCACTCCCGCGCATACGCATGGGAGCCGACACTCGCGGCATATCGCCGCGATCTGCGGCTTACCCAGTGCGCCTACGCACCTCTGTCTACGGCGCGTGCGCCGTAGACAGCGGTGGCTGTCTTCAGGTAAATATCTCCTAAACCGTATAGGTTTAGGAGATATTTCTTGGACCTACAGGTAAGCCTTAATCTAGGCTTACCTGTAGGTCAAAGTGGTTTGTAAGGGTTTACAACCAATTTAAAGAAAGAGGGGACATAAAAGGAGGACCTCAACAATTTGACCATTGATCATTTTCAGTATGTGAAAAACCAGATTCGTGTGACAGAAAAACAACTATTTTGGTAGGTAAAGGTGTTCACATTTATTTATTTTCTAAATGTGTACTTAGCTGCTTGATTAAGTTTTGACCTAAAGTAACTGGGGGGAAATGTGAATGAACTCAGAATATAAATCCACACAGCCTAAGTTATACACTAGATAAGTAGAATGTGGGTGATGATAAAGCAGCATCATGTTTTTTTGAACCTGACTACTGGTAAGATAAAATAAAACACAGTAAAGTCGTCATCTGAAATTCTTGTTTAGGAATGATCTTGTACATGTGACTATCAAGAAAGTCAATAGCAGATGCCAAGTGCATGTGCTGTGTTTTCCACTTGACAGTCAACAAGAGGCCATCTGGCTATATAGAGTTGATGGCCCTTATGAAGAAATAAGCTAAATATTAAGAGGGACAAGGACCACTCTTAAGCCTCCATGCACACTGGCTTAAAAAAAGTTGCTTCTACAGGAGTTTTGTGTTTTGCCTGTAGAAGCAGCTCAATGTTATCCTATGTGTCCATACAGATTACGACGTTAAGAGGCATATTTTAAGTTTAACGTTTTGTTTTTTTAACAAAACGGGCAAGACAAAACAATACAAAATGCTTGGATTACATACAAGAAGCAAGGAAAGAACACAACGGTAGTTTGTCAGTGCAGTTAATTACATACTACACAGTAATCACAAACAGCAGCAGGTTTAATAGGAGGAAGAAGAGTCAGATAGTACATAAACCCCCCCTCCAAAAGCTTCTAGGTGATGGTCCATGGGGCCCAGACTTTGTGTTATTTCCATTGACAACCCCTGTTTATACAAGTTAATCTGTACATGGGCAGGGCAGTGTCTATTAAGGCTTCCCAGGAGGAAAGAGAAGGGGGAGAGGGAGATCCATTTCAGGAGAATCTCCCTTTTAGCATAAAACAGGAGATAGGATACCAACAGTTTTAAATGATGGAAGCGCTGCGCATCTTAATGAACCCCCAATAGAGCCAATTCAGGTGTAACTGAGAGGGACAACTGCAGTCGAAGATTTATTTTGCCCATGATCTGTGACCAAAACAATGTTATAATCGCCATTCCCAGAATATATGGAAGAACATCCTCACCTGTGTCCTGCACTTGGGGCATAAAGGATCCAGATCTGGGAAAATACGATGCAGTTTCTGGGGAGTGTAGTACATTCTGTGCAGGAATTTTACCTGAATAAGCTTATCCCTAGAGATGACTAACCTGGGATCCTGTTCTAGACCGTCATCGCAGTCCTCTATGTCCAGTGATGGTATGCCCCTCTGCCACGCCCTCCACAGCCCATCGATCTTAGAGAAGTCAGTGCCCAGAAGTGCAGCATATAAGGTTGATAAGGGCTTGTCTAAGTCTCCGTGAGACACAAGTTCCTCAAAATGGTCGGCCTGAAGGAGTGGCAGTTGGGGAAACTGTGCTCTAGCGGCGTGTCACAGCTGTAGGTATCAAAACCGCATACACTGGGATAACTGAAATTTGTGACGTAGGTCATTCATCGGAAGTAAGACACTCTGAGACATAACATCTCCCAGGGTGACAACACCACATTTGGTCCAGACCTGGTGATCCAGCAGGGTGCGGAACTGTGGTAGACTGGGTAGGCCGGAGACTACTGGTTGGGATGCACAAACCTCTGCCTAGCAGCCACCCACACCTTCCAAGTAACCCTTGTTGGGCTAGGGACCTTCATGTACGCATTCAGGCCCCTATATACAAAATTTGGTAAATCAGCCAGGGAGTCCAAGCTAACTGCCTCCAACAGGTGGCCACGTATGACCTTGAGCCCATGAACCACCACTGGACTGTCACCAACATTGCAGCCCAGTAATAAGACCCTGAAATTGGGCAGAGCCAATCTTCCCAAGTGAGCTGGAAGCCAGAGGGTAGATCGTGCCAGTCGAGGAACCCCGCCATACCAGAGAAAGGACCCCATACATTGTTCAATTTCGTTAAACAATGAGACCGGGATCCATATCAGACAGTTTCGGAAGAAGTAGTTAAATTTAGGTAGCAACACCATTTTAAGTAGGTTAATCTGCCCCAGTAGATGAAGAGGGAGGTTGGACCAGGAGGCCCATTTGCCTTTCAAGGTCATCAATAGGGGGAGAAGGTTCTCCATATAGTTAGCAGGATTTTTAGTCACTATGACTCCCAAATAGCGGAATACCTCCACCCATCGCAGAGGGGAGGAGGCAGCCGTCTTAGCAGCATCTGCATCTATAGGGAATAGAACTGACTTGGACCAGTTTATTTTAATACCCGAGAAAGTACCAAAGTTATCAAAATTACGTAGGGCGGCTAACAACGAGGGGCCAGCGTCATTAAGATACAGCAATGCATCGTCCACATACAAGGACAGGCGCTCTTCCAACTTTCCCAGCCAAAGGCCCATGACATCTGGAGTAGATCTGATGAAAATGGCCAGGGGCTCCAGTGCCAGGGCAAACAGACTGGGGGAGAGCAGACAACCTTGCTGTGTACCGTGGAAGAGACTAAAAGGGGTAGAAAGACAGTTATTTGTACGGACCCTTGCTTTAGGGGCATTATATAGTAATTTAATCCCATGTATGAATTTGGGGCCAAACACGAATCGCTGAAAGACTTCCCTGTGGTACGACCATTCTACTGAATCAAAAGCCTTTTTCGGTGTCTAGGGAAGCATTAACTCTAGAGCCTTGATTGTCGTGGGGGACAGATAAGTGAGGCTGTTGGGCACAGGCAGGCAGCATATGACAGGCACTGGTAAGGCTGCTGGGCACAGGGAGGCTGCATATGACGGCACTGGTGAGGCTGTTGGGCACAGACAGGCTGCATATGATAGGCACTGGTGAGGCTGTTGGGCATAGGCAGTCTGCATAGGACAAGCACAGGCAGGCTGCATATGACGGGCACTAGCGAGTCTGCTGGGCACAGGCAGGCTGCATATGACGGGCACTGGCGAGGCTGTTGGGCACAGGCAGGCTGCATATGATGGGCAATGGTGAGGCTGTTGGGCACAGGCAGGCTGCATATGATGGGCACTGGTGAGGCTGCTGGGCACAGGCAGGCTGCACATGACCGGCCCTGGCGAGGCTGCACATGACCGGCCCTGGCGAGGCTGCTCATGACCGGCCCTGGCGAGGCTGCTCATGACCGGCCCTGGCGAGGCTGCTCATGACCGGCCCTGGCGAGGCTGCTCATGACCGGCCCTGGCGAGGCTGCTCATGACCGGCCCTGGCGAGGCTGCTCATGACCGGCCCTGGCGAGGCTGCTCATGACCGGCCCTGGCGAGGCTGCTCATGACCGGCCCTGGCGAGGCTGCTCATGACCGGCCCTGGCGAGGATGCTCATGACCGGCCCTGGAGAGGATGCTCATGACCGGCCCTGGCGAGGATGCTCATGACCGGCCCTGGAGAGGATGCTCATGACCGGCCCTGGCGAGGATGCTCATGACTGGCCCTAGTGAGGCTGCATTTGATGGACGCTGGTGTGGCTGTACTGATCTCTTGTTTCATGTCTGCAGTCTCTGACCATTTCCTGTATTATGTCTGCAGTCTCTGACCATCTTCTGTATCATATCTGTTAGAGGTGCATCGAATGGAAATTTTGCTAATAGTATTAGCAATGTGTTTAAGTAAGAGATTCCAGACATGATACAAGAGATGGTTAGAGACTGCAGACTGCATTTTTCTTGACCTTTCTTGCACTAGAGGTGCCAATAATGGCAAACAATAAACTCATATTAATTTAAATTTATGATATTAATTAAAAAGTTGAAAATAATACACCTAAATATAAAAATAATATAAATATTTTTTAAAAACTGCCATTTTCAGTATCGGTTTTCAGCCTAGTGCATCCTTCATTTTCATTATCGGTTTCGGAACCAAAATTTCCATTCGGTACACCCCTAATTGATTACCATCCGGGGCATGAACATAAGTAGCCTCCAATCTAGTTACCCTCCTTCTCTATCTCCTCCAGGGAAAAGGCAGCCTCCTTCCGGAGACGTGAAATGTTGAAAATGTATTCCGCCTAGCCCATGATTTAAAGGAGTCCCACAACACAGATAGAGAGGCAGTATTCTTGGTTGTCTGTCCAATAGTTGCAAATAGAGGCAGTCAGTGGTTCTTGTAGTTGTTCATCATTTGCCCAGAATCTGGACAGTCTCCATAGCCTAGAATCAGGGGGGGGGGGGGGGCGGTCAGAGCAAGGGAGAGGCAAAGTGGGGCATGGTCAGAGATGCCCCTGGGAAGCACAGATACTCTTGGACATGTTGTAAAATAGTTCTGGATGCAAAGACCAGGTCTATCCTAGACAGAGTCTTATATGTGGCTGAGTGACAAGTGAATTGTCTTGAGTTTGGGTGCATGTATCTCCAGAAATCTGTAAGGGCATAGGTGTCAGCCCACTGCCGGAGGTCAGGAAAGTCACAAGCCGAGGAATGAAGCCTATACAGGGCCAAAGACACCCATAAAATAGACCAGATCATTGTCAAATTGAACCACAAGCTGCATAATGCAAAACCTGGACCGAGGCCGGAGGAGGGACATATACCCCCATCAGCACCACAGTCTTGTCATATATATGGGGGTGTAAACGACTATATATCTACCGTCTGGGTCCGTTTTAACTTCAATGAGCCGAAATGGCAGGGTTTTATCTACTAGGATGCTGACCCCGCGAGAATATGGCATGGTAGTACAGGCCCACCCACGACTTCCTGAGACAGATCATTTTGGAGCCTTGGAGATGCATCTCCTGCAGAACACAGGATCTTTTAACAGCAGAATTAAGGCCCCTGACATTCCAGGAGATAACTGTGAATTGAGGCATCGGAAATGTAAGGCATCAACACAGGATGAGACACCTGCTCGCAGGGGCAGCAACCCAGCCCTCAAGGAGGAGAAGATGAGTATACAGTACACAAGCATATTGCATAGCAGCACATTGTTAAAGTATACAAACATATAATATAAAGTCATGAGGAGAGCCATAAAGACAAAGCACCTTTAGAACCAACATACAAAAACCCACACAGAACCCCAAACAACTTCCCTTCCCACCCCGCATCCCCCACCCCAACCAAGGAATGCTTATACCCATAACCATGTAACACCCAATGATGGGAGGCGTGGACCAGTGGGTGTAGTTTGTAGTGGATTTAGTTCACCAGCTGGAAAAAAGAAAAGCGGAGTCTCCACTGTACTAGGATCAAATAATAAGAAATGAGAAACTGGCTTTTCCTGCGTGAAGGAAAAAAATAAAATGCAGTTTATGAACAATAAAACACATTTGGTTAGATAGCACTGTCCCAGATGAGTACAGTTCCCCTTGAGATAGGGAACATGGGTGTGCAACCACAATAAAAGTTCCCAGTGCAACCTTAACCACTTGCCTACCGGGCACCTAAACCCCCCTCCTGCCCAGACCAATTTTCAGCTTTCAGTGCCTTTCACACTTTGAATGACAATTACTCAGTCAAGTAATACTGTACACAAATGAATTTTTTGTCCTTTTTGTCATACAAATAGAGTTTTCTTTTGGTGGTATTTGATCACCTCTATGTTTTTTTATTTTTTGTGCTATAAATGAAAAAAGACCGAAAATGTTGGAAAAAAAACCCCCAAATTTTTCGTTTCTGTGATAAAATTTTGCTAATTATTAATTTTTCTTCATAAATTTTGGCCACAATTTATACTGCTACATATCTTTGGTATATGTGAAAGTTAAAGAGTCTACAAGCTGTGGTGCAAATAATAAAAAAATGATCACACCTGATGTACTAGTGGCCTATCTCAATGATGGCCTATTGGGTCAGAGCAACAGAAGAACAGAACTTGCATCTATTTGTCTAGACATTTGAATGCCTGTAGTGATTTCTTTGTCAATACTGGAAAAAGGTGGAGTCTTAAGAGGGCCATACATGGATCAAAATTCAGCCGGTTCAGCAGGGACCAGCCGCATTTTGATCCATGTATGGGCACTGTGGTTGTAAAGAAGAAATCTACCGATCAACATCTGTACATCCACTCTGTTGGGATTTCCAACTCGTTCAGCGCAACAGGCTGTAGCATGCAGTGGTAATTAAGGATAGGCTCAGGCATGTTCGCAACTCCACGTGCCCGCCAGGAAGCTGACACTTTGCAACGCTGATCACTGACAGTGAGACATTTCCCGATCCGCAGCTGCACAGATCGGGAAATGTCTCACTACCGGTGATTAGCGCTGCAGTGTGTTAGCTTCCTGGTGGGCACGTGGAGTTGCAAACAAGCCTGAGCCCATCCCCAGTGCTGATTAGTGTATTCTGACAGTTGGGAGGATTCCCCCAACCACATTGAGTCTTTGGATGACGGTATTGGGTCCGTTTTTTCAATCAACCTCTGGTTGAACGAAAAAAACTGCCCCATGTATGGGCTGCCTTAGGTAAAGATGTGACCGAGAAAACATCAAAAAATAATTGACAAAATAGTAAAATGCCACCGTTATCAGAAATATTGGAAATCATGCATTTCATACAAAATCTGATGTAGCTGTGCATGGTAGCCAATCAGCTTCTAACTTCAGCTTGTTCAATTAAGCTTTGACAGAAAAAAATGCAAGCAGATTGGCTATCAGTTGGCCGATTATTAGTATTAGTTGGCCGATTATTGTTTCAATTAATCGATTAATTGGTTAATAACATTAAAAAACCAAAAAGTGTGGTGTATAATATAGTTAACATGTAACATTAAAAAAAAAAGCTATTTATTCTTAAATATCTCTATGCAGTGGTAAATATAAATAACCAACTATATGGTTAGAGAGCAACATCTCTAATCCACTCTGAGAACAACAGACAGAAGAGATATACTGTATATATTATTAGAGGAGATTTTACATCAAAAAAAATATTTTCATTTTAACGTTTGTTTGTTTCTTTTGTTCTTTTAGTTTCATTTGTGGGGGTCAAATCGATGTTCATTTTCAACCACAGTGACGGGAAAATTTAGAAATAGAAAACTGCTCGGTGAAAGGAATTTTCAGACAGTGTATGTGGTTTTCGTTCAGAAATTACATTCATTTTAAAAACAGAATTTATAAAAACAAGTGTGCTGTGATTTGTGTTTTTGCATTTTTTTTTGGCCAATTTGTTTTTGGGTAGATTAAAAAACACAAATTGCTGCAAAACCCATTGCATGCTCTTCTACAGCTTCTCCATTGAAGTATATTGAAACAAAAAAGCATTGTTTTGCGTTAAAAAAAAGTGTCCCTGACCGTTTCCAAATACCAAGCAGCTGAAAAAAGCATAGATGTAAACGTGTCCCATAGGAAACCATGTAAATGAACTGTAGTGCGTTTCTGCAAAAAGCACCAAAAAACACATAAATGTGAACCAGATCGAAGACGTTTAGTATCATAATGGGGTTAAAAAAAATATAAATAAAAGTAGCCCTTTATGCTACAACAAAAAGCAGATAATCACTACTGTAAGGGGTTAATATTTTTAACTGTAGAACTGTGAAAGTGGTATTTACAGTAGCGATTATTTGCCATTTTTGTACTATAAAGGGCTCATTTTAGGTTTTTGCTAACCCCATTATGCAACTGGCCGATTAATCGATTATGAAAATAGTAATCGATTAATTTCATAATTGATTAATCAATTAGTTGTTTCAGCCCTAGCTATCATGCACAGTAGCACCAGATTTTGCACTCTCCAGTTTTAGTAAATTAACCCCAGTGCCTCTCTCTGTTATTATTTTACTACTATTACTGTATACTGTAATAGTGGCCACACATGCTTGAATTTTACCATCCGTTTAATGAGCGATTCAATCAAAATGATGGAACTCGCAAACAATTTAACAGCTATAACATCTCTTACGCTTCAATTACAACTTCAATTAGATCGGATTTGATCAAACGGAGTAGCTCAACCAGGACAGAAAGTTACTGATTATTTTGCATCGACTGAGAGCACATGAATACAATCGTATTTCGATTGCTCATATGATCCATATGAGTTTGAATAGTGGAAACGGAGATGCAATCAATAACTTACATTCACAACATATGGTAGTATCTGAACTATTTATCAAAATCCACTTCTCTGTGTGGTTACATATTTCCACCAAATGGGCTGTCAACTAAAGATCAGTCACTCCTATCGGAAGAGATTGATCAGAATATAAATCAATCATTTATGGAAGCTTTTATGGCCACCATAGCCCTTACAAAGCCAGCTATTCTGCCACTGAGAGCTAAACAAAAACCCTGCTGCTGAAATAAAAAAATAAATCTGATAAGACTGCTAACAAGTTGAGGTCATACATACAGTATTATCTACAGTTTAGACATGAAAATTGGTTTACTTTTTATTTTCATCTTTGCAACGCACAAATGAAAGTTGGAAGCCAACTAGTTGCTAATGGCAACACTTCTTTTTGGTTGTTCGCACTCTTTCCCTTTGTTACTTAAAATAAAGGTTTTCAACAGAGAAAAACATTTAGCAAAAGCTTATTCTGGCTATACATCTAACTATCCTTTAAACTGTGACATATGGCATCATACAACATGAAGGTTCATATCCTTCTTTCAGGTTACCTACACCGGGTATCAGCTTCGGTTATAAAATCATTCACCCTTGATTAAACGCTTTACAAACTAAACATTGTGTGAGTATCTAACCAGCCAATAATTAATTCAGCCAATATGGCGGGTATTTAATTTCTATATCTGTCAGATATCAATATTCACTTCATGGATATTTGTCTATCTTAGCTTGGTCTTGGTGTGTCTCCTGTGGCTAAACGGCGCCCTCTTGCCTAAATTTTGCAGACAGCCTAGTTGGTGACCATTGGTGGTTAATTGGGTAAGCATGTGACAGCTTGACAGACTGAATAATAAACACAAATTTGTCATCTGCATATGAATATAATGGATTTATATATGTAAAAAATCTGAAAATGTATAATTCATTATATCAATGATTGAATATTTTGTCAACAACAGATACCACAATATATATATATATATATATATATATATATATATATATATATATATATATATATATATATATGTTTTATATTATCACTTGTTTTTCTATTGTCTCTTGGCACAGTTAAAATCCCATCAAATATCTTCTGTTCTGTAAATATTATTCCAGGGATGTGGTGCCTGATATGGCGTTTTCACCTAACCACATTACAATGAGGTAATTTTATATATATATCTTTCTTACACAGATGAGTTTGTATAGTTGTTGGGGGGAGCAGTTTTAAAGCTAGGGAAAACATGAAATATACAATAGATAAGTAGATTCTAATGAAGACGTGAATACCTAGAAATATCATGATCTGAAGTCATACACTCTTGCCATCAGATTCACTTTTAAATACAGACGCACATTCCAAACACACAGTATATTGAAAAGAGCCTGGATCCTCCTCTTCTCGGTCCGCTCTTCTGTGCACCTGGCCCCTCCCTCCTGTTCAGTGGCCCCACAGAAAGCAGCTTGCTATGGGGGCACCCAAGCCGAGTCACAGCTCTCTGTGTCCATTCAGAAACGGACCCCTGACCCGGGCCCTCTCTCTTCTGATTGGCTAGCTGACTTTGACAGAAGCGGCAACCAATGGCGCCGCTGCTGTGTCTCAGCCAATCAGAATCTCGGACGGCTGAGACACTCGTGGACATCGCTGGACAGAGAGGGACCTCAGGTAAATGTTAGGGCTGCTGCTGCTGCACACAGAAGGCTTTTTATCAATGCATATAAGATAAGGTAAGATAAGGGGGGTAGGGAGAGGTGGAAGAAGGTCTGGTTTGTGCAAAAGTTTTGGGCAGGTGTGAAGAAATGGTGTAAAGTAGGAATATACATATTTTAATAGTTTTTTGGTAACAATTTACAAAAAGCAAAATGAGCAAACAGAAGAAACATCTAAATCAAATCAATATTTTATGTGACTATCCTTTGGCTTTAAATCAGCATCAGTTCTTACAATTGCACAAGTCAGTGATTGTGTAGGATTAGAGTCAGATGTATGAATAGCCAATTATAACAAGCAGGTGTTAAAGAGGAGGCAAACTTCCTCTGCAAACTTTTAGCTATAGGTAAGCCTATAATAGGCTTACCTATAGATATTGAAAACATCTCCTAAACCTGTACAGTTTAGGAGATATTTCCAGTGCATTCAGCCAGTGACATCACTGGCGCATGTGCTCTGAAGGAACGACCAACGTTTATCGTTCCTTCCGAACCCGTGCAGAGAACAGCAGATACTGCATGCATGTGCGCGATTGACGTCATCGCGGCTCCGGCCAATCACAGCACTGGAGCCTGAAGAAGCCCCAAGAAAGATGTTGGCCGTAACAGCAGTGTACGGGGCTTTGTTTTAAGGTAATCATTTCGTAAGGAAAGACTGAACACAGCAACAAGATAATTATACTGCGTCAGCAAGGTCTCTCCCAGGCAAAGATTTCAAAGCAGACTGGGCTTTCAAGATGTGGTGTTGAAGCTATTTTGAAGAAACAAAAAAAAATAGGCAACGTTGAGGACTGTAGACACAGTCATTAGCCAACAAAACCTAATGCAGCAGATAAAAGACGCATCGTGCTTACTTGCCCTTCAGCATCAGAAGATGTCCAGCAATACCATCAGCATAGAACTAACAGAAATCAGTGGGACCCAGGTACAACCATCTACTGTCCGGAGAAGTCTGGCCAGAACAGGTCTTCATGGAATAATTGTGACCAAAAAGCCATACCTCCGACATGGAAACAAGGCTAAGCAACTCAACTATGCATAAAAACATAGGAACTGGGGTGCAGAAAAATAGCAGCAGGTGCTCTGGACTGATGAGTTAAAATTTGAAACAATTGGCTGTAGCAGGAGGCAGTTTGTTCACTGAAGGGCTGGAGAGCGGTACAATAATGAGTGTCTGCAGGCAACAGTGAAGCTCATGGAGGTTCCTTTCAAGTTTGGGGCTGCATTTCTGCAAATTGAGTTGGAGGTTTTGTCAGGATCAATCAGTCCTCAATTCTGAGAAATACTGTACAGGCAGATACATATCCATCATGCCATACTATCAGGGAGAAGTGTGAATTTATTTTAGAGCAGGACAAGGACTCCACAGAGCCCTGATCTCAACATGATCAACTCTGTCTGGGAATACATGATTTGAGGCAGCCGACATCCACAGAAGATCTATGGTTAGTTCTGTGCAACTGTGTGCAAATGTACCCAGAATTGATGCCGTTTTGAAGGGTGGTCACACCAAACAATGTTTTGATTTTGTATTTCTCTTCTGTTAATTTTTATCAATTAATATAATGGAAAATAAATGAACTATTAACACTTCTATTTCTGAAATAATTCTTAATTTATGTGTAATCAGTTTTTTTTAAGTTTTATACATTTTCACATGAAATGAAAAAAAAAGAAAACAGAAAGCTGCAAATATACACAAGCTACCATCATCATAGCAAAAGAGATACAAAGTTAATAATTCATATAGCAAAAAAATAAAAACCCTCCTGAATGAGTTGTTTGTTGCACAGAACAATCAAACTCAGTCACCCATGGGGATGGATAATAAGGCAATATCAGTATACAGGAATACCTGGAAAAATGTATTGTATAGAAAACACTACACTAAGTGTATAAAGAATGACCAAAAGCATCAAGGGTGGCATAAGAACAGAATTTGGCTACTGTATTCAACAGCACATTGCTGACGGTTTTCACGCTAACTGCATTTTCACTTTCGCAGAGCTTAAGGTAATGGTCTCTTCCAAGCTTTTTAAATACTACTACTGCATAGTGGCAATGAAAATACAGCAGGTAAATATATTTTTAAAGGTGCTGCTGACAAATTTCACCACATGTCGGTAACAACCCATGCAATCCATACATACAAACTAAAACAAGCTGAAAAATGAAGTTATGTGTAATAAAATGGAATGACACAGGGAAAAAGTATTGAACACGCTAACTTACTACTCTGTACAAAATCCTTTGTTGGTAAAGACCTCCCGTATGGAGAAATTAGTCGCATGCATTTCTCAGATGTGATTTTGGCCCATTCTTCCACACAGTCGTCAAATCTTGAAGGTTCCGTGGGCCTCTTCTATGAATTCTGATCTTTTCTTTCCATAGATTTTCTATTGGATTCAAGTCAGGTGATTGGCTTGGCTATTCTAGCAGCTTTATTTTCTTTCTTTGAAACAAATTGAGTTTCTTTGTGTTTTCATCTTCATTCGTAGATGGCAGCAGATTTTTATCAAGAATGTCTTAGTACATTTTTCCATTCATCCTTCATTCAATGATATTAAGTTTCCCAGTACCATATGCTTAACACAGCCCCACACCATTATGTTCCCACCTCCAAACTTCAAAGGCTTGTCTAAATGTTGTGCAGTAAACTTTAAATGAGCTTCAACATGCTTTATCTTCAGCAATGGAGTCTTGCATAGTGAGTGTGCATACAGGCCATGTCGGTTGAGTGCATTACTTATTGTTTTCTTTGAAACAATTGTATCTGCCAATTCTAGGTCTTTCTGAAGCATTCCACAGTGCGAGGAGCACCTGGTCCTGGTGGGTGGTTTATGGTGAAATTATGTTCTTGCCACTTCCGGATTATAGCCCCAAAAGTGCTCACTGGAACATTGAGAAGTTTAGAAACCCTTCTGTAACCAATTTCATCTGTATGTTTTGAATCAATAAGGTTGCAAAGGTCTTGAGAAAGCTCTTTGCTTTTAGCCATCATGAGAAGTTTCTTGTGTAACACCTTGGTAATGAGACACCTTATTATAGGTCATCAGTTGAGACTGAACTAGATGATAATAAGTTGCACCGACAAGGGACAGGATTGCTTTCTAATAACGGACAAATTTCAGCTGGTGTCATGGCTTTCCATTTTTTTTTTGCACCTCCCTTTCTTCATGTGTTCAATACCTTTTCCCTGTGTCATTTAATTACACATTCTAATAATAATTCTAATAATAATAATATAATTATAATTTCTGAACTTACTTGTTTAGGTTTCTTTGTATGTATGGATTGCATGGGTTGTTACCAACACGTGGTGAAAATGTCATGCCATTTGCACATTTACGTAGAAAAATGGTGATGTGTTCAATATTTATTTTACCCGGGGTGTGTGTGTGTGTGTGTAGATAGGATTAGTTAGCAATTATCAAGAGTTAGCCCATATGTCAAACATAAGTCACAAATAATTATATAAACTGCAGTACATGACACGCTAATATTTGCATTACAATAACCAATACATACCACAGATTCCATGTCAGTCAGTGTTATTGCCTTCTGAAGCATCATTTTATAAAATGGTCGGATGAAGAACCCTGCAAAAACAATATAGATTTTTAAAATTCATACACTGAGCTGGCAAAAAAAAGAAATTTTGCCTTACCTGTAAATTCCATATCTTGGAGTGCAGTACAAGACACAGAATATTCATAGATTCCTGGGTTATAGGCTCGTACCTTCAGGTGATTGGACACTGGCAAGCTCTTAAGGACATGTCCCCTTGGGGCACCTCCCCTATAGTGTATGTGTGTGTATGAAAGAAGCATAGGCCTCTAAGATAGATTCCTGTTCGGCTGGTGCTGATGAAAGGAAGACAGAACGTCATTAAAAAATGTGTAAAGGAAAGAAAACCTTCAGGCCATTTGGGTATCGGAGCATTTGCATGAGTACAAGTGCAAATGCTTAGTATCAGCACATAGATCGATATTGGTATTGGTGTAACGCTAATGCAAAGATAAATAAGTAGTAATAGAACTAAAAGTAACTTAACTGAAACTAAACTAAAAGAGAGAAGAATGTCCACCTTCTTAGGAAACTAGTAAAAAACTGAGGACTCACAAAGTTGTAGGGGAGGTGCCCCAGAGGGCTGTGTGTCCTCAAGAACTTTCTAGTGTCTAATCACCTGAGGCTCCTGCATATAACCCAGAGTCTACAACTGAGATAATAACTATTTCATTTACTTTTGGAAGTTTTAGGTTGCTTACAAAGCAAACGTTTGCATCTTAAAAAAAATAAAAAAAAAAATAAAAAAAAAATGATCCTATTCCTTTGTATTTCACTTAGTAAAACAGGTAGGACGTTTAGGAAAACAAATTCTATATAGTAATGGTTTCATTTGGATCACAAATTCCAAGTATTGCATTCAGCATTATCAGATTATGAGAGGAGTAACTCAAAAAAATAATAATTTCAGTTTGGATTTACTTTGTACTGGGCTATTTAATAACAGTTTCCATTAAGGCAAATCTATGATAAACAGGTTCCAAATCAGAAAAACCCTGAAAAATGCACACTCACAGTTGGGTGTTAAAAATAAATGATGTGTATCACATTCTAGGTTTCTGCTCGCGTTATAACCTGCAAAACAACTTCTGTTCACTGGAGCATATCATGTGTCATCTACTAAGTGAACATACATACGTATCAGTCCTTGTCTAAGGAAGAAAGAACGTGTCCCTATGTTACCTAATACTGTGGTTATGGAAAGTTATATAAAGCATAAACCAACCATCTAGCAGCTTTCCGTGATAGACTGCCATCCCAGCCACACGACCAATAAATTTGAAATAGGAAAGATGGTCTTCATTGCACAGGCCAGAGTTTGGATTTATCTGCAATGTATAATTATCACTGTAAAGAGAATCAGAAGCCAGTGTCAGCATTCTCCCATATGAAAATTCACTAACGTAATTAAATGCAAATTTTGCTAATGTAATCGTTAAGACAGTACTCAAATTGTATGTTATTTATAAGTACCATTTACATGGAAGATGTACATTACTTGCTGACCCATTTTGAATTGCAAGAAGTGATATAATGGTGCCCACAAAATTGCAGGGTATTAGCATATTTTCCAGAACAATTTGAGCTAATGTTTTAGTTAAGTTTATCAGGAAAATACATTTTATTTTGTAGTGAAAAAGGGACTTGTTAATAACTATTTTTTATTGGGGGAACAATGGGACATGCTTACGAAGATTATACGGTGTTATGTATGAGAACATGTCTGAGGTTAAAGTGTTTGTTAACTCACCAAAAAAAAAACATACAGATCCTGGTTCCTTAAAGCAGATTACACAGCACAGCCCTTGGGCCATGTAATCCGCCCCTGTCTAAACTGTAAAAAAAAATCTCCTAGAACCTGCCACTACCTGTATGCCCTCTCTGTACAGACCATGATAACCAGGGCTGCTCAGCCCTGATCACCATGGTCAGAGTACATCCCTTCGTCATACGCTCCCCTGCTTAGCTCTCCTCTCTCCCCCCTCTTCCTGCCTGTCTGCTGCGTCTCTGTCTCTAACCACCCCCCCCCTGCTATTATTAAGAATAAAACCCTACAATGGTCACTGCCAGCCCCCCTATTAGAGCTTGGCATACCACACTATGTAAATCCTTTTTAAATACGAGCGTTCTAAATACCGCATTTGAGCCGTCTTCAGGCCGGCGTCCGCTTCACAGCTCCGAGACATTGCTTCTGTGGAGGAGACAACCGCCCATGTGATCTCCCTGGCTAACGTCAGAAAATGATCATGGTTCCTCCCACAGAAGACATCCATCGGAGCTGTAAAGTGGCCGTGAGTCATGTGACCGGCTTGAAGACAGCTCAAATGTGGTATTTAGAAAGCTTGTTTTTTTTAAATACATACATAGTGTGCTATGCCAGCCTCTAAAAGAGGGGCTGGTATAGTCTTCTATAAATGGGTTAACAAATCCTTTAATTACTTCAGATCCAGGCTTTTTTCTGACATTTTTGTTTAGATGTAAATATCAGTATCGTTTGCTAGAAAATTAGTTAGAATCCCAAAACATTTATATATATATATATATATATATATATATATATATATATATATATATATATATTTTTTTTTTTTTTTTTTAAAGAGCAGAGGCCCTAGAGAATAAAAAGGTGGGTTTTGCAATTTTTTTATGTCACACGCTACTTGCACAGTGGTTTTTCAAGCGTAAATTTTTGAGAAAAAATACACTTTTTTAAAACAAACAATACATAACCCATTTTTATAAAAGATGATGTTACGCCAAGTAAATTGATACCAAATTTGTCACGCTTTAAAATTGCGCACACCTGTGCCACGGGCAACAAACAACGAATAGGTACTCTTTATGGAGAGATCTTGGGTTTAAGACCCCAAATCCCTCCTCTGAGCTTAAAAGCTTTCAAAACACCAAGATCAGTGTTTTTGAATGCTGTAGAAATTTTTTTCAATTGCATTATTGACGTCTGCGTAAACCAGAAGTGATGTCAGGTCATTGCTTCCAGGTTACTATAATGGAATGCCGTTCAAAGACGATCCTGGCTTTGTTCGGCAGTCCAGCTGTTGTACCGGCTGGTCACTTGGGTCTTCTGTCTCCTGGTGGGACAGGAGAGCCTGAGAGAGCCGTGGAAGGCATCGGGGGATGTCCGCTCTGGTTGCTTGTAAAAGCAATTCAGCGGCTCGTTATTCTTTTACAGGAGTGCCGACTGCTGGCCCTAAATATGGTATCAGGATGATACCTGCAGCTGCAGGCATCATCCCGGTATAACTGCTTGAAGTCCAGCGACGTACCTATGGCAAGTGGTTAAAGAAAGGTTTTTAAGCACATAAAAAACTATTTTTCACTGCCCCTTTGTACTTTAGAGCTTCTCTGACAACTGAAGACATACTTACGTTGCTGAATACTCAAAGAGGCCATAATAAGGATTGAACATTTCTTTGGAAATGAGGAAGAACCATTCTCTGGCAACTCCTCCGTAATCCAAGCCTTTCTCATTGTCAAATTCAATCCAGAGTCGTGCTTTAAGGAACTCAGGCCTTTTCACCGCTATTATCCTTCTGTAGGAGTCTTCAAATATGGCTGTACGACGCAACTTCATTTCAAACCTATTAGGAATATCAAGCTAAAACAAACATCCTGATCAGTTCTCTTGCTCTCACCAGTCAGTGTTTAGCTAGTTATTTTTTACATGAATTTTAAGCACCCTTGTGGGAGAAATACAGGTGTATACTGCTTTTACAAGATGCTAGCTGCCTGCCAGTTATGCAGTGCCACTTTTGAAGTTTGAGTTAGTGACTTGCAACATGTATGTAGATCAGGAAAGATAGGAGTCCTTACTTTTTTCAGGTGAGAAGTACTTAAAGTGGTGGTAAACCTTCACATACAGCGCATCCATAAAGTATTCACAGTGCTTCACTTCCTGACATTTTGTTACGTTACAGCCTTATTTCAAAAGGGATTAAATTCATTATTTTCCTCATAATTCTACAAACAATACCCCATAATGACAACATGAAAGAAGTTTGTTTGAAATCTTTGCAAATTTATTAAAAATCTCATGTACAGTAAGTATTCCCAGCCTTTGCCATGACACTCAAAAAGGTGCATCCTGTTTCCACTGATCATTTTTGAGATATTTCTACAACTTAATTGGAGTCCACCTGTAGTAATTTCAGTTGATTGGACATGATTTGGAAAGGCACACACCTGTCTATATAAGGTCCCACAGTTAATAGTGCACGTTAGAGCACAAACCAAGCCATGAAGTCCAAGGAATTGTCCTGTAGACCTCCAAAACAGGATTTTATCAAGGCATAGACCTGGGAAAGGGTAAAGAAAATCTCTGCAGCATTGAAGGTCTCAATGAGAACAGTGACCTCCATCATCTGTAAATAGTTTGGAACCACCAGGACTCTTCCTAGAACAGGCCCCCTGGCAAAACTGAGCAATCGGGGGAGAAGGGCCTTTGTCAGGGAGGTGACCAAGAACCTGATGGTCACTCGGACAGAGCTCCAGCATTTCTCTGTGGAGGGAGGAGAACCTTCCAGAAAAACAACCGTCTCTACAGAACTTCAACAATCATGCCTGTATGGTAGAGTGGCCAGACAGAAGCCACTTCTCAGGCACCTAAAAGACTCTCAAGACCATGAGAAACAAAATTCATTGGTCTGATGAAAAAAAGATTGAACTCTTTGGCCTAAATGGCAAGCATCATGTCTGGAGGAAACCAGCCACTGCTCATCACCTGGCTTATACCATTCCTACAGTGAAGTATGATGGTGGCAGCATCATGCTGTGTGGCTGTTGTTCAGTGGCAGGAACTGCCTATTCAGGATTGAGGGAATGATGAACGAAGCAATGTACAAAGACATAATTGATGAAAACCTGCTCTAGAGCATGCAGGACCTCAGACTGGGAGGAAGATTCATCTTCCAACTGGACAATGACCCCAAGCACACAGCTAAGATAACAAAGGAGTGGCTAAATGACGACCCTGTGAATGTCCTTAGTGGCTCGGCTCAACGCCCAGACTTGAACCTGATTGAAAATCTCTGGAGAGATCTGAAAATGGCTGTGCACCGACGCTCCCCATCCAACCTGATGGATCTTGAGAGGTCCTGCAAAGAAGAATGGGAGAAACTGCCCAAAAATAGGTGTGCCAAGCTTGTAAATATCATACTCAAAAAGTCTTGAGGCTATATTTGGTGCCCAAGATGCTTCAACAAAGTATTGAGCAAAGGCTGTGAATACTTATGTACGTGGGATTTTTTTTTTTTTTTTAATAAATTTGCAAAGATTTCAAACAAACTTCTTTCATGTTTTCATTATGGGGTATTGTTCGAAGAATTTTAAGGAAAATAATTATTTTAAATCTATTTTGGAACTGACTGGAACAGGCAACAATCAATAAGTAGGAAGAAAGAATTGATAGAGGCGTTCTACTCTCCATACTCTGGGTGATGACCGCCAACAATAAACCAATATAAACTATAGTGAAGCTGCCCCTTTAAGAGTAATCATATGCACTTTTAAGTAATTTAATTAAAAAAAAGCAGGCGCTTGACTCTGAATCACCTTTTTAAATAATTTACAAAAATTCTAATTAAAAATTGTGAAATAAGTCCCAAAATTAAACACCATTAATATTTGTATTACATCCATATATCAAAGCATTTATGTCCCCAAACCACATGTATGTTATTCTTATTTTCACTTTATCCTTGTGCTTCTCCACACCAACTGTGCAAGCCAATGCAGGAATGAAGTGTAATGCACCACGTGATGGTAAAAATACACACTCACCAAAAGATATTGCATTTAAAGCGGGATTCCGCTGCCGTTTTTTTTTTATACCTGTGTCACTGGTGGGCGATTCCTACGGTGTCTTTGCAGTCACGATCGGCGTCTTTTTAACCCCCGGCGTGACGATTTCATTGCTAAGGAAAACTTTTAAAAAAGCAGTCCGGCGGTTTCCATTTTCACTGTGGGCGTTTGAAGCCCACAGGCATTTACTTCCTAGATGCGATGATGCTGAGCTCCCAGCATCCACCGCTCCATCTCGCACATGCTCATTGAGTGTCCTCTTTGTTTTCCTTCCTCTTGCCTCATGTGCTATAGTGGTAATGGCAGATAGAGCTGCCTGCCCACTTTCAAAATGGCAATTTCGGACATGCCCTCGTCACGTGACCGGCGTCCTCCTTCCGAAATCTCACGAGATTTCGGCATGACTGTGTCCCCCACTGATTCCTGGGAAATAGCTAAAAAAGTTCCCAGGGACCATTGCGAAGCCGATAAACACACCTACTCCCACGGGAGGAGAGCCCGGAAGTCGGCATAAACATTAAAAATAAAAGGTAAATACTGCATATTATTTTATTTCAATGGTCATATCTGCATCTATGTTCCAAAGCCATTTGAATAAGATGAACTTGCAATTTTCTGTACAAAACCGCTTTAAGCAATGTGGTCAATGCACGCTTTTGAAGACTCGGACAATATGGCTTTCCTCTGTAGCCAAGGCATCCAGTCTCTCAGGAAGCTTCTATGGGAACCACATATTCTGCTCTCCTCTCTCAAAAACATTTTGGATTGTTTGAAAATTTGGGACTTGTTTCACAATTTTTTATAAAATATTTTGTATTTAAGAAGGTGATTCAGTGTCATGTGCCTGTTTTTTGCTTAGTGAACGATCAATCTGTGCCAATGGTCAATTTAAACTGAAAACACAGTTGAACAGAAAAAAACTATTTTAAATGCCATATGTAGGATGAAAATTATACAATAAAATAGTAAAAAGTAATTCTATCAGTAAATTTTGGACTTTTGTTGGTTACATTCGTTTGAGGCTTCTGAGATTATTCCCAATTCAGTGACAGGTGCATTTGATCTGCTGTTGACCTCCATCTAGCCTGTTCTTGACTAGCTTTAAGCAGGCTATAATTAAGATAGAATTGCATGGGGATGCAAAACCCACCTGCTGCAAACAAAAACCTTTCAACACAGGCCCTAACTCTACATTTGCCACACAAAACAAACAAAATCACATCTACCCCAACCGTGTGAAATTTACCTGCTTCTTTAACTTTTTGCGGAAATACTCATATTTTCTTTTGTAATCCCGTGAATAAGGCACAGCCTTCAAAGCAAAAACAAAAAGTATGGAAAATTTAATATAACACTTAGGAAACTGAGTGTAATCATTGTTGTAAAATATTTTTTTTAAAGTTAACTGCATTTGTGTTTTTAGTGTGAAGCATCCCCTCTGTGCATAAATGCCAACTTAAAGTGATATTAAAGCGTTGTTTTTTTTTACATTAAAATAGAAAACATGTTATGCTTACCTGCTCTGTGCAGTAGTTGTGCACAGGGTAGCCCAGATCCTCTTCTTAGGTCCCCGAGAAGGGTCTCCGGCCCCTCCCTCCTACCCGTAGAGCAAGCAGCTTGCTATGGGGGCACCCAGGCAGGCTCTTTCCTGAACCGCTGCTCTGTGTGTCCATTCACACAACGCCAATGGCTCCCACTGCTGTCTCAGCCAATTAGGAGGGAGCGTCGAGACTCCCGTGCACATCGTTGATGGAAGATCGGATTCGGTTAAACATTGGGGGGGCTGCTGCACAGAGAAGGTTTTTTTACCTTCATGCATATCAAAAACAGGAAGAAGATCTGGACAGCCTCGCTCAAAAAATGTTTTTTTGCCTTTTATTCAAAAATTCTTGTGAACAAAAACACAAGCCACAGCAGGAACAGACAGGCTAACGTGTGAGCTATGACTGAGCACTACATTGAAGTTTGAAACGTGTTAGCGCCTGTCTGTTCCTGCTGTGGCTTGTATTTTTGCTGCTGCACAGACAAGGTTTTTTTACCTTCATGCATATCAAAAACAGGAAGAAGATCTGGACAGCCTCGCTCCAAAAAATTTTTTTTGCCTTTTATTCAAAAATTCTTGTGAACAAAAACACAAGCCACAGCAGGAACAGACAGGCTAACGTGTGAGCTATGACTGAGCACTACATTGAAGTGTGAAACGCGTTAGCGCCTGTCTGTTCCTGCTGTGGCTTGTATTTTTGTTCACAAGAATTTTTGAATAAAAGGCAAAAAAACGTTTTTTGGAGCGCGGCTGTCCAGATCTTTCTGTTTTTTATTGCTATATGCATTGCTGGCACCTAGGCTTCCAAGCTGGATGAGAAGGTTTTCTATTGTCGCTTGACCTACCTGGATCGGTGATATCTCTCTCTCTACCTTGATTTTTAGATTTTGCATACCTTCACGCATAGGTAAAGTTAAAAAAAACATGAGCCTTTATAAACACTTTAAGTTCCATCTCGTTCAAAAAATAAATGACCCCACATGTAGATGCCACAAAAAAATGTATTATTGATTAAACTCAATGACCAACTATGTTACTTTGTGGACTAACCAGCTGTTTTAATTAATAATGCAGGTGGAAAAAAAAAATCTTGGTTCCAAATATATATATTGCTGGCTATACCGTGGTGGCAGTCATAAAGAACAATGTAGTAGTGTTATGAAAAAAAAAAAAAAAAAAACTGATTCCAGCTATAATATAAAATTGATTATAGTGATTCTAAAAGATCACAAAGACAAAATACAATAACTTACTGGCCCAGCTATTGCTGCAGTCTGTAATCGTGGATCTTCCCACTGTGTTTTCTTTGTGTCTGAAATGAACAAGAATGAGCATTAAAACACATTAAAATCATTATTCTAACAATCTGTATATTAACTTTACCCAGCATGATGCCTTGTGCTAGGTTTATATTTTGTACAGCTGGGGGCTCCAATTTGTGGCTGCCACTGTTCATGTCACCTATGACATCATTTGTCTGCTTAATACTGGAATTGTCAGACACATTTATGGTATCAAAAATAATAATAATAAAATAGTTTAAAACAAATTAGAAAAACAGATTGTGGCTTACTGTGGTCAATATAAAAGACTCTGCCATCTGAATGTGTTCGCTCTTCCCAGCCAGGCTGAAAGATAAATAACATACTTGATAAAGTAATAAGAACTAATAATATACAGATGTAAAGTTTGTTGCAAAAAACATTATAAATCTTAAATATAAAAGTGTGATGTCTCACTCCTGTGCATTCAGTCTGGGGGGTGAACGTTGATGTCCTGGACTTTCAGGAAATAGGTTGAATGGCACTTGGTATCATTCAATCTAAAAGAGCTGCACAGCATCACTGAATTACTGGGCCAGAAGGGCACAACACCGGAGGTCAAATGAGCATAACAACTGGAGCTGCTTTTTTATTTTTCACCTCTCCCGAGGACTGACATTGGATTTTTTTTTTTGCTCAAACTAGAGTAAGGCTTCTCATATTTGTTGGTTAAAGGGCACTTTGTGGTAACGTTAATCAGAGATTTGGGGGAAAATACAGGGAAAGAGTATAAGGTATGGAAAGAAAGTGATAATAATAAACAAAACAAAGGAATTACTTGCATCTCTATTTAGGTTTTTTTTTTTTTTTCACTCACTGGTAGTGGTCCCAGGTCTAAGAGATCGATGGGTGGCTTTGGCCTTAGCTGAACTGGAATTCTCAACCTTGGATCATCCTATAATAAATCAGAAATCTTGTTATGGAAGAGATAAGCTGTGACCTATTATATCAATAGAACTTAAAAAAACTTGCAATGAAAAGATAAGAACATCATAATTCCCTCATTCCCCTTTACTTCCCTGTCGATTGGAGGGAATCAAGTTTCTTGGAACTGAGGGGTATACAGGCTTTCCTGTGAGCAGTAAAAGGGGTTGGGCTCATCTAACAGTTTGTCAAGAATTTATTATAACTGCTCATAGTAAAGCATATCCTGTGACTCTTTCTTCTGTACTGTATGATACCAACCACTCCAGGAAAAACTGTGTTGCAACAAACTAGTTGCGTGCAGAATTACACTACTAATGTAAAACTCCAGGCAAACTTTATTTTTGCACATAGTGGAGAAGGGTTAGAACCCTAGTTAGTTTTTGTATTGCTGCTGGGATTCCCCTGGGGAAGATTTCCTCTCACTGTCCATATGGTCACAGGGAAATCTCCTGAACTGGGACAGAGATAGTTTGGGGTTTATGAAGACTGGATAATTTCCATGAGGGTGCTGTTTTCTATGCAGAGACCCAGTGTTTCATAGATTTAGTAAAATGTTCGCAGAAAAGTTTTTCACTGAGCCTGCCCTCTATCAGTTCAGTTTTTTTCATTCAATCCAATAGTTGAACGGAAAAAAAAAAAAACAGACCCCTGTTTGGTTGGCATAAGCCTCACACCATCAGGCCACCCAGATATTCATAATGCCCTCTTAGCTAGCAACATTTATTTAGAAGTCTTTTCTTCTGACTAGATGAAGTAGGTTACTGCACTTTCACTTATTGAATAGGCCTGTATGTGTAGCTCAGAAAAAGTTCTACATACTCTCAGGAGGACAACCTATGGGGGCTTATTCACATAGTGTGGTGACAGACATTTTCCTGCAATGTAAAGCACATGTCACCGCAAGGACACACAAAATATAATTTTTTCTGTGTATCCCATTCACACTGCAAAACAGCCTGGAGCTATGCTGCAGTTTATCGCAGTGCACTGTACAGAACCATATGGCACTGTGAAGCAGTCCAGCAAAATGCGCTCCCGAACAGCACCATGTATGAAATCGTTACAAAATAAATAAAAGGGAACGGTGTAAAAAGCTAAAATCGCACACATCACTACCCCCTACCGCAGTCGAGAATGAGGCGAGGTAAAATTCTCCGGAAGCTGTCCTTGTAGTGTGAATTCAGCTCAAAAGGCACGCAACATATTTTTTATATGAATGATTTGTATATGTTGATAATCATCTCTCATATTTAGTATATTAAAACCATTTACTGATACTATATAATTTGGAGCATCATATGAATGTAAACCAAATACCCATGTAGTAGTTTTGGTGACATGATTTATGAAGAAAGGCCTTCCGTTCGGTGCATGCCGCATTTCCCAGCCTTTGGGGAGGAAGCCCTGATCCCGGTCCACCGACAGTTTTGAAGATTCGTTTGCTGGGATCTGATGCTGATGACTGGTAGGGATACTCTGTACTGAGGGTGGATGTGCCATTTCCACTGGTGCCTGTTGTAGAGATTCAGTGTTTAAGACCCTTTGAGAGTACCTTTCAACTCTTCAGAGTTTACATTTAAAGGTTCCCTGGAGGCTCCCTACGTCTTAGTAAAAACAAAGGCAGCAATTACATGCAGCTGATAATAATGAGGGTAGCATAAAAGTTTGATCTACACTTACCTTATGGGTGATGTTGTTTCTACACAACTAAAGCTGGCTATCAAAATTTCGATCCGTGTATGGCCATTCCCATTGATCTATTTATTGATCGACTTTCCACTAGTTTGTTGGAAAATTTACGGTCAATCAGTGCATGCAGCCAATTCAGCTGGCACAATAGGAAAAGGCTGTCTCCAATATTTCTAGATTTATCCTGAAAGGACAATCTCCATGAGGCAATGATAGCTACAACCAATTAACAATGAGCTCAAGGGTTCTGAGCAACAATAACACAACTTAAGAGTGTGCTCTTTGAACTGACTGTCCCTGTTTTGTAAATGCACTTTCAACGCCTACTTTCTATTACTAGCATATTTGGTCGGGTTATTTTCAGGTTGTAATTCCTGAGTAAAGATTATCGTATACACAGATGCTAGAGGTTTAGTGAGTACGATAACAGTGCTGCATGTATACTATACTATGCAACTAGAAAAACAGAGCACAAATGTTCTATTACCTTTAAAGTTTATCCAAATACAGTTTTTACATTTTAAAAGACAGCAAAGGTTTTTAATAATGCATATTCTAACTAGGAAACTACTATATAATTATCCTTTACTTTACTACCACATCTCAAAGGTCTAACACTGGCAATACTGTAAATGATTTTCAAACTTTTGTTTAAACATTTGTAGAAAAATTCTCAGTACATTCAATGGATGATGTTTGGATGTTTTTCAAAATTTTGTTTGCCTTTAGCATTCGATTTTGGAATGAATGTAATTTCCCAAATGAAAACCACACACGCTGTTTGACATTGTTCTGCTCCTTGTAACGGTGGTCAAAAAAGAATGTTGATTTGACCCCATTAATGATTAGAATTTGGAACAAACAGTCTTAAAACAAAACATTTTAAAAAGGAAACTCTAATAGTGTATGGCCAGCTTTTTACTAACTGTAACCTGTTAGCCCTTGTACACACGGTCGGACATTCTGATGGAAAATGTCCAATCGGACCGCGTTGTCGGATAATCCGATCGTGTGTGGGCTCCATCGGACTGTTTCTTTCGGACTATTCGACCGACAAAGTTTTAGAGCTGGCCTATAAAATTTTCCGACAACATGATCCGATCATTTGTAGAGAATTCCGATCGGACAAAGTGCCACACATGCTCAGATCAAATTCCTAGACCAAAGCTACTGGCTACTAGTCTGAACGTAGTCCAATCGTAATTAAATAACGTCATCACGTTACGAACGATCGGATTTTCCGACAACTTTGTCCGACCGTGTGTATGCAACACCAGTTTCGGACAAAATCCGATGGATTTGGTTGTCGGAATGTCCAACTGTGTGTACAAGGGCTTACACTTTTGTGAGATATAGACTGGGTGGTCCCTGTGGGGGCACACATCCACCACTTCCGCTGGTGTCTCAAATCCTGTAATTTCCCTATAGAGAGGTTAGATATCATTGGGACACAATAGATGGCTTCTTTGTAGGAAATAACTTTCTGTGTGCACACACACAAGATTTAAGGGACTAGCTGGAGAATTTGCCATGATGGCTGTGTGGCTCCCTATGGACTGCACAGTGTGGATCTGTCAGAAGCATGGGCAGATCAGCACATAGCTATTTAGACAGTTATGAAAGGAAAGAAGGTAACTTAAAGTATAATTATAGAAAAAAAAAAAAAAAAGTATAGTTATCCTTTAAGTCAGTGGTTCTCAACCGGGGTTCTGCGGAACCCTAGAGTTCCGTGGGAGGTCCCCAGGGGTTCTGCTGCGATCTGTCAGTTGCAGGCAGCTGTTAGAAGGATCGCAGACACAGGCAGAAATAGGCAGGGAAGCGGCTGGCACCCTATTGGATGTAGCGCGCTGTTCCCGCCCGGCCCCTCCTGTCCTTCCTGAGTGCTTGTAAGTGACATCATCTGGAGTAGACAGGATAGGAGGAGGAGGAGGAGGGGCCGAGGGGGAACATCGCGCCACTGGAGAAGATATGAAACTAGCTCTGAAGCCAGCAGAAAAAAGTACTGAAGTGTGCCCCGCTGTGTACTCCCACAATGTGCCCAAGAGTCTGTCCCCTACCCCATGTAATGTGCCATGTCCTTGTCCCATGTAATGTCCTGTTATGTTCTCTGCCCCATGTCATGAGCCCTGTCCCATGTAATGTGCCCTGTCCCATGTAATGTGCCCCGTCATGTGCTCTGCCCCATGTAATGTCCCCTGCCCCATGTAATGTCCCATGTAATGTGCTCTGTCCCATGCAATGTCCCCTGTCCCGTGCCATGTCCCCTGTCCCGTGCCATGTCCCCTGTCCCGTGCCATGTCCCCTGTCCCGTGCCATGTCCCCTGTCCCGTGCCATGTCCCCTGTCCCGTGCCATGTCCCCTGTCCCGTGCCATGTCCCCTGTCCCGTGCCATGTCCCCTGTCCCGTGCCATGTCCCCTGTCCCGTGCCATGTCCCCTGTCCCGTGCCATGTCCCCTGTCCCGTGCCATGTCCCCTGCCCCGTGCCATGTCCCCTGCCCCGTGCCATGTCCCCTGCCCCGTGCCATGTCCCCTGCCCCGTGCCATGTCCCCTGCCCCGTGCCATGTCCCCTGCCCCGTGCCATGTCCCCTGCCCCGTGCCATGTCCCCTGCCCCGTGTCATGTCCCCTGCCCCGTGTCATGTCCCCTGTCCCGTGTCATGTCCCCTGTCCCGTGTCATGTCCCCTGTCCCGTGTCATGTCCCCTGTCCCGTGTCATGTCCGCTGTCCCGTGTCATGTCAGCTGTCCCGTGTCATGTCAGCTGTCCCGTGTCATGTCAGCTGTCCCGTGTCATGTCAGCTGTCCCGTGTCATGTCAGCTGTCCCGTGTCATGTCCCCGGTCCCGTGTCATGTCCCCGGTCCCGTGTCATGTCCCCGGTCCCGTGTCATGTCCCCGGTCCCGTGTCATGTCCCCTGTCATGTCCCCTGTCCCGTGTCATGTCAGCTGTCCCGTGTCATGTCAGCTGTCCCGTGTCATGTCAGCTGTCCCGTGTCATGTCAGCTGTCCCGTGTCATGTCCGCTGTCCCGTGTCATGTCAGCTGTCCCGTGTCATGTCAGCTGTCCCGTGTCATGTCAGCTGTCCCGTGTCATGTCAGCTGTCCCGTGTCATGTCAGCTGTCCCGTGTCATGTCAGCTGTCCCGTGTCATGTCCCCTGTCCCGTGTCATGTCCCCTGTCCCGTGTCATGTCCCCTGTCCCGTGTCATGTCCCCTGTCCCGTGTCATGTCCCCTGTCATGTCCCCGGTCCCCTGTCATGTCCCCTGTCATGTCCCCTGTCATGTCCCCTGTCATGTCCCCTGTCATGTCCCCTGTCCCATGCCCAATGTTCCATGAGCTGTAGATGTGAACATTTCAGGGGTCCCTCGAGATCTCAAACTTTTTGTCAGGGGTTCCTCCAAGGTATGGATCAGTGTTCCGGTGATGATGTTTTACCTCAATGTTTATTGAGTTGCACAACACTACGCTAACACCAGTACACATAGGTACACTTGTCACCCCTCCAACTGCGGCCCTCCCCAGTTAACCTCTTCACTCCCTGTCACCAATTGCAGTTTTCAGATTTTTCACTGATCACTGCATTAGTATCACTTGTGACACTAATCAGTGTTAGGGTAATTAGTAGTGGGCCCCGTTCGGTCTAGGTTTAACCCCTTAATTGACCGCCAGTTAACCCTTTCACCGCCTGTCTCAGTGTGATTAACAGATCTTTTTTCTGATCGCCGCATTAGTGTCACGGGTGACGCTAATTAGCCAGTTAGTTGATTTGCTTCACCGTCAGGTTTTTATAGCTTCAGGTTCCCCCATATATTACCTAATACAGGTTTTAACCCCCTGATTGCCCCCCAGTTATCCCTTTCACCCTGTCACCAGTGATCACCTTATTAGTGTCATGGGTGATGCTGGTTACTTTGTTTTTTTTTATAGCGTCAGGGCACCCTCCATATATCACCTAATAAAGGTTTAACTCCCTGATCACCCAGCAAGAAACATCAGTTAGGTTTTAGCATCAGTCACGATCTGTGTCACCCCAGACAGTGTCAGATTAGTGCCAGTAGCGCCAACACTCACGCATGCACCATACACCTTCCTTAGCAGTATAGTGTCTGAACGGATCAATATCTGATCAGATCTATACTAGCGTCCGCAGTAGTTTAGAGTTCCCAAAAACACAGCGTTAGCTGGATCTGCCCAGAGACCTGCTGGCACCTGCAATTAGCCTCTCCGCCCACCCAAGTGCAGTATCAATCGATTACTGTCATTACAAAACACATAACTGCAGCGTTAACAGAGACGGGCCTGATCCCTGCAAACGTTAAAGAGGAAGTAAACCCTGATGGGTTTACTTCCTCTTTGATTCCCAACAAAGGTAAAGCATAATGGACTACTATGCATCGCATAGTAGTCCATTATGTGTCACTTACCTGACACAGGAGCCAGCGAAGTCACCGCTGTCACCTGTAGTCTGGAGCATCCATTTCCTCGATGGGTCTTGCTGCTCTCATTCGACGAAGCCTCGATGACGTCACTCCCGCGCATGCGCACGGGAGCCGCCACTCGCGGCATATCACCGTTGACAGCGGAGCGCTCAGTGCACCGCTGTCTACGGGGCATGCGCCGTAGACAGCGGTGCCTGTCTTTTGGCAAATATGTCCTAAACCGTGTAGGTTTAGGAGATATTTCTTGGACCTCCAGGTAAGCCTTAATCTAGGCTTACCTGCAGGTCAGAGTGGTTTGTAAGGGTTTACAACCACTTTTTTTTTGGTAGCATTTGAAACAGTCGCTGACAGTCAGGTGCTCTTTTTTTCCTGTGAGTTTCACTAGTTGTACCAGTAAATTTAGAGGCCACAACGTCCAATTGAAGAGGCCTACATGTTTCTGAGCATGACAGACGAGAGTGAAGAGGAACTCACCCATTTGTCAGATTCAGGCTCAGAATATGAACCTGTACACAGCAGCGACACCCTGACTGATAGCTCTGACAACGGAGTTGTAGTCCTTGCCAAGGTCAGGTGTACCTGCCCCGTTCTTCTGCTATTGTTGAGGTGCAAGAACTGCCAGGCTCTAGTATGGAACAGAGAGCCAGTACTAGTGCCATTCATCCTCCTGCTGAACTGGCATGCACCAGCGGCCTAGTACACCCTGGTCGTAGTCAAACGCTGTGGTATCATGTGGTGACGTGGAGAGTCCCATAGGTGTAGTTCAAGCTGGTGAGGTGGCTAGCACAACTAGTGTCCCGCAGCCACCAAGAAGATAAAGACAGGCCTGTCGAGACCATAGTGCCCTTCCTACTGCATTTGCCAATCCAAATTGGGTGCCCACCACTTCTGCAGCACCCGTACTTCCCCCATTCACTGGCCAACCCAGAATTCAGGTGGAAACAGTTGATTTTACATCACTTGATTTTTAATGGCTGTTTTTCACTGAAGATCTCTATAGATCTATTGTGGACCAAAGCAATTTGTATGCTGGTCAATTCATCGCCGCTAATCCCCAGTTGATCCTTGCCAGAGATGCGGCCTTTTGTAAACCACTTCAACCAACAGTTTGCATCTTTGTTTATTCCCGATCAAGTGGTCTGCGTTGACGAGTCCCCGATTAAGTTTTTTGGCCGCTTGTTATTCAAACAGTATTTTTCCAGCAAGTGTGCCATATATGGGGTCAAGATGTATAAGCTCTGTGACAGGACAACAGGCTATACATATAGTTTTATGGTTTACGAGGGAAAAGATAGTCACGAGAACTGCCCAAACAACATAGAGAGCGCTGGTAAGATTGTGTGGGACTTGGTGTCACCCTTATTCGGAAAGGGGTACCACTTGTATGTGGACAATTATACCACTTTTTAGTCCCTTGTTTGATCATGGAATCTGCGCATGTGGCACAGTGCAATCGAATTGCCGCGGCTTAACCCAGCAGCTCGTAGGTTCCCATCTTAGGATGGGGGAGAAAGCCTGCTTGAGAAGTAATAATTTGCTTGCAGTGAAGTGGAGGGATTCATGGAATGTTTTCATTCTGTCCTCCCTTCATGCAGACATGACGGCCCAAATTCAAACAGCAACTGGTGTTGTGGAGAAACCCCTCTGTGTCCATGAATACAACCTTAATATGGTAGGGGTGGACCTCAATGAACAGTTGATGGTGCTATACTTAACTGCCCGTCAGGCCAGACACTGGTATAAAAAAGTGTTTGTATACTTATTCCAATTGACTCTGCTGAATGCTTATGTGCTATACAAAGTGTCAAGACGAACTGGATCCTTCCTTAAATTCCAGGAAGAGATTGTCACAGCCCTATGCCCCAATTACCAATGCAAATGCAGTAAGCCAGCGGCATGGGAGGCATTTTCCGTATGTCCTCCCTGGTACCCCTACCCACCGATCACCACAAAGATGATGTTGTGTCTGTAGCAAGCACGGATATAGGCATGACACCAGCTATCATTAACCCTCCTGGTCTTTGCATTGCTGAATGTTTCGAAAGCTACCACACAGTAGTGGAGTATTAGCGTAGGGTACAGCACTGCAAAGACTAGGACACACTTTCACAGGGTCTCCAAAGATGCCATCGCATTTTGAGAGACCCGAACCTGGACCCATTACAGTTATAAATAAAAGTGTAAAAAAAATAAAAAATAAAAGCCGTTTTATTGCTATTTCTCCCTTTTGTTCTGCTCTTTTTTACTATGCTTTATCATGTTTGCTTTTCAGGTATGTAATTCTTTTATACTGTACTGTTTAGGCTTCATGCACACGAGACGCCGGTGAAAACTCTGCTCAAAAAAAGCTGAAACGCCCGTTTTGCCGCGTTCGCATGCCTAGTTTAGCCGCGTTTGCATTTATAAGCATTTATAAAGATAACATCATGTAGACCCTCCCCAAGCTCTCAAAGCATGTTTTTTTAAACTATTTCTGCCATAGGGGATTTGTCCCATAATTGCATGTGATTCTGAATTACTTCAATTAATTGGTTTTGGGTTACATCGGAAGTCATTTACAGAGATGTGTCTTCCAAGATGATCAACTTGCTGATCACAATCCAAGGTGTGGACAAGCCTAGCTTGGGGGAAGGTGGGTGGCTTGTGGAAAAAAGTTTCAGTTTCATGAAGGATGGGTGTTCAATATGGAAACATGGTGGGGGGTTGGGGCTGACTAGACATTGATATGCAGGTTTTTTTATGTGAAAAAAAGGCAATGCTATGGTTTGGCCAGACTAGGTGGAGTCACTGATTAGATTAGAAATTGGATGAGGGTTTGGGGCAAAGAAGTGGAGGCATTCCTCATTGTCCAAGCTACTGGAAACACTAGAGATTTTATGGGATTGTATCACAAAGTAAATACGCTCCATGAATTATATAAAGTAATTACAACATTTTTTAAACTTTTTTTTATTGTTTTCTATGGTTTTCCATCATATTTCTGAGTTTTCAGGTCCAAAAAATTGGGTTCCTTTAAAAACTCTTATAAACGCAAACGCGGCTAAACGTGGGTGCCGCGTTTTGCATCTGAAACGTGGAACACTTTTGCGTATGAACCCATTTTTTTGCTTCTGGAAAAACGAGGTTAAACACAACTGCATAAAAACGGCAAAAAAATAGACTGTGTACATGGACACATAGGATAACATTGAATGAGTTCAGGGGCAGTTGAAAAAAGTGTCCAACTGCCTCTGAACACGCGTTTAACAGCGTCTCATGTGCATGAGGCCTTATTGTGTTTTATTATTAACCATTGTTTGCTCTTCCGGTACACCATTCAGCAGCAGCACTGATTTATCTTGACAGCAACAGCATTTGCTCTCACGATACAAAGGTACTTTTAAAAATGATGCGCAAGTACTGTGTAAAAAAAAGAAAAAAGAATTGCAACAGCCACCATTTTAACCTTTTTTTTTTTACACAAAGTTGTCACTAAATGATATATTGTTCAAACATGGCATGGTTATATGTGGAATTACACCCCAAAATACATTCTGCTGCTTCTTCTGCTGCTTCTTCTGAATATGGGGATACCACATGTGAGACTTTTTGAGAGCCTAGCCAAAAAACCAATCATCGCCTTCAGGCTTTCTAAAGGCGTAAAATTGTGATTTTACGCCTCATTACCTATCACAGTTACGGAGGCCCTGAAATGTCGAGATAGCACAAACCCCCCCCCCCCCCAAATGACCCCGTTTTGGAAAGAACACACTCCAAGGTATTTGCTAAGAGGCATGGTGAGTATTTTGCAACTCTCGTTTTTGAAATTAAAGAAAAGAAAAATGTATTTTTGTATGCCTCTCAGCAAATAGCTTGGGGTGTCTACTTTCTAAAATGGGGTCATTTGGGAGGGGGTGGGGGGGGGGGTTGCACTATCTGGGCATTTCATAGCCTCCGAAACTGTGATAGGTAGTGAGGCATGAAATCAATAATTTTTTTTTTACCCGAGACATATGGCTGAATGCTTTTTGGCCTAAACGTATGACTAAAATTTAGTTTATTGTATTTTTTTAATAGCAAAAAATAGAAAATATAATTTTTTTTCTAAATGTTTGGTCTTTTTTCGTTTATATTGCAAAAACAAAAAACAAAACAAAAGAAAGCTCTATTTGTGGGAAAAAAAGGATGCAAATTTAGTTTGGGTACAGCATTGCATGACCGCGCAAATACCAGTTAAAGCAGCGAGGTGGCAAATTGTAAAAAGTGCTCTGGTCAGGAAGGAGGTAAATCCTTCCGGGGCTTAAGTAGTTAAGAGAAAAAAAATAAACAAATTTTGAAAAAGATGACAGCAGCAAAGCATAAACAATTTGGGACAGGGCAGCAAAAAGCTGGCAAAGTAAGTGATACTAACAATAAAGAGATGGAGGAACATTTTTGCAACCAATTAGGTTAATTGGCAACAGATCAGTAACATGATTGGGTATAAAAGAGCATTTTTGAGAGTCGGTGTCTCAGGTGAAGATGGGAAGAGGTTCAACAATCTGTGAAAAGTTGCATCTAAAAATTGTCAAACAATTTCAGAATAATGTTCCTCAGCGTAAGACTTTAAATATAGCATCATCTACAGTTCATAATATCATTAAAAGATTCCAAGAGTCTAGAGAGATCTCTGTGCACAAGGGAGAAGGCTGAAACCCAAGACTGGATGACTGTGATCTTCGGGCCCTCGACAGCACTGCATTAAAAACAGGCATGATTCTGTGATGGACATCACTTCATGGGCTCAGGAATACTTCACTGACTGTGGACAAATTTTGACGCACCATCTAAAAATGCAGCTGTCTTCTCTGGGCCAAAGCTCAATTAAAATGGTCTGTTGAAAAGTGGAAAACTGTTCTGTGGTCAGACAAATCAGAATGTGACATTCTTTTTAGCAACTATGGGTGGTGCCACATCCTCTGGGTTAAAGAGGAGAGGGACCGTCTGGCTTGTTATCACACTCAGTTCGAAAGCCTGCATCTCTGATGGTATTTGGGGAGGGGGGCATTAGTGCATATAGAAAGGGCAGCTTTAACATCTGGAAAAGCACCATCAATGCTGACAGACATATCCAGGTTTTAGAGTAGCAATGCTCAGACAAGAGTGGGGTAACATTACTCTCCTAAAACTCCAGCAACTGGTCTCAGTTCCCAGATATTTACAGAGAAGATACTATACCATGGAAAAGGAGGCCCTTTCCCAACCTTTTTTGGAATTGGGGTTTCAGTTAAGTACAGTACTGGGGAATTCTGCAGTGCTGTATTGTGTCCTGGTACCTGTACTATGGGCCTCTCCCACGTAGTTGTTCTTGTGTTGTGATCTATGAAATACGATCTTCCTTTGTCATCTTGTTTTTCCTCCCAACCAGGGGGTAATCCAGAAGAGGTAGGCAATAACTGTTGAAAAAGATATTTGATATTTACAAAGTATAGAAACCTTATGCATTTAAAAATAAATCAAAATGCAAAGCAAAGCAAACTATTTATTTTGCTAACGTGATCTGTTTTCTGAGGGGAAATAGCATAGAAAACTGTGTCTTAACCTTCAATCCTGTAGACATTCTTGGTAGGTATTGGCTGGGAATCACAAGATCCTGTGTCTACAGCTGAACCATGTCAAATATGATGGGGTTTATATAAAAGTAGCACATTTTAGTTTGTTGCTGTAAACATGTTACAGCAACAAACAATAAATCAAATAACTCCTAAAAACCAGGAACTGGAAATTGCACTGTTTTTAAGGGTCAATGTCCAGAGTTGCAGTTTGGTGGCAGTTTTAGTAAGAAACTAAGGAAGAAAAAGGAAGAAAGGTTAAAGTCTGGTACACACTATCTGTTTATTTTTCGTTCAACCCAGCGGGCTGAACTAAAAAATACTGAGGAGCTCACTGTACTATCTGATGTTAGTACAGTGATGTCCCCTCTCAGCTATTGTGTTCGGACAAGGGGAATGCGAGGTATGCCCCCCCCTCCGCCAGAACACACCGGTCAGCGCTCACAGCCATTAGATGCTAGTTTTCCAGCAAGTGCATTCAGCCGGCTTCTGTCGAACTGGCTGAGGTACACACAAGCCAAATGTCAGATGGTTTATGTTGACCCGCACAATGTTCGGCCCGTTTGTAAAAGGCTTACGGAAAAGTCTGTACCTTTGTCTTCAATGTTTTAGAGTTATGAGCATCTTTTGGATTTGGTTTAGCAAAATGTCCTGCTGCTTTCAAATTCACATTTCTAAACTAGATGCATACTCTTAATTTTCATTGGCCCAGTACACAAATTAGAAACAAAATGCACAATAACCTGAAGCAAACCCAAAGCACATTGCATGCAATCCTAAAGCATAATGCATGCCAACCAGAAGCAAAATTTAGGTATTAAACACAACTGACTGGCCCTACTCCAGTAAATTCTAAATATTTTCGTTTAAACTGACTGGAACAAGGCTTACTCGTTAAGCAGCTCTAAAGGTTACCCTATTTTGAATCTTTAAAGAGTATGTAAACTCAATATTTCATATTCCTGATATGTGCCTGCTGTGCCATGTACTTGTATCAAAGAGTACCCTGTTCTCTTTGTATTTTGTTTGAAATCCCTGATGTTACTGCCAGTCCCTCTGCTTTAAAAACTGACCACACTAAGCATAAGAGCACACAGTTGTCGGTTCTCTAGCTGTGCTGGGAACTCTGTGTGATGTCCTCCAATGATCAGATTTGTCCTGACATGCCCCACTGCACGGTCTTTCATTTGAAAAACCAGTGCACTGTTGTCTCCTCCCCCAGATCTTATGCAGCTGAAAAGAGACGGAACAAAGGGAATGGGATAAAAAAAATAAAAAAAAAGATACTTATAATGTTTTTTTCCTATTTATACACAAATGTTTTGCCTTTCAATTTAATTTCAAACTGAATGGGTTGTTTTTCAATGTGATTGTTGACAATCAAGATTATTTTGGGTACCTGCTTATTAATAGTTTGTTTTGGAATGTACAGAGTCTTTGGGATGTGCTCGAATCTGCAGCAACTAATATATATCATCATCTTATATCTACCATATACAGCCTAAACTGAGCCACCAATGTAATCTTCAGTGCTAGCAATTCACCCTAAAGGGGCAGTTCCGCTAATCTGATCCCTCCCCCCTCCGGTGCCACAATCGGCACCTTTCAGGGGGGAGGGGGGTGCAGTTACCTGGATAATCCAGGTATCTGCACCCACTTCCGGGCAGACTGCCGCAGACGCCCCCCCCCCCCCCCCCCCCGTTGTGTTCTGGGAAACACACAGTTCCCAGGACACAGCGGGGGATCTGAAGGGACACGCAGTGCGACTCGCGCATGCGCAGTAGGGAACCGGGCAGTGAAGCCGCCATGCTTCACTTCCCGATTCCCTGACAGAGGATGGCGGCGGTGGCAGCAGTGAGACGAGCGATCGCTCGTCATCTGCCGCCGACATCGCTGGACCCTGGGGCAGATAAGTGTGATTTTATTAAAAGTCAGCAGCTGCAATATTAGTAGCTGCTGGCTTTTAATATTTTTTTTTTAGGTGCAGAACCACTTTAAACTCAGGTGCATGAATCAGCAGGTTTTCAAATAGTTTATCTGCACTGTGGACATCAACTGACTACTATTGGTCAGAATAAGGCCCCCTTTCACACGGGCGACTGTTGTGCCGCTGTTAAAAACATGTTTTGTTATTTTGAAATTCAGAGAATTCTGGCACCGTGTTTACTTGCAGTTGTACATTGTGATTAGCTGCGTTTAGGTGAGTTTACGTGCCATGCGTTTAACTGCGTTGGAACATTCTTGCTATTTCTGATGTGCTTTGTTTTTTTTCTTTCTTTATTGCCACTGCTATCTGCAGGAGAAATAGTACACAATAGTACACATGATTACCTGCAGTTATGTGCAGATAGCTGCAATAAATCGTTCCTGGACGCAGTCAAATTAATTTTTTTCTATCCGCACCAAACCCAATGTAACGAAACCGTTGCTAAATGCAGTGTGTGAATGGGGCAATAGGAAAGAATTGTGTGAGTTTAGCTGCGGTAGATAACTTGATCTATCCGCAGCTAAAAGCTGAATTCTATACGCCCGTGTGAAAGGGGCCTAAGCCTGTTCCATGATACCTTAAAATAAAACAATATATGTTTTAAACACAGCATTAAACAGGCCAAACACCATTTAACACAGCCAATTGATCATGCATTGGGAGACAACAGAAAATCTTACAACTGGTAACGTAGGTAGTTCTTCCTGTGTATATGATTGCAAGCTCCCTCTTCTGCTGGAATTCACCTTTACAAAATACATTTAAAATGTGATGAAAATGAAAGATGAAAATCTATGAAAAAAAAAATCTAAGCATGGGTGTAATATTTCTGAAATAAAATTCTGCTTCTAGAAAGTTCTATACTTCCTAAAGAGAAAGTACAAGAAATTGAATTGTATATGCAAAATATAAACTTCATTTATGGGGTCCTTCACCAGATGTCGCAGGGAAATTTCAGCTCTCAGGTGGTTCACACTCTGCCTGCACATGTCCATCCCATGTGCTGTGCCCTGGGTAGTTGGAAAATTCCATTAGGTTTCTACTATCCAACTAGATCAAATCCAGAGATGAACAGCAGGGCGATGCAAATGCAAGCGTGTGGGAAGTGGATGAACAGCATGGATAACTATGGTTTTGGATCAGCATATCTAGTAAATGAACAAATAAACATATAAACTTAACTACACTAGGTTCCTGGGGTCCCTCTAACTACTTTGCTCTGACATCTGTACACCCCTATGGACCAGTTCATTTTATACATTTCTCTTGTTTATTCTGCAATAACTTTGTCATTATTAAGACAACAAAGTTACAAATATACTGTATATTTTTTTTTAAGGACAAGTAAGGATTTGTTTTCATTATTTTTTTGACCAGTGTTAGTTTAAACAAAATAAGATCGCTGTACATAAATAGTATACATTTTATTCTATAGCTTGTACTGTTTACAATGATATTAACATTATGATTCTGGCACAAAGAACTGCAAAATTGTCTATAAAGTTTTACATTTTTTGCTTTTTATTTTTGTTTTAAGGCGGAGCTCCACCTTAAAAAAAAAAGAAATATTAAAAGCCAGCAGCTACAAATACTGCAGCTGCTGACTTTTAATAAATGGACACTTACCTGTCCAGGGTGTTCGCAATGTCGGCAGCAGATGACAAGCAATCGCTCGTCTCTCAGCTGCCCCCCGCCGCCATCCGCAGTCAGGGAATCAGGAAGTGAAGCATTGCGGCTTCACTGCCCGGTACTGCACATGCGTGAGTCGCGCTGCACGTCTTCACTGGTCCCCGTTGTGTTCTGGGAAAACTGTGTGTTTGCCCGGAAGTGGGTGCAGATACCTATAGTATACAGGCATTTGCACCCCCCTCCCGCTTGAAAGGTGCCAATTGTGGCACCGTGGGGGCGGAGTAATCTGATGAGCGGAAGTTCCACTTTAGGGTTGAGCTCCGCTTTAATAAGACACTAAAATCCTATGAGAGCGATTTTTCAGTGATCTGAAAATCTGAATTTTTTTTTTTTTCAACAAAAACTGTAGCTGCTGACTTTTAATAAACACACACTCACCTGTCCTAGGATCCAGCATTGTCCACAACTGGCCAGTTTCTTCACCGGGTTTCAATCCCCAGTGTCGGCATACAACCTGCACTGAATGGTCCCACAGCTTTCTGGGACCCGTGACCTGCCCCAAAAGGCAGCAGAGGAAGGAAGGAGGGCCGAACTAGCGCTCGGATCGCCGTGATGATCTCATCTAAATCCTGAAGTGGGGGAGGGGGAACCTGTCAAAACCAGGTACCCACACCCCCCCAAAAAATGATGTGCCAAATGTGAAGGGGGGAGGAAGAGTGGAACTTCCTCTTTTGGGTGAAGTGCTACTTTAACCACTTGCCAACCGCCACGCACGCATATACGTCGGCAGAATGGCTCGTACAGGCAAATGGGCGTACCTGTATGTCCCTTTGATTCCGTCGCTTTGAGGGCGCCCACCGCGAGACCGTGCCCACGAGTCCCGCAAACTCGATGTTCGCTTAAGGCCCACGATCGTGAGTTGGAGAAGCAGAACGGGGAAATGCCTATGTCAACAAGGCATTTCCCTGTTCTGCCAAGTAACATGACAGGGATCTACTGCTCCCTGTCATCGGGTGCATCGATCGCTGTCATTACAGTGGTAGCCCATCCCCCCCAGTTAGAATCACTCCCTAGGACACAACCCCTTGATCGCCCCTAGTGTTTAACCCCTTCCCTGCCAGTGTCATTTATACAGTAATCAGTAGCTATTTATTGCACTGATCGCTGTATAAATTACAATGGTCCCAAAATAGTGTCAAAGGTGTCCACCATAATGTCGCAGTCCCGATAAAAATTGCAGATCACCGCCATTACTAGTAAAAAAAAAAAAAAATGCCATAAATCTATCCCCTATTTTGTAGACACTATAACTTTTGTGCAAACCAATCACCAATCACCATACGCTTATTGCGATTTTTTTTACCAAAAATATGTAGAAGAATATATATCTGCCTAAACTGAGGAAAAATTTGTTTTTTTTTAAATATATTTTTGGGGGATATTTAATATAGCAAAAAGTAAAAAATATATATTTTTTTAAATTGTCGCTTTTTTTTGTTTATAGTGCAAAAAAACCCCACCCAAAAAAACGCAGAAGTGATCAAAAGAAAGTTCTATATGTGGGAAAAAAAGGACGTCAATTTTGTTTGGGTACATCATCGCACGACCGTGCACTAAAGCACACAGTGCCGAATCGCAAAAAATGCTCTTGTTAGGAAGGGGGTAAATCCTTCCAGGGCTGAAGTGTTTAAAGGGATTGTAAAGAGAATTTTTTTTTTTTTAAATAACAAACATGTTATACTTACCTCCACTGTGCAGATCGTTTTACACAGAGTGGCCCCGAACCTGCTCTTCTGGGGTCCCTCGGCGGATGTCTCGGCTTCCTCCCTCAGATGCTTCTCACGTTCATGCAAGCTCCCTCGCATGGTGAGAAGCATCTGCGGGCGTGCCCCCGTGATACAGCCGACGGCTATAGCCGCTCGCTGTAGCACACGGCCCCGCCCCCCCGGCGCTCCGCGTCAGTGGATGTGATTGACAGCAGCGCGAGCCAATGGCTGCGCTGCTTTCCATCCATCCACTCCAGCCAATCAGCGGCCAGGCTGAACGGTGGAAAGGACGTCCGGGGACGAGCGCGGGACTTTCGAGGGGTGAGGTAAGTAAAACAGGGGGGCTGGGGGCGACGGGACAGTCAGATGTTTTTTCACCTTAATGCAAGGTGAAAAAACATTTACCTTTACAACCCCTTTAATGAAGAGAAACAAATAAAACCAAAAAATAAAAATGTAATTATTAATGGTAGAAAAATAAAGCTAAAATAAAAACAAAAAATAAAAAAAAAAACATCAGGAAAATAGTTGAATAGAAAAGGGGAAGAAGGAGTTCATCAGGGCCAAATTAGGTTAATCTAAGGGTTTATAAGGGTCTAACTAGAGACACTATTAAATAAATAAAAAATATAGAAATGTTGATGTTAATCCCATATCAGACTCAGGAGCTGATTCTAAGACCGTGTGTTAAATGCTGCTACTTTCAGGTAATTGGACAGCTTTGTTGGGAACTGTCTCCCAGTGCACCCATATAACTTCACCCACTCCATGGGGGTTCACTTTTTTTTAGCAAGCAGTAACAAAATCACAGACCAAGAGGGGAGGGATCTGTGTCCTATACTGCACTCCAAAATATATAATTTGCAGGTAGACCAACATTTATATTATCCTAATGGTACAGTACAAGACACATGAGTTGATTCTTAGATCAAGGTAAATCCAGGAGCAAGAAATCAAGGGGTGGGCAACAAAAGAGCCAAAATTACAGCAACAGGCCAAAAGAAGGAACAGGTAGGGTCAACCCTTCAACCTGAACAGACAGGCAACAGCAGAAACATATTGTAAGCCAAGCAGAAATCAGCAGAGGCTCAAATAGCCAATTGTCAAAAAAAGTTTTAGAAAACGTGACCAGAAAAACAGACAGTGGCTCTGCGACCCTTGAGAAGGGCTGATGCTAGAGGCTATAAGAACCCAGAGAACCCCAACCACAATGGGTTTAAGTAAGGGAGGAGGGACTCATTCCCGAAGAGCAGAAGCCATGGGAGAGGACAAATTAAACGCCCAGCTGGATGGAAGAGGATGGAGGAATCCCATAGAAGGACCACTTATGAGAAACAGATGAGGGGGTCTATTGGCAAGGGAATACATAGCAAGCTGCCACAGAGGATAGTCCTGACCCCAGCAATGGGGCAAATCATTACAGTTGGATATGCCTCCAAAGCAGGACACAGGGATCGAGAATGCTATTTCCACAGAAAGTGATAAAAGGAGCTCTGTATGGGGAGGAACATCTGAGGAGGGCCCCTGAGGGTCACAGAAAATCACAACAGAGACAAAAAAGAGCAACCAATAGTTACACATACCCTGTTTCCCCGAAAATAAGACCTAGCGTGGTAGTAACTACCTCACATGATTTTTACAGATTTTTGGCAGATCAAATGCATATGCCCCCAAGAAAGGGGGGGGCACCAAACCCCAGGGTGGAATTGTGCCTAACTGATGAATATCAAAAGGGAAAAGGAGATGACTACTGCGAGAGATTTTAACCTGCAAGGAGGTGTAGGAAAAACAGTCTTCCTTATGAAGGAGCAAGTCTAAATGCATAGCAAAGAAACAATGGGAAGGAGAGCAATAAGAGGTTATTTGTGTTGTTCTTTGAAGGGCATAGTGTAAGAAAAGGGTCAGGATGTCTGTCTATTGTGAATCAATGGTTAATAGACGTTCCGCTTTTTATTGTCAAAGAATGAGGACATTTTTTTTAATGTGAAGGTGGTTTTTGAGTAGGTTCAGTGGGCCTAGAGGTGAGGGGTCTGCAACGAGGCAAAGGACTTGCAGTAGAAGACTACTTCTCTGTGGGGATGAATACATTTTTATCTGCACAGTAATATCGATCAGGATTTTAGACATGAGATTCTGTGCATATGCAGAAAAAGCAAATGCATTCTGAAGATCTGATGGATCTAGTTCTCCATGGCATCTACAAAGAAAAGCAGCGGCAAGCACACAATTAAAATTCTGCAGCAAGACTTGGCAAAAATAAAAAAATTTCACGGTTGACTTCTCCAGTCCAGTTTTCCATGGTCTAAGAGATAACAAGCTGGCAATAGCGAGAACTTCAAGAGTCTCCAGGGACCTATCAACTAAACCCCTACCATCAATGAAGACTGAAGAGTGATTATTTGGTGCAAGAATAGCCAGGTCCACAGTCCATCTCTTCATAAGTGGGGTTAACCCTTGGAATGGATCAGATGTAATGGCAGAGAAATCTGTTTTCTTCAGACAGGCTGCATGATGTATGTCTGAGGAATAGCCCGATTTAGGGAGCTAAAGCTGTGTAGGTGTAAAACTTTGCTCCAGAACAAGGGAATTGTTATCCATCTCAGAGGCACTTGGAGTTTCTTTTGGGGCTTGGAGCAGAATCTTTGTTGTTTGTCCTATCTGCTTCTACTCCCAACTATAACTTGCTATTGCTAAGTGAGAAATTTCCTCTATGGGAATTTATGGCATAAATACAAACTGAGGCAGTTCAGTGTTTCTTGTATGCAGGAATCATAATAACCCACGTGCTAACTGAGAATCACAGCCCCTGACCTGTATAAGACCGTGTGGCTATTTGACTTATTGCACCACATACCTAGGTGAGCAATGAACGCAGAATCCAATGCTCAAAGCAAGCATTACAGGCCCGCGCCAATGTTATGGGGTCCAGGTACAGTTTTTCCAAGATGTATATTGGGGTAACTAGTCTGAAAAGTGCTAGTGAGCCATAAGGCAATAAGCATTTGGACCCTAAAAAGAAGTCTCAGTCGGGGAAAGGAGGAAAACTTATGAAGATTAGAAAAAAAAATCCTCTCCAACAGCAGGAGTTCATCAGCTAAGGACACGAACGAAAAATGTGAGCCTCACAGAGTGGGCGAGATTATATGAAAACGTTAGGGGCCAGTTCCCAGCAAAGCTTTTGACTAGGTCCGACAGTCTTTCCAACGGACTTTCCGAATGAACGGACTTGGCCACACACAATCACACCAAAGTCCGATGGATTCGAATGTGATGACGTACCACCGGACTAGAATAAGGAAGTTCATAGCCAGTAGCCAATAGCTGCCCTAGCGTCGGTTTTTGTCCGTCAGACTAGCATACACACGAACGGATTTCTCGGGTCCGACGGAGTTCCGGTGAGAAAATTTAAAACATGTTCTATTTCTAAAGTCCGCGGGATTTTTGGCACGCAAAGGTCCGATGGACTCGTTCCGTCGGACCTTTGCTGTCAAAAAGTCTGGTTGTCTGTACGTGGCATAAGAGTCAATTACTGTGTTCCGTACTCTACAAATAAGATTAAAAAAAAACTTTTTTACTCTACAGGTTTCTTTAACCGACATCTGCAGATCGAAGTTTATCCCTTTGATCTGAAGACAAAAATAAACAGAGTAAATACAAAAGTAAAATCTTTTGGTTTTTAATTTCTGTCTAAACAGTGTTAATAGACACTGTAACAGACAGCCTTTATTTTGACAGCTGCTAGAACTGCTGTATTTACACAGCAACCCCCAGCTTTAATTTTTTAGGGCTGGTTCACACCATGACTGCACATGAATCACACAGGAATGAGCTGAGCGTTTCTGTGCGATTCAGACCACATGCAAAACGCACTCCATTTGTGGTTTGCAGCGGGTGTCAATGGAAAGTTAATACCACAGACGCAGGGCAACTGCCTGCACTGGATCACATGGTACTTTTGTACCATGCAATCTGGTTATAGTGCATCTTAACAATTAATGCATGCACTACTTTGGTGGAACACAATTTTAGCCCGTTCAAAATGAATGGGATGAAACTGCACCACACAGAACCACATGGGAATTGCACAGAAACACACAGCACTTTCCTGTGCGGACATGATATTAATCGGCCCTAGAAGAAGTCAGGGCTTGTCAGCAAGGAGGGAGGCAGCAGGGCAGAATGACAGGCTGTGCTATATACATCATGTGTACTTTGATGAAGATTTATGGGGCATGTTTAGCATGCCCAATGTCCTCAATTGGTTAATTAAGTATTCATTAAGGGAAAGTCCTGTTAAGTGAGAACTTCTCTAAGAAGTTAATTTTAACCGACATGCTTCTTAAGAAATATTTTTTTTTTTTTACATTCAGTTAAAGTCATTTTTTGCATTGCTATCAGCTATTCCCATACCACATAAAAGGGTCTATAGACGCAACATTTACAGATGCTTGAAAGATAAATCCATTAATAGCTCTTAGATTTCTTAGGAAATCTATGCGATCTCAGAATCCCAGGTCTGTGCACACACTTACACACTTTTGCTTTCCATGCTGCATTTTTAGTTTGGCTTAAACACAGTGCAGAACTATGTCATGGAGATCTAACTGGTGAAGTCGCCAAGCGTTACAGGGAGCCAGTGGGTGATTCAGCATGCCAGGTTAACGGTAAATACGATATCAAATTTAAGTTAAAAATAAAAAGACTAGAAATTGGAAAAAAACATGACTAATATGTGGAGCTTGAAGAAAGGTTTAGGAAATAATAGAAGTTCAGGTGTAATATAGTAAGAGCAACAGTGAGTGCGGCTCATCCTTCCTACAGTAATATAGTGAATAGTAGGATCTTTCCATCATTAAGCTCTTTACTCTTGTCAGCTGATGGCTGTAGTAATCTTTTTCTATACATTTTTATAAACGTCGAACATCATACAAAAAAGGGAGTACACATTTACATGACGTGAACAAATCGCATGTTTGTGATGAATTACAGGAAGTTTTGAGATTAGGTTTTTGGCTTGGTAGTTCCTCACAGAGGTCATAAGGTTGTGTCATGAGGCTTGTAAATGTTTCATTTATAAATGATAATACCAATACAAAAATAGCTTACAATGCTTGAGCTCTGCCTGCCACTGGCAGTATTCCCAGATATTTGAAGCCTCGCATTAAGCTCATCAGCAACTTGTATTTGGAGGTCACTGCTAGATAATGAGTGTGCTTGAGTACTGTGGTTGCTGTATACAGTGGAATCATCCTCAGTTATAATTTCCCAACTCTGTTAAGAAAGCAACAACATACAATTACTAAATTTATAAGACATCTAGTCAATAGCATTACAATATGGAACATTTAGGTGGTCATTATACATTTGAAAGTTCTCCAAATTAATCAAAATGTTGGATAGACTTCACAACTTTATAGAAATATCCATCCAACTAGTGATCTGTTCCAGGTATACAATTATTCTGTATAATAATAAGCAAACTGATTTAGCTTGGGTTCATACTAGTGCAGCTGTAGCATGATCCGATTTTCAGTGCGGTTATTATAATGGAAATTTGTAGGTTCTGTATATAATTGTATTCTATTTTATATGTATTGCACAATGCTCTCACTGTGCACACGGCACTGATAATGTTTTCAGTACGTTTTGCATTCTTTCGAGTCCTGATTAGAATTAGCCTGCATATGTAACGCCCTTTGTTACCATAAACGTACAATTGCAATATTAATGTGATACCTACGTAATCATGTGTATAAAAACCTTCAAATGCATCATAATAAAGGAGAACAGTTATTTGGAAAGATGCTGAGCGTATATTTTGTGTCTGTTCCCTACTGCTGTAGTTATTATTAATTTGGAACCACTAATCAATATGAGGATAGGAGTTGCCTATCGATAAAATATCTATGTCAGTTATGTAGAGCGACACTGCACGTTTTTGAGGTTTTTCATGCTTTTTTGCAGAAGGAGACTGGATTTTTATTTAAAAAAATAAAAAAAAACGCTGCAAAAGCACACTATAAATGCATGTACATACTTTGTACACACTATAAATGCATGTACATGCACATTAACTGCATTTCCACTGAAGTCCATTAGACCAAAACATTTTCAAAAAACACATCTTTCTCCTGTTTAAATGTGCAACCCATTTGTACTGTGACAATTCATGTAACAATATTTCTGTGAACAACTGTGAATATGCATTGCTTGTACTGTAAATATCGAATAAACATTCTCTTTCTTGTAAAAAAAACCCCAAAAAAACACTGCAGCCACTATTAATGTAAACAGGCACCATAGAGAATAATGTGATTTCCTCTGTCATGTGATGGTGAGCGACAGCAGCTGCATCAGAAATCGCACTAGTGTGAATGGGGGCTTACTGCACATTGAGCGGAAAAGGCTGATCAGATAACTGATAGTTTTCAGGCAGGTGAGAATGATGGGATTCATGAATTCTGTCTGCTGCAGAAGGGAAATTGTATAGGTAAACTTTATGTAGAGATGGTGCTACTTTTGAAAGTAAGGCATACTTCAAAAAGTACCAGGCTCGGAATCTGACATCATAGTCAACTTGAAGCAAAAATGACAAATATGTTTACAAGATGGTTTGTAATCTCCATATGACTAATCTAAACAGTATAAAACCTTCATAAAATGTTTGACTTGATGATTAACTTTAAGCCCACGTACACACGGTCGGAGATTTTGGCAACCAAATCTGTCGGATTTTGTCTGTCGCATTTAGTCCGACGGATTGTGTCCGAAACTGTTGCATACACACGGTCGGGCCAAGTTGTCTGATTTAGCGGTTGCCAAGAACGCGGTGATGTAATTTCGTTACGATGGGACTAGATTCAGGCTAGTAGCCAATAGCTTTGATGTAGGAATTTGATCTGAGCATGCGTGGCACTTGGTCCGATCAAAAGTCGCTACACATGATCGGATTAGGTCCGACCGGCCCAGTTGGTCGGGAAATATTTCCAACATGTTGGAAAATTGGGTCGGACGGAGATTCGGACGGAATCAGTCCGATGCATACCACACACAGTCGGATTATCTGATGACACGGTCCGATAAGACTCATTCCGACAGATTCTCCGACCGTGTGTACAAGGGCTAAGACAGTTCTCATGGAGAAGAAGCTGTAGTTGTGCAAAACTGAAGATATGTTTGACCTTTCTCGTTCACAAATAGTGTGGATATCGTGCTGTTTTGCGTTCATAATTGTTTTACCTCTGGAGAATCTCTCACTTCTGGACCTTCTGTTTCCTCAGAGATTTGCCTTCTAGTTTTAAATGCACGTTGTGCTTCCAACTGCACACTGCCACTTTCTGGACCAGCAGTGCCATCCCTGGAAAGACATTAAACTACAATTGTATCTTAAAACAAGTAATCTTATTTACTGCTTATTTTAGAAGTGTGCAACAAAATAAGAAAACAATATTAACGGTTCAATTTGGCCACTCATTAAAGTGTCATTAAACCCCCATCAAAAAACTATCATTACATGCTGTTCATACTCACTCAGTCACAATGAGATACATTTTCTATATTCTGCAAACAATCTGGTTGATCCTGCTGTTCTTCATCTACCCCTTCTGTCCATTTCCCCAATGCTGCTGGGGATTTTGCAGAGCAGTATTGGCAGCTTAGCACATGCTCAGTTTTCAGAAAGTTTCTATGCTGAGCATTTCCTCCCTATCCCATTTGAGCAGGCCATGTGACTAAAGCATATATAGCAGTGTAAAATCTGGTAAATGACAACCACTCTCTCCCTCCTCCTCCTCCATGCCCACTAACCAGCTAAACACAATGGGGGTTGAAAAGAAAGCTCTATTTGTGGGAAAAAAATGATAAAAATTTCATTTGGGTACAGTGTTGTATGCCCGCGCAATTGTCATTCAAAGTGCATCAGCGCTGAAAGCTGAAAATTGGTCTGGGACTGAGGGGGGTTTAAGTGCCCAGTAAGCAAGTGGTTAAAGTGATTAAAGATTTTAAAAAATAACAAACATCTTTATTCTTACCTGCTCTGTGCAAAAGAATTGCACAGAGCGGCCCGAACCTCATTTTCTCAGGTGCCCCGCAGGCGCTTCTGGCTGCTCCTCCTTGTCCAGTGCCCAGAGCCCTGTTGCTGCATCCATTGACACAAACAGCGGAACTCTGCCCGACACTGGCTCCCAATGCCCTCAGCAAAAGCCAGTGACACCCGAAAGTGACAGGAGAGAAGAGCTGCAGATGTTCAAAGCACTGGATCAAATGAGGGCTCAGGTAAGTATAATGGGTTGTGGGGGGGGGGGGGGGGGGGGGCAGATTCAAAGCGTAAACATTTTTTACCTTAATGCAAGAAATATATTACAGTAAAAACTGTTTAGGCATTAAAACAACTTTAATGGAAACTATGAATTGCACTGCAAGTCTAATAATGCCACAACATGAAAAACTGACAGCAATGCAGATTTTAATCACCAGAGGAATAAAATAAATATTTTTTTCTGTACTATCATCTATTGCCTTTTACATTGCACAGTAGTAGTAGTATTTACTCAGCTTGTATTGAATTTTTACAGGATACACCAAAAATAGAAGAAATGGCAATTACAAAATATCACCACATTATTCTAGATTTTACATAGAATCCTGTTTCTACAAGGAGAAAAAGGTAAAGTTGTTGAATTTCATAGGTGATGGAAGAAGTGGAGCAGAATCAATGTTCTAGTCCTATAATATACAGCTGCCATGTGGCCTAAAATATAAACTGAGTGATAATCAGGGTGGCAAACAGGTTAAGGGGGGGCAAGGGGAAGGAGAGAGTATGTGACCAATGGAAGAAGTCTGAAGGAAGAGAACAGAAAGTGGAGGGAGAAAATGGTGTGTGTGTGGCGGGGCTAGACTGGGACAAAAATTTGGCTGTGGACTTCATCCAGACCGGCCCACTTTAATTTTGCAAACACGCACAGAAACAATATATAAATTATATGCAACTGCGCAAAAAAAAAAAAAGTAAAAACATTCCACTATTGGGCATAGCCACACCAGTGCCCATTAATGCAGCCTGATCAGTGCAGGCACACCAGTGCCCATCAGTACAGCCACACCTGTGCTCATCAATGAAGCCACACCAGTGCCCAACAGCGCAGCCACACTAGTGCCCATTAATGCAGCCTGATCAGTGCCCATGAATGCAGCCACACCAGTACCCATTGATGCCACCTGAACAGTGCCCATCAGCAAAGCCACGTGAGTGCCCATTAATGCAGCCTGATTAGTGCCAATCGATGTTTGTCCCACCCAGTACTTGGTCAGCACAGCTGCTTCTACCAAGGTCCCGGGTGCAGTGCTTGTCCTGCAGGTGGTTCCTCTGGAGCTGGAAACCAGGACCAGCTGTGCACTGCTGCTGGTACATCTGGTCCTCTCCCTTCCTCCTGGGCACCACAGAGCTGGGAAATGAGGGCTGGAGGAAACTTTGGGGGGGGGGGGGGGGAGTTAAGCGGATGGGGACTCCCAAATCCTGTCCACCAATCAGTTAATCTCCCGACTCCTGCTGTGTAGCGGTTTACAAAAAACTTCTCCGGGTCTCCCCTGTGTTCAGTGGGGGCTGGGGGACAGAGTGGACAATTTCATCACGTTCGGCTTTAAGCAAATTAATCTGCAGAGGTGCTCCCGGCTGGCTCCAGTGTACTTATATAGCACAGGTCAGCCTCCATCCTGGTGTATGGGATGTTAAGGATGGGACAGCATCTTGACATCTAGTAGAAGCATAGGGCGGGGTACAGTGTCTGATACTTCTGTGCTTTTATGCATGAGCACTGGCTACTGATGCCAACAGAGACACTTTTTATATCGCCATTATTGTTTAAATGTTTGCTGATTTTGCACACCACATTTGCTGAAAATGTATACACAAATATTAAATAGTAGCTTTTAAACAGTATCACACTATGTGTAGAGTGCTTCCCATTTTAATTACCTTAGATCAGTGTTTCTCAATTCCAGTCCTCATGGCCCACTAACAGGTCATGTTTTCAGGCTTTCCATTATTTTGCACAGGTGATTTGATCAGTTTCACTGCCTTAGTAATTACCCCAGCTGTTTCATCTGAGGGAAATCCTGAAAACATGACCTGTTAGTGGGCCATGAGGACTGGAATTGAGAAACACTGCCTTAGATACTCGAGTATAAGGCGAGTTTTTCAGCACATTTTTTATGCTGAAACACCCCCCCCCCCCCCCCCGGCTTATACTCGAGTGAGGGTCCCACTTAAGAAAAAAAAAAAAAGTCCAGAAAATGGAGCCCAAAAAAAGGGGCGGGCTGTCCCGCTGGGTGCGACACATGTATCACCCGCAGCGCCCCTGTCAGTTGCTGTGTGTCAGAGATCTGAATCACCGTGCAGCGACTATAATGATGTCCCGCCTCCTAGACCACCTCTTGTGATAGACAGCACACTGATGCTGGAAATCATTGTGCTGTGAGTCATAAGAAGCGGGACATCATTACAGCGGCTGCACGGAGTTCCAGATCCAGAACAGCACAGCATGACTTTGCATTACCAGGCACTGCCAGGCTGTTCTTGATGGGCACTGGTAGGCTGTACCTGATGGGCACTGGCAGGCTGTACATGATGGGCACTGGCAGCCTGTAAATGATTGGCACTGGTAGGTTGCATGTCATGGGCACTGATAGGATGTACATGATGGGCACTGGCAGGCTGCATTTCATGGCCACTGGTAAAATGTATATTATGAGCCACCCTAGGCTTACACTCGAGTCAATAAGTTTTCCCAGTTTTTTGTGGTACCTTGGTGCCTCGGCTTATATTCGGGTCGGCTTATACTTGAGTATATACGGTATATGGTCAAAGTGGGAAGAAGTGTATTGGTTTGAGTGGCTGAATATCTGCAAGCACCTTTGTGGACTGTTTATTGCTTTATTATTTTGATTATTTTGACTTTATTTCAAATTTCATGTGTTATACTGTAGATTTAAAAGGTACATTACCTATGTTTGTGAACACTGAGAATAGCGATTTACATGTATGGTTTTAGATACATATATATAACTCTACTATATAATTTTTTATAAACATTTATATATATATTTTTTATATCATCAATAGTCTTTTACTATATACATGAATTTGATTTTTAGACATTATTTTATATACTTGTCATATGTTAATGAAATGAGCCATGATTGCTATTCATTTTTAAAAGTTTTAGCCTGGGTTCACACATGTGCGTTGCGAATTGAAGCTCTGGTTTCACTGCGAAGGTAAAAATCAGTTGTTCAGAGGTTCCTCTGTGTTTTAGCTGCGGATCAGTGAGGGGGGGGATGGAGGAGGTGTAGTGAGGAGAAGGAGAGAATTTGTGTTCAGAACGGAACGCATCTGCGAATCAGATGAGTTCCCATAGAAGATAATTGGCTGTAATTCGCACCGCAATGCCTAGAAAATGCACACGTTTTTTGTGCAATGCGCAGTGCAAATGCAACGCACATATGTGAACCAGATGCATTCAAATGAATGTATTTTAAAATGTCCTGCGAATTGGATGTGGTGTAAGCCACATCCAATTCACATAGGTGTGAACGGGGGCTTATAGTACTTCCAGAGAGCCCTAGCTAATATCAGCACTGACAAGCACAGGGTTAATGACAGTTTAGATTAGCTTGGCTATATAAAAGAATCCTCCTTTGTTACCATATAGACTTGAAAAAGAGGGACATGTCACCAAAATACGTTGTCCCAGCAACCGAGTACAACAACCTCTTTTATCTCTTCTTTAGTGGTCTGCTTGCTCGTATTGAGCGGCGCCATCTTTTTCATAGCTGTGCTCATGCCCTGTGGTTCTTGTCGTTCACTTTGCTCCATGGACAGCAGCTGCTTAAGCCTCCCGGCAACACACTCCGGCCGATCCGCCACGGACATCTTCTTTGGGCAGACACAGGAGTGACGCACAGATGGATATAGTACCATCTAAATTGTTTGGTGCCCAGGAAAACAAATGAGGCCTTCTGCATAGATTTAACATTACTGCCGGGCTCTTCACAAGTTTCACCTTTGTGAGTGCAATGAACTATGTTTTTAATTTTGTTTGTGCTATTAAAAGGTTAAATGCACCAGGGTTTGCTTTGTTCATTTTATCTCCCCATACTTCCATAAACTGTGAATGTACTAAATTTAAATTATTGCACTTTAAGTTTTGATGTGTTCATTTGAACACTAAAGTAAGCGGACTTGTGGGAGAGATGTTGGCTCAAGGAAAGTGCTTAAAAACCTTGAATTCAGCATAAAGTGCATCCATCGTGGTGAAGGATATGGGTTATTCAAGGATATAACTACATCCATCAGCTACAATAGTTCAAGTCTGAAAAGGGAATGTATACAAAATATCTCCTCACTTGCTGTTTTCAGTGACTTCCCCTCTCACTTAAAGTGGTGTTGCCACCAAAAAAAAAAGTGTTTAAAATTCTTAAAAAAATAAAAATGATTGGAAAAAAAAAAATGTTTTACTCACCTCTAAATATCTGTTGCTAGGGGGTCCCCCATAGTCTGCCTTCTTCCTTTCCCGGGCTGGTGACATCACATCCCCTCATGCCGCACAGTCTGGGACCTGTCACGTGTCCCAGGTGACTGTGCGGCGTATCATGGCGCCCTGCGCCGCTCGCGCATGCGCGTGGGTGCCCGGCTGTGAAGCCACAGCCGGGTTCCTACAGTACGAATGATGGCGCCGCAAGCGGAACGAGGGGGGGCTTTGTCCTATTATTAAAAGTCAGCAGCTGCAGTATTTGTAGTTGCTGACTTAATTTTTTTTTTAGGGGCACCCCACTTTAAGCACTGCTTGTTCAAGGGTTGAGGAACACAATCGACACTTCCACATATTTTACTTACCTGATTTAGTTTAAAGTGACAACAAAGGAGAAGCTCAATGAGGAAGACATTTCTCAGTAGCTATAGCTGCACCAAGGACCATGGGATAACCCGTTCAGAATGCATGATTACAATTTGCAATTATTAAACTATAATAACTAGGGGTATAAAAAGGGTGTAGGTTGTCCACTCCAGAATCATCAATGCAAGTAAACGTAAATAATGTGTATTATATAGGTCAACTGTCACTTGATGAGATGCCCATCCAAATTTTACTGAGGGCACGATGATTTATATTTATGTTACTGGGGTTAATACTTTTTTTTGGGGGGGATTTGAAAAACACTCAATGATTATGAACAGCTACCATGATTTAGGACACCATTGTTAACTGTGACACTGGTTTAAATCACTTACTGAATAATAGGCCTTTGCCACTGTGTTCTTTTAAACTGATGGCTGATATAATACGTTCTACCAAGGATATCTTGTCTCTCTTCCCAGCCAGGAGGTAGTGTAGAATCCTGCTGTTGTGGTTGGCAAAGAACATCTGGTTGGTCCAAGATAATCCAGCCGGGCTATAAGACAAACAGGCATTGTTACTCCTGGAAAAAGTGGTTCCTTATTTGGTTTTATAATCAAAAGTGAGGGAATTGTTGTAATGTGAGCGCCATAAACTATACCACATTTATAAAGAGTTTCCGTAGGAAGAACTTTTTGAAGACATTGTGGGAATTAGCCCAGGTTAAGCACAAACTAAACAGGCCAATTAGAAGCAATTTTAAAGATGAATTCCAGGTACTGTATAATTTAACATAATGTCCAGTTTGGACAATAGCAACTATGCATATACTATACCTGGCCAATGTCCCTGGATGAATACAAAGCGTTCTTTTCTTGAAAAAAGGTGGAGTGTGTGACATCACCGCCCCACCTGTCCACCTCTTCCAATCAGAGAAAGCTTTGCTTTTATTTGGAAAGTGTAAAGCATTCTCTGAATGGTGCCCAGCCCAGTGGCCAACCCTCCTGTGTTTAGAATGCATCATGCCGGCTACTCAGCACCGATCTCAGAAGTAAGTGGAGATCACTCAAGCAGCAGTGTCTATTCCAGTGATTTACAGCTTTCAGATGCATCAGCTAGGTATGGTGTGTGTAATATACATACACATATATATATATATATATATATATATATATATACACACACACACACACACACACACACACACACACACACCGTTCAAAGCTCGACCACTGTAACTATGTAAAAATATACCATACCTGGAATTAATCTATAAGCCTGAACGCTACATCAGCAATTCTCTTAACAATTCCACTTCTTCTGACACACGATTATAATTGCTGTGTGATTTATCTTGCATGATGGCAACAACATATAAACTGTTAGAAGTTACAGTAGAAGTCAGTGGTGGTTAGGTTGGAATGGTTGATCTCAGAAATCAGTCTCGGATCACATGGGCGCGATGCGGAAACACTGCGAATGCAGCGCGGGTTCCTGCATCGCACAGTGGTTGACACTGAGATCTGCGAACTGCTGGGGGTGTCAATGTAAAGATAATGACACCCCCAGATAGGTTTGCAGATTTCAGTGTGAACTGTAAAATGGTGCAGGAATCTGGTCGCATAGGTGTGAACATCCATGCAATCCAATTCCAGTGTGGACCAAAAAAAGGTCCTGCACCATTTTGATGCAATTTCAGCCAGTTTGTATGGCTGAAATCGCATCTCATGTGATTTGCACAGCAAAGCAGTGCAAATTAGGTGCAATGTCTGTCATCGCACTAGTGTGAACCGGGGGTCTTGGGAGATTTATATTTGCACGGCTGAAAATCACTTCAAATGGTTCCCCTGTTTTTTATAAGGCCTATCTATTACACACAAAGACATGCTCTAAGTGCAGCCACGTGCATGTCTACTTGCCGGGTAAAAATAGATTGTTCCAAATATCAGACCTCTAGGTACTGTCTGTGAAAATGCTGAAAGGAGAATTGCAAGCTACATCATGTTGATTTTAACTACCTCAGGAGCAAACCTCTCCCCCCTTCCCCAATATCACAGTAACATGTTGCACTTAATTTTGGATATATGGGGGTTTATTTACTAAAGCTAGAGAGGGCAAAATTAGTCATGATTCTGCAGAGAAGCCGATCAGCTTCTAACCTTAGCTTTTTAAATGAAGTTTTAGCAATAAAACCTGGAAGCCGATTGATTTCTCTGCAGAATTGTGACTAATGTTGCCCTCTCTAGCTGTAGTGAATGAACTCTATGGTGTTTTTCTAATATAGTCGTTATGTTATAATCTATGCTAATATACAGTGCATAGTGTTTTAAAGTTGCATATTAGAGGTGCACCGAATAGATATTTTGGTGCCAAAACCAAAAATGCAGGATGCGCTTGGCCGAAAACCAAAACCAAAATGACAGTTTTTAAAAAATATTATATTTTTATATATAATTGTATTATATTCGATTTTTAATTAATATTATCAATTTAAATTAATATGAATTTAGCTTAAAGTGGTTGTAAACCCTTACAACACACTTTGACCTACAGGTAAGCCTAGATTAAGGCTTACCTGTAGGTCCAAGAATTATCTTCTAAACCTATACGGTTTAGGAGATATTTGCCCGAAGACAGGCACCGCTGCAGGCGCACTGAGCACGGCATTTCCAACTACGGAGCTGGCGCACGTGTCGGCTCCCGTGCGCATGCACGGGAGTGACGTCATCGCGGCTTGGCCGAATGACAGCGGCGGAGCTGCGAGACCCCACCGAGAAGATGGATGCGCCGGACTACAGGGGACAGCGGTGACTTTGCTGGCTCCTGTGTCAGGTAAGTGACACATAATGGACTACTATGCGATGCATAGTAGTCCATTATGCTTTGCCTTTGCAGGGAATGAAAGAGTAAGAAGAAATGCTCCCCTATAAATTCTATGTATGTCTGCACACTGGACTGTTGGGCTTCCATTGTGGAACACAGCAAGGACGCATCATTAGCGCACCCGTGTTGTTTTTGATGTGGTTTTTGAGTCACATGACCTATGAAAAACACACCATAAGCATAGCAGATCATGGTGAAATGTTTGCAAAATTGCGATAAAAACGCAGAAAATTCACAGTAAAATTGCTGTAAATTTTTGTGCCATTATCAGCACCTTTTTCTCTTAGGCTTGGTTCACAACAGTGTGCTGTGCGAGATCGCATGCGATTTGCACCGCACTGCAGTGCTAATCACATGCAATGTCTGTGCGATACAATTTCAGCCATACAGGTAGTATGGCTGAATTCGCATCGCATTTGGACCAAACTCGCACAGGACGCTTTTTTTTGGTCCACACCAAAATCTAATCGCATGGGTACTTTACACCCAGGTGATTCGTTTCCTGTCCAAATTAACAGTTCGCACTGCGATATGCAAAGTAATTTGGGGGTGTCATTAACTTGTTATTGACCCTCCCAGCAGTTCGCAAAGTGCATCATGAACTGCCTTGCGGGAACCCACAGTGGATGCGCAGGGTTTACGCATCGCACTAGTATGAACTGAGCCTTAGGCCGGGTTCACACCAGTGTGAATGGGATGCGGATTTCACCGCATCCAATTTGCAGAGCAGGAGACTGACTGGCTCCCTGTGGAGCCAGTTCACACATCTCCGCAGTGGCTCTGGTGCGAATTGCACAGGAGTCCTGTGTGTCTTTTGGTCCGTTTTAGGTCCGAATTCAGCCCAAATTTTGGTCTGTTTCAGGCCCGAAATTCAGCCCAAATCAGACCTGAAACAGTGAACGGGACGCACCGGACTCCTGCTGTGAGCTGGAACGTGCTACAGTGTGAACCAAACCTTAGGCTGGGTTCACACTGCTACGACAAATGCTCCGACATTTGGGAGAACGTAGCACGACATGTATAAATCAATGGCTCCTTATGAGAGCCGTCTTAACTGGTCTGACACAAGTTAGAAATCGCGCCTGCAATCCGCCCTCAAACTGCTGCTCCATTGTCTCCAGTGTGAAAGCCCAGAGGGAAAGTCAGGAAAAGCCCTGCCAGCAGCTTCCTTGGAGTGGTGAAGGAGTGATGTGTTTACCGTTCCTCCACCTGCTGCTCCCCATTGAAATCAATGGGGCAGCGCGGCTATACCGCCGCCAAAACGCCGCTATTGTGGTGTATTGCGGGCCGCTAGTGAGCGCCACGCTAGTGGCTGAAATGCGCCGCAAATCCAACGGTAAAACGCCGCTAAAAATAGCTGCGTTTTTGCGCCGACACTATAGGCGCGGCAGTGTGAAAGCCTACTAAAAAAGGTTCCTGCACTACTTTGTCCCCACTTTAGCCCATTGAATATCATTAAAGTCAGATCAAAGTAGGATCCTTGTCCTAACCATCCAACTTGTGACATCCAACATGGTGATTACAGCAGCAGGAAAAGGAATTTATGTCACACTGGGATTGTGTCTATGTCCTGTGTGTCTAAGTCTCTGCAGCCTCTCACCCCACTCCTCTACTGTGTGGTCAAAGGACAAGTCAGAATATCTCAAAGTCAGAGCAAAATTGTATCCTGTTCATCCAAGTCAGATGGAAGTAGGGCCGATAAAGCAGCTTTATCGGATGACGAAATTTCGGTGCATCTCTACTGCATATACTTGTTATACATAATTTACAAAGGACTTTAGGGGCTCATTTAGATGGTCTTTTCCTGTATTTGACATGCACTTAAACTGCACGTCAAATACTGGTCAGCAAAACCCTATTGACTATTTACATGCACACAGTATGTAAAAATTGCTGCTTTTACAGGAGTTTGACCTTTTTTCAGCCTCTAAACACTCCTCTATGTGAGCTTATGTCCACGCGCACACAGCGTTTACAGGCATATTAGAAGATGAGTGTTTAGAGGCTGAAAAAAAAAAAACATCATATATATGTCGGCACTTTGAAGAGGGATAGTGTTATTGCAGCAGCTAGCTACCATAAACCCGGTGTCCTCTTCTTCATGAGCGGTCCCGATTTTAGATAAAAGTGGTCTCTGCAATGGACTCGCTGCAATATCACTTTTATCGGTGGTGGAAGAGGGCCCCCCTCATCCGGTGCCCTCCGCTGCTTACCGGAGCCGCCGGCGGGGGCGATCGGGTCCTTCTTCATGCTTGACATGAAGATGAACGAGGGGAAGATGGCCCCACCCAGCTCCATACCATATCAGGGTGGAAGCGACGTCAAAATGTCACTTTCACCCATAGCTCTTAACCGCTTCCCGACCAGCGCACGACGATGTATGTTGGCAGAATGGCACGGACAGGCAAATTGGAGTACAGAACGTCCATTTAAAATTGCTGCCGCGCCATCGCGTGTGCGCCGCCGCTGCCACGTGCCGGCCGGAACACCCGTGAGTCCGGACGCGGGTCCCGCGGACTTGATCGCCGCAGGGATACCCGCGATCGTCTCACGAGGAGATGCCGATGTAAACAGCATCTCCCTGTTCTGCCTAGCAACAAGTGACAGTGATCTCTGCTCCCTGTGATTGGAGCAGAGATCAGTGATCTGTAAATCATAGCCATGCCCCCCACAGTTAGAAACACGCCCCTAGGACACACTTAACCCCTATACTGCCACCTCCTGGTTAACCCCTTCACTGTCAGTGTCATTTACACAGGAATCATTGCATTTGTATAGCAGTGATTGCTGTAAAAATGACAATGATCCCAAAAATGTGTCAAAAATGAACAATGTGTCCGCCATAATGTCGCAGTCACAATAAAAATCGGTGATCGCCGCCAACACTAGTAAAAAAAAAATATATTAATAAAAATTCCATAAAACTATCCCCTATTTTGTAAATGTTATAACTTTTGCGCCAACCGATCAATAATCACTTATTGCGATAAGTATTGACCTAAACTGAAGAAAAAAAATGTGTTTTATATATATTTTTTGGGGATATTTATTATAGCAAAAAGTAAAAAATAATGCATTTTTTCCAGAATTGTTTATAGCACAAAAAATAAAAACTGCAGAGGTGATCAAATACCACCAAAATAAAGCTCTATTTGTGGGGAAAAAAAGGACATCAATTTTGTTTGCGAGCCATATGACACGACCACGCAATTGTCAGTTAATGTGTCACAGTGCCGAATCACAAAAAGTGCTCTGGTCTAAAGCCAGCAAAATGGTCCAGGGCTTAAGTGGTTAAAGGGACTTTTTTTTTTAATTGCATTTTAGTGTAAATATGAGATTTGAGGGTTTTTTTTTTACCCCGGATCTCATATTTAAGAGGTCCTGTCATACTTTTTTTCTATTACAAGGATACATTCCTTGTAATAGGAATAATAGTAACAACATTTTTTTTTTTTTTTAAAGAACAGTGTAAAAATAAAAAGTTAAATAACTAAAAAAAAAAAAAAAAAAACATTTTTAACGAGTCCAGTCCCACGAGCTCGTGTGCAGAAGTGAAAAAATACGTGAGTAGCGAACACATATGAAAACGGTGTTCAAACACATGTGAGGTATTGCCGCGATCGTTAGAGCGAGAGCAATAACTTTCACAATAGACTTCCTCTGTAACTCAAAACATACAACCTGTAGAATTTTTTAAACATCGCCTATGGAGATTTTTAAGGGTAAAAGTTTGTCGCCATTCCACGAGCGGGCGCAATTTTGAAGCGTGACATGTTGAGTATCAATTTACTCAGCGTAACATTATCTTTCACAATATACAAAAAAATTGGGTGAACTTTACTGTTGTCTTATTTTTTAATTTTAAAAAAAGTGTATTTTTTCCCAAAAAAGTGGGCTTGTAAGACTGCTGCCCAAATACGGTGTGACAGAAAGTATTGCAACATCTGCCATTTTAATCTCTAGGGTGTTCTAAAAAAAAAAAATGATATATAATGTTTGGGGGTTCTAAGTAATTTTCTAGCAAAAAAAAAAAAAAAATTATTTTAACTTGTAAACACCAAATCTTAGAAAGAGGCTTGGTCCTTAAGTGGTTAAGGAGAGCGTTTGGCCTGAAAAAAACGCTTAAAGCATATAAACAAAATATTCTGGCCAACAGAACGCATTTATGCGTGAGGAATACACAGCTTTTACCACATTTTTTAAGCAGCTTTTCCCTGCCAGGAGAAGAGATGTTCAGAGTAGCTGAATAAACGATCAGTGTGCATGAGCAGGGCCGTCATCAGGGGGTACAGGCGATATACATGTGCAGGGCCCAGAAAGCCCCGGCGACCATTGGCTGAGGAGGCAGCAGGAGGCGGGGCTGCTCCGCCTTCTAAGTCAATGGGTACACAGGGTGCTCTGTCTATCAGGCTTTCTGTGTTGGTGGGAAAGAATTGCTCTGCAAAGAAAGGCTGCAAAAAAAAAAAAAGTGTTTCCATGAAGTGGTTAGAATGTACAGCATAACCCGTGCCCCCATCCGCCCCCTGCCCTCACTGTAATGCCAACCCTATTGCTGTCCTTATAGCAGTGTGACAGTAACTTTACACATGTGTAGCATAGGTGTCAGCTTATATAAACATGTTAAAAGGACAACATGAGTAGCATTACAGCGATTGTCATAAGTTCAAGTTCACTAAATTAGCCAACGCTCCGAAAAGCAATCAATGCGGATTGCTTTTTAGGCCCCATCCACATGAGGTGCCCGAACAGGTCTGGCGGTCTGTTTTTCAGGCAGTCCTGATCAGACCCTCCGATCTCCTCTATGGAGTCGCAGATGTAAATAGAATTGTGTCCGTTTACACCCGCCTACCTATAATCCGATCCTGCAAAAAAATGGGCATCCGTTGCCCTTTATTTGGCCAGATCAGACCTGTCAGTCACCTAATCCGTCTAGCTCTGCAGGGGATCTGCGGACAGATCCCCTGCTGAGAAAAACTGGTTTGAGCCCATGTGAAGATTGCAGCTAAAGTGTAACCAAGGCTGTCCACAGACGATTTGAATCTCGGCTGGTTTAGCAGGGACTGGCCCAGATTCAAACCATGTATGGGCAGGCTGAATTAACCCAAGTTGATCAAATCGATCAACTTTGGTACAACCAGCCTCTCAGATTTAACATACGATTATCGGTAATAGCTGTTATAGCCGCTAGCAATAATCATTGTGTTCTCCTGGCGGTGGTGGCTCCCCCCACCAGGAGAACACAATGGCTCCGCAGGAGGGACACTGTGTTTGTTGATGGGGGAATCAAGCAATTTTTTTCCTGCAATCCGTGGGACACAGATGGGGGAAAAAAATGAATGGGGTTTTCCGTAATTTAGTCAAAATGGGAAAAAAAGGGCTGGCTTTATATATATATATATATATATATATATATATATATATATATATATATATATATATATATACACACATTCGTTTTACTAGAACATCTAACAGGGTTATGTCATTGCAGGAGATTTCCCCTCACTTCCTGTCATGTTCTAGTTATGTAAAAAAGTATATATAAAGAGTTAAAACCCCATTTATCTTTTCCCATCTGGGAGCCATAGACACAGCAGGTAGTGAGAGGAAAATGCCCTCGGAGACAGTTGTCACAAGAACTGGAGTCCCCATTGAAAGGTTACTCTCTTTTCCTTCTCTGGGGACAACTCAAAGTTTTGGATTTTCATATAGAGTCACTGGTACAAGGAGCTCTTTGTGCTGGTGACCAAAAGGAAAAAAAATTGAGTTGTTACCAGAAGGGGGAGGGGGTTCTAACCCTTCACTACTCCAAAACTTGGATAAAAATGTGGATCTAGTTTCAGTTTACGTCTGATGTGTGATCCTGGGATATGACACAGTGTTCATACATTGCTGATTGTGTCTGTACATTGTGTCTGAATTATCCACCTGGAGGAGGACGACATGGGCTGGAGGAGATGGAACTGGAGGAGGAAGACATAGGAAGACATGGGAAGACATGGGATGGAGGAAATGGAACTGGAGGAGGACATTGGACGGAGAATGGGACTGGAGGAGTTCAACATGGGATAGAGGAGATGGGTCTGGAGGAGGAAGACATGGGTTGGAGGAAATTGGACTGGAGAAGATGGGAAGGAGGAGGAAGAAGAGATGGCATGGAGGAGATGAGAATGCAGGAGGAGGAATGGGATAGAGGAGGACATGGGATGGGGGAGATGGGACTGAAAGAGGAGGACATGGGATGGGACTTGGTGGGATGGCCAGTGGGGGAATGTGGAATGTTGATGATCAGGACCACGGGGGCAGGCCTAAAGCTATGCAAGGGGCCCCAACATTTCTGATGGATGCCAAAAAAACAAACAAAAAAAAAACAAGTGGCCCATGGGTCTTTAGCGAGAGTAATGCTCATACAAAAGTGCAACAAGGTTTATAAAAATACAACATTTTTGTTAGAATTTGACAAAACATGTATATAAAAGATAACATAACATAAACATCTCAACTTATAAAAGGGTGAATGATATACAAGGTAGTGAGTCATTCAACAGATTACATCCTAATGGCCCGCCTGATAAATGACATACTGTGGTAATGCTAAAGCTGTATTCTCTATGCATTTCACAGGACAAAACCTGCTTCATCATGAGACAGCTCACACTGGTATAAGTATAGATCTGTGGGAGAGCCATGTCATAAAAATATATGATTCATAATAATTTGTAAAAAAAAACAATATCCAATGTCAGCGTATTAAACTCGCATAAGCAGTGAAATCACAGATAGGCTCTGTCAGCAATTGAGGAACCAAGGCCCGAAAGGTGATGAATAAATGGTCCTGTAAAAGATTTTACAACTAGGTCTTGATGCCAGAAGCCCAACAAAGGCTTCCTCATGGGAGCCGAGGATCGGTGGGCAACCACGCAGTGAATTACACACGGGACAGACCACCGCTGCAGACAGCCTGAGCAAAAATAGTATATATATATCTCAAGAAAGACAAAAATACAAACAGGAAGATGGTATGCAAAAAGCATCAATGTTACCTGTATATGTAAATCCTCAAGAACCTGTCTAGATCGTTCGCACACACCGCATGATGGGGATATACCGTAGTGTGTCCTCAAAACATCAAGCATGTCTGCAGACTGGGAACTCCCCAGCTAAATTCCCCACACATCTGATCCAGCACCATGCAAAAGGATGGAAACAGGAGTTTACAATGAAGCCACCTGCCAAACGGCAGTGGAGAACACCATCATCAGCGGGGACCCGTACGAACCGACGAGTGACGCAACACGGCAGCACTTCACCTCCGTACATCACAGGTCCGTGCCTAGAAACAGAGCGGTGTATGCTCATGACATTCTGACAAAACAGGAGAACGGGCAGATGTCCAGTGGACAAAAAGGCTCACAGAGCCACTCCACACGGGTGAGTGGAACACGATTCCAGGATAAAAGTGACAATGAGCCTCAAATATGACGGATGCCATTCAGGAGTGGCCAATACCAACGAAGGAACCATGAGGCACCGATAGGATAATATTAAATGTGCAGAAATAGTGATAATGGCAAAAAAATTTTAATAAATAAATGTACATTTTATTATGTGAAAAACAATGTAAATACAATAATGTAGTGTAATATATGCAATAAAGGACAATGCAAAAAGCACCTATTTGTAAAAACAATGTAAATACAAGTAATATAGTGTATGCGTGCAATAAAGATTGGCACCAAAACAGGAACCGAGAAGAAATACTCCAATGGGGACACAAAAAAGGGGGGGAAAGTAAATGAAGGCTGCCCTTATTAAGGAGAGCACATGGCAGTTCTGAGGCTGTTGACACACTGTGCTGCAGGCAAAGCAGATCAAAAATCAGCCTTTTCTGGTTTAATTATGCATTTGGTTTATATAGAAAATACAGCGTTTGAAAAGAAAACCCATCAACAAGAGCCCCAAAGCCAATTTTTAGCCACCTCAATAAAGTTATGTTTCATTTTCCAATACCCAGTTACCGTATGTTTTAATAATTTAATACCAAGAATTCTAAGGCTGTGTATTCAAAATCATTTGCATCTTTCTCTACTGATATCACATGCAAGGCAGGTAGGGAACATCTGTACCCACTGTGTGGAGAAGCCCCTGTGTGTCAGAACAAGACCGCTACCATCCCGCCTTCACATGTAATCCGGATAGAATTTTATATTCACCTTTTTCTCCTCAGGGGGCTGAATCAAGCTATGCAGAAGCATTGTAATTACACTGTATTACAGAGTGCTCTAATAGTGGTATCAGAAGCCCAGGCGCTGATCGATTAATCTCTTGGATTGTGCACTAGACCCCATTCTATCACTGACAGGCACCAGCTCTCCGATGTACACTAGCTGGAACATGTAGCTAGCAGCTACAGCTAAAAAGAGAGCACTGACTGACGACAGTAGTTAAAGGTTAATCTGGACAAACATCTAAATAAACAGAATAAATATGTATAAGACCCCTTTCACAATGAAGGTGGTTTTCAGGCATTTTAGCGCTAGAAATAGCACCTGAAAACTGCCTCTCCTGCCTCCCCAGTGTGAAAGCCCGAGTGCCTTCCACACAGGGGCGGAGATCTTGCAGGACGGGGAAAAAAAAGTCCTGCAAGCAGCATCTTTGGGATGGTTTGGGAGGGCTGTATACAGCGCTCCTATATCAACCCTGCCCATTGGAATGAATGGGCAGCACTTCCAAAGAGCACTTCCAAAGCGCCTGTATACAGCGCTCCTATATCAACCCTGCCCATTGGAATGAATGGGCAGCACTTCCAAAGCACCTGAAAAGAAATTCGGAAGTGCCACAACACTGGCGGTTTTAACTCTTTCTTTGGCGGGGGGTTAAAAGCACACCACTCGCGGCCGAAAAATGCACAGCTAAAATGACAATAAAGTGGCCCTTTACCGCCACTGCGTCTACAATGTGAAAATAAGGGAACTGTTTTACCTGTCAAAGGATTTGCATTTCTTGCCCATTCAGTCAATTCTACACAGGTGTGCCAGAAAGTCAGGAAGATGAGAACACTTTATTAGAAATAAAGAATACAGTGGTACGGGTGTGTAGCTGAATTCTAGGATGGTGGCAGCTCCCAATCACACATCTGACTGGGCATTTTGTACTGCCTGATCTGTCTACAGTACACTGTGTCCACAATCCTCCCTTGCACATCCCCAGCCACCCTGCTGGTGAAAACTGACCAACTGGCAGACAAGCTGGTGGGGTTTGCCAAGGACCAGAGGCAAGATGGCAATGTTAACCCAAAACGTAGATCGCAAATACAATGGAGTCGATTTTACTAAAGACAAATAGAGTACATTTCGCAAAGTGCAGTGGCTCCAGAGCTTAGTAAATGAGGCAAACCTTCAAATGCAAATACTACCCAATCACGTGCAAGGAATATTTAACGTTCATTAACCGCTAGCCGACAAGCCACCACAGTTGTACTGCGGCAATGTGGCTCGGCTGTGCGAATAGCCATTATGTTACGTCGGTAACAAACGGCTACTAGGGGGCGCTTGCGTGGCCGCCTGCTCCCCGATGCGGGTGCCCGGCGGTCTCGATCACCACCGGGCTCCCACGATCGCTCGGAGTACACGGAGAAACGGGAACGGTGTGTGTAAACACACAGTTTCCGGTTCTCTGAGGCGTGAATTGACAGAGCGTCTGTACATACAGAGTATGAACAGGGATCTGTTAGTTTCCCTGCACAGTCCTCTCCCCCCCTCAGTTAGAACACGTACTAGGACACACATTAACCCCTTCACCGCCCCCTAGTGTTAACCCCTTCACTGCCAGTGACATTATTACAGTAACCAATGCAATTTTAATAGCACTGATCGCTGTATTAATGCCAATGGTCCCAAAAATGTGTCAAAATTGTCCATGTCCACCATAATGTCGTAGTCACAATAAAAAAAAAAAATCGCTGATCGCCTCCATTACTAGTGAAAAATAAATTATAACATACAATATTGTGCCATAAAACTATCCACTATTTTGTAGATGCTCTAACTCTAGCGCAAACCAAACGCTTATTGCGATTTTTTTAACCAAAAATATGTAGAATACGTATCGACCTAAACTGAGGAAAAAAATTTTTTTATATATTTTTTGGGGATATTATAGCAAAAAATAAAAAATAATGCCTTTTTTTTCAAAATTGTCGCTCTTTTTTGTTTATAGCGCAAAAAATAAAAACCGCAGAGGTGGTTAAATACCACCAAAAGAAAGTGGGGAAAAAAAGGACATCAATTTTGTTTGGGAGCCACGTTGCACGACTGTGCAATTGTCAGTTAAAGCGACGCAGTGCCGAATTGCTAAAAGTGGTCTGTGCTTTGGCCAGCCAAATGGCCCGGGGCTTAAGTGGTTAAATAAAATTTTTGGACTTTATATGAGACAATGACTGCTACAGAGTTCGTATGTCTCCATCCCTAAATCATATCGAAAAAAAGAGGGGCAAGGGGAATGGTGGGACTTTATATGAAGCACGACACCAGAACCAAATTAATCAATTAGTAGATACTATTTACAGGTGCACATGGATGCATGTGGGACAGTAAATAACATGTAATTAATAACATAATAAATAGATGTTATTTTAGTTACTATATTATTTGGTATTTAAATTTTATTACAGACATACCTATATCGTATTTGCTGCTGAGTGGAAGTTATCCATGAAATGTGCATAGAGCTATATATCGATGTACTGTCACAGCTACCATGTGTCTACTATGAGACTACCTTGAAGAAATTTAAATCAATTTTACATTATCATGTGTGCAATCAATCATGTCTATATGCAAGTTTGGGATACATTTAATACATATTATTTACTATGTAGGAACACTTATGTGTGTGTATACATGTATATGTGTTTATCATGTTATTACATGTTCTTTATCATCCCACTTGCATCCATGTGCACCATTAAATAGTATCTACTAATTGATTCATTTGGTTCTGGTGTTGTGCTTCATATAAGGTCCCACCATTTCCCTTTCCCCTCTTTTTCAAGGAAATAAAAACAAAACAAAAAACAGCACATTTGCTTGCATATGATGTGATGATAGAAGTCAGCAGAGCTTCTGATCATTTATCAAGCTCTGGAGCAACTGCATTTTGCAAAGTGCATGCTTTACTTTTTGTGCAGGCTGAAGCAATTTACAGCCAGGGCCGGATTACAGCCAGGGCCGGACAGTAAGGCTGACCTTTTTTTCTTCATAAAATATTTTTAATGCGCTCAGCCCGCAGGACTCAGCAGTGCGTCGCCGCTCAGCCCGCAGGACTCAGCAGTGCGTCGCCGCTCAGCCCGCAGGACTCAGCAGTGCGTCGCCGCTCAGCCCGCAGGACTCAGCAGTGCACTGTGCTAAAAATGGAAGCGTTCCAAGAGAAGGCAAAGGATTGCTGGGTGTATGCACATTATCAGCGGGCAAGGAGACATTTAAAGCCTTGGAATTGATCTTGTTAACACACAGACAAGGGATTTGTCCATACAGGGCCAATATTGGTTTAAGATATTGAAGAGAGACCAACAGTTGGGCTAAGGTAAAAAGGGAATCAATGACAAATAAGCACATTTTTGGGTGGTATCCTGCCACTTCGATCCCTGCGTTGGCAGATAGTCTAGGTCAGGGGTTCTATTACCTAAGCAAACAGGCTTGGTGGGGAAAGGCGGCACACCTCTGACGCATTCCTCTGTTAACTGAGATTATCAAAAAACAGAACATCTAATGTGGGCCTGTGGAGAACTAAATAAGATCTTGATGCAGATAGAAAACTGAGGGCCAAACCCCCAGTGTCATAGCACAAACTGGAGGTAACCCCCGCAGAGGGGATCAAATTTATTTTTTGATGTCCAAGGAGAGGAGCATTAGGGTCCCTTCCTTTGATGCTGTATATGGAGAAGAAAGGAGACCAGTTATGCAATATCAGCTGACAGTTTGGCTGGAAAGAACCTTATCTCATCTTTAGAAATGTGATCTGTAGCAGAAAATCTCCCCTGGCTGCTAGTACCTTGCACAATTGTTTGATGTCTATGTTTATGAATGAAAATAGTGCGATAGCCTAGGCGATACGGTCTGTACCTGGTTTAGGAATCAGACAGGTGATAATAGGGAATCAGGGTTAAGAGGAGATCTTTTCCAAAGTTCTATAATTAGCCTAGTCAGATATAGCAAGAGAAGGTTGGTGAATTTTTTGTACTACAATTTTATATACTTTATCTATCTACGTAGTTTAAATCCTTAAGGCTATCAACGTATATTTCCAACAATCTGAACCTGCTCATAGTATCATTAACTTTAAGACTACAAATCAAGCTTTAACCCTATTGCTGCCACTGACCAAGCTTTTACACACACACACACTCCCAGCCCAGACTGTGTTTACATTTGTGAAGCCGACTGTTGGCTTTATGGTGGAAGTGATCTGAGCTGCTGTAATGCCGAGGATTTTGTAGCTGGTGATGGAAACGATTTTTCCCTGACTACTGTAAAGTCTTGAGCTAGTGTCACATATCAAATCAGCAGTATTTTAGTCTGTTTTTCAGTGTCAAAGAATTCGATTTTTCTTGAAACACATCTATTAAATTGTGATTTTTCTTCTTCAAAAAAATAAATAAAATAATTTTACACATTAAACAGCCCTTCTACTCTTAAAGGAGAACTCCAGCCTGAGCTCATTTGGCTGGGCTGCTCCTATGGGTCAAACCATTTTGCACTCCTATGACCCGTTTTCAGCAGAGAGCGGTCTGAAGTCCGCTCTCTGCTGACGTCACTGGAATCAGTCCAGGCACCGCATCATGACGACAATAAAGTCTGGATCCTCCAGGTGTGTGGCCTGATGCCTGTCTCAGCGAGCCGCTGAGAGACAGACGGCCACTCCCACCCCTCCACAGCTCGGCGCTCCAGTGAGCGTGGAGGAGAGCTGCTGACTGACAGGCTGCAGCTCTCTGTTTGGGGAGCTGTGAGAACCGTGCCATAGGCGGTGTTCGATGGATCGGTTCTCGGTGCAACATCGGTCAGATGCTGCATCCACCTAGGTAAGTATGATGGGTTAAAAAAATAAAATAAAAATACTTCTCTTCTAATTAAAACACATTCATGCTTTAACAACAAATTGGGGTTTTGCAGTTTTGTATGTAGTGTAATGTCAACAAAAAGGTTTCAATAATAAAAAAACAGAATGAAAATGAATGAAAAAGGATAAAATACAGAATGAGAAAGAATGGTATAACCACAGCATTGTATCTCAGGTGTACATACAGCCTAGGGACTGAAAGTGGGAACCATCAAAGACATCCTAAATAGTTAGACATATTTATTACACTCGGAAGCATACTGAGAAGGTGGGTATGGAACACAGCAAGCTAAGAAATGGTGTTCTGTGAAATTGCATACTATTCTCTGAAGCATAAGCAATATTTTTTTTTTAAGGATGGATCTCTCCCAACATTTATTCAACTGGATTCCTATAACTGTTGTACTCTAGCAAATTCCAACCGCCCCCGCCCCCCCCCCCCCTTTAAAGAGGTAAACCCTGATGGGTTTTACTTCCTCTCCTCTTTTGCTCCCTGCAAAGCCTGTGTCTTGTCGAATACTGTCCCCCGTCAGAAAGTGTCCGCCCTGTACTGCTCTTGCGCATTACGGAGGACAATGGAGACGCCGAAAGTCTCCGAAGATGAACGGCGCCTGCGCACTTAATAGTACCTTCTGCCCTGAGTCCAGGTTCAAGCCCCCCCATCCAAGTGGACAGAGTTAGAATAAAAATTTGCCGAGCACAGCGAGCCCGTGGCCGAAGCGTGGCAAACGGCCATTACCAAGTGTTGTTTTACATCTTCTATGTCCACTTGGATGGTGGGGCTTGAACCTGGCCTCAGGGCAGAAGGTACTATTGAGTGCGCAGGCGCCGTTCGTCTTCAGAGACTTTCGGCGTCTCTTTGTTCTCCGTACTGCACAAGCGCTGCGCCTGCGCAGTACGGGCGGACACTATTCGATGAGGGGACACTTCTCGGCAGAACACCAGCATAATGAGCTAGTGTGCACCGCATAAGGGCTGATGTCCGAAGAGTCATACATGGCATTTGTAGTCAGCCCCGAGTCAATACTTTGTAGAACCACCTTTCCCTGTAATTACAGCTGAAAGACATTTTGGAGAGGTCTCGGCCAGCTTTGCACCTCTAGAGAGTAACATTTTTGCCCCTTATTCTTTGCAAAATAGCTCAAGCTCTGTCAAGATGGATGGAGAGCGTCTGAACAGTAATTTTCAAGTCTTGCCACAGATTCTCAAATGGATTTAGGTCTGGACTTTGACTGGGCCATTCTAACACATGAACATGCTTTGATCTAAACCATTCCATTGCAGCTCTGCCTATATGTTTAGGGTCATTGTCCTGCTGGAAGGTGAACCTCCGCCACAGTCTCAAGTCTTTTGCAGACTCTAAGCCCTTGTACACACGGTCGGAGATTCCGACAACCAAATCCGTCAGAGTAATTCCGACGGATTAATTCCGGAAGAGGTCCGGAAGTGATGTTGCATACACACGGTTGGACAAAGTTGTCGGAAAATCCGATTGTACATAATGTGATGGCGTGATTTCTTTACGACGGGACTACGTTCAGGCTAGTAGCCAATAGCTTTGGTGTAGGAATTTGATCTGAGCATGCGTGGCACTTTGTCCGATCGGAATTCGTAAAAAGATTGCCCTGTATTTGGCTCCATCCATCTTCCCATCAACTCTGACCAGCTTCCGTATCACCTGGTGAAGAAAATCATCCCACAACATGATGCTGCCATCACCACGTTTCACAGTGGGGATAGTGTGTTCAGGGTAAATTGTTTGTTTTCCGCCACATATAGCATTTTGATTTTAGGCCAAAAATTTTCATTTTGGTCTCATCTGACCAGATTACCTTCTTCCACCTGTTTGCTGTGTGCCCCACATGGCTTCTCACAAACGGCAAACAAGACTTCTTATGGCTTTCTTTCAACAATGGCTTTCTTCTTGCCACTCTCCAAAAAGGCCAGATTTGTGAAGTGCACTACTAATAGTTGTCCTGTCGACAGATTCTCCCACCTGAGCTGTGGATCTCGGCAGCTCCTCCAGAGTTCACATGGGCCTCTTGGCTGCCTCTCTGATTAATGCTCTCCTTGCCTGGCCTAGTTTGCTAGTTTAGGTGGACGGCCATGTCTTGGTAGGTTTGCAGTTGTGCAATACCCTTTTCATTTTTGGATGATGGATTGAACAGTGTTCCGTGAGATGTTCAAAGCTTGGAATACTTTCTTATAACCTAACCCTGCTTTAAACTTCTCCACAATATTATCCCTGACCTGTCTGGTGTGTTCCTTGGCCTTCTTGATACTTTTTGTTCACTATGGATCTCCAACAAACCTCTGAGGGCTTCACAGAACAGCTGTATTTATTCTGATATTACATTTTAACACAGGTGGACTCTGTTTATTCATTATTTGACTTCTGAAGGCAATTGTTTTCACTAGATTTTAGTTAGGGGTATCAGAGTAAAGGGAGCTGAATACAAATGAACACCACACTTCAGATGTTTGTAAAAAAAAAATAATTAAAACCAATCATAATTTTCCTTCCACTTCACAATTATGTGGCACTTTGCATTGATCTATCAAATAAAATCTTAATAAAATACATTTTTGTTTTAAGCTGTAACATGACAAAATTTGGGAAATTTCAAGGGGTACGAATACTTTTTCAAGGCACTGTATGTGTTCCAGCAAACTGTAGTTCAAACGTGTTAATCTTGGAAATGCAGGTCACATGTTGCAGACAAAGAGCTGATTGCAACACCATGGAAGTGGTCCATGTTATTCTCTGCACTTGTGGGTCATTCTACATCGGCAAGATTATATGGAAGATACAAGAAAGGCTTCAGGATCATCTGTACGATATCTCCACATACCATCTAAAATTTCCTGTAGATAGGCATGTGCGTTTGTAGCACAACAGTGATCCTAAAACCCTTAAGTGTCAAGTCCTGGAAGTCATCCCCCATAACACTAGAGGGGGGAGGGGCTTCAGCACGAGACCAGGTGGATCTGGGAAATTGAGGCAACCAGACCACCTGAACTGAATGACAGCCTTCGTTTTGTTCCCTTTCTGAGGAAGTAATTGGGGACTTGCTCTCCGAGAATTGCCATGGGTCCGTATTTAGTCATGTATTCACAGCGCTTCACTTTTTCCACATCTTATGTTACAGCCTTATTCCATTATGGATTAAATTCATTATTTTCCTCAAATTCTACAAACAATACCCCATAATGACAACGTGAAAGACATTTGTTTGAAATCTTTGCAAACAAATTAAAAGCTAAAAAAGAAAATCACATCCTTTGCCATGACACTTAAAATTGAGCTCAGGTGCATCCTGTTTCCACTGATCATCCTTGGGATGTTTCTACAACTTGATTGGAGTCCACCTGTAATAAAGTCCAAGAAATTGTCTGTGGACCTCTGAGACAGGATTGTATCAAGGCACAGATCTGGGAAAGAAAAATTTCTGCAGCATTGAAGGTGCCAATGAGCACAGTGGCCTCCATCATCCATAAATATCAGAGGTTTGGAACCACCAGGACTCTTCCTAGAGCGGGCAGCCTGGCCAAACTGGGCTGTTGGGAGAGAAGGGTCTTAGTCAGGGAGGTGACCAAGAACCTGATGGTCATGCTAACAGAACTTCAGCGTTTCTCTGTGGGTGAAGCAGACCCTTCCAGAAGAACAACAATCTTTGCAGCACTCCACCAATCAGGCCTGTGGTGGAGTGGCCAAACGGAAGTCACTCCTCAGTGAAAGGCACATGACAGCCTGCCTGGAGTTTGCCAAAAGGCACCTGAAGGAGTCTCAGACCATGTGAAACAAAATTTCTCTGGTCGGATGAAACAAAGATTGAACTCTTTGGTGTGAATGGCAAGCGTCATGTCTGTAAGAAATCAGGCACTGCTCATCACCTGGCCAATACTATCCCTACAGTGAAGCATGGTGGTTGCAGCATCATGCTGAGGAGATGGTTTTCAGCGGCATGAACAGGGAGACTAGTCGGGTTTGAGGGAAAGATGAATGTAGCAATGTACAGGGACATCCTTGAAGAAAACCTGCTCCAGAGCGCTCTGGATCTCAGACTGGGGTGAAGGTTCATCTTCCAAAAGGACAACAACCCTAAGCACATAGCTAAGATAACAAAGGGGTGGCTACGGGACACTCACAGGATACACAGGAACTCTGTGAATGTCCTTGAGTGGCACAACCAGAGCCCAGACTTGAACCCGATTGAACATCTCTGGAGAGATCTGAAAATGGCTGTGCACCGACACTGCCCATCCAACCTGATGGAGCTTTAGAGGTCCTGCAAAGAAGAATGGGAAAATCTTCCCAAAAATAGGTGTGCCAAGCTTGTAGCATCATACTCAAAGACTTGAGACTGTAATTGGTGCTTCAACAGAAGATTGAGCAAAGGCTGTGAATAATTATGTAAATGGGAGTTTTTTGTTTTTTATTTTTAATAAATTTGCAAAAAATTCTTTCACGTTATCATTATGGGGTATTGTTTGTAGAATTTGAGGAAAGCAATTTAATCCATTTTGGAATAAGGCTGTAACATAACAAAATGTGGAAAGAGTGAAGCACTGTGAATACTTTCCGGATGCACTGTGTGTATATATATAATTCATTTTTCTTTTTGGATAGGGTCAATGAAAAAAAAAAAATTTGAGCACCTATACACTTTCTCAAAGGTGCATTTGCAAATGGAAGTGGAACGGCACCTTCTAAGTGCAGTAAAAGGGTAAATTTTAATAAAATTTTAAAAAATCAATACACTCACAAAAGTGGTTCATAGATAGGCATTGCAATCATTTCAACATCCGCTAGTCGCCGTCAGCGATGAGAGGCCATCGGCTGTAAAACCGGCAGAGGGATAGATGATGTGGATGGTCCCAGGCCTGGAAACACCGCTGGATACGATGTTTCCTTTGGGTGGGGAACGCAAACACTAGCAGGGATCGGCGTCACTTCTGAGTTAGCGGGGAGGAGCTCGCGTTCGGGACATGCGTGTTCCTTCTTCAGGCTTTAGGATAGCGGTGTTTCCAGGCCTCCAGCGGTGTTCCAGGCCTGGGACCATCCACATCATCTATCCCTCTGCTGGATTTACAGCCGATGTTGAAATAATTACAATGCCCATCTATGAACCACTTTTGTGAGTGTATTGATTTTTAAAAAATTTATTAAAATTTACCGTTTTACTGCACTTAGAAGGCGTCGTTCCTCTTCCATTTGTCTTTTTCAGAGCACTTTTTACATTTCTACTCGGAACTGGCAGCCCTACGGACAGTTTCTTTTTAATTCTTTTAACTATTTTAATTATTTTTCCTTATACTTCATGGACATTACTGATTGTAACAGCCCATTGTGGTCATTAATACTATTTACACTCTGTGTTCATTCCCATTCAACACTATATGAGTTTGTTTACTAGTCATATTCAGAGTGAGCTGTATTATATTTTGTTTTCTGTGAATACCTTTGGGCCAAGGCATTGTTCGATCTTTTATTGTACAGATATGGATGGTTTCAATGTCCTTTGGTATGTGTCCATTGGGTGTATTTACCTAATGGACGGTCTGGATCGGGGCCATCAATTTGTGATAATCACGAATATGCAAAATTGGATACAGTATGACCAAGCTCAGGCACCATTTTATTTTGGTGGTCGTACCACATTCTGCCCACTAGATGGTGGAGACTGTAGCTATTTCTTGATATTTTTTGTACCTTTATTACAATGTACTGAATGGTTTGAAATGCGCGTGATTGTGCATGATGCGTGTACGAGGTTATGACACAATGTGCATACGCAGAAGAGACTGGAAGGCCATTTTAAGAAAAGTGGGATACATGCCAAACATTGTAGCCGTACCTCTGAGGCAGCCGGGAGAACCTATAGCAGTGATGGCGAACGCGTGGCACGCGTGCCGCTGCCGGCATGCCGAGCCGTCTCTGAGGGCACGCCGTGACAATTATGCTAAGTGCTATGTTAAATCGTCCGCTCCCGCGAACTACATGTCCCACAGTCCTCTGGGATAGCTGTGATGCGTCCGAGTGGGCATGGCGCATGCTCCGAGCGCTGAAGCCACGCCCCCATTCTAAAACGTCTGACGCACCTGTTGACGTGCCTGCGTGGGAAATCTCCTGACACACGGACACCAGCGGAGCCTCACCCTACCACACACTGACAACGCACATGTGAGTTTTATAACCAATTTCCGACCGGGCCATAGCCAAAAGATGGCTACAGCACGGTCGGCTTATTCTGGGAGGGCGTCCATGGACGCCCTCCCAGAATCTTGCTCCCGCGTGCCCTACAGTGTGAGGGGGGAGGGGAAGAGGGAGAGAGATGCAATTCTATGCCCATACTATTCAATATTCTGCCAATACTCTGCAATACTCCGCAGTACCCTGCCCATACTCTGCAATACTCCGCAGTACCCTGCCCATACTATGCAATACTCCGAAGTACCCTGCCCATACTATGCAATACCCTGCCCATACTATGCAATACTCTGCAGTACCCTGCCCATACTATGCAATACTCTGCAGTACCCTGCCCATACTATGCAATACTCTGCAGTACCCCGCCCATACCATGCAATACTCTGCAGTACCCCGCCCATACCATGCAATACTCTGCAGTACCCCGACAATACCATGCAATACTCTGCAGTACCCTGCCCATACTCTGCAGTACCCTGCCCATACTCTGCAGTACCCTGGCCATACTCTGCAGTACCCTGGCCATACTCTGCAGTACCCTGGCCATACTCTGCAGTACCCTGGCCATACTCTGCAGTACCCTGGCCATACTCTGCAGTACCCTGGCCATACTCTGCAGTACCCTGGCCATACTCTGCAGTACCCTGGCCATACTCTGCAGTACCCTGGCCATACTCTGCAGTACCCTGGCCATACTCTGCAGTACCCTGGCCATACTCTGCAGTACCCTGGCCATACTCTGCAGTACCCTGGCCATACTCTGCAGTACCCTGGCCATACTCTGCAGTACCCTGGCCATACTCTGCAGTACCCTGGCCATACTCTGCAGTACCCTGGCCATACTCTGCAGTACCCTGGCCATACTCTGCAGTACCCTGGCCATACTCTGCAGTACCCTGGCCATACTCTGCAGTACCCTGGCCATACTCTGCAGTACCCTGGCCATACTCTGCAGTACCCTGGCCATACTCTGCAGTACCCTGGCCATACTCTGCAGTACCCTGGCCATACTCTGCAGTACCCTGGCCATACTCTGCAGTACCCTGGCCATACTCTGCAGTACCCTGGCCATACTCTGCAGTACCCTGGCCATACTCTGCAGTACCCTGGCCATACTCTGCAGTACCCTGGCCTTACTCTGCAGTACCCTGGCCATACTCTGCAGTACCCTGGCCATACTCTGCAGTACCCTGGCCATACTCTGCAGTACCCTGGCCATACTCTGCAGTACCCTGGCCATACTCTGCAGTACCCTGGCCCGTACTCTGCAGTACCCTGGCCATACTCTGCAGTACCCTGGCCCGTACTCTGCAGTACCCTGGCCATACTCTGCAGTACCCTGGCCCGTACTCTGCAATACTCTGCAGTACCCTGCCCGTACTATGCAATATTCTGCAGTACCCTGTCCGTACTATGCAATACTCTGCAGTATCCTGCCCGTACTATGCAATACTCTGCAGTACCCTGCCCGTACTCTGCAGTACCCTGCCCGTACTCTGCAGTACCCTGCCCGTACTCTGCAGTACCCTGACAATACTATGCAATACTCTGCAGTACCCTGCCCGTACTCTGCAGTTCCCTGACAATACTATGCAATACTCTGCAGTACCCTGCCCATACTCTGCAATACTCTGCAGTACCCTGCCCATACTCTGCAATACTCTGCAGTACCCTGCCCATACTCTGCAATACTCTGCAGTACCCTGCCCATACTCTGCAATACTCTGCAGTACCCTGCCCATACTCTGCAATACTCTGCAGTACCCTGCCCATACTCTGCAATACTCTGCAGTACCCTGCCCATACTCTGCAATACTCTGCAGTACCCTGCCCATACTCTGCAATACTCTGCAGTACCCTGCCCATACTCTGCAATACTCTGCAGTACCCTGCCCATACTCTGCAATACTCTGCAGTACCCTGCCCATACTCTGCAATACTCTGCAGTACCCTGCCCATACTCTGCAATACTCTGCAGTACCCTGCCCATACTCTGCAATACTCTGCAGTACCCTGCCCATACTCTGCAATACTCTGCAGTACCCTGACCATACTATGCAATACTCTGCAGTACCCTGACCATACTATGCAATACTCTGCAGTACCCTGGCCATACTCTGCAGTACCCTGGCCATACTCTGCAGTACCCTGGCCATACTCTGCAGTACCCTGGCCATACTCTGCAGTACCCTGGCCATACTCTGCAGTACCCTGGCCATACTCTGCAGTACCCTGGCCATACTCTGCAGTACCCTGGCCATACTCTGCAGTACCCTGGCCATACTCTGCAGTACCCTGGCCATACTCTGCAGTACCCTGGCCATACTCTGCAGTACCCTGGCCATACTCTGCAGTACCCTGGCCATACTCTGCAGTACCCTGGCCATACTCTGCAGTACCCTGGCCATACTCTGCAGTACCCTGGCCATACTCTGCAGTACCCTGCTCATACTATGCAATACTCTGCAGTACCCTGCCCATACTATGCAGTACCCTGGCCATACTATGCAATACTCTGCAGTACCCTGCTCATACTCTGCAGTACCCTGGCCATACTATGCAATACTCTGCAGTACTCTGCCCATGCTATGCAATACTCTGCAGTACCCTGCCCATACTATGCAATACTCTGCAGTACCCTGGCCAAAAGCTGTTAATTAGTTTGGACAACTGTATGAATTGTTTTTCTAAACTAAAACCTTGTTATTCAGGTTTAATTGCAGTGTTGGCACTTTGAAAAAAATAAGTCGTTTTGGTTTGCAGTTTGGGCACTCGGGCTCAAAAAGGTTCGCCATCACTGTACTATGCAATACTCTGCAGTACCCTGCCCATACTCTGCAGTACCCTGGCCATTCTATGCAATACCCTGCAGTACCCTACCCATGCTATGCAATACTCTGTAGTACCCTGCCCATACTATGCAATACTCTGCAGTACCCTGGCCAAAAGCTGTTAATTAGTTTGGACAACTGTACGAATTGTTTTTTCTAAAGTAAAACCTTGTTATTCAGGTTTAATTGCAGTGTTGGCACTTTGAAAAAAATAAGTCGTTTTGGTTTGCAGTTTGGGCACTCGGGCTCAAAAAGGTTCGCCATCACTGACCTATAGGATTCTATAGACCCATAGAATCCTATGGGAATCAGTGACTGCTACAACCTTCTAATGTTTGATGTAGGGATTGGGATTATCCCCCTGCAGAATTTGACGATTGGTCCAGTATTGGGACACTTGTATTGCACATAGATATTTTTCCAGCCAGTTATGGACATATGGTGGCTAGTTATGAGCGTGTAAAGGGAGGTAGAGAAGATTTGCTACACTCGAACCCTCCTCTGCACCACGCCTTTCACTTACCTACCATATTAGCAAAATATGTGACCTGCTTATCCAATTCTAAGAAGTTGGAACTACAGTATGCTGGAACACATATAAGTATGCATTGTCTAAGTATAGTTTGTGAAGGAGGTTTTACTACAGAGAAATCGTCCTCTGGGCCTCACTCTAATTCACTCGCTACAAATCACTATATGTGACCTGCATCTTTATTGCTAAGGAGTTCAAATGTATATGCGTACATATCATCGGAGTACAGTGTGTGAGGGAGGCAGAATAATATCTGTGTGGCCCTAGGATATTGGGCCCTCCTGTACATCACACTGTATATCTTATTCTACAACAGTGACTTTAATCTTTAACTTATGTGGTAGACGCATGTCCAAAGTTGAATAGAGCCATATATGACTTAACGAACATCAACGCTTAGTCGCTTACAGATATTGCATCCTTAATATCAAAGTAATTCTATGCATGATACGATTTACAAGGTTTACATGGACATTTTTTTCTTTTTTGTTTTGATTTGTGGAGAGGGCATTACATAATTTACATGCACCGCCAGAACAATACATCAGATTAGGAATTATGGAGCATTTATAATGGCATCTATTGCATTATTATCTGAGTAGTGGAGGCGATTTTAGTATTTATAGTCTAATATTTTTTGTGTACAATAAATTGGACTGATATATGCCTTGGTTATAAGAAATGTTTGCATACATACATACATATAGATTGGAGACACTTTCTGGTTGAGTCCATAAACTAGTATTGTAGATTTTGGTGTTTTATTTTAAAGCACAATGTTTCAGCCGAATTACTGGTGAAAGTCTTCCTCCTGCTTGCAACCGACTTATGACATCATCCCAGCTTTAGGAAAAGTCACTGACTTTAGCTCAAGGACAGCTTTTTAATAATAACAACAGGTGGAGCTTTTCTGAAAAATGATTCTGTTGCTGTATATTGCCAGGAATTTATACATGCACACTTGTAAACTTACTCCACTTTCAGCAACTGCTTTAGAGAATAAATCATGTTTTTTTACATTTTTTTTTTTTTAGTTTCTAAATACTAAATATTTCTAAGTACAATGCAGCCATGAATCATTCAAAAGGACAAGAATTGATGTGTGCTAGAAATAAATTCCAGTTTTACCAAATAAATGTGTTAAAATAAAGATTTCATAATATATATTAACAGCTTGCTGCAATCATAACAGAAAAGCCTTGATCACAGAAATGTGTTTCAAAAAGCAAGTGAATTTCATTTTAATAGCTCTGTATCATAAATAATCAAATATACAGATGCAAATAAAATAATAAATCTACGAAACCAACCTCAAGCTCTTCACCTTGCTCTGTATTTTCTTCTTCTGATCCACTGCTTTTTGGTAAATAACTCATTTTTAACCTAAGATTTCCCTTGACTTTAGATTTATGACTGTTAAAAAGAAAACAGACATTACTCATTATATAAGACATGTTTATACTAACACCTCTATAATAACAAGTAATAGAAGGCTACAGTGTTTAACCATTTTATAAACAAAGTGTCACAAAGACATCATTAAACGTAGTACTAGCCAGTGTGTACTGTGCTTCTCTGTCTCAGGAAAAAAATGTAGCCAGGCAAAAAGGAGAGTCTTCAGGAAAATCACTTAACAGTTGTGTCATGGTCTGTCATTGCTAATAAGCCATCAAAGTAATAAGCATGAAGTATTTCAGGTCAAATTTCCATCTTTAGAATGCAGTATGCAATTAAACTGATACTAAAAAGTTCAGTTTTTATTTTTCTAAAATAAGAAACGTTATGCTTACCAGCTCTGTGCAATGGTTTTGCACGGAGCAGCATTGATCCTCCTCTTCTTCTCTTCATTGATCCTCCTCTTCATTTCTGGCTCCTTCCTTCTTTACCCCCCCCCCCCCCCCAAGCAAGCCGATTCCTAGGGGGGTACTCGTGGAGGCTTGATCCCAAGCTGCACTGTGTGCATCTACTGACAGAGTGCAGCTTGGCCCGGTCCCCTGCTACCTCATCATTGGATTTGATTGACATCAATGGTCTCGTGAACAGCGTTCATCAGACCATTGCGATCAATGCTTCTTCAATGTTTGTACAAAAAGTCAGCAGATGGTTGTAGAATTCCCTTATTAAAAGTGTAGATATGTATTAAAATAATTTAGCTCTCACTTTTGATGTTATGTCGGCTTTAACCACTTCATGCAAAATCATGTTCCTGTATGTCATTTTGTTAAAGTGATTATACCGGGACATGTCTGCAGCTAGAGGCATCACCTGGGTACCGTTTTTTTGGGGGGCTGGCGGTTGGCTTTCAAGTGATAACCACTGATGTGGCTAATGAGGCACTCTGCCATTATCACAAGCAGCGGGAGGGAACGTCCCCCCCATCGAGAGACCCGAGCAACCAGCCAGCATGTCCGCCGGCTGGCTGGAGTACCGAACAAAGCCGGAACCAGCTTCAATTGGGTCTCTGATGTAGTAATCCGGAAAGCGACGTCACAGCGTCACTTCCAATTTACTTGGCAGCCAACAGCGCCGATTTTAAAATGCAGATTTTGACGTTTTGAATTCTTTGCAGTGTAAAGGAGGGGTTTGGGGTCTTTTAGACCCCAGATCCCTCCATAAAGAGTGCCTGTCACTGTATATTTCCATCACAATGACGTTTTTTTTTTTTTTTAAAGCACCCGCACCCCCTCGTGCTTGCGCACCAAAGAAAACGCATACGTAAGTTGCGCCTGCAAATGTAAAGTGTTCAAATAACACATGTGAGGTATCACCGCAATCGTTAGAGGGAGAACAATTATTTTAGCAAAATACCTCTTCTGTAACTCTAAACTGGTAACCGTTTAAAATAAATATTTAAATGTCGCCTATGGAGGTTAAGTATCATAGTTTGTCTCCATTCTACGAGTGCATGCAATTTAAAGCGTAACATGTTAGGTATCTATTAAATTGACGCAACATCATCTTTCACAATATGCAAAAAAAAAAAAAAAGGCCAAATTTACTGTTTGTTTTATTTTTGTTTTTTATTCGGTGAAGTGTCATTTTTCCAATAAATTGCATTTGAAAGAGCTCTGCGAAAATACGGTGTGACAAAAAATATTGCAATGACCGCCATGTTATTTTCTAGGGTCTTTGCTAAAAAATTGTATTATAATTTTTGGGGGTTCCCAAGTAGTTTTCTAACAAAAAATACTGATTTTAACTTATAAACAAGTATTAGTAATAGGATTGGTCTTGAAGTAGTTAAGGCTTCACTGTCATGTTTAAAAGCTGCTCGGTAACCTTGGTTAAATGCTGTCATAACAGGACAGAAAACTAGGTTCCGGTGATCACAATGGAGCAAGGACAAAGAATGAGTGAAAACGCTTTCATCAGTTTCTTTTTGTGGGTTGAAAACTTTTCAGCTACCACTGGACTCCATTCTGGTTTCACATAACATCTCACAGCTGAATCGTCTAGAGTTGTGAAAGTAAATCAGCCTTTAGCATCACTTTAATGCCATACTAAAAGGCAGACTTTCTAACTGAAGGTGAATGCAACACGTATTCACTTTATAATTATTTTTATTTAAACACAATCCATACATACTTTATATCATCGTCTTGCCCTTCCTCAGTTTAAACTAGAATTGTCTGCTGTCAATAATAACTGGTAATATTTAAAAACTTCATAAATTCAGCTACACAAATATTTCTAAAGCTTCACTTTTTCTATGGCAAAGGTTAATATCTACAAATTAGAACTCCTCTGTAAGCCAGAAAAAATACACTGGTGCAAAGGAGAGAGTTTACCTGCTGCACATTTCCATTACTTTATATAGCCAATTGTAAAAGAAAAAGCCAAATGCAAACAGAAATTAAATGAAAACAAAATTAAACAGTAAGGGAATTAAGCAAATGTTTTTCAGGCTTCTGCAGAATTGGTCAGAAAGTATGCAAAGAAATTCCATCTCTGTGCCCAGTAAAAACCAGAATTATGAAACACTGGAAGCTTTGCCTGAAATAAAGAGCACTGTGTTATGGATTTAAAGCCTGGCAAAAAGGTCCGCTACAAAAAATGAACAGAGGTAAAATCGTTAGGATGTTTAATTGATAACCGAGAAAGAAACTATTTAATATATATATATATATATATATATGTATGTATATATATATACTACAATATATATATATACTACAATTTCTACTATTAAAACAGGGTTAACAGAGTGCATTTGCTTACTCTTGCAAAAACAATGTTGGGAACAGAATGTATTATTTATCATTGCCTGAGATAATAGGATATTTCAGTGAAGCAGGTGGCACTTTATTGCAGATTCGCATTCTTCTGGACTTTTCTGGAACTGAATCCCTTAACTCTTCAACAGTCTACATAGTTTTGTAAATTGCAAGGTAGACCATGAGAACTAAACCCAGCAAGGCTGCACAGCTGTACTAGGGGCATAAAATATTTATTTTTAAGCTCAGAATTTGAAGTAAAAACAGCAAAGGAGTAATGGTTAGGTTCTTAAAAAGCTTAAAATCTTTACTGGGCAGCCAATCAATGCCTTTGCCTAACACAGAATCCATCATTAGCCACATCGGAGAGGTAAAAATGATTCAAGTAATGTCAGAGAACCAGCGGCGATTTATAGAAACAAGAAAACCAGTGGTCAAATGGGGAGTTAAGCTAGCCAATAGACTTTTGTTCAACCACCTCAATACCGAACACTTATCTCCTTCCTGCCCAGGCCAATTTTCAGCTTTCAGTGCGGTCACACTTTGACTGATAATTGTGCGGTCATGCAATACTATACTCTCATGAAATTTTTATAATTTTTTTTTTACAAATAGAGTTTTCTTTTGCCGGTTTGGTGGTATTTAATCACCAATTTTTTTTTTTTAAATTGCTAAATAATTGGAAAAAAAAATAGTTTTTCTTTGTTTTTGTTATAACATTTTACATATAAATAATCGGTCTTTATACATTTAGGCCAAAATGTATTCTGCTACATTTCTTTGATGAAAATAACCCAAATCAGTGTTTTATTATTTTGTCTGTAGAAAATGTATCCACAAACCATGGTGTGTGTGTGTGTGTGTGTGTGTGTGTGTGTATATATATATATATATATATATACACCATGGTTTGTGGACTCTCATTTCTTGAGGCTCAAATATGCCAATGTCCCCTTTTTGGAAAGCAGACAGTCCAGACAGACACTAACTGTTGACCATATGTAAAAAAGAAAAACAAATTTAAACAAAAATGAATCAAAGCCTTTAGTTGTGTACAGCTGTCATGTGAACTGCTGTGATTGGTCACAGCGATCACATGGTACAGTGATCTGTCACTGACCGTCTGGTGCACACAATGGAGCGTGGCCTGATCCTTCATATGATATCCTCCCAGCATAATAGGGCTCCCTTCCAGCTGTCATATTTTATGTCATATAGGCCAGGCGGGAATGGGGTGAAGAATGTTTGTTTGGTTTACTAATTGTTAGTAGGGTCAAATCAATCTTTGACTGCAGTGAATAGAAAATTCAAAGGCTGGAATTTTTTTATTGTTTCACACAGACGAGTTTTTATAAGTTAATGTGTTTTTTTGTTAAGGAAATATATGTATTCATTGCAAGATCAAATGTTAAAAGCACACTAGATTTTGAAGTACCGTCAAGTCATCGGATTTACTAAAAATTTTCTTACGAATGCTCGTTCAAAAAATTTTTTCATGTATGGCCTGCTTTAGCCCACACTAGAGGTGCACGATTAATATTTTAAAAATTGAAATCTCCATTCAAACTCCCACAGGATCTTAATCCAGCATTTCCACGATTCATGTAAAAAGTGCAGAGCAGTTCCCTGCTCACAGCCGTCAAAAAAAAAAAAGAGCCGGCAATGTTTATCAGCAACATTGCTCAGCACTGAAAGAGGTAAAAAGAAACATTGCATCTTTCTGTTCATTTACAGATTAAAGGGATGAACTTCGGTCTGCAAATGAGGTCAGTTTAACTAAGTACACTTGTTGCAAACAAGTTAAAATCAGTATTTTTTTGCTAGAAAATAAAATGGCTGTTGCAAAATTTTATGTCAGACTGCATTTAAGCGTACTTTTTAGGGGAAAAATACACTTCAATGAATTAAAAAAAAAAAAAAAAAAAGGAAAGTTAGCCCAATTTTTTTATCTGAGAGAATTACGATCTTTATTCTAAGCAAAAAAATTGTGATTCTCTTTTTTTCCAGAATCGTGCATATATCTAGCCCACACCAGCTAGGGGGACCAGTAAAAGTACTTTTTAGACCTTAGGCCTAACTTTAATACTCAGCTGAAACTCACACAGTGTATAGAAACCTTTTATGCCAAAACATTACTAAATGGGTGTGCTCCACATACATTTGGAATATTAAAAGTCAAGTGGGTTAAATGTAATAAGGTTGTTTTGATTATACTTTTTTCTTGGAAAGTTTTCAGTAGCAAAATAAAAAATGTTTTCCATTATTGGTACATTTGTAAAACGATACTTCTTTGAATGATGCCTAAATGAAGAATTTGTTTAGATGGTGTTTACAGCACTAAAAAAAAAAAAAAAAGATAGGAGGTAGAACTTTTTGGCAGAAGACACATGCAGTCTCTTAAGCCAAAATAATCTCTCTCCTCCTCTAGCATTTTCTCTTCTGTGTACACAACGTGGCACATTTGCCATGCAGTGTGCACTAGCAGCTCATTCTTGGCACCCATGGCATACAGAGAATTGGTGGTGGGGAAGATGTAACTCCTGTGCTCACAAGCAGGAGCTACAACTTCAGTGGCTGCCCAATGAAGGACGACGGGAGACCCAAAAGAAAGGACAGAGTACATGGCAGTGTGAGTGGGCAAAGCGGCAACTAACAGCCTGGATTAGACAGCACTGAAAGAGGGTGTTCTTGTAGCTAAGCAAGCCATAATTCACAAGTATGCAATGCATATTTGTACATTATGGCAAAAGCCCTTTCCCACTGCTGACTATTTTACCTTTAAGCTGTTTTATATTTTTCATTCCACATACCTAAAGTGGAACTTTAATCAGAAAATTAAGTCCTGCTAGATGACTTCAGGTGGGCTCCTTTTGCAGGTATACAGTGGGGAAAATAATTATTTGATCCCCTGCAGATTTTGTAAGTTTGCCCACTTTTGCAAAGAGATTAAGGATCTATGATTTTTATCATAGGTGTATTTTAAATTATAGAGACAGAATGTTAATCTAAAATCCAGACAAAACACATAAAACAAATGTTGAAAATTAAGTTGCAGTTCAGTGAGTAAAATAAGTACATGATCCCCAAGCAAAACATGACTTGGTACTTTGTGAAGAAACCCCTTGTTGGCAAGCACAGAGGTAAGACGTTTCTTGCAGTTGACCAGGTTTGCACACATCTCAGGAGGGATTTTGGTCCACTCTTCTTTACAGATCTTCTCTAAATCCTTAAGGTTTCTTGGCAACTCGAAGTTCCAGCTCCCTCCATAAATTTTCTATAGGATTAAGGTCTGGAGACTGACTAGGCCACTCCATGACCTTCGTGTGCTTATTCGTGAGCCACTCCTTTGTTGCCTTGGTGGTATGTTTTGGGTCATTGTCATGCTGGAAGACCCATCTTCAGTGTTCTGGCTGAGGGAAGGTGGTTCTCATCCAAGATTTACAATGCATGGCCCTCTCCATTGGCCCCTCAATGCCAAAAAGTTGGCCTGTACATTTAGCAGAGAAACAGCCCCAAAGAATTAGGTTTCTTCCTTCGTACTTGACTTTAGGGATGAGGTTTAATGTAGAAAAATTTAAAATAATGCATTTGGCTGGCAAAAATATGAATGCAATCTATACACTGGGGGGAGAACCTTTGGGGCAATCTAAGATGGAAAAGGACATGGGGGTCCTAGTAGATGATAGGCTCAGCAATGGCATGCAATGCCAAGCTGCTGCCAACAAAGCAAACAGAATATCGGCATGCATTAAAAAGGGGATTAACTCCAGAGATAAAATGATAATTCTCCCGCTCTACAAGACTCCGGTCCAGCCTCACCTAGAGTATGCTGTCCAGTTCTGGGCACCAGTCCTCAGGAAGGATGTACTGGAAATGGGGCAAGTACAAAGAAGGACAACAGAGCTAATAAAGGGTCTGGAGGGTATTAGTTATGAGTAAAGGTTGCGAGCACTGAACTTATTATCTCTGGAGAAGAGACGCTTGAGAGGGGATATGATTTAAATTTACAAATACCGTACTTGTGACCCCACATATAGGGATACAACTTTTTTGCAGAAGGGAGTTTAACAAGACTCGTGGCCACTAATTAAAATTAGAAGAAAATAAAGTTTAACCTTAAACTACGTAGAGGGTTCTTTACTGTAAGAGAGGCAAGGATGTGGAATACCCTTCCACAGGCGGTGGTCTCAGCAGGGAGCATCAATCGTTTTAAAAAACTATTTGATAAGCACCTGAACGACCACATCATACAGGGATATACAATGTAATACTGACATCTAATCACACACATAGGTTGGACTTGATGGACTTGTGTCTTTTTTCAAAACGCACCTACTATGTAACTAAGTCATGTTTTGTTTGGGGATCAAATACTAATTTTACTCACTGTACTGCAATTCAATTTATAAAAATTGTATAAATGTGTTTTTTCTGGATTTTTGGTTGATATTCTGTCTCTGTCATTTAAAATACAACTATGATAACAATGGTAGACTCTTCATTTCTTTGTAGGTGGGCAAACTTACAAAATTTGCAGGGGATCAAATAATAATTTTTCCCACTGTAGCTATGTAAAATATTAAAAATAAGTGTCTATACTGTTTAAAATCCAAAACATGGTCTCACCCTGCACTGCACATGCTCGGTTGCTCTCTCTTTTTACGCACAGTGCTGAATTTGTAGATCTGTTGACAGCCTAGATTTACTGCTGGGGCTTTAGCAAAATGGCAGCCTCCAGCAAGAAGAAACAGGATCAATGCTGGAGGTATTTAAAGCACACACTAATTTTGGTAGCATAATGTTTAATGTGGAATGTGTGTTCCTTGCTAAAGAACAGTATTTTTATCAATTTGTTATTGGTAAATTTTCACTTTAAATGGGGCTACCTAATTCCACAGCACTTTAGTACACAATTTCCATCAGTCCCGAGCCCCAAAGAGACATACCTGAATAACACAGATACAGAAAATAAGCAATTGCAAGTAGAAGCCTATTAATCCATCTGTAAGGTTTTTGAGTGGTAAGAGAAAACAAATGCATTGGTAAAAAGCCAACTCAAACCCACCAGAGCTTTGTGAAGGGTTCTGTGCTGACTTTGAATGGACAAGTTCATTTATTCTTTAGCCTTTTCCTCATTTGGCTACAGTAAACTTATATATGATAGGGTGGTATGGGATAGTGGAACTTGAACAACCTTATTAAAAGAATGCAGACTGTTATCTAATTGTAAAATACTCATACACTGAGGTTTACCTTAGGACCTTAAAATAAGTCTAAAATGTATTATATAAATCATATTTTCTGAAATATAAAATATACTTGCATATTAATATCTCTCTATACAAGCATATTTATTTGAAACACATTTTGAAATGAACATTAAAAGTTATTGTAACCCTTTATTGTAAAAATAATTTCATAAGTTTCAGAAAAGTGTCTATGTTTTACAACAGATTCCATATTAACGTGTTACTAAGGCCGTTTGATCCTGTCTTCTCTGTTCCTTCCCCTTCTTCCACTGTCCCTAATCTAACTCCTGATAAGACAGAGGCTAGGGGACAAGCTGCACATGCTCAGTTTGGTGTGTATTGCATTTCTAGGGAACGTGCATTTGATCAGCACAGGGCCAATCAGCACCGTCTAGACAGAGGGTCAAGGGTCCTGCAGCCTTATAGGACAGTCAGTGCAGAATGAAAACTCCTCTGACAAACTTTAACCAGACACTGACAGAAGTCACAAGACTGATCTAACTGCTGAAGAAAAAATGTATTTAGCAGTTTATGTTTACTAGAACTATTGCACATGTTATGTGTACTGTGGAAGACCAGATATAGTGAATGCAGGGTCCTGGGTTTAGTAACACTAAGTTTAATATCTTTTGGCAATAGTTAAAGGGCATCTCCAGGCAAACAGCTAAATACACAGTTTACATAAATACATGTTTATTGTTTTATCTGCTGAAGGATTTGGAATTCTGTACAGCCGGTTCTGAAAAACACACACCTGCTACAGTGCTACACCATACAGCTAACTAATGTAGTTCATCAAAAAACTATCGCATGTCACACCTCTGCATTCACACTGCTGATTGGTAGCTAGACCAGAATCAGAACCTCTGTCTAAATAGCTGTGAGGTGATCCAGGAAGCTGTATGAGGAAACTGAAAAAGTGATCTGTTCGGTTGTGCAATGTGGCAGAGGTGATTAAATTATAAAACTTGCTCACGAGAAAGACATATTTTTGCCAATTAAAAGTTTTTTTTTTTTCCTACTCTGTTTATACCCTTGTCACTTATTCATTTTTCACTTTATGCTTTGTTTCTGAGAATTTGACATACTACATTCACTTCAGTCGCCTTCAGTGATATTGACAGACACTTGCACTTTTTGTTCAGTCATTATAGTTATACACTGTGGTAGCGAGGTTTATTTTCTGATATGTCTTTCACACTCATCATCATGGAGGCCATTATGCTGGTTTGGGCCCATGTTCTCCGTGTTTGTCCCACCAGCCCTTTTTGGATCTTACACCCACAGCTCCAAGGACAGACATTTTCAGTGGCAGTCCAGTGGATATGAGCATGTGTATTCCCTCTAACAGTTTTGTAAGTATCTGCACAATATAGCAGTCCTTTAAAGATTTGACCCTATACAATTCTTTTACCATCTCTATTATACTTAAACAGGTGTTCACGAAACATGTTGGGTGACTAGGATGCATTCTTGTACCTATCTTGGACCTTTATCATGAAAAATCTTATTTTACTGCAGTATTAATCAATGACACAATAAAGCTCTTAATTCACTCGCTCGTCATCTCTCGCCTCAACTACTGCAACTCCCTTCTCATTGGCTTACCTCTACATGGTCTATCACCTCTTCTATCAGACTCATCCACCTTATCAATCGCTCTGTGTCTGCTACTCCTCTCTGTCAATCCCTCCACTGGCTTCCGCTTGGCCAAAGAATTAAATTCAAAATGCTAACAACTACATACAAAGCCATCCACAATTTAGCCCCCAGCTACATCACTAGCCTAATCTCTAAATACCAACCTACTCGTTCTCTTCGTTCCTCTCAACACCTCCTGCTCTCCTCCCATGCTCGCCTCCAGGACTTTTCCAAAGCCTCTCCAATCCTATGGAATGCCCTACCCCAATCTGTCTGCTTATGTCCTACGCTATTAGCTTTTAGACGATCCCTGAAAATCCTTTTCTTCAGAGAAGCCAACCCTACCCACACCTAACAACTGTTTTTTCATTTTCTCCATCAGCACACCCACCACAGTTATTAACTTTTGTTTCCACTTGACCCTCCCTTCTAGATTGTAAGCTCTAACAAGCAGGGCCCTCTGATCCCTCCTGTATTGATTTGTATTGTAAGTGTACTGTTTGCCCTTAAGTTGTAAAGCACTGTGTGAACTGTTGGCGCTATATAAATCCTGTATAATAATATTATTATGTATACAACATTACAAATCTGTTCATATACTTGACATCTGTTTGTGGCTACTGTAGATCATGTGAACCAATAAATATGTGTTTTTTTTATTTAATTTATACTAGTGTCACACCTCATTTAAAGTCCCAAGGGCAAACATGTCTGTATTTGTATGTTCAATAAGGATGGAGGTGCACGACGGGGTACACCAGGACACACTTTATTGTTCTTAGAGTTAGTTTACTTTTTCACAAAAAATGTAAACTAACTCATAACACTCTCCAGTCCCAGCGACATACACTAGTGGTCCAGAAATTGAATACATCACTACACAACCCTGGAGATGCAAATAGTGAGGTGGTGAGTAACCATTGTTCACCGCTAGCTACAAGACCAATGAGAATGTCTGCTTTGTTTCAATATGCCTCAATGGAATGCATACTTAAGGCTCCTTTAGCCTCAAAAGGATTTTCACTGGTCAGTGCAGTCATGTGGGCACTGCTGACCAATAAGCACTCACCAATGCTTGTATTATACTGTGTGGGGGTGTTTTAATGTGAAAGACTTATACCAACTTGAGATTGCAACGGATATCAGGGAGCTGTGGTATTTGCACAAAACAAAGCCATTATCACAATGTACAAGGGTGGTTTTAAACAGTAACCAGTAGACAGATAAATATACTAGACAGCTGCACAACAACAACAAATGTCAATGGTAAGACAAGAAGGATTGCACACAGTTCTGCTGCTTACCTTCGGGGATGAAGAATAAAGTCTTTAAATGTATATGGTCGCTCCAACCGGGGATTTTCTGTCTGGATAAAGCAGTGATAACTAGTAAGAACATAGAAAACATACATGCAAATAAAGGAAAGCATTAGGTACCAGGTAACTCATTTTATAGGAGTCTTCCCAGGTAGCATCTGAGAAAAAGGGTCCCTCCCACCTAAAACAGGAAACACATCTATCATTATAAAAAAAAAAGAAAAGAAAAAAAAAAGCGTACCATGTACCTTTGTGCTTCATTATAACAAAAGAACCAACGGAGCAAAGGTTATAATCCTGAACCCCTGGGATACGCCAACATTATATAAAAAATATTTTGTCTATATTAGTGTGAGGTATTTGTGCTGCCTTGGAAGACTCCTAGAAAATTTGTTATAAAGGAAGTCAACTTTTGTTTTTCTGGAGCTGTCTTCCAGGGCAGCATTTAAGAGGATTGGCAAAAAACACTTGCTTAGGGGAGGTCAACAGCCTGAAGGACCTTTCTACCAAAAGATTGGTCTTGGATGGACAGGAGGGCTATCCTGTAATTCTTTATGAAGGTTTTAAAGCATGACCATGTCATTGCCCTGCAGATCTGGTCTGGTGTAGCTCCTGCTTTCTCTGTGTACGAAGATGCTCAAGACCTGGTAGCGTGGGCTATGATTCCCTTTGGTGGTACCTAGTTCTGAGAATAGTAGGGGTGTACAATTGCTAGTTTGATCCATCTGGCAATGGTGCTTTTTGAAGCTCTGTCCTCTATTGTGCCTGGAGAAAAGAACAAACAGTGCTGATGACTTCCTCCAATATTTTGTACTTTACAGGTAAGCCATTAGAGATCGTCTAAATTTTAGTATGTTTCTTTATTGTCATGGTTTGGTTTACAGAGAATAAAGGGATTATGACGTTGTGATCTGTGGAATGTTTTGCACAGGAAAGATGGGTCTTGTCTTAGGACCATCTACCCCATATAGATGGTGTAGTACAGTTCTAGGATGAAGAGTGCCTAGATTTTGCTTAATCTCCTGGCTGACACTAAGGAGACCAGTAGTATGCTTAAGGTGGAGTGTTTTCTTCCAAACAGGCATCTATGGGTTCAAATTGTAAGGAATACTTGCAGGACTATAAATAGGTCCCAGGCTAGAAGGCTTTAGGATAGGGAGGTCTTGCTCTGGCTATGAAGTAAAGAAATCTTTTGACCAAACGGTCTTTTGGCTAGTTTAAAGGTCCAGATATTTACATCTTCAGAGTGCTGTGTGACCATTGCTTGTCTGTCACCTCTAGTAGAAATTCCAGTATAATAGGAATGATTGGTCTCTCTTCTTGGTTGTGTTCTTCGTACCAGGATTTGAATTTCTTTCAGATTTTTTCGTAGATTGCAAATGTGACCTTCTTCCTGCTGGAAAGAAGTGGATTCATAATTCTACCTGACAAGACTTTGTGCTTCAAAATCCCCCCCTCCGTAGCAAAGCTGAAAGCTTTAGGATTCTGATGCGAGAATGCATGGCCGGCCCCTGTGTCAGGCGATTTTTTTTGAGCGGTAGCGGGATGTGCGTATGCTGTATGCTCAAACTTTTCAAGTGAGTAAATCACGCTGTTTGTGGCCAGTAGGGTGATATCAGGATGACTGATGTTTTCTCTTCCTTGAGGGTCTGGATTACTCAAGATCAAGTTTGTTAGGGTAAAAGCATAAACAAGACCAGTTCTGAGCTAATGCTTTCAGTATCTCATTTCCATTGTTTGGTGTTTGCGAGAATGTCAGAAACCATGAATCAGACTGAGACAGAAGTACAGTTAATCACATTTGTTTAATAATAATACAGTAACCGGAATGGATAGTCAGACAAGCCGAAATGTCAGGGAGCCAGTGAGGAGCGTAGTACAACAGCAAGCAGGATCTGGAGCCAGAAAGAATGTCAGCCAAGCAAGTCTTTAACAGGAACACAGGAGAGCATCTCTAGAGATATGACCAAAGCAAAGGTAGAGATCATCTGGGTTGGACGGCTTAAGTAGGCAGGACTGATGAGTGGGATATCATCAACAGGTGAGTAACTGTGGAGAGAAAGGAGCTGGAAATTAGCCGACAGCTCAGCGGCCAGCTTTGTAAAGGAGAGGCTGAGCCCAGCCATGACAGAGAAGAACTTTGGAGACTTAGAGCTTGTTCTTGCTGTGAGGAGGTCTACTGTTGGGATCCCCCACATTTGTGTGATCCAGCTGAAAGTTGCCAGATTCAGAAACCATTCTGTTTGTTTTAAAGTCTCCCTGCTGAGAAAATTTGCCAACATGTTTTGAACTCCCTTCAGATGGATGGCTGACAGAGAAAATGGAAAATGACCAGGCTAGAAGGGTGTTTACCAGGGTCATTAGCTGGTGAGACTTGGTACCTCCTTTTCTGTTGATATTAACACAATAGCTATGAGGTTATCTGAACTGAATTTTACAATGTTTGACCCTGATCTGGAGTTGGGAGGACAAGAGAGCTTGTTGTACTGCCTTCATCTCCCTCAGGTTGGATGACCACTTTGCCCAAGGTTGGTTCCATCTGCCCTGTGCTATTAGTACTCTTGGTGTGCACTCCATCCTCCAGTAGGATATAATCCTGATCATCTCTGTTTGAGACAATAGAAAGTTCTGTAACGGACTTGTGTGTAGTTGGGCCCACATGATCACGAGAATGTATGCTGTCATTAGGCCCAAAATCCTTATCCCATTCGTTATGGTGGTTGAGGTTGATAGAGGGAAGGCATCTGCTTCATAATTTTATTTATTTTTTTACTTTTTCTTTTGAGAGGCAGATTTTTATCTCCTTAACATCTATGAAATAACATCCGTAATTTACTGTTCGGTAGGTCTGGCTTTTCTTCATTTATTAGCCACCATAAGTCCTGAAGATACTGGATGCTAGTGTACAGGTTGTGTTCTAACATTTTCTTTGTGTTGGCGAAGAAAAGCAGGTTGTCCAAGTAGGTTAGAACGCCAATGCCCTGTAGTTGTAGTTTCATGAGGGCTTCTGCCAAGATTTTCATAAATATTCTGGGAGCCAATAAGAGGTTGAATGACAGGGAGGTGTATTATAGGTGCGCAGTGATGTGTGGTCCCTTGCAAATCTCAGATACCGATGGTGGTCCTTTCTGATTGGGATATGTGAATAAGCATCCTTGAGATCTAAGGTAGCCATAAATGCTTCTGGCAGGAGGATATTCCTGATGGAATATAGAGAGTCCAACTGGAACATTTTGTATTTTACTGTTTTAAGGGTTTGAAGTTTAGGATTCATCGGATTTTTCCTGAGGGTTTACTCCTGGCAAAGATGTGAAAGTAAAACCCTTTCCCATCCTTGGCAGGGGAGACAAATGCAACTATTGGTTGTGCTATGAGTTCTTTCTTAGATGTCTCTTAGGAGACATGTGATGAATTAACTGCTGGTGGAAGTTCTAGACAATTCTATTGTATGTCCCTCTGAAATGGTGTTGGACAATTTTGTTTTCTGTGACTGTCTACCATTGCCTTGAATATGCAGCTAGGTGCCCCCCCCCCCTCCCCCCAGATAGGCAGTCATTGCTTCTTGGTATTGAGAGCAGGGGGTTTGAGTATGAACTTTTGTTTGGTTTCTCCTTGGGTAGAGGGAACCCATTTTTCCTATCCTCTGACATGTCCAGTACCAGTTGGCATAGCAGTTTTCCTGAGAATGGGATTCCAGTCCAGGCTTTAAGCCATAGTGTCTTACAGATTGAGGTGATGAGGGCCATTGACCGAGCTCTGGATGGAGTGGTGTCTGACATAGTCAACTTGAAAATGGGCGTCCACATGATGCACTTAAAGCTCCCCCCCCCTACTTCTTGGCACCATTTTACTGCCCCTGGGGTCTGACGCCAGATCAGATCAGCACATGAGGTACAATGGGCAGGAAGAGATTATGAGTTACAGAAGAAGCACAGGGGAAGCTGTTCAGAAAAGCCTGTGGCTGAGGGGATGGTTGCATACTCCCCGGTGGAGGTGAAACCTCAGGCTGAAATGGAGATAGTGAGTAGGGAAATCCTGAAATCCCTGCCTGGGCATGACTTGTCTCTGCTGAGGCTGTAAAAAAAGGCAAGCAGGCAGCCAGACAGGGAGGCTCCTGCAACAAGCAAGACAGCATGGGCATTAGAAAATGAGTACTGAGGCACAGAGGTACCAGGCACTTTTTTTATAAGCTTGGATGATGCGTTTCCTGTTTAAGGTGGAAGGAGCTCTATTTTTCAGATGATGCCATGCAAAATACTCGAGAGAAAAAAAATCATTAAAATTCAAAACTGAGAACAACAATAAATAAGAAAATACTGCAGAGAGCACAGGAAATTATTAGCTGACAATATTTGTGGTGTAATCAACACTTTTAATTGTATACTTAAAAGACCAAAAAGGAACAAAGAAAACAAAGTTATTTGCTAGGGTTTACATATACTATCTGTAGCCTGAACTTCTTTGTTAGTTTTAGTTACACCCCCCAATCAAGTTTTTTTTTTTTTGTGGCAAATCAGGAAGATTTTGTTACACTTCCTAAATCAAGTCCTGGTGATATAACAGGAAGTGATTGGAAATCTCTCTAAACTGAGAGGAAATCCCATCGTAGTCATTACCAGAATAGGTATTACATTTCCATTCCTCTATCCCTGTTCCAGTGACAAGTTCCAGTTTAAAATTTTGAAGGTCATATAATTTCCTTTGACAAACCTAAACCTCCAAAGACGAACTACAGTACAAAAATTATCCAGAGTTATATACAGTATATAGCAAACTAGAAAGAAGACATGTGGAAGGCTTATCGCTTTTAAAAACTCCCTCTCCTATAAGCACCAACACAGCATAGAAGATAACCAAGGCTGCTATCTAATCTTAATTTGTAAAAATAATATTGTTTATACTCCAGTAAACCTACTGTATATGCACCAACTCATTGGAGGACATTTCACCTACTTTTCTATGTCACACTATGATATTCTAGAGTCATCATATTAGCTCATAACTGGTCTCTTCAAAAAATTATGAACTTTAAGATAGGTAATATATTTTTGGTCTTCACACCCCTGTAGCGATCTGTGTCACAGAACACAACCTCCCTATCCTACACCAACTATGGAGGCTTAACGCTTTCTTCATGGCACAGACCACATACAGTGCATCCAGAAAGTATTCACTGCGCCTCATTTTTGTTAGGTTACAGCCTTATTCCAAAATGAATTAATTATTTTCCTAAAAATTCTACAAACAATACCCCATAATAATATCATGAAAGAAGTTTGTTTGAAATCTTTGTAAATTTATTAAAAACTGACCTAGGTAAGAATGAATCTTAAAAAAAAAAAAAAAACATACTTCTCTTTTAAACCCTTTGATTTGTAAGTAACTAACTACGAAAGATGTGTGTTATATGAACCCCAAATGATCTCCTATTAAATAAGGCTCTCCCAAAAATAATGGAATATCTTTTTTTAAGAAAAATAAATAAATGATATATATATATATACATACACACACACACATATACATAGCGGGTAAAGTAAGTATTGAACACGTCACCATTTTTCTAGGTAAATATCTTTCTAAAGGCGCTATTGACATGACATTGTCACCCCATGGCGGTAACAACCCATGCAATCCAAACATACAAAGAAACCAAAACAAATACGTTCAGAAATGAAGTTATGTGTAATAAAATGAGAAAAAGTATTGAACACGCTAATTGAAATGTATTACTTCATACAAAATCCTTAGTTGGTAATGACAGCTTCAAGATGCCTCTTGTATGGAGAAACTAGTCGCATGTATTGCTCAAATGTGATTTTGGCCCATTCTTCCACAACAATCTTCAAATCTTGGAGGTTTCGTGGGTCTCTCCTATGAACTCTGATCTTTAGTTCTTTCCATAGATTTTCTATTGGATTCAAGTCAAGTGATTGGCTGGGCCATTCTAGCAGCTTTATTTTCTTTCTTTGAACCCAATTGAAGGTTTCCTTGGCTTTGTGTTTGGGATCATTGTCTTGCTGAAATGTCCACCCTCATATCATTTTCATCATCCTGGTAGATGGCAGCAGATTTTTATCAAGAATGTCTTGGTACCTTTTTCCATTCATCCTTCCTTCAATGAGATGACATTTGCCAGTATTGTATTCAGAAAAACAGCCCCACACCACGCTGTTCCCACTTTCAAACTTGGGGTGTTTTTGGGGTGATGTGCAGTGCCATTTGACCTCCAAACATGGTGTGTATTCTGGCATCCAAGGAGTTCAATTTTGGTCTCATGTGACCAGACTATATTCTCCCAGTATTTCACAGGCTTGTCTAAATGATATGCAGCAAACTTTAAACCAGCTTCAATGTGCTTTTTCTTCAGCAATATTGCCTTGCGTGGTGAATGTGCATACCGGCTACGGAGGTTGACTGCATTACTTGTTTTCTTTAACCACTTCAGCCCCTGAAGAATTGGCTGCTCAATGACCAGGCCATTTTTTGCGATACAGCACTGCGTCACTTTAACTGACAATTGTGCGTTCGTGCAGCGCAGTACCCAAACATAATTGACAACCTTCTTTTCCCACAAATACAGCTTTCTTTTGGTGGTATTTGATCATCCCTGCGGTGTTTATTTTTTTGCGCTATAAACAAAAAAATTGCGACAATTTTGAAGAAAAAAAAAAAACGATATTTTGTACTTTTTGCTGTAATAAATAATCCCAATCTTTTTAAAAAAAGCTAAATTTTTCTTCAGTTTAGGGCAATCTATATTCTTCTACATATTTTCGGTACTAAAAATTGCAAAAAGTGTATATTCATTGGTTTGTGCAAAAGTTATAGCGTGTACAAAATAGGGGATAGATTTATGGCATTTTTTTTTTTATAATAATGGCAGCGATCTGCGATTTTTATCAAGACTGCGACATTATGGCAGACACATCGGACACCTTTGACACATTTTTGGGTCGATTGACAATTATATAGTGATCAGTGCTATAAAATTGCACTGATTACTGTATAAATGTCACTGGCAGGGAAGGGGTTAACACTAAGGGGCGATCAAGGGATTAACTGTGTGTGTGTTCTAACTGTGGGGGATGGGACTGACTATAGGAGATGAGAGATTGTGGTTCTCTCACAGAACTGGGATGTGTGCGTTTACACACACACACACATTCCTGTTCTGCCTCTCGTGCCCGCGATCGATGACCGCTGGTCTTGAGCATCGGCACCCCCACTGTAGAGCGCACGCCTGCTATCCCCCTTAAGGGGACCAACGTATAGCTATGACGGTTCGCGGGATCATGGCGACCTGCTGCAGTATAATGAAGGCGACAAGTGGTTAAAACAACTGTAATGGCTAATTCCTGGTCTTTCTGAAGCTCTGCACAACTCTGCTGATAATTCTTTTCACTCCTCTGTCAGACATCTTGCGAGGAGCACCTGGTTGTGGCCAGTTTATGGTGAAATGATGTTCTTTCCACTTCTAAATTAATTCCCTGGCAATTTTCACTGGAGAATTCAGAACTTTAGAAATCCTTGTGTAACCAATGCCATTAGTATGCTTTGCAACAAAAAGGTTGCAAAGGTCTTGAGAGAGCTCTTTGCGTTTATCCATGAGATGTTTCCTGTGTAACACCTTAGTAATGAGACACCTTTTTATAGGCCATCAGTTAAGAAGGAACCAGTTGATATAAATTTGCACTGACAAGGGGGCAGGATTGCTTTCTAAATACTGATAGATTTCACCTGGTTTCTTGGCTTTCTATGCCTTTTTGCACCTCACTTTCTTCATTAGTTCAATACTTTTTCCATGTGTCATTCTATTTTATTAAACTAACTTAATTTCTGAACCTATTTGTTTTGGTTTATTTGTATGTGCTGAACATTTCATGTCAATAACACCTTAAATATATTTACCTAGAAAAATGGTGATGTGTTCAGTACTTATTTTTCCTGTTGTGTGTGTGTATATATATAAAAAATATCAGCTAAAATACAGTTCTCAGCAACACATACCATGCATATACAACAGATTGGGATAGTTGAATAGTCTAAAGTAGAGTTGCACCAGTACCAAAACTAAGCATTTGCACAAGTAATTGTACTTGTGCAAGTGCTCCGATAATAAAGTGATACTAAGTGCGATACTAAAGCCGATACCTTCAGCTTGGTAAGACACAGTTCACATATTTTTCAAGGTCGGTTTCAATGGGGCTTGTAAAAAAAGTCTGATGTAATTTTGTTTTGCGGTTCATGCGCAAACATTTAGAGTGTACAACACTGGAAATCCCACCTATACCAGTCTGAAAAATCGTATCGGACTATTTTTTAAAATCACAGTGGCCAGCCCACTCATGTGTGAACCGGTCTTATAGAAAGCCGGTTTGGTTTAAACATACGGTATGAGAACCGGGGCTAACTGCCGCCTTAAGTAATAATTTTTTATTAGCCTAAGAAAACTGTCACATGACACTAAAAATAGGTGGTATTAATCGGTATTGGCGAGTACTTGGGAAAAAGATTTGGTCTTAAAAGTCTGGTATCGGTGCATCCCTAGTCTAAAGCCATAAAACTTTCCTATAAGGAAAACCATTGCTCCAATCATTCAGAACTTCTCTAAAGAATTATTAATAGATGGTACCTCACCCTATTTAAACTATCCAAATAAAAAAGCTCCTCTTTAGGCCCCTTTCACACTGGGGTGGTTTTCAGGCACTACAAGTGCTAAAAATAGCGCCTGTGAAAACCAGCCCCTTTCACTCCAGTGTGAAAGCCGTAGGGCTTTCAAACTGGAGCAGGGTGCTAGCAGGACGTTGAAAAAAGTCCTGCTAGCCACATCTTTGCAGCGGTGAAAAGAGCGGTGTATTCACCGTTCCTACCCATTGAAATCAATGGGGCAGTGCGGCTATACCGCTGGCAAAGCCTCGCTGCAGCAGTGCTTTGCAGGCAGTTCTAACCCTTTTTCGGCCGCTAGCGGGGGTTAAAACCGCCCCACTAGCGGCCGTAGACCGCCGGTAAAGCTATTTGCCCGGGTCAGGCACACATGAATGTAAGGAGCCATTTGGCTGTGTTTTTTTATTCATTTTTTTTACTAATAAAAGCAGTATTACACAATGGATTTTCTATGCTTTTTTTCTACATACCGCCTGAAAGTCTGAAAGGGGAGGCACTATCCTATGCATCCATGTCATATATGAACAGGCACATACCTGTACAGGCGTTGTTTGACTTACTTTTTAATTAAAGTGGTCAAGCAAATCTGGTAAGCAGATTTTATTTGCATCTCACGATTGGGTGTCGGTGTCCTTTTGGTGGAGGTATATGCAAGATCTCTGGATCGATCATAGTTTGCAAAATTTTGCAGTTTTGAGATTATCAGAAAAGCTTGAGTGGCACATTTACAAGACTTTTTTGATTGAATTAATTTGTGAAGAGTTCATTTCCATCTATATTGGATCACGAGTGGGAATATAATAATGTTTGTTATGTATTACTGATCAATTATTTGTGGCAGTGGTGTTACACATATTGGTTATTAACTGTTGCTAAGTGAGTGTTTTATTTTCTCACTAATTAAGAGCGCCCCTAAATATGTTATTTTTCCACTATTGAGGAGGTTCCTTTTCCCACCTCTTATATATAGGGTGCAGCTTTCTATTTTATTTTTTATATTTTTTTAACAAATTTCTTTATAGATTTGATATATTTTTGATATTTCTTTTGTACATGGCGCAGAGTTTTCACAATTACGTTTTAATTGTTTTTCACAATATTATATACATTGATCACTTTTCTCCTAAGAGAACCAATCTTGTTAATTTATTTTATACCATCAAGATCAATGTAATACAGAGACAGAAAAACCCCTACCCTCTGAATCTTGGAGATGTTCTAAGAGATTTTATTCTAAAGGGCTCAATGGAACTCTTCACATTAAGAATAATTTCATGTTATTTCAAATAAACATACTGGCACATTATTGGTACTTAACCTTAAAGTGTTTATTAACCCCCAAAAACTGGATTCTGTTCCCTTGAAGCATGTAATACAACACAGTGCTTGCGCTGTGTAATTTGGCCCTATCACCTGAAATACCTGGGTGATCCTGCCTGGCTCTGCCCTCCCCTCTGTAAACTGACCACAGTTTATTATGGCTGCTGAGACCTGACACCATGGTCAGTTTACGATCCTCCATCACCGGCAGCTATCTGCAGCTCTCCTGTGTCTCCCTCTGTCCTCCACCTCTCCCTGCCTGTCAGCTCTGTCCACTCCACGATCCTCCCATCCTATTGCTTTCATAATACAAGCTTGCAATAATCACCTCTGCTATGTTAAATAATGTCCCCAGTGCATTTTTTATTTTTAAAACTGCCACTGTGTACCCGATTTCAGAGCGCCGATCGGCATTCACATGACCAGCCGCCTCTCTCCCCCTGGCTGACATCAGTGGGGGCTTCTCAGCCCTGCCTGCTTTTCTGTCAGTTCGAGAGAGGAGAGTAGTGGCTGGTCATGTCAGCACCGATGGGCGCTCTGAAATGGAGTACACATCGGCAGTTTTTAAAAAAACAAATGCACTGAGGACATTTAACATAGCAGAGGGGATTGTTGCATGGCTTAACAACCTCTTTAATGTGTTTACTGCTTGTTTATAAAACTTTCATACTAACTCGAACAGCCCGTTCACACCTGAAAGTTTTGTAGCCCTACGCCTGAAGCTACAAAACGCTGGAGGGGAAAAAATCCATTATTCTCAATGGAGATGGTTCACATCTCCACTCCATGTCGCCTGAAGCCCTACGCCTGAAGCTCAAACAAGTTCCGGACCCTTTTTTGTCGCGCGAATTGGGCTGATTTGGGCGTTTAGCGCGATAGAAACGAATGGAAACGCTCGATTCGAGCGTTTAGCGCGACAACGAGCGTTTCTACGGGCGTTTTGACGCTGTATCTGCTCAAGAAAAAATAAGCAGATGAAAAATATTTTTCCTATCGGCTGAAAAAAAAACGCCGAAATTAAAAAACGCTCATTGTCGCGCGTTGTAGTGTGTCAAAACGCTCGTTGTCGCGCGTTGTAGTGTGTCAAAACACTCGTTGTCGCGCGTTGTAGTGTGACAAAACGCCGGTAAAAACGTTCAAACACGCTACGCTCAGGTGTGAATGCAGCCTCACACTCCTAAACAGAAAATTATAACAATCTGACCCTTACATAAACCCTGAACACTGTATTCACACCTTGCAAAATATACACCACAGAATTTAAAGGGGTTGTAAAGGTAAATGTTTTTTCACCTTAATGCATTCTATGCATAAGGACGGGTTCACACTATAGCGATGCGGGAACGCCGCGAATCCGCGGCGTTTACCCGCATCGCACACCTCCCGCCGGCAGTTCACACTGCCCTATGCGGACGGCTGGGAGTGTCAATGATATGTTAATGACACCCCCAGATCCGTCGGCATATCGCAGTGCGATCTGCCGACTCGCACAGGAATCGGATCGCATGGTGTGAACCCCCATGCGATCCGATTCTGTTGCGGACCCAAAAAAGGGTCCCGTGCGAGTTTGCTGCGGGAGCGCTGCGAATTCAGCCATACTATCTGTATGGCTGAACTCGCATCGCTACGGAGATCGGATGTGATTTGCTGTGCGAATCACATCCGGATCTCCCCCCGCAGCGGTGTGAACCGGGCCTTAAGGTGAAAAAACATCTCACAGTGCCGGCGCCCCCAGCCCCCCCCCCGTTTTACTTACCTCACCCCTTGAAAGTCCCGCGCTTGCCCCCGCCGTCCTCTTCGCCGCTCAGCCTGGCCGCTGATTGGCTGGATTGAAGGAAATCACATCCAATGACGTGGCGCGCCGGGGGGCGGGGCCGTGTGATACAGCGAGCGGCTATAGCCACCGGCTGTATAATGGGAGCATGCCCGCAGGTGCTTCTCACAATGCGAGGGAGCTCGCATGAACGTGAGAAGTACCTGCGGGAAGAAGCAGAGACCGCCGCCGAGGGACCCTAGAAGAGCAGGTTCGGGGCCACTCTGTGCAAAACGAGCTGCACAGTGGAGGTAAGTATAACATGTTTGTTATTTAAAAAAAAAAAAAAGATGTATGCAATGTTTAATTTCTTCTTTAAATAACAATTGGAAAACAAAATGAAGACTAAAGCCTCATGCACACAGAGCTTAAAAATGCCTCTTTTACAGGCAATTTGTGTTTTTTTTTAGCCTGTAAAAGCACCTCTATGTTAACTTGTGTTAATGCACACATTGGCATTTACATTCAGGAGAGGACCTAAAGAGCAGACAAAATTATAAATGCATCAAGACGGGTCTAAGGTTTATACATTCCAATGCCCTGTGTGCATGAGGCTTAAATTAAAGTAGTGACTTACAATGGTAAAGTTGCCATCAAACTGTATGTGTGTATATATATATATATATATATATATATATATATATATATATATATATATATAGATTATATCTATATCTATATATATATATATATATATATATATATATATATATATATAGGTCAATATAATGCAATCTACAACATTTTGTATAAAAGTTTAATCTAAAAATAAAGTAAGGTACTAAAAGAAAAAAAGCTTTAGCAAATGTGGTCATTCAAACTGGTCATTTTCTACAGGCATCTAATATTGGTGCTTGCAGTTAAAATGCTCAAAAATGTAACCACTACAATGGTTGCTCTGATGTAATGTAAAGAGACCTTCAAATTATGCATGAGATCGATCGGTTTCTAAATGGAAATTTCTTTACATTTGCAGCATTTTCTACCATACTAAAGAATTCATTGAAATTAACCCTGTAACTAGAGTCTTAACCTATATCTAATCATACTGAACCCAACGGAACTGAATAATTGTATTGCATTGCTAGCAAAATTAGGGGGACAGGTGGCTGCCATATAAGAAAACTAGTTACAAAAGAAGATCTGGAATTGCACACGAATAGTTGTGAAAGTTTCTGTTTTCACCAGTTAAACTAGAGCATTGTTTATTTGAGGTTCTCAAGGCCCTCAAGCCTGTCCTAAGTGTTGGACTCTTAAAAGGTCTTCACAGATAGAGATGGACCCCAGAAGCGCTGGGAAATGGAATAAGTAGATAAGTTGTGGTTAACTACTGAATATATATCATCTCACAGTTTTTCAGTGAATGCCTCCGTAATAAATGTTGCTGACACTTAATGGTACCAACCAACAGTCTAAAAACAAAGACCTGACAACACTAAAATGTTTGTTAGAACCCAATAATAAATCTCATATACTGTATCAACTCTTACTGTGCCACATTCTGGAATTATATATAAAGCTGAAAACTGCTGAAACTGTTACAAAATTTTCAATGTGCTTGATAAGTCACTTAACTGTATAGGCTTATGGGTGAACCAACCAAGGATGCCTGCTATAAAACATAGATTGTAACACAGTCAGAGTCATAAACACTCTTAGAAACGCCTGTCTGGCAGCACATCCAGTCTGCATCTCTTACTGTAAGTTAACCACTTCATCACGTGGCGGAGAGGCAGCTGTCTGCAAAACAATGTAGTGTGCTTGCCATTTTCCAAAAACACTAAGCTTAGATAAAGTTAATTATGTTCATATTTACAAACCCTGATATTCCTTTATATGCCAAAAGGCTATGTGGTTGTTTCAGTCTTAAGGTAAGAGCTTCAGTCCCGGCAGGCTAGATTTGCATTTGAACTAAGCACACATATCCGCTTTATTGGCCTTACATAAATGAAAAAAACAAGGATTTGATCTGCAGATTAAGTTTACTAAAGGTATAGAGCAAAACATTAGGGTGTTCATACATATCTTTACAGTACATACCGGCAACTGGTAAAGAGGAATATCCACTTGACCAAGAAAGTCATCTCTGGTCTACAAATGAAAAATAACAGTCATTAGAAATCATTAGAACTGGGCTGTATCACCTGGCACTACAACTTTGTTTAACCACTTGAAGACTGGATTGTTAGACTCCTTTCACACTGAGGTGCTTTCACTCTAAAAAAAATCTCCCGGAAACCTATTTTCATTAAAATCAATGAATGTTTTCACACTGGGGCAGTGCGTTGGCAGGGTGGTGAAAAAATGCCCCTCTCCATTGAAATGATTGGAAAACGCTTCAAAAGCGCCTGAAAAGCTCTTCAAAAGCACCTGAAAAGCTATACAAAAATGCTCAGTGTTTTACTTGCAGTTTACAAGCGCCTCAGTGTGAAAGGAACCTTACACCCCTTTTCAGTCCAGGCCATCTTTCAGTGTGGTCACACTTTAAATGACAATTAGGCCACTTTCACACAGAGGAGCTTCTAAACTGCCAGTAAAAACACTGAGCACTTTTGAAGAGCTTTCAATTCATTTCAATGGAGAGGGGAGTTTTTCACAGCCCTGCCACCACATCAGTGTGAAAGCATTCATTGATTTTTTGTGAGCCTTTTAGGTGCTGTTTTCATCGCGAAAGCACCTGAAAAGCGCCTCAGTGTGAAAGTGGTCTTACTCAGCCAGACAACAATGTGCCCACATGAATTTTATATTAAGAATTTTGGAGACGGAGCTTTCTTTTGGGTTTTTATTCTATAAAAGGAAAAAAACACTGAAAATTTTGAAGAAAAAAAACCCCCACATTTTTCTTAGTTTCTGTTATAGACCTTTAATATTAAAATAATCTTTCTTCATTAATTTAGACCAAAAACTATTCTGCTCGATTTTTTTGGTAAAAAAAAACCCCCAAAAAAACACAAATCAGTATAGTGTTTATTCTGTGTGAAAGTTATAAAGCTATAAAAAAAAACTATAGTACATATATCTGAAAATTGATTGATCCTGAAACATTTCTTGAGGCACCTAAAATGCCAGGACAGTACAAATACCCCCAAAATGCCCTTATTGGAAAATAGTCAGTCCAAGGCATTTACAGGTGCTATAGCGCTAAAAATAGTGCCCGCCCGCAAAGCGCCTCTCCTGTCACTCCAGTGTGAAAGCTTGAGGGCTTTCACACTGGAGCAGTGCGCTGTGAGTCTTCTGATCATTTTTTTTTTTAAACAAATTTGTCAATGGTTTAGACCCCTTTCACACTGCAGAGCCTATAGAGTCGGTGGTAAAACCGTCGGATTTGCAGCACATTTCGGCCGCTAGCGCAGCGCTTTTACCTCTGCTAGCGGCCGAGAAAGGGTTAAAACCGCCCGCAATGGCGGTGTTTTGCCGGCGGTAATGCAGCGCTGCCCCACTGATTTCAATGGGGAGCAGCGGTGGAGGAGCGGTAAACACACCGCTCCTTCGCCGCTCCAAAGAAGCAGCTGGCAGGACTTTTCCTGATGTCCTGCCAGCCTACCGGTCCGGTGTGAAAGCCCTCGGGGCTTTCACACTGGAATGACTGGTGCAGCAGTTTGAGGGCGGATTGCAGGCGCTATTTCTAATGCTATAGCGGCTGCAAAACGCCCTCGGTATGAAAGGGCTCTAAGATATTTCTAACACACAGCATTGGCCTAATTAGAATTCACCCCAAAACACAATCCGCTACACCTCCCAAGTACGGCATTACCACGTGTGAGACCTTTTTACAAACTAGCCACACAGAGGTCCCAAATCTAAGGAGAACCTTCAGGCTCTCTAGGGGCATAAATTAGGCATCTAACTTCCTGACTACCTATCACATTTGTGGACACTGTGCCTGGGTGCACTACTCAAGGTCGTTAACACATAGGGTTGGATGGCAGTAAAACCTAGCGTTGAGCTGCAGAGGCAGCAGAGCCATGGTTGTGATGCTGTGCTACGCAGCAAGTATTAAACCCCATGCTCTTTTCGGCGAGTGCAATGCCAGGCGATCGAAACCTATTTAAGAGAATGAAGGTGCTTGTGCTTGTTCATGGGGTTAAAGCAGGTGGCGAAGAGAATGCACACTAGGCCCATAAGTGTGAAGGAAGTATGGATATATCCAACCCACATTGAAGAAGCTCCTGTCTAGTCATGACATATAAATGGCAGGTTAAAGCCTAACTCTAGGTAAACAACTATACACACAAATGAACCACTCCTGGACCGCCCACCGTGGATATAAGTCGCTACTTTGACATTAAATACTGTTGTTATGGCAGCAAATAGCTGCCATAACCTCTGTATTTTTATTCACGGCCGATGGTCCTCTTTCACATAAAAGTGGTCTCGGCAGTGGATTTGTCACGAGATTACTTTTAGGGCAGGTGCCCTTCGCCCCCTCACAGGTGTCTCCGCCGCTTACCAGCGCCATTGGAAGTGGCAGAAACAATCTGATCACCGGGATGGATGGGCAGGAAGTCGAGTGAAGGCATTATGGTCCCCAATTGACTCTATGCCCTTGGAGGACTGGAGCATTGTCAAACGTCACATCCGCCCTCCGGCCTTAAAGTGAAGTTTTTTTTAATTAAAAAAAAAATAAAAAAATAAAAACTTCTTTCTTATTGCTTTCAAGTGTAAATGTGAGATCTGAGTTATTTTTGACCCCGGATCTCACTAGAGAGGCCCTGTCATGCTTTTTTTCTATTACAAGGATTGTTTACAATCCCTAAAATAGGAACAAAAGTGATCCAAATTTATTTTTAATGGGACAGCGTAAAAAACGAAAAAAGAAAAAAACGAAAGCATCCCATCCCTCAAAACTCACACGTAGAAGCGAACACATATGCAAGACATGCTCACACATGTGAGTTATCGTCGCGATCATTACAGCGAGAGCAATAATTCTAGCCCAAGACCACCCCTGTAACTCAAAACTGGAAATTTGTAGACATTTTTAACCACTTCCCACCCGGCCAATGTATATATACGGCCGGGTGGGAGCCGCCTGCTCCTGATAGGACGTTCAGGAACGTCATTCAGGAGCAGCGGGATCGCGCGCGCGTCTGCCCGCGCAGCGGCGCGATCCCGATGTGCTCGTGTCACCCGGACACGGCACATCTCAGATCGGCAGGAGGGCTCTGTGATTGGCCCTCCTGATCACATGACGGCCGTGTCCAATCACGGCCGTCATGTGATGTAAACAAACAGCCGGTTGCTAGGCAATCGGCTCTCCTCTCCTCACACGGAAGTCACCGCTGAGAAGAGGAGAGCAGAACGCTGCAGCCGGCTGATGATCAGTGAGTATGGGCTGCTTTTCACAGCTTTTTACTCACTGATCATCAGTGTAGTGTAAACACACAACACACCACACAGTGAAAACACAGTCCCCACATATGTCCCCAAAACACACATGTCCCCAAAACATACATGTCCCCAAATAATAAAAACACATGTCCCTAATAATAAAAACATGTCCCCCACATATGTCCCACTAAAATCACATGTCCCAATGATTATCTGCACACATATGTACGTGATCACCTGCACACATATGTACATGATCATTTGCGTACATATGTCCGTGATCACACAAACCAATTATTATACACTTAACGGAATTTTTTTTACCAAAAACATGTAGCAGAATACATTTTGGCTTAAATTTATGACAAAATTTGATTTTATTGGATTTCTTTTCAAATAGAAAAAAGAAAATATTGTTTTTTTCCCAAATTTCCGCTTTTTTTGCGCTTATATCGCAAAAAAAAAAAAACGGAGTCGTGAATAAATAACACCAAAATAAAGCTCTATTTGTGCGAACAAAATGATAACAATTTCATTTGGGTACAGTGTAGCATGACCGCGCAATTGTCACTGAAAGCGCTAGAGCGCTGAAAGCTGAAAATTGGGCTGGGAAGGAAGGGGGTGAAAGTGCCCTGTATTGAAGTGGTTAAATATCACCCATGGAGATGCCAATGTTTGTCACCATTCCACGAGCGGGCGCAATTTTGAAGCAAGACATGTTAGGTATCAATTTACTTGGTGTAACATTATCTTTCACATCATAGAAAAAAATTGGGCTAACTTTACTGTTTACGTATACTTTTATTCTAAAAAGTGTATTTTTCCTAAAAATTGCATTTATAAAACTGCTGCACAAATACGGTGTGACAAAGTGGCAACAATCTCCATTTTATTCTCTAGCATCTGTAGTCAATGCCACATGGTGAATGCATTAATAATGAATACAAATACATAGTCTGGTTTACAAAATAATTTCAGCAAAACTCAGATAGCTACTGCAGCTGTAAGAAAATGTGGCAAGAATATTTGTTATTACATTCATATAAAGGAACAGCTGCAAGACAATAAAGATTGATTTGACATGAAGCATGAAGCAATTTTTACAGGTTAGACAGGAACATTAGGCAGAGTTTCAAATGTGCAAAAGATAAAGCTGTTGACTTTACCTTATATAGTTTAAAGGCTAGAAAGCATCTCTTGAATGATGTACTCTATGTCTAGTGTTATAAACAGGAAATTTATTTCAGAACTATATACGATATCATCCTGGTATACCCTATTACAAATGAACTATTATAAAGCTCCTAAAAAAATTTATAAAAAAAAAATCTCACAATACGCTGTCTTAGTCCTGCACAAATTTACTATAGTCCATGAAAATTATGGCTGCCGGTGTTCTATCGAATAATGACTCCCGTTGAAAAAATGTCTCCGATGAGTCTGCACATGCGCAGTATGCAATGTCACTCCAGCTGATATGTTGATTGGCTGACGTGACGTAAACACAGCGCATGCACACATCATTAGTGGCAGCATCCGACAATCTGCTATGTGCCAAAGGAGAATGTAATTGTCCGATTCAGCCTTGTGATAGCTGGGCAGGTTGTTGATGGGTTGAAGGGTGGGTTTTGTGTGTGCTTTAATCCACCCTTAGACACAGGCAAAACCCCCGTTTAACACACTGACCCTGCCAACAGACAGAAACCAAAGACCCGCCCCGCAACAGCAAGGCAGAATCTGACAAGTAATATAATAATGCCTCCAACGATCTGCACATGCGCTCTGTTTACGTCACGCCAACTGATCAACATATCAGCTGAAGTGACGTGTGATGCTGCACATGCGCAGACCCCATCAGAGGCATTTCTCGATAGAACACCGGTAATGACATGTAGACCTAACATGTGATATCACTACTTCAAAAATGTTTTATATATTATACTTAGTGTTTGTTTCAAAAGAAAGGCAGAAGTCCTGAAAATTGGGGTTAAAATTTCAATTTAAGAAAGATTTTCCATGCCTGAGAAAACAGATATTTCTGGATATAGGCTTTATAGAAAAGAAAAGAAAAGTTTAAAAATGATTGCTTCCTCTACTTCCCAAACCTTCACTATTACAAAACATAACCAGAACACTCTAGTGACCACCAGTACCTCACATTACAGCCCCCCCCCTTTCTCACACATAAAAACTGCCCACAAAAGTACATGCACCAAATACCTAAAATATAAACAGCTATATTTCTTGAAGACAAAACACATCAAGATTATATCTATGTATCTTATGTTCAGCACATAATACTCTCCAGCTGAGAGGCAAATTACACAGTGTTACTGGCCAAAATGGCTTCGTTCCTTCGTGAGTTGGCCTTGCTGCTGAAGCTAACAGAGGTAGAAACCATCATAACATAATTATTATCCTATTAGAGGACATGTTACGTTGTGTCTTCTGCATATCCAACCTGTCCAGCTGAAAGCCACATGGAAAAGGATCACAAACCACTGATTGCAACCCACAGGTTAAGACTATATGCCATGAAGGTATGATACTACAATTAAAATTCTATATCAGAAGATGAGTCTCCAATATGACAGTTGATCAAGGGTCCCTCAAACAGTCTCTCTTCATTCCTATCCATACCATCTGTAACAGGTTAACAAAAAATACAAAAAATTGAAGTAAAAAAATCCCAGTGACCAAGACTAAACAATCTAGTTTTACTTCAATCAGTTAAGGGAAGAGAGAGAAATGAGACTATGATGGTGTAGACCTTTAGTTCCCAGGCCAACACAGCTGCCAAAGCAATTAAAAGGAAAAGAACACAACTGAAAGAGTGGGAACCATGTAGGGTACGAACATCCAAAACCACAAGGAAACAGAGAAAAGAGCTTCAGCCCTCTGCTAAGGTAACTACTTATAACAGAAATATTACTTTATGCTGGACTGAACCTTTACCCGGGTTCACACTTCTGTGATGAGGGAACCTCTCCCGCAGGCAGTTCACACTGCCTTGTGCAAACCGCTGCGGGTGTCATAAATGACACCCCCAGTTTAGCTCACAGATCGCACTGTGAGCTCGCACAGGAATCGGATTGCGTAGGTGAGAACACCCATGCAATTTGATTCTAGTGCAGGGTAAAACAAGTCCCTGCACTATTTTCTATGCGAGTTCAGCCATAAAACTGTATACACCTGCATACACCTCTCTGAACAGTGTCTGGGAGGCTGTGGTTGCTGCTGCAAAAAAAGTTTAAAAAAACCGACAGACTCCATGAATGGAAGACATATTATGACTGTTATTGAAAAAAGGAGGTGCTACATTGGTGACCGATTTTTTTTTGTTGATATGTCAGAAATGTTTATTTGTACATTTCGAGTTATTATTCTCACTTTAACCACTTCAATACCGGGCACTTATACACCTTCCTGCCCAGACGAATTTTGAGCTTTCAGCTCTGTCGCACTTTGAATGACAATTGCGTGGTCATGCTACACCATACCCAAGCTAAATTTTTATCATTTTGTTCCCACAAATAGAGCTTTCTTTGGGTGGTATTTGATCACCTCTGGGATTTTTATTTTCTGCTAAACAAATAAAAAAAGGCCGAAAATTTTGAAAAAACATTTTTTTTTGTTTCAGTTACAAAACTTTGAAAAATAAGTACGTTTTCTCCTTCACTGATGGGCACTGACGGGGGGCCGCAGTGACTGGCACTGATAAGGCGGCACTGATGGGCACCAATGATGTGGCACTGATATGCGACACAGATAGACACTGATAGGTGGCACAAATAGGCACTGATAGGTGGCACGGATAGGTGGCACGGATTGGCGGCATGGATGGGCATTTATAGGCAGCATAGTTGGGCACTGATAGGTGGCATGGATGGGCACCGATAGGCGGCATGGATGGGCATTGTAGTGTACAGTATTGTATAGGGATGGATGCCAATCAGTGCCAAACAATAATGCATGCCAATCAGTGATGCCCATTGTGGGCACTGATTGGCATCCATTATGGGCATTGACTGGCATCCCTGGTGGTCTGGTGGCGTCCCTGGTGGTGCAGTGAGGGCATCCTCGGGGGGGCTGTGCTGATAATCGTTCAGCACAGACCTCCACTGTCAGAGGAGCAGCCGATCGGCTCTCCTCTACTCACGTCTGACAGACACGAGTGAGGAAAAGCCGATCACCGCCTCTTCCTATTTACACTGTGATCAGCTGTGATTGGACACGGCTGATCACATGGTAAAGAGCCTCCGTTAGAGACTCTTTACTGAGATCGTAGTTGCGGTGTGCCAGACTGACACCCCACAGCAACGATCGCCGCGATGCGCGCTCCCGATCACGACATATGACATCCGGTCAGGATATTAAAACCACTTTGCCACTGTCATTTTGCTATATGGCGGGCGGCAAGTGGTTAACAGATGAAAACAAACAAGTGAGATGGGAAAATTTTCACTTTTCATTTAGTCACATAATAATTCTGCACACTAACAGTTGCCCAATAATTGTGCAAAAAGATATTCTAAGAAAGCCAAAACCTCACTTTTAATTTCTTAAATATTCAGGTTTGAGGTTTATTAACATTTTGGATTGAATGAGAGCACTGTAGTTGTTCAATAATGAAATTAATCCTCAAAAATACAACTTGCCTAATAATTGCGCACATGGTGTAGAGAGCTCGGCAATTGCAGACTAAATATTTTTCACAAGATAGTTTTTCCCAACCACTCAACAACCGCCCTATAGCAGATTTACTGCTACAGGGTGGGCATTCTTTATATATACACATGTGATAATGCACTTCCATGTAGGGGGCATGCCGCATCTGCTGTGATTAGTCCACAGCAGAAGCCGATCAGCAGGTTTCGGCCAATGGATGTCTGCCGGCACCCGCCAATTGTTGTGAAGACACACAGGACGGAGCGCTGCCTACATAAACAAGGCAGAGCTCCATTCTGAAAGGGGATGCAATGGATTTTCTTCCTAAAATCCATCACATCCCTTAGTAAAAGCATCTCACACAAACACTGGCTAGGCAAACATTTAACCTGTCGATCGCCCTAAATGTTTAACCCCTTCCCAGCCAGTGTCATTAGTACAGTGACAGTGCATGTTTTTAGCACTGATAACGTTATTAGTGTCACTGGTTCCCACAAAATGTCAAAAGTGTCAGTGTCCATTTGTCTGCCGCAATATCGCAGTCTTGCTCCAAGTTGCTGATCACTGCCATTACTAGTATAAAAAATGTAAAATAATTTCCAGTATATATCCCACAGTTTGTAGACACTATAACTTTTGCACAAACCAATCAATATACGCTTATTGGGATTTTTTTGGTCATGAAGGGGGATAAATCTTCCAGAGGTCAAGTGGTTAAATAAAATCAAAGGTGCTATTAATAAATAAAATGGCGGCAGTAGCACACTGTTTGCATCTAAAGTAGGGTACACACTATAAGAAAATCAGGAAACTTTTCTTCATTGTTTCACAGCAAATCAAAACCGATAAACAAAAAGTCATACGAAAATTCTCCTACGACAAAGTCCTTTTTTTGCAGTTTCTGATCATGCACAAAGCTTTCTTTTCTGATTTTTCTTGTATTAAAATAGTAAGAAAACGGTACACATTATTCAGTTCCCAACCGCCTGCTGTACATATACTGCAGCAAGGCGCACCTTTTGCGCAAAATCACATACCTGTACATGTTTTTGTCAATAGCCACTGCACTGGGGGCACGTGCTCGCAGCCGGATGCATGATCGCATGCCGATTGGCCAGAGGGGGAGCCAATCAGCGGGTCGGCCACCCGCGACTGCTCCCCACAGAGACAGAACGGTGCTCTGCTGACGTAAACAAGCAAACAGCTATGGACACTGATCTAGTGTTTCTGCTAATCAGGAACGCGGATCACAGTGTCCAATGCAGTGTGCCCATTGCCTGCCCCCCCCCCCCCCCCAACAGTAAGAAGGCACAATTAGGGAATACACTTAAATCATTTGATCGCCCCTGATGCCAGTGTCATTTATAGTGTGTCAGTGCATATTTTTAGCACTGATCACTGTAATAACCGCACCGGCTCCCAAAAAAAAGTGTCAAAAGTTTCAGCTAGGTGTCCACCGCAATATCGCAGTCCCGCTAAAAATCACTGATCACCGCCATTACAAGTAAAATAAATGAAAATGCCATAAATATATTCCCTATTATGTAGACGCTATAATCTTTGCGCAAACCAATCGATATATGCTTACTGGGATTTTTTTTACCAAAAAATATGTAGCAGAATACATATTGGCCTAAATTGATGAAGAAATTCGATTTTTTTTTTTTATTATTATTGAATATGTTTTATAGCAGAAAGTAAAAAAAATATTTTTATTTTCAAAATTGTCGTTCTTTTTTGTTTATGTCGCAAAAAAAACAAAAATGCAGAGGCCATTAAATACCACCAAAAGAAATCTCTATTTTGTGGGAAAAAAAGGACATCAATTTTATTTGGGTACATCATCGCACAACTGTGCAATTGTCAGTTAAAATAACGCAATGCCATATTGCAAAAAAGTGGCCTGGTCATTAAGGGGGTAAAACCTTCCGGGGCTGAAGTAGTTAAACGAAAATCGTTCGTCCTGTTCCCGTATGAGAAAAATTTTAGAGTTTGTCAATTCAGTAATTTTCGTATGGAAATTGGAAATCTGCTGTCAAAAGTCGTGTATGCACTATACGAAAATTGTACGAAAGGTCCTCGGACAAAAAACATTCCTGATTTTCAGTGTGTATGAGCCTTAACTGTGAACTGTTTGCTTACAAACTATAGAGCACCATCTGTCTTTAAGACTGGAAAGAAAAACAGAAAGCGTACACACCTGGAGCAGCTAATTACCAAAGCCTTCAACAAAGTGTTATTCTGAGGTGTTATGGGCAAGGTCATTCTGCGCACTGAAATATTTTCATTCCCAACTTTCCTTATTAAAGTGAATGACATTTTTTCAACAAATGTGCTATTTCTACGTACAGAAAATGAAGCTGCCCATATGGTTTGCTTATTTTAAGGCTTTGCTGGTCTTCACACAGAAGTCTATAGTCTACAGAGAAGAACTCAATTTTTATTGGAGGTCACAACATCACGCACAGCAAAAAATAAACAAAGATGCGGACTATTGCTCCTGCTTATAAAAATACAGACTCAATAGATATCTTTTATAGGCCAACATTCTTTCTGCTAAAACATCCCAGACATAACTGTACATTCTGGGCTTCTACGGCATAAATGGCTTCTCAGAAGACACAGTAGGAGTGACCGTCAAGCGGTTATTTTAATCAACACAGAATGTTTCTCCGCTCCCTCTAAAAATAAATCTGGCTGTCACAATTTCACACAACGCACTACTTTGAATATATCAATATTTGGCACAGTTGACTTACAGGTGTTGCACAGATTAAGCCTCCCATAGCACACTTAAGGCCCATACACACGATCAGACTTTTTGACAACAAACATGCAAATTAGCTGTCTTGGAGCAACATCCGACTGTGTGTACGCGCCATCGGACAAACTTTTTTGGTTTTCATCTGACTTTTGTTGGCTGTGTGAACGGACAAACTTTCTGGCAACAAAAGTCCGATGGAGCAAAGTCTGATCGTGTGTACAGAAAACCATAGGACTTTTGTACAAAGTACAAACACGCATGCTCAGAACCAATGCAAAAGATCAGCCAACAATACAGAAGTTGATCAAAAGTGGCAGTAAAGAGCAGAAAAACCACATGATTTGGTGAAAGTTGGCTGAAAAAGTCCTGCCGTGTGTATGCAATACAAGTTCTCGGCTGACGCCATTTGTACAAAAATCCACAGGAAAGTTTGTACAAAGTCCGATCGTGTGTATGAGGCTTTAGACCCCTTGCACACTGGGGCACTTTGCAGGCGCTACAGCTCTAAAAATAGCGCCTGCAAAGCGCCCTGAAAGAGCCGCTCCCGTGTCTCCAATATGAAAGCCCTGGGGGCTTTCAAACTGGAGCAGTGCGCTGGCAGGACACTAAAAAAAAAGTCCTGCTAGCAGCATCTTTGAAGCAGTGAAGGAACGGTGCGTATACCGCTCCTGTCCATTGAAATCAATGGGCAGTGCAGCTATACCGTCGGCAAAGCGCTTCTGCGGTGGTTTTAACCCTCTCTCGGCCGCTAGTGAGGGTAAAGGCTCCCCGCTAGTGGCCAAATAGCGACGTGAAATTGACGGTAAATCGTTGCTAAAAATAGCAGCGCTTTACCGCCGACGCACTCACCTCCCCAATGAGGAAGAGGCTTTAGATACGAGTTTAATTAAACTGTGCATATAGCACGAATGTAGCAAATCATAGCAACTAGATCAACTAGGGATGTTATAGCACAGGGTACACTACATATTTCCATTACCTGCATAAATACAAATTATAAAAACATAATCCAGTGAGGGTAAAGTATAGGACTTTTCATAGCACAAAATTCGCGGCCTATTAAAGTAGAAGTATAGGGTAAACTTTTTTTCTCATCTTGGCTAGAGAAAGGGAGGGTCATAAACTCTTTAATACATTTTTTTGCCATAGAGAAATTGGGTAGATGTCCCTTCACTTTCTGTCACATCCAAAATAGAGAGGGGAAATTCCTGCAAATACCCCCACCCCCTCACCAGAAATAGCATCTCTATTGGAAGATTTCCCCTCTATTACTGTTTTGGGGGAAACCCAACATGTGGGATTTCCTTTCACTTTTAATGATAATGGTTAACACTGGGAATCTACCTAACAGGGCCAGAGGAGGCAATACAAACCTGACAGGTATTCTAATCAATCTCCACTCTATCCAAAACAAAAATAAATACAAGTTTTGCCTTCAATTATACTTTAAGCATTTTCACAAATATGAAATAGGAAATCAGTCATGATGTGCACATTGCAATATTATAAACCAACCAATATGATTTCCCTCTACTGTAGGCAGACCATTATATTTGCTTGGTATAATATTACACATTCTTTGCTGTACAATAAAATCGATTTGGTTTTGTTTTGCACGCACCTTTAGGGCAAGTTCACACCATAAAACGCAGTCCAGATGCGTGCCAGGTGCATTTCTGCATGCATGTTTTTGATGCAGTCCAATGCATTCCCCCCCCCCCCACTTTTTTCTTAAACTTAAATAAGGACATGTTAAAAAACGTAAATAATGTGTGTTCCAGTGTGATTTTGGTGTGTTTAGGTGCATTTTTTATGCGTTTTACAGCGTTCCAGTGCAGTCCAGGGCAGGAAACATGCAGTACGATCTACTTTTGTATCTGGAACTGGAACGCACTGGAACTGCAAGGGCTGGAGTGAACTTTGCCATTGAAAACCATATAATCTACTTTCCATGGGTTTTTGATGGAAAAAAATGCACTGGACTGCATGTGGTGTGAACTGGCCCTTAAGGAGCTTTTATAGTGTAAACTCCATTTGTCATACTTAACCGCTAGCCGATCAGCCGCAGCAGATGTATTGCGCAACATGGCTTGGCTGCGCGAATCACCATTGTTACTCCGGTAACAAATGGCCACTGGAGGGCGCTTGCATGCCGAGCCGATGCTTCCGCGATCGCTCGGGGCACACGGAGAACCGGGAGCTGTGTGTGTAAACATAGATCGTCTATTCAGAGTATGAACAGCAATCTGTTAGTTTCCCTACACAGTCCCATCCCCCCCTTCTGTTAGAACCCTTCCTAGGACACACATTAACCCCTTCACTGCCCCCTAGTCTTAAGCTCTTCACTGCCAGTGACATTTTTACAGTAATCAATGCAATTTTAATCGCAGTGATCGCTGTAAGTAAAAAATAATGCGGTTTTGTTTCAAAATTGACGCTCTTTTTGTTTATAGCTCAAAAACGAAAACCGCAGAGGTGATCAAATACAACCAAAATAAAGCTCTATTTGTAGGGAAAAAAAGGACTTCAATTTTGTTTGGGAGCCACGTCGTAAGACCGCGCAATGGTCAGTTAAAGCGACACAGTGCCGAAACACAAAAAGTGGTCTGGTCTTTGGCCAGCCAAATGGTCCGGGGCTTACCGTATATACTCGAGTATAAGCCGAGATTTTCAGCCTCTTTTTTGAGGCTGAAAGTGCCCCCCTCGGCTTATACTCGAGTCATCGCTGTCTGCCCGCTCGATCAGCGTGTCGAGCAGACAGACAGCGGCCATTCTATAATTCAAAAGCCGCGCCTCCGGCTCCGCCTTCGCCTGTGATAGGCGGAACACTGAATTTCCCAGCAGCCTGTGTTCCGCCTATCACGGACATCGTATCATCCTCGTACTACGGACGAGGATGATATGATGTACGTGATAGGCGGAACACAGGCTGCTGGGAAATTCAGTGTTCCGCCTATCACAGGCGAAGGCGGCGGCGCAGCTTTTGAATTTTACAATGGCCGCCGACGAAGAGGGCACGGGACGGAGGCAAGGCAAGGCACGGCACGGGACGGGACGGGACGGCGGCGGCAAGGCACGGCGGCAAGGCACGGAGGCAAGGCACGGAGGCAAGGCACGGGACGGAGGCTCGGGACAAAGGTAGGCTGGACACACACACACACACACACACACACACGGATGGATACACACACACACAGGGATGGATGGATGGATGGAGACACACACACACAGGGATGGATGGATGGATGGATGGAGACACACACACACAGGGATGGATGGATGGATGGATGGAGACACACACACACAGGGATGGATGGATGGATGGACACACACACACACAGGGATGGATGGACGGACACACAGGGATGGACGGACACACAGGGATGGACGGACACACAGGGATGGACGGACACACAGGGATGGACAGGCATGTCTCACCCTCGGCTTATACACGAGTCAATAAGTTTGCCAGTTTTTTTGGGGGTAAATTGGGGGCCTCGGCTTATATTCGGGTCGGCCTATACTCGAGTATATACGGTAAGTGGTTAAACAAGCATTTGCAGTAAAATTATTTTTCAGATATGGATGGGGTTTGTGTACTGATATGGCCACTGACTATTTCTTATTATAATACCAATCCTATAGTGCATCAAAGGAGTCTTTTTTTTTTCCATCCGACCGCCTCTTAGAGAAAGGCGGAGATGTGTCCGGGCGATCCCCTGCTGAGCAGGAGCATGCACATTACAGGCTTCGTCCTGTATAAAAGGGGCCTAATGGTGATTTAGGTATAAACATAGATCCGAGAAAATATTAATAGAGCTGCTGGGTGATGAATGTTGTCTTGAAAATATTAATAATACCAAAAGAATTATCTAAAATGTGTTTTACTGACTGAATGCTTTTAGCCTAGACCGTGTTAGATGTGGCATGGCTGGCTACAAACACCACCTGGGCTTAAAGGTAATCAGTATCAATGTACTTTTACTCTCAATGCATACCATTTACTGTATTCATTGGCGTATAACACTCACTTTTTCGCAATAAAAATCAGGTGCGTGTTATATGCCAATACTTCAATTCTAGCCGCCAATCTATTTACTTGGCGGCCTCTGTAATAGGAAGTTCTATCTCCTGGGCTGCCACTGGACCACTGTTCTGTCTATCATAGGAGATTCTCACTGTCGGCACTCATCCCGTCCCCCTCCCTGTCACCTCTAGGCTGCAGATGGGCATTGATCAGGCTGCGTTGATGGCAATGGTGAGGCTGCAGATGGGCACTGACCCTTATTTTGCTTCAAAGTTCCTTATTTAAAATTTTAGTTTTTTTCCTGAAACTTCCCTCTTAAAATGAATGAGCGTGTTATACTTCGATAAATACGGTATTTGCTCACTTTTGAACAAAGGCAAGCATATAAGGAAACAATGCATAGGTAAGAGACAAAGCAAACCATAGTAAAGTAGCCCATAAACAATAAGTCGCCAGATACAAAATCTTATTTTGGCTTTCTTCTCTAATTTATGGGTGACCTTAGTTGGCATTATTAAACTTTGCAGTGTGGCAAATACAAGCATTACTGACCAAGATTGGGCACCTTAAAGGTAACAATGTGTGGCAATTACTCCTAACAGCAATAGTCGGAAACGCTCCCTAATGCACGTTGAATTTTTGAAAACCTCTTATGCTCCATACACACGGTCCGACATTCCGACAGAAAAAGTCTGATCGGATTATGTTGTCAGAAAATCCGATTGTGTGTGGGCTTTATGGGACTTTTTCTGTCAGGATTTCCGACGGAAAAAGTTTGAGAGCTGGATCTCAAATTTTCCAGCAACAAAATCCGATCTGACTTTTTCAGATCGTGTGTAGAGCATTCCAATGCACAAAGGGCCATGTACAGTCAGAAAAAATTTGGAGATGAAAGCTATTGGCCTCTACGTAGTCCCGTTGTACGATTTGTACGTCACCTCGTTCCGAACGATCGTATTTTCCGACAACTTTGTGCGATCGTGTGTATATAACACAAGTTTTGGAAAAAATCAGACGGATTTTGTGGTCGGAATGTCCGACTGTGTGTATGGGGCATAAGAGACCTAGAACTGGTCATTCCCTTTTCTATGAAAAAAGGTAACAAAGTTTTCACTGTGCGTATGTTATGTTTCCCTGCCAAGCTAGGAAGAAGACTGCAGTAGGTTCCCGTGGCATGTGAGTCATTTGAGGACGGGCAGATGTTTCACTGCCTGTAACCTTCTCTGACAGACATCCACCCATTTCTGACCAAATTAAAACATTCCTTTTTTTGTGTGCAAACTTAGAAAATATAAAGTACACAAATATAGATATACTGAATTTCCATAATGTATAAGTGAAAGGGACTATGCAAAAGTAAAGAATCTATTTTAACACCCATGTATGAAGACAGTTTTACATCTTCTATAATAAATGTTCTCCTAAATGTTTTTCCTTGGTAATTTGGACTAAAAAACATTTTTGAAAAAAGATTTTTGAATGCAAGTTAAAGTGTATCCAAACCCAAGAACAGAGCAATACATTGGGGCAGCACAGTGGTGTAGTGGTTAGCACTCTCACCTAGCAGTAAGGAGGGTCGCTGGTTCGAATCCCAACCACGACACTACCTGCCTGGAGTTTGCATGCTCTTCCTGTGCCTGCGTGGGTTTCCTCCGGGTACTCCGGTTTCCTCCGACAATCCAAAGACATGCATGTAGGTTAATTGGCTTCAGTCCAAAATTGGCCCTAGTATATGAATGGGGACCTTGCATTGTGTGCTCCTTGAGGGTAGGGACTGATGTGAGTGTGCAATGTACAGGGATAGGGACAATTGTAGATACTCACTTATTCAACCTTACTATGAAACTAGGTTACCAAGCTTTAGATATAGTGGCTGCATTAGCTTTCTTTTTTCAGGCTTTTTGTCCTTTATTTTTACCTGGTGATAGTGTAAATAACACAATTCCTGTCTCTGGCTGGCTACGATCACTCCTCCATTGTATCTGTGGAGGAAGCAATGGTTGTCACCCAGACTGGACATCAAACGCACAACAATTTTGGTACTTTAAGTCCTGATAGTCTGTTATATGAAGGCTGCAATGGGGAAAGTCCACTGAATCAGGGACAGCCTTTTGCAGGGAAGCAGAAGACAACTCCAAGATATGCAAGAAAGAAAAAAATAAATAAATCACATAGTAATTCACATTTGGGATTACAATGAAGGGTACATCTGTTTGGGATCACCCAGTGAGGCATCCATGGCGCTGGTCAAATAAGGGAAGCTCTTTCTGCCGCTCTGTACTCTCTTCCATGACGCTGGTCAAACAAGGGAAGCTATCTCTGCCGCTCTGTACTCTCTCTTGTGGCCAGCAAATTATGGTGTAATGGAGGAGAGCCGAAGAGGAGGCTTGGTACGCTCCTTCCCGAATAGCGCTGTGGTCCAAGGAGAGTTCCAAGCCTCCTCTTCGACTTTCCTCCATTACACCATAATTTGCTGGCCACAAGAGAGAGTACAGAGCGGCAGAGATAGCTTCCCTTGTTTGACCAGCGTCATGGATGCCTCAGCAATCCCAAACAAATGTACCCTTGATAGTAACTCACATTTGGGATTACAATGTGATTTATACATTCTACACTCAGAGGCGCCTGCATTTGTTTTATTTACTGGACTTCAAACATGCCTGCATTTCTTCATTTTAATTACATTGGGGATGATGACAATAATAGCTGACACAAATCTGATCTTTTTTTTATACTTCCAGGACAGCTCACACAAGTGACAAGGACACTGCATTTCAAGCAAGATCAACGGGCATTTTCTGTATTTGCTGAAAACAAATGCAGCCACTACAAGTCTAGGAATGGTGAGCTGCAAAATCATACATTTTTTTCTGGTTAGCTGCACACTACTCTTGTGCATTATCTAAGATTTACTGTAAAAAAGTGGCCATACTCAGAAACTGAGCTGAGTTAAAAACAATTAAACATGGGGCGAAAACCAACTTCAAGAACCTCCTCGAACAGTACTCAAGGCGGATGTAGATGACATCATAAAAAGAGACAGAAGCTATTGAGGGTTATACCTTCCCCAGACTTGTTTTTTTGGTTAAAATTTTTGTTCTTGGGTTTAATTATGCTTTAACCACTTCAATACAGGGCACTTTCGTCCCCTTCCTTCCCAGCCCAATTTTCAGCTTTCATCGCTCTAGCGCTTTCAGTGACAATTTCGCAGTCATGCTACACTGTACCCAAATGACATTTTTATCATTTTGTTCGCACAAATAGAGCTTTATTTTGGTGGTATTTATTCACGACTCCGTTTTTTATTTTTTGCGATATAAGCGCAAAAAAGCGGAAATTTGGAAAAAAAAAACAATATTTTCTTTTTTCTATTTTAAAAGAAATCCAATAAAATCAAATTTTGTCATAAATTTAAGCCAAAATGCATTCTGCTACATGTTTTTGGTAAAAAAAAATTCTGTTAAGTGTATAATAATTGGTTTGTGTGATCACGGACATATGTACGCAAATGATCATGTACATATGTGTGCAGGTGATCATGTACATATGTGTGCAGATAATCATTGGGACATGTGATTTTAGTGGGACATATGTGGGGGACATGTTTTTATTATTAGGGACATGTGTTTTTATTATTTGGGGACATGTATGTTTTGGGGACATTGTGTTTATACTGTGTGGTGATTTGTGTGTACACTAGACTAGTGATCAGTGAGTAAAAAGCTGTTAAAAACAGCTCATACTAACTGATCATCAGCCGGCTGCAGCGATCTGCTCTCCTCTCCTCAGCGATGACTTCTGTGTGAGGAGAGGAGGAGCCGATTGCCTAGCAACCGGCTGTTTGTTTACATCACATGACGGCCGTGATTGGACACGGGCGTCATGTGATCAGGAGGGCCAATCACAGAGCCCTCCTGCCGATCTGAGATGCGCCGTGTCCGGGTGACACGGGCGCATCAGGATCGCGCCGCTGCGCGGGCGCGCACGCGATCCCGCTCCTCCTGATGGACGTTCCTGAAGTGGTTAATCTGGCTGCTCACATTACAATCAGACTGTACATTTCTGACTGCAATGGTCAGCTTAATACTTTTATCAAGACAACCTAAAGCGGAGCTCCATTCAAAAGGCAAAGCTCCGCTTGTTTGCTCCCCCCCCCCACCGCTGTCATATTTGACACCTTTCGGGGAGGGCGGAGCGAGTACCTGTTTTTGACAGGTAACTGTCCCCACTTCCAGGAGACACTGTTGTGGCGAGGCGCCCCGGAGGTTTGGCCACCCTCCTCCTTCCACCGCCGTCGGGCCATTCAGAAAGCAAAGTGGCAGCAGCACCCCAGCGATGATTAAAAAATTGGCTGGGGTGCCGCCATCACGGGATCCCTGGACAAGTTAGTGTTCTAATATTAAAAGTCAGCAGCTACAGTATTTGTAGCAGCTGACTTTTCATTTTTGGAGGGGGGGGGGGGGGGCAGGAGCTACGCTTTAAAGGACAATTAAAGAAGTTCAGAAATGGTGTGCAAGTGCAACGTTCCACACTGAATATAACGATAAGTAAACGAGGTGCCGTGTTATCAGGGTGCCATGCTACAATTTGTGACCTTGCCATATACCATGTTACTGAGAAGTCACATTTCACAGGTCGGATCGACAGATTCTTGAATGGGGATGGGAAGGACCCAGCTGTCATGATACATATTAGTACCAATGACAAAGTTAGAGGTAGATGGAACATCCTAAAAAATGATTTCAGGAACTTATGGGCTATGTATTTAAAAAAAAAAAAAAGGACATTTATGTATCTCGAGCTGCACCAGGGAGGCAGCAGGAGCTTAGGGAACTTAACAAGTGGCTGATGAACGGGTGAAGGAAGGAAGGAAGGATTTGGGTTCATGGAGAACTGGGCTGAGTTTTCAGTTGATTACTGGCTCTATAGCAGGGACAGACGCTACCTAAATGGGAGGGTGCAGCTCTGTTGGGAGAGAAGGTGGCCAAAAAGCTGTAGGAAATTTTTATTTAGGTGGTGGGAGGAAAGGAACAGAGGAAGCTATAGCTGGCAGCAAGCTAAGGTCAGAAAGTGCTACTAGAGGTCATATTGTAACTACAGTACCTAAACCCAAGGTGTGTAGGTTGTCAGAATCTAATCGCAGCCTCAAAAACTCAAAAAGGCATGTTTAAAAATGTTAAAAGTCTAGCTAACAAAATGGAAGAACTGGAGCTGCTGATACACAAGGATTTAAACTTAGTAGGAATATCAGAAACTTGGTTTGACAGTTCACATGACTGGCTTTCGAATGTCCAGGGGTACTCTTTGTACTGAAGGGATAGGGAAGAAAGAAGAGGAAGAGGGGTATACCTCTATGTCAAGAATAATTTGTTAGTGAATGTCAGGAACATTGCTAATGGGGCAACTGGGAAGGTAGAAAACCTCTGGATGAAGCATTAAAGGGAAGAAGCAAATGGAAAATTATTAGTGAGCATATGCTACAGGCCTCCTAACATGAAATATGAGGAAGAGTCTGATCTCTTGTCACAGTTAAGTTGGTGAGGCAGGGCAATGTTATTATAATGGGGAACTTCCATTATCCAGATATGGACTGAGCAGACAGAACTGCTCATTAATTTAATGCTAGTGATTTCTTAAATGTCTTGCAGGACAACTTATACATCAATTGATGGCTGAAATAATGCTCTGCTAGATCTAGTAATTACAAACAACACAGATTGCAGATGTGGGAATAAGGGATAACTTCGGAAACAGTGATCACAGAATAATTACATTCAGTGTAAATCAAAAGAGTCACGAAGGTAGTGCAAGAACACAATTTCAAAAGAGACAGCTTTTTAAACTGCACTCCATACTACCAAATATTAAATGGGATCAAATTCTAGAAACATTGAACACTGAGGAAAAATGGGAGTGCTTTAAGAACATATTACATAATGCTATTAGCCAGTGCATTTTAATGGGCAACAAATATAAAAGAATTAAGGTTAAACCTGTGTGGAAAAACTTTAGCCTAAAGTCATATAAAAGAGCTGGGGATAGCAGGCGCACGTGCCCGCGGGACCAGCAGACTCTATGTCCCCTGGTCTAACGGCGATCGTGTCATGGAGCCTCAAAACAAGGCCTTTCCCCGTTCTGGCTTGTGTCATGACAGAGGTCACGGCTTCCTGTCATCATAAAAATCGCAGATCGCCGCCATTACTAATATAAAAATAAATAAATAAAAATGCCATAAAACTATCCCCTATTTTGTAGACGCTATAACTTTTGCGCAAACCAATCAATATATGCTTATTGCGATTTTTTTTTACCAAAAATATGTAGAAGAATACATATAAGCCTAAACTGAGGAGAATTTTTTTTATATATATATATATATATATATATATATATATATATATATATATATTTTTGGGGGGTATTTATTATAGCAAAAAAAAAATTATTTTTGTTTATGGCTCAAAAAATAAAAACTGCAGAGGTGATCAAATACCACAAAAAGAAAGCTCCATTTGTGGGGGAAAAAAGGACATCAATTTTGTTTGGGTGCAACGTCGCACGAGCGCGCAACTGTCAGTTACAGCGACGGAGTGCCGAATCGCAAAAAGTGCTCTGGTCAGGAAGGGGGTAATTTATTCCGGGGCTGAAGCGGTAAAGAATAAAAGAAAGAAGTAGCAAATTAAATCACATTTTAAAAGGTGTCTATATTCTGACACCCGGTGTATACAACATCTATCTATATCTGAAAAATTCCTTCCCTCATACAATGAATACCGCAATCGCAGCTCAGCTTGGTCCAGGATGTGACGTAGGTGGAAGTATGGTTGCGATGACGCGATCAAGCCTTGACGCGTTTCAGCCAATCAGAAGGGCCGTCATCAGGACTGCTCAAAAATAGGTGTGCCAAGCTTGTAGCATCATACTCAAAAAGACTTGAGGCTGTAATTGGTGCCAAAGGTGCTTCAACAAAGTATTGAGCAAAGGCTGTGAATACTTATGTGCATGTAATTCTTTTAGGTTTTAATAAATTTGCAAAGATTTCAAACAATCATGTCCAAATCAACTGAATTTAGCACAGGTGGACTTCAATCAAGTTGTAGAAACATCAAGGATGACCAGTGGAAACAGGACGCACCTGAGCTCAATTTTGAGTGTCATGGCAAAGGCTGTGAATACTTATATACATGTGATCTTTTCATTTTTAATAAATTTGCAAAGATTTCAAACAAACCTCTTTCACATTGTCATTGTGGGGTATTGTTTGTAGAATTTTGAGAAAAAGAAGGAATTTAATTCATTTTGGAATAAGGCTGTAACATAACAAAATGTGGAAAGAGTGAAGCACTGTGAATACTTTCCACAGGCACTGTATGATAAAAAAAAAACAATTTCTTTATTATACATAAGCATATGAAACAGCATGCAGATAGTGTTGAAGTATAGAAACTAACAAGGAATATGCAAGCAGCGTTTATATTTGCCATGTTTCGCCAAATAGGCTACCTCAGGAGCTTCAAAGCACTACATATGGATACAGCTGAAATTAAAAACAAGACAGCATGCTTATGTATAATAGAATTTACAAACTAAGGTCTGTTGGCATGGATAATGTATGTACAGTATCCTGTATGTATTTCCTAAACCTAAACAAGTGAGGAGCGGTGTGTGGTGGTTAAGGGGCACTCTGATGCACACTATTTATGTTAAGGGGCACTCTGATGGGCACAACAAAATGTGTCCATCAGAGTGCCCCTTAACATAAAATATTTCCATCAGGGTGCCCCTAATACAATATGTGCAGATCGGCGTGCCCCCACTAACATAATCAGAGTGCCTGTAACATAAAATAAGTGGCATAATGATGGGCACATTTTATGTTAAGGCGCACATATGTTAGTGGGGGCACGCTTATGGGGGTACCTGATGAAAGGTGGCACTGTGATGGGGAAACCTGATGTAAAGGAGCACTCTGATGGGCACACCTGATGTGATGGAGACACCTGATGTAAAGAGCACATTGATGATGGAACCTAATGTGAGGGGGTACTCTGATGGGGACAAATCATGTAAGGGGACACAGTGATGGGAGACACCAGATGTAAGGGGGCCTTTTTAATGAAGAAACCTGATGTAAGTGGGCACTGTGACGGAAATACCTGATGTAAGGGGGCGCTCTGATGGGGACACCTGATTTAGGAGGTAACCTGATGGCGGCAACTGATTTATGGGGAACACTATTGGGGACATTCACATTTACAGAGAATTACGAGAGTGTGTGGTGGAAATGCTAATAAAAGCGCCAAAAAAAGGAAAGTAGACGCATACAATCTTTCATGGCATAGACTTGTGTTTCGGACCTTGGCGGAAAGAAAATTTTAGTGACTGGACCTCCTTGAATTTCAATTCACTACCCCTGCCCTAGAGAATAAATTGGAAGGTTTTGCAATTATTTCATGTCACAAGGTGTTTGCGCAGCGTTTTTTTAAAACTAAATTTTTGGGGGAGAAATACACTTATTTACATATTAATGTAAAAAAAAAAAAAATACAAAACCCAATTTTTTTGTAAAATATAAAAGATGATGTAAAGCGAGTAAATAAGTACCAAACATGTCATGCTTTAAAATTGCGCACGCTCACACAACGGCAACAAATGATGTAAATTTTACGATCCATAGGAAACGCTTTAAAAGCCTTTACAGGTTACCACTTTAGCTGTACAGAGGCCTAGTGCTAGAATTACTGCCATGATCCGACGTTTGCGGCGATACCTCATGTGTGGGAAGATCACGGTTTGCGTGTGCACGTGTTCATCTTTGCGTACTAGCACAGGGGGGTTAGGGGCACTGTTTTTTACACTGTTGCTTTAATCTTGTTTTTATTTCTTCACTGTTATTGTTATCACAAGGAATGTAAACATCCTTGTTATATCAATAGGGATGTGGCAGGTACTATTTATGGTCTATAAGACCCCAGATCCCTCCTTTGCACTTTGAAGCATTCAAAACGCCAAGATCAGCTTTTTGAATACTTTAGATTTTTGAAAAGATGCGGGTAAAACGGAAGTGATGTCATGACATCGCTTCCGGGCAAATCGAGAAAACACATATGAGAGATACTCCAGATTACCATAGCGGAGACATGATCAAAGCCGATGCCGGCTTTTCTTGGGTCTCCAACTAGCCGGTGGGATGGCAGAGCCTGTACGAGTTGCGGAAAGCAATTGGAGAGGCGTCCCCTCCCACTGCTTGTAATAGCAACCGAGCGGCTGTTTAGCCACTTCTGTTATTACAAGAGAGCCGACCGTCGGCTCTAAAAAAACAGTACTGGGGTGATGCCTGCAGCTGCAGGCATCACTTCGGTACAACCACCTGAAGTCAAATGACATATCAGGTATGTGATTTGGGGGCAGGTGCAGATCTGGCATGTAACACCTCCTGTATTCGAGGCCCCTCCCCCCCACTCTGGATGAAGGAACACAGAGGGCACCTTCGGACAGCAGCATTGTCTGTCTGCGAGGAGGGGATTGTTAGATGCACTAGTAGATTCAGCCAAACTCCAGCTAACACTTCATAAGCAGTTACAGCAAATCGTTTTTTCTTCTCGGTTCACAGTGATCCGACCCCAAGTCGGATAACACGTGAAATCCCTGAGAGCTGTCTTTACTGATACTACACACGTCTAGCCGACTTTAGAAAAGGTTTCTGTACTACTTTGGTTGGAACTTGATATAACGTCAACGCCACAGAGTGTAAAAATTCACATAAGTCATATCAAAGTTGTTTCAATGTCAGATTCCAAAGTTGCACTGAAAGTCACGCGACTTTGGAGTTGGGCTAGTGTGAACCAAGCCTGAAGGTTTTACATAAATAAATATAAGCTGATCATTCTAAGCACCCATGTCAGCATTAAATGGTTGGTCTCATCTCTGTAACTGATACATTTGCTGGAAAACTTGTTCTTTTGAGAAACAGACTTACTGGCTGGATCAGATGAAAATACAAAGCATGAAAAGGGAATGCAGCTATCACATCTAAGCACAGATAAGCTACAATAAAATAAATTATTGCTTTTGGGTTTTATTGCCTTCTAGACTTCTTCAAAATGTAACACACCTCTGGGAGGTCCTGTAGGCTTCTGTACAGATAAGAGGTGGATAGCTGTCACCTCACCAGCCCTCAAAGGGATGGTCCAGACTGGCTCACCTCAATTAGCAGGTGGCCAAAGTCATCCCATATTGGAGGCATCAGACTGTCTGCTGCTAAAGATTGGAGAATTTAAGTTTCAGTAACAAAGTCCAAATTCTTAGTCACACAGAGATAAAATGCCTTCCTCAAATAGTACATACAGGTGATTCTCTAAAAATTTGAATATCCGGCAAAAGTTCATTTACTTCACTAATGCAACTTAAACAGTGAAACTAATATACAAGATAGACTCGTTACATGAAAAGCAAGATAGTTCAAGCCGCAATTTGTCATAATTGTGATGATTATAGCTTACAGCTCATGAAAACTCCAAATCCACAATCTCACAAAATTGGAATATTGTGAAAAGGTGCAAAATTCTAGGCTCAAAATGTCCCACTCAGATCAGCTAATTAAGCCATAACACCTGCAAAGGGTTCCTGAGCCTTTAAATGGTTTCTCAGTCTAGTTCAGTAGAAAGCACAATCATGGGAAAGACTGCTGACCTGACAGTTGTGCAGAAAACCATCATTGACACCCTCCATAAGGAGGGAAAGCCTCAAAAGGTAGTTGCAAAAGAAGTTGGATGTTCCCAAAGTTCTGTATCAAAGCACATTAATTGAAAGTTAGGTGGAAGGGAAAAGTGAGGAAGAAAAATGTTCTTTCACAAGGAGTGGACTGAGGCTGGAGTCAGTGCATCAAGAGCCACCACACACATACGAATCCTGGACATGGGCTTCAAATGTTGCATTTCTCTTATCAAGCCACTCCTGAATAAACGTCAGAAGCGTCTTACCTGGGCTAAAGAAAAACAGACCTAGTCCGTTGCTCAGTGGTCCAAAGTCCTCTTTTCTGATGAGAGCAAATTTTGCATTTTCATTTAGAAACCAAGGACCCAGAGGAAGAATGGAGGAGGCACACACTGCAAGATGCTTGAAGTCCAGTGTGAAGTTTCCAGTCTGTGTTGAATTGGGGAGCCATGTCATCTGCTGGTGTTGGTCCACTGTGCTTCATTCAGTCCAGGGTCAACGCAGCCATCTACCAGATTTTTGCTTCCTTTCGCAGATGAGCTCTATGGGGATGCTGACTTCATTTTCCAGCAGGACTTGGCACCTGCCCACACTGCCAAAAGCACCAAAACCTGGTTCAGTGACCGTGGGATTACTGTGCTTGATTGGCCAGCAAACTCGCCTGACATGAACCCCATAGAGAATCTATGGGGCATTGCCAAGAGAAAGATGAGACACGAGATCGAACAATGCAGAAGAGCTGAAAGCATTCTGGTCTTCCATAACACCTCAGCAGTGCCACAGGCTGATAGGTTCCGTACCACGCCGAACTGAGGCAGTAATTGCTGCAAAAGGGGCCCAAATCCAGTACTGAGTACATATGCATGCTAATACTTTTCATAGGTCCGATATTGTTCTATGTACAATCCTGGTTTTATTGATTGATTGTAATATTCAAATTTTCTGAGATTGTGGATTTGGGGATTTCATAAACTGTAAGCCATAATCATCACAATTATGACAAATCACGGCTGGAACTATCTTGCTTTGCATGTAATAAGTCTATCTCATATATTAGTTTCACCTTTTAAGTTGCATTACATGAATTGTTGCACGATATTCTAATTTTTCAAGTATCACCTGTATTACGGGCTAGGCACAGGAATGAAATATTATATCCTGCCTTCTTAGGTCAGGAATATTAGCCTTTTTTTGTATTAGTGAAAATTTCTGTTTAATTGAATTTCTCCCTTAAATGGGTTGCCAGTGGTCATTGGACTAATACATTTATATCAGGACATTTCTCTCTCTAAAAAAAAAGGTAGTTTTATAGATTCCACCTATTACAGGATATGTAGCAAATTCTTCATGAAATATTCCTATTATTGTCTTTGATAATTAGTTTTTTTGCCATGTTGTTTACAGTTGCCAAGACCTCTGGTAATGTCAAACAAAATGGCAACATCTGGTCTCCAGCAATATGGCTGTTCCGTAATTGCCCGTTCCCATTATGTCCAATTTAGTTTTGACTGGCTATTTAAGGGTTAATAGTTACTAAGGTTAGTAGGAGGCGTACCCTGATGACATGCAGGTGAACGAACTGTGCTGGGGGGAGCCTGCATGCCGACGTCACACTGTTTTCGGGTTGGCGGCCATCTTTTGTAAGTCCATCCGTTTGTTTGTTTTTATTGGATGTCCTATCTATGCTGCGTTTTATGTTAATTTTACCAAGGACAATAAATTACTACACTATATATCGATTCCTGTTGCTCCATTTGATGAGCTTATTTATTACAGCACAATAGATTGTATAGGGAAGTTACCAACTGGAGTATGTGGATACCTGGTGGATCCTGCAATAATATGTGGAATATGATATGCGCATTTATCATGTATTTCTGGTGAGTGCATATATGATGGGGGAGATATAGCATCAGTTGATCTTCACGTGGTGGCTTTTTTGAAGATTCCTCACAGGACTAATGCATCTCACGATTTGAAGATGGGGTGTGGATAAGAGGCAACCCTGTTTTTTTACATTTTGGACTTTGATTTTTATGAGGATTATCAATGAGTACATTTCACATGTTTTATATGTTTTAGCTGTATATCAATTCTGCACAATTTTCTTTAGATTATTATTGTGAGTCATATATTATACTTTAGCTCTGCACTTTGTGTTTATTTTTCAGTACATATTATGGGCTATGCACAGATCTCAAAAATTATGCCCTAGCTATACAGAACCTCTTAGGTACAAACAAGATGGTTATTTGGGGCCTGCTCACGACAGCCATGCGGTGCATGGATTTGCGATTGGGCTGATGTCGGAAATCCTAGCCCTGACCTGGCCACTTTATAAGACAGAACCTTCCCTACCAGCAGGTGAGGTAACCACTCCAATGGTGTTTGAGACGTCCCCATATTTCCTCTCTAAAATTTAGTAGTCCGAAAAATTAACATTGTATTTGGCCGAGATAGTGTATTCAAAAACAAGGCAGTTAACACATTTTGGCATTCTCCTGCCGACAGTATAAAATAATACTCCCCAAACTAACTTTATTCTGGTTACTTCTATTTTTTTTTTTTTTTTACTTTATTGCATATAGGCACAATTCTGTACGTCATTTTTTCATTCTTTTACCTTCATACACATTTCTATGCACTGCCTGCCCTAGAGATATTAAATTATAAAATAAGTGCCCTTTTTGGGTTCTTGTGTCAATCTGCCAGCATGCTATTTGATTTCAGAGTACACGTCATGGACAGCAATATCCCTCCAACATACACACCATATGTCAGCTAAATGGGTGACTTCTTTCAGTGTTCCAAGAACTTCCTACAGAAATGCTGCATGAGACTTCCATTCACAGAATAACAGACGGGGGACATCGTAAAATATGGCCTGAAAAACCTTTCCACGTTGTGTGTCCCTTTTCCCATAAAGCACATGGCAGCATGCAGTTATAAAAAAACAAGTGCAGCTGCAATGTGTTAAAATAGTTGGTGGCACAGTTTAGCTAAATGTTGCAACATGTCCAGCACAGATCTGTAAACAAAATGGTACATGACTCTGCAAAAACTATTCTTACACATGAATAATTTCCAGTATGCTAGGGATAGTCTGAGTATTTTTCACTACAGTTATGTAGCAGGGATGAGTGCTGAACCTGGTCATAAAGTTTAATTGTCCAAATAATGACTCATGGTCCTGCAATCAGACTAAAGGTGTTATTTTAACCCCTTCAACCCCGGAAGATTTTACCCCCTTCCTGACCAGAGCACTTTTTGCGATTCGGCACTGTGTTGTTTTAACCGACAATTGGGCGGTCGTGCAACGTTGCAGCCAAACAAAATTGAGGTCCTATTTTTCCCCCAAATAGAACTTTCTTTTAGTGGTATTTGATCACCTCTGCAGTTTTTATTTTTTGTTCTATAAACAAAAAAAGAAGCGACAATTTTGAAAAAAAAAAAAAAAAACACACAATATTTTTTACTTTTTGCTATAATAAATTTCCCCCAAAAACATATATATAAAAAACGTTTTTTTCCTCAGTTTAGGCTATGTATTCTACATATTTTTGGTAAAAAAAAATTGCAATAAGCATATATTGATTGGTTCGTGCAAAAAAAAGTTATAGCATCTACAAAATAGGGGATAGTTTATGGCATTTTCATTATTATTATTTACTAGTATTGGTGGCGATCTGCGATTTTTATTGGGACTGCAACATTATGGCGGACACATCGGACAATTTTGACACATTTTTGGGACCACTGGCATTTATACAGCGATCAGTGCTATAAAAATGCATTGATTACTGTAAAAATGTCACTGGCAGGGAAGGGGTTAACACTAGGGGGCGATCAAGGGCTGTGTTCCCTAGTGTGTGTTCTAACTGAAGGGGGGAGAGAACTGTGTAGAGGAGATGACAGATCACTGTTCATACTCTGTATGAACAGACGAGCCGTCTCTTCTCCCCTCAGCGAACAGTTTACACACACAGATCCAGGTTCTCGGTGTGTCCCAAGCAATCACGGAAGCACAGCAGGTGATCGCAACCAATGGGCACTCGCATCGGCTCCGTGGGCGAGTAGGTGGCACACGCCCCTAATGGGCACAGAGGGAAGCGACGTTACACAACGTTGTTTCGCCCAGCCACGCCATTCTGCCGCAGCACAACTGTGGTGGCTGGTCGGCAAGTGGTTAAATGGGAAAAATATTTGTAATTTTGTAACATGAATCAAGATTGTACTCTGAAATGTTCCAAGTATTCACTTAGACCTGGTTCGCACCTATGCGTTTTTTGGTAAAGAAACCCACTACAGTTCATTTAACATGTCCTATGGGACACATTCACATCTATACTTTTTTTCAGCCACTAAATTTTTTTGGAAGGGTTCAGGAACTTTTTTTATATGCAAAAAGGGGTTTTTTTTTTTTTTGCATTTTTGGTTTAATAGACATCAATGGACAAGCTGCAGAAAAGCATGTACTGCATTTTTGCTGCCAGAAATGGCTATTGCTAGGCAGATCGTCCTAATTTTCCACTTCCTACACTGCAGTGATCTTCAGTCTTCTCCTCCTTGCGTTGTCTTCTCTGGAAGGTGGCGCGGTATGTTCTGGGAACTGTGTGTGTCCCAGAACACAGCTGGCCATTCACAAAGTGCTGCACGACTTGCGTATGCACAGTAGGAAACTGGCAGTGAAGCCACAAGGCTCCACTGCCCGATTCCCTTACTTGGAATGGTGGCACAGGGACACGAGGGACGGGTCGGCCTCTGGCGGCCGACATCATGGGCACCCTGGACAGGTAAGTGTGCTTATTAAAAGTCAGCTGCTACAGTGTTTGTAGCTGCTGACTTAAAAAAAATTTCAGCTGGCCCACCACTTTATATTATATATATTATTTTTTATATATTTATTATAGAAAAAAGTTAAAAATAAAATGTGTTTTTTTCAAAATTGTTGCACTTTTTTTGTTTATAGCGCAAAAAATAAAAACCACAGGGGTGATCAAATACCACCAAAAGAAAGCTCTATCTGTGGAGAAAAAAGGATGTCAATTTTGTTTGGGACAGATGGTCTACACAATCTCAACCTGTAATGGGGACACAGAGAAGGCAGCTAAATGCAGGATCAATCAGGTATATTTCACTCTACACAAAACAAATGCTTTAGTGGCTTTGTGAGTATGAACACTCTGTTATATAGCATGTAATGAGATTTTTTTTATAGTCTGGGTTTAATGACACTTAATTCCTCTTGGTGAGTAGTTTACGGCTTTGAAAAAGATTGGGAAGACGACAGGCCTAATGCCATTTTATGCAAAAACAGGGGGGAATAAGATCAGGCAAGGTTTTCAAACAGGGGGGAATAAGATCAGGCAAGGTTTTCAAACAGGGGGGGATAAGATCAGGCAAGGTTTTCAAATCTGTCCAATTATTTCTCACCCTGAGAAAAAGGTATCCAGGGTTTGCTGCTACTATAGACAAAATGCACTGGGTGACCATTTCCTCATGTCTACAGCCAGCTTTAGAAACCACACAGAACGTATCTCTATGTGCTACCGTGTTTTTATGTGAAGGAGGTAAACAGCAGAAGCTTACATGACATTCAGTTTTGCTTATGGACCATCAATAAATTATCTGCCTTATTCAGTACAGGCCAGGAGATGACTTCTTGTGAACTACAGCGCCAGAGAATGTAGCTGGTAATCCCACAGGGGATTGGTCAGTGAGGCTTTTTCTCTTGTGGTTAAGTCAAACTAGTGATCCTATCAGAGAGGTGATGTTCTATCGCTGCTACCTCACTGGCAAAAACGATTCCGCAGCATTCAGACCAGTGAAGAATCAAAACCATAGAAGTGCTCTCCTTAGCAATTGTGTTGCTGGCATGTAGCAGTCAGTGGCAAGATTGTTAATGTGACAAGGCCCTTAGGCCAACATATCAGCTGTCTCTTAGCTCACAGTGCTCTTTGCTTACAATGAAAACCATGGAATGTAAAAGGGGGGCACAATTATTTTGGGCACACCTTCATGGGGTTGCTTCTGCCTTCCCCTGGGTGTTTAAATTGGTTAGAATGGATTCTAATATGCAATGTAATTTAAGGAACGATGACCCTTTACACATTCCTGCTCACCTGAGGGCAGGTAGGAATGGGCCAATGAGATTTGGTGGAATTCTCTGGAAGCAGTGGGGCTCATTATATAAAGGGTCCACTGTCCCAGAATTCATCTGCCAGTCAAAAGTTAAGAAGATATATCATACCGCATACCTTGGGACATGGAGACGCTCGTCAGGCAACTTTTGGAGAGGGCAGTAACTAGCGGTGGAGAGGAATGGCTGAGGCGTTGTTTGGAAGAACCAATGCAAGGCTCTCAGCAGGTTGCTGTGACAAAAGAGGTTAGCGTATCTGTGACTGCCCCCCCAGCCAGCCAGGCGACAGCGGCAGCAGGGGGACCAGGCCAGTCTCATAGGTTGCAGCACAACCAGTCCCCAAAGTGAGAGAGAGAGAGAGAGAGCAGTGGGTACAGTGTCGGTATCTGCGGGCAGAGCAGAGGGGCATGGCATGAGTGACCCTGCGGAGAATGGCGCGGTCGTCGCTGTACAGCATGGCACGGGCTGCGCTGTGGGAAGGCATGGCTGCCGGGATAAGATAAGAAGGCGGGCCTATCCACCATCTCCCATCTGGATCGGTATCAGCAGGCCTGGGGTGAGTGACACTCCATTGGACCACCGGGCCCTGCCCCCTAGAGATGCCCCTCTGAGAAGCAGAGCAGAGAGGCCCCAGGTTCCCCACCGATCTTGATGGACGTGTAGCCACTCCTCCTGGTTCCCCAGCTGGCTCTATGGGAATCCAGCCTCAGCAGACTGCCAATGCTGTTCTGGTACCACCTGCCGGAGCTCCTGGTGAGTTAAATATGCTTACCACATTAGATAAAGAAGATAACAATCTAGTTAGACAAGACAGAAAGGAAAGCTGAGGAGAAGGGGGAAGAGGATTGCCGCATGCCCATTTCGAGATCATTCAATAAAAGGTTATAGGCATACTGTACTTTTTCTAGCATTGTAGGGGAAAAACATCCAGAAAAGTGTAGTGGGTTGTTCCAGCATTTAGAGAATGCGCTGGAAGCTTTGGGGGGACTGGTTGGTATCAATACGATGAGTCTTTCAGGCAGAAAATGTCCATTTATCCCAATTTAAAATGGGGCATGAAATACATAGGCTAAATTTGATTGTGCCCCAGAAACCCCCCTTCTCTAAACAGCAGCATTCTGTAAGCAATGTTTCCCCCTACAGGAAAGTTGTATGCTATGCGTTCAATGAGAACCAGTGCAAGTGGGGTACATCGTGTAAACATAGGCACGAGTGTTCCTTTTGCTCTGGTCCTCACTCAGTTTTGAAATGCTTCAAAAGGTCCGGTCCATCAGGTCAACAGCAGAATAGTTTTCAAGCCAAAAGCGTTCACACCAGTGAGGCTAACAAATATGGTTTCATGGTTGACCGTTATCCAGATCGGGGAATAGAGCAGTTCTTAATTGAGGGGTTTACCTATGGATTTTCGCTGTCTACATTTTCTGGATTAGGTTGCGAGGTGGTTGACAATTTGAAATCAGCTGATGAATACCCAGAAGTGGTTAAGGAAAAAGTGCAGAAAGAAATCACATTGCGGGACCTTTCCCATTTTCCCCATTGGAAAACATGCGTATTTCACCTTTAGCGGTGGTTTCTGAAAAGGAACCAATTCGTTTAGAATCATCCATCATCTGTCATATCCTAAGAGATCCTCCCTTAATGATGAAATTGATTCTTTCACTTTGGTTTCTTATTCCTCCTTTGAGGAAGTGCTAGTCAAAATAAGGTCCTTTTGCCAAGGGGCTTTAATGGCAAAGGCTGATATTAAGTCTGCATTTAGACTACTTCCATTTCCCCCCAGATCTTATAGTTCCTTGGGTTTTTTCTTCAAAAAAAATTTTTTACGATGTGTTTGCCAATGGGTTGTTCCCTGTCTTGCTCTTATTTCGAAAAATTCTAAAAAATTTTGCACTGGGTGGTTAGTTTTGAATCGGGTTTTGACAATGTCGTCCACTATTTAGATATTTTTTGTTAATTGGGCCGGCTGATTCCTCAGTTTTTTCGCTCATTTTAGGGTTCCCCTGGCAGAGGGAAAGAATGTTTTTCCTTACACTTTGTTACAATTCCTAGGAATTCACATAGACACAAAGTTGTCAGTATTTCATTTGCCCATAGAAAAGATAGAGAAGGTGAAAACTTTGATATATTTTTTGATTAGGAAACTGAAAGTCTTACTGAAAGAACTTCAGTCGTCATTAGGGATACTAGCTTTTGCGTTTTGCATTATGCCAGTCGGAAGAATTTTTTTCTAGGAGACTTTATTTAGAAACATCAGGTTTAAAGTCCTCCTTTTCCCATATACGGCTGGATAATGATCTTTTTTCTTTAAAATGATGCCATTTCCAGCATACAGTAGTTTCTTTTTGGTACGGTAGCCCATTAAGCTTCTCACATGGTTTCGGATGACCGTAGGCCAATTACATTTCAGATGTTAAAAAACCTGACCTCAGTTGTGTCAGCAGTCTGATATTCATCATATGAAGCTCTGCTTTTTAGAGCTTTATATGTAATAGCATTTTCGGGGGTTTGCGGCTATCGGAAATGGTACCTCGTAATAAGAAAGACTGTTTGGGTTTGTTGTCCCATCATGTGCTGGTCAGGTTTTCATCAGTAAAAATAATTATTGCCAAATCCAAAACGAATCAGTTGGGCAAGGGCGCTTGGATTATATTGTTTTTGTGTTCAGATCCAGCCATTTGTCCAGTTGGGGTAATTCATCAATTCTAAGCCTGTAGGCCCTTTAATTCAGGTAAATTTTTCATTCATGCCGATGGTTCTCCTGTGACCAAATTTCAATTTGTTTTAGTGTTCAAGAAATGTATTCAGAGTTTAGGTTTGCAAGAATTCCGTTTCACACCCCATTCCTTTCGTATTGGGGCTGCAACGGAAGCAGACATGCTTGGGCTTGACGAGTCCTTGATCAGGAGGCTGGAAAGATGGGAATCTAAGCATCATCATATTTATGTCCGCTCTAACCTTTTGATTAGAATTTTAGGTCAGAAATAGCCTATGCCATCTTTATGTAGAGCAACAGTTCTTTTTTTTTTCAAATCCTCAGAGTTCTTTGCCATGAGGTGCCATGTTGAACTTCCAGTGTCTAGTATGAAAGAGAGAGCGATAACATCAAATTTAACACACCTGCTCCCCATTCACACCTGAGATCTTCTAATACCAACGAGTCACATGACACCAGGGAGGGAAAATGGCTAATTGGGCCCAATTTGGACATTTTCACTTAGGAGTGTACTCAATTTTGTTGCCAGCGGTTTAGACATTAATGGCTGTTGGGTGATTTTGAGGGGACAGCAAACTTACACTGTTATACAAGCTGTACGCTCACTACTTTACATGTGCCAAAGTAAAATTTCTTCAGTGTTGCCACATGAAAAGAGATAATAAAATATTTACAAAAATGTGAGGGGTGTACTCACATTTGTTAGATACTGTTCCTGTATGTTGTTTCATGCAATAGATAGTGTGGCTGTGCACGCTGTTACAGAGGAGGAGCCTATGCGCACGTTCAGTGGACCTGATGTTCACCAGCCACCTGCGATCACTTCACAGAGGCAGAACGGGGATCTGCCTATGTAAACAAGGCAGATCACCGTTCTGAAAGGGGAGAACATGGAGATCGTCTGTTCCTAGTAATCAGGAACAGCGATCTCCGGGTTCTTCCTGTCAGTACTTCCCACACACAGTAAGAAAGCACAAACAGGGAACACATTTAACCCTTTAATCGCCCGTTAACCCCCTTCCCTGCTAGTGTCATTTAAACAGTGACAGTGATTTTTTTTTTAGAACTGATCACTGTGTTGGCGTCACTGGTCCCCAAAAGTGTCACTTAGGGTCAGATTTGCCTGCCGCAATCCTGCTAAAAATTGATGATCGCCGTCATTACCAGTAAAAACAACAAAAAAAAAAAGAAAAGTCCATAAATCAAACCCGCAGTTTGTAGATGCTATAACTTCTGTGCAACCCAATCAATATATGCTCACTGGGATTTTTTTTTACCAAAAATATGTAGCAGAATACATATTGATGTAAATTGATGAAGAATTGTTATTTTTTTGGGATATGTATTATACCAGAAAGTAAAAAATTGTGTTTTTTTCAAAATTGGCTGTCTTCTTTTGTTTATAGCACAAAAAAGAAAAACCGCAGAGGTGATTGAATACCACCAAAAAAAAAGCTCTATTTGTGAAAAAAATTTATTTGGGTACAGGGTCCCACGCCCATGCAATTGTCAGTTAAAATAATGCAGTGCTGTATCGCAAAAAATGGCCTGGGCATTAATAGGGTAAATTCTTCCGGGGCTGAAGTGGTTAAAGTGTACGTAAACCCAAACAATTTACTTATTTTATATAGTTCATTTTAGCCTGTTAAATATAAAATTACAGTTTTTTTAAAAAAAATATTTGTTTAATTAATTCAAAGAATACCTGCTGATCTTGCCAGAAATCTTGTGACCCCGATACCTTCTTGTTCTCTTTGCCCCAACTACTAATAATTACATTGTTATCAGCCATCTCTGAGGCCTACAGAACCAAGTCCTCTATGTTAATGAGAACAAGAAAGGGGTGGGGTTCTGTAGTGAGTGAGCAAGCATCATCCTAGGACTGAAAGTATGTAACTAGCAAATTTACTTTTCCCCTCCTCCCAGAAAATAAATCATTTTAAGAAAAAGTAGGTTAGCAACATTCTTAGCTATATACATTTTTAGTATAGCATCTAGTGTGCTTAGTAGCATTATTTGTTTTTATTCTTCTAGTAGAAACATGTTTAACTACTCTACAAACCACAATGGGAAAATCTTCATTAACTGGCTAATATTCAGGACATTACCATGTTTACAAGGAGTAAGTTAGCTGAACTGTAAGTATTGTGGATTTTTAAGACCGTCACTTTATTCTGTTGATTATTGACTACATTTAAAAAGTGTTATTTGCAGTCATGGGAAGATTTTCTATTTGATTTTCCCTTAACATAATAATGGTGAAACTAACAAATACAGTAACAGGTCACATTTCACGCTGAATTTCAGAAAGCCGCCCTTAACAAGCTGTTGATTATTGAAGCGGGGAAATTGATATGATGCTACTAGAGGCTTAAACCTGGGCACACAAGTGAAGAACGAACAGACCTTTCAGTAAGAGCAGGCACTGACCAAAGCACTGATTTAATTTCATGACTGCTGGGTACAGATAGCTAGCATTACTAAATGCTGCTCTAATATCAACTTGTTAAATTTGAACCCACCCTCGGAATATCAGTATACATGGCCAGACTAACTGGAGTCAAGAGAAATATTTTGGGAGCTGTTTATTTTTAACTGAGCTACAATGCTGTGCTAGAGGAGCTGGACTGAACAATAAATAAATATATATATATATATATATATATTATACTAAAAGGGTCAAACTATAAACTATAGCTATAAAAGGTCAAGCTTAGTGTAAAAAGGGCATTTTAATTATGCTGTAATTTTGTAATTTGTAAGGCAAACTACCTATATTTAACAGATTTTAAGCAAATTGAACATAACCTACATAAAGTAAATGTAATAAAAAATAAATAAAAAAAAGAGTGAACGATAAAGATGTAATAACTTTGGCACAGGGGATTTTTAATAAATCCTATGAGATGTGGGTAAACAATGATTGTAAAAATAATAGCTATGACCATTTCAAATGAACACAAAAAACGTATGACTTGCACAAATAAAATAAAAAATCATTTAAGTTATTTAAAACGAGGATATATGCAACATCAAACATGTCCTTTTCATTTTATGTTGAACAAAAAAAAAATGCTAATTTGCTTCCTATTTTTGAAGCAGCTAAGTACATATTTATTAGGTCAATATACATGCAATAAAATAACAATCACAGTGTAAGAACAGAAAGTACCTACCTTGTGGCATTTCACAGATGGCTTACCAGGCACATTTGTGGAAGGGTTTTTAATAAACTGTCTTTTAAAGCTACTTATCCTACTTTCACTTCCAGGTGCAAACTGAATGTGCAAATGGGATGAACCCAATTTTGGACAATTATACTTAAGACTAGAAGAAGAAAATTTAGGAGGAGGCCCTTCAGATATACTTCTTTGGAAAATGTGATTTGATTTATTGCTGGGTATATTTTTGTGTCCCCGGTCTCCATGCATATTAATTTGGCGTTCTGTTACTTTACTTGAAGGAGAACAAGCAGAACTACTGCGCAACAGGCGTATATGGCGTTGTGAATGAGCTCTTCTGCTGGGCCGGACCTCCTCTTCATGGACGTTGGGTATGGTATGGTCTCTGAGAGATTCATTAGCGGCTGACGGTTTCTGGTGAGAAACATGTACTGAAATAAAAGGCAATCCGTCCTCTGAAGTGTCCGTTTTTTGAGGACCATCTGATGGACAGGGATTCTCTTGTAATGAGTCATTCAAGTAAAGTGGTTTAACATCTCTAACTTCACCAATAGTGCAAGTATTTTTGGAAAGTCTAACTCCATTAACTGCTGTTAAAAGAAAACCCTTGGATGATGCCTGTTCCTCATTTTGCGGAAGCTCATTAGAACAAAGCATTAACTGATATGATGTTTGATAGGGGCCTCTATTGGATGGAGGGCACGGACTAGTTGGAGAGGTCGGTGGCGTCTCCGAAGGGCTGCGCGGAAAGATGACCAATGAAGAACAGCGCCTCAGAGGAAGTTTGGCTTTCCTTCGTGATGGAAGGTTTGCCATGTTCACCTCCTTGACCAACTCATCCTGATCAAATGGAAATGTACTTTTGCATCTAGCTAATACCTGTCGAACCCTATTGCTTTTGGTAGGAATAGTTTCTGCATTCATACAAGATGCATTGCTACTAAGCATATTACTAACATAACTGGCATCACTTAAAGAATGTGTGCAGCTACTAGTGTCACTTAGAACACTGTTGGTGCATGAACCAGTGTCACTTGCAGTACTTGTGCATGATCCATAATCACTACTATTGCTACTAAATGATCCATGGTCACTGGTTGCAAGGCTGCACAAACTGCAGTTCTCAGTGGAGGTGCTATTTGGCAAACTGCTGTCATTTACGACTGGGTGACAGCTATAATTCTTGTTCACATTATAACTACAATTAATCCCATCCTGGTAAGCACTGACGAAAGAAATGTCTTCCGTAGCAAGGTCTGTGTTGTCAGATTGATGACATCTACTATTTCTGCTGGGCTGTAAAGATATCTGCAGCGATGTGCTCTTCTTGCTAGGTGGTGAAACAGAATTACCTTGATGTGACTGAACGATTTCTGGTGAAGATGACAGTTGTATCGTTTGTCGTGGAGAAAGTCTCATCTGGATCACACTTGGTGCGGACGAGTGAGAAAATCTTCTAAAGCACATGTGAATATTGCTGTCCAGGCCATTTTCTGAGCTTTCTGGCAGAGGATCGGTGTTGCTTCTTCGGGTGGCAAAGTGAAGTCTTAACCGACGTGCCATTTGTTCTTTCTGAACATATTATTAATTCAGATGTGCAATTCTTCTTTTCTGCAGCAGCACACAAAAAGCAGCAGAAAAACATGTAGAATGTTTGCAATACACGACAGGGAAACGCAGAAAACTGCCTCATGTGTCCCAGTCAAACACAGGAAAATGATGAGCCACGGGGTAAAGCAAAGCACGTCATGAAACAAACAAACCATTCCTGACTCCACGGTTTCTAAATCGTCTTGGATTGCTTGTACTCCAACTGCATTCACTTACCAAGCACTTGATTTCTAACGACCTTTAAGCTCAGCTCTGCTGTTGCAACTGGCTGAAACGCTGCCAAGATTGATTTAATTATACCTTCTCCAATATGCATGAATGAGTCCTTCCCAAAAACAACACCATTCCTGTACTTCAAACCTAACTGTTCCTTCTTGCTCGAGTCTCCCAGGCTGAACACATGTCCTAGCTGAATTGATGTGTCTGAACTTCCCAGTGCAGTGCACAGCCTCTAATATTTTTACCCATACATATAGTGTTACAGGAAGTTGCAGGGAAAGGAGTTCCACATAATTGAGTATCAAAGTTGGGATTAAATTACCAAAAACTATCCATAATAGGAAACTACTGAAGATTCTGCTATGCACCAAACCACTGGTATTCCTTTGAATTTCAGATTCCAGCATAAAGGGTAAAAATCATGCCTGCTGTTAAAGTTTAATACAATGTGCAGATTTAATTACAACGCAGTACTCACAGCATAGTTAAATGTACTCCTGGAAAGCAGTCATTTACATTTTACAAATATACAAGTGTGAAGCACAAAAAGTAAAGAATTCTTAAAGCAAAAATATATAATTCCTTACGTTAACATTATTTTAGGTATTTTTAATTTTAGTTGGTTTGTAGTAATCTTGCCTAATATTACAACACCATAAACAACATTTTAGGTTCAAATTACAAAAGAATAATGTTTTCCCTAGTGTGTTATTTGTTTTATTCTTTTCTTATGATCTAAAATACATTTTTCAGTTTATTAAGGGTGATACTGCATGGATTTGATGAATATATTGCATGCATGTTATATTTATCACACACTTTTTTTTTTAAATAATTTTTAAGGTATTTATTAAAGATCAATTCACAAAGACCCTCTCATGTCTCAACTCTGGTCTTTGATAACTGTGGGGTTTATTTACTAAAACTGGAGACTGCAAAATCAGGCTCACTTCTGCATAGAAACCAATCAGCTTCCAGATTGTATTGCCAAACCTTAGTTGAACAAGCTGAAGTTAGAAACCGATTGTCTTCTAAGCAGAAGTCAGCCTGAATTTGCTCTTTCGAGCTTTAGTAAATAAACCCCAGCGACTCTTTGGTGGTGAGTTTCAAAGAAGCAGTAATAAGGTCCATGTAGCGATACAAGAATACTCTGTGACAAAAAGGGGCGTTCAATAGTTAAATACACATTCTATGTCAAAAATTAACTTGAGAAAATAACGAAGCATTAAAAAAAATCATCTATCCTAATGAACAGAACTATATGTAGTACAGCCAAGTGCCATATAACTTGGCTAGTAAGAAAATTTTTAAAAACAAAATAAAAAAATAAACATTTTCAGCTGATAATCTGTGCTTTTTTTTTTTCACATTGCACCAGTCACAGTACAAAAATTTGACGAAATATCTGAAATAATTGGAGTCAGAATGCACACTTGCTAAAAATGAAACTAGGGAGACATCTAGTGGTAAAACAAGGATACGGTCAGAATCAGCATAACATTTCTTACATAGGAATAAGTCCTTAAAGTGGATCTTCACCCTCAAAGTACATTATCCTTCATCTACACCCCTCCTCTCTATGAATAACGCTCTTTTTTTTCTTTATTTACTTTTTTTCCCCCTTAAATTGTCCAGCACCACCCATCATTGCACTTCATTCACCTATGAATGACATGCACTGTCCACCCTTTGCCTCCTTAGAAATGCATGCCACATATCCCGGGAGGTAAAGAAAGCATTTCATTCAGTAAAGGAGGAACAGAGCGCCTAGCGACACATTGAGAGGCACGCAGGCTGAACCCAAAACCGCCGGAAGCCTCTCGATGACATCACACCAAAACATGGTGGCATGGGACCACTGGATCTTCGGGGTAGAGGAGCGTCTGAAATGTACAGAACTCACCAACAGGTAAACAGGGGTTAAAATATAGGGGGGGGGGGGGGTCCGCTTTAAGTGATTAAACTTTAAGTTATTAATAAATGTATTCTGCTGTTAACATTTCTAAAGTTAAAGGAATACAACTTTGTGACCTTAGTCTAGAAATGGATATCAATAGAGCTCTCCCTTATATGCCAGCCTGCTCTATGCATAAAGCTCGATTGGCTTACAATGTTGCCCCTTCCTGTTCTAGCCTGAATCTTGCTGAGCAGAGGCTAAGCAGAACATAAATATAAACTAAAGGGTAATATAAAGTAAAAAGTAGGTCACCATTTAAACGCATAATTTACTTTAAGGCTGGGTTCACACCGCTGCGGGTGGGAGACCCGGATGTGATTCGCACCGCACTGCAGTGCAAATCACATCCGATCTGTCTGTGGGATGCGAGTTCAGCCATACAGATAGTATGGCTGAATTCGCATCGCACCCGCCGCAAACTCGCACAGGACCCTTTTTTTGGTCCGCAGCAGAATCGGATCGCATGGGTGTTCACACCATGCGATCCGATTCCTGTCCGAGTTTGCAGATCGCACTGCGATATGCGGACTGGTCTGGGGGTGTCATTAAGATTTCATTGACACTCCCAGCAGTCCGCATAGGGCAGTGTGAACTGCCGACGGGAGGCATGCGATGCGGGAAAACGCCGCGGATTCGCGGCGTTCCCGCATCGCTATGGTGTGAACCCAGCCTAAAGCGGGGTTCCACCCTAAAGTGGAACTTCCGCTGATCGGAACCCTCCCCCCTTCGGTGTCACAATTGGCACCTTTCAGGGGGGAGGGGGGTGCAGATACCTGTCAAAGACAGGTATTTACACCCACTCCTGGGCATAGACTCCCGTGGGAGTCTATGCCATTTCCTGTCTTGCCGTGCTGTCTGCTGGGACACACACGGGTCCCAGAGACAGCGCGGACAATTCCTATTGCTCTACGCGACTCGCGCATGTGCAGTAGGGAACCGGGAAGTGAAGCCGATTCGCTTCACTTCCTGATTCCCTCACCTAGAATGGTGGCGGCAGCAGCCGAGAGCCGAGCAATCGATCGGCCTCGGCTGCCGGGATCGCTGGACCCCGGGACAGGTGAGTGTCCATTTATTAAAAGTCAGCAGCTGTAGTATTTGTAGCTGTTGGCTTTTAATATTTTTTTTCCGCAGTACAGTCCCGCTTTAAAGCGTTTGTTTCCTAAAGCATGATTTTCAGCACAGTGCTTGTGCTGTGTAATTTGGCCCTCTCAATCACCTGAGAGACCTGGCTGATCCTGCCTGGCTATACCCTTCCCCTGTAAACTGACCATGGTACATCATGGCTGCTGAGCCTTGACACCGTGGTCAGTTTACGTGCCTCCACCATCTGCTGTCTCTCCTCTTCCCTCTGCCCTCCCTGCCTGTCAGCTGGTGACAGTGCCCCTCCCCACCTCCTGTGGCTGGAATAACATCTACATCTTTATACTATCAGTGCTGTCTCCTAATCCTGTGTGCCCCTGTGTGTGTGATTTATAAAACAAATTTTAAAAAGGCAGTGTATACCTGATTTCTGAGCACCGCTCGGGGCTCTTGTGACCGTCCGGCTCTCTGCTCCCTCACTCCCGACTGATGCCAGGGCCCCCGCTCACTACAGCTGTCAGATGGAGAGAGGCGGCCGCTCATGTGAGTGCCGAGTTGTGCTCAGAAATCAGGTATATACTGCCTTTTTTTAATAAGTCACACACAAAGAGGAACACATGATTTGGAGACAGCACAGATACAAAGATGTAAGAGTGGTTTAACCACCACTTTAATGCATTCTCTGTATTCCTGGATCTGACAGGGTTCACTGAGAGCAGAGGGAGCCACTGAGGGGCCAAGCTGCACTGTCTGTGTCTGCGGATGCACACAGCCCAGTGGGTAGCACTCAGAAAAGAATATACTGTACATGGACAGCACTGGCAGGGGACTCCAGAAGAGGAAGATCAAGACTTCTCTGTGCAATACTGCTGCACAGAGCAGGTAAGTATAGCATCAATTTTATATGGATTTAAAAAATATATATTGCTTTGGGGATATCAGTTTATAACCATCATAACATTTAAAAAAGGTGCATTTATGAAATGTTTGCATTAAAGCCTGCAGAGCACTGCAACTGTGATCAGTAAATCCTCCTGTGCAATGCACAGGCTCCTGCATTTTTAACATTCCAGCCCCAAGTCCACATGGAGGTACAATCCTTCTGATATAAGGGCTGGAGGAAACGCAGAATGGACTACATGTACGATGACGTCACCAGACTTGCGTTTCATTGCCAGCTCAATTCACTCTGCCACAGTGAAAAATAGGACTTGTAGTCTTTCCATTCACAGATCCCTGTGAATAGGTGTGTGAATCGATGACACAGCTGTGCTGGAAAAGCCATGCACAGCTGTGTAAAGAAAAAAAATAAATCAACAAGACACTCCAGGGAGAAGCACCATGCAAACCAGTGAGTTGGGGTAGATGTTCACAATTTGAGGGTAGGGGGAATAGAGAAATATGAGTGTGTCACACTCTTAAAATTGGTTTTAACAAGAAACATAGCCCAATGCTCAGCACTGCTGCAATAGAAGAACGCATTGCACGTGAACTGCCTTTGAACGAGAAGTGCTCGCCCCTGTGATGCTAGGTGCTACATGTATAGTATTACAATAAAGTGGAGTTCCATCCGAAAATGGAACCTCTGCTTTAAGGGAAGGTGACCCCCTGACATGCCACATTTGGCATGTCACTTTTTTGGTGGAGGGAGTGGATACCGTCTTTTTAGAGGGTTCCAGCTCCCACTTCCTCCCGGTGCACAGATACTATATGCACAGATACTCCCCTCCTGCAGGGTCTCTCTTGGCAAGGCAGATGAACTATATTCATATTACTTGGTTTAGTAACACTTTAAGTTCACCGCACACATGTTCCAAAATGATTACCGTATATACTCGAGTATAGGCCGACCCGAATATAAGCCGAGGCCCCCAATTTACCCCCAAAAAAACTGGCAAACTTATTGACTCGTGTATAAGCCGAGGGTAAGACATGCCTGTCCATCCCTGTGTGTGTGTCCGTCCATCCCTGTGTGTCCGTCCATCCCTGTGTGTCCGTCCATCCCTGTGTGTCCGTCCATCCCTGTGTGTGTGTGTCTCCATCCATCCATCCATCCCTGTGTGTGTGTGTGTATCCGTGTGTGTGTGTGTGTGTGTGTGTGTGTGTGTGTGTGTGTGTGTGTGTGTGTGTGTGTGTGTCCAGCCTACCTGTGTCCTGAGCCTTTGTCCCGAGCCTCCGTCCCGTGCCGAGCCTCCTTGCCTCCGTGCCTCGCCGCCGTGCCTCGCCGCCGTGCCTCGCCGCCGTGCCTTGCCTCCGGTCCCGTCCCGTCCCGTCCCGTGCCGTGCCGTCCTGTGCCTTGCCTCCGTCCCGTGCCCTCTTCGTTCGTCGGCGGCCATTGTAAAATTCAAAAGCTGCGCCGCCGCCTTCGCCTGTGATAGGCGGAACACTGAATTTCCCAGCAGCCTGTGTTCCGCCTATCACAGACGTCGTATCATCCTCGTCCGTAGTACGAGGATGATACGAAGTCCGTGATAGGCGGAACACAGGCTGCTGGGAAATTCAGTGTTCCGCCTATCACAGGCGAAGGGGGAGCCGGAGGCGCGGCTTTTGAATCAGAATGGCCGCTGTCTGTCTGCTCGACACGCTGATCGAGCGGGCAGACAGCGATGACTCGAGTATAAGCCGAGGGGGGCACTTTCAGCCTCAAAAAAGAGGCTGAAAATCTCGGCTTATACTCGAGTATATACGGTATACAATCTTCATTAGATCTATCAACAAGAATGCAGTTCAAGAACCTGCCTGATTGGATATAAAATAATTGGAAAGATTAGGCCGGCCCTCATATATCAATGTTTTGGTACATAGACTGTGCAAAGATTGTGTGAGCATATTGCAACATGTATGGTGAGCTTTAAAGAGGAAGTAAAGCCTTCTCAAAAAAAAAAAAAATACACCCTACAAGGCAAAGGCATAATGAGCTAGTATGCATAGCACACTGGCTCATTATGAATTACTTACCTGAGATCGAAGCCCCGGCATCGGCCCTTGTTCACCTCCTCCGACGCCACCATCTATGCCGGAGTGACTTCCGGGTATCACGGCTCCGGACTGGCCGGAGCCGCGATGACGTCACTCCTGTGCATACGCACTGGTGCCGCCACCAACGGCATGATCACTGTTAAAAACAGCATGATCAGTGCGCCTGTGCCCGATGTCTACGGTGCATGTGCCGTAGACAATCGGTGCCACTATTCCTGCAAAAATCTCCTAAACCTTTTAGGTTTGGGAGATATTTCTTGCACCTACAGGTAAGCCTTGATCTAGGCTTACCTGTAGGTTAAAGTGGTTGTAATGGGTTTACAACCATTTTAAAGTGTATGTAATGGAAAAATGAAAAAAACAAAACAAAAAACAAACACTTTATACTTCAAACACTTCATATTTCATACAATCCCCAATCCTCCTCTTTTCAGGTCCCCCGCAGGCACTCTGGACCCTCCCCCTTGCTGAGTTCCCCCATAGCAACCCGCTTGCTATGAGGACACTCGTACGGGCTTGTCCCTGAACCGGGTTTCTGTGTCCTCACAGTAATTGTAAACGATCACCTTGTAAAACAACCCATTCAGTTTAAAATTGAAATGAAAGGTAAACATATGAGTATAGATATTAAAAAAAATAACAAACCTATCTTTTTTCCTTTTATTTTTTTATAAATGATCAAATTCTCTCTGCTCTCAGCTGCATAAGAGCTGGGGGAAGGATAAATAGCATTACACTGATCTTCCCAGTGAATGGCTGTGCAGTGGGGGTGTGTCAGGAAAAGTCTGATCAATGGAGAGTGGGCTGAGTTGCCGGCACAGCTGGAGAACCCCTGTGTACTCCCCTGCTTAGAGTGGTTAGTTTTTAACAGGAAAGCAGAGGGACTAGCAGGAACACCAGGGAATTCACACAAAGGAAGCAATACAAAGAGAACAGAATACTTTCTTATACAAGTGCATGATACAGCAGGCACATTTCAGAAATTTGAAATGCAGGGGTAACAAACACTTTAAAACACAGAGAGCACGGCTCAGCCCCACCACTACTTGGTGGCTCCGAGTGACACAAATCGCTGGATCAAGATCAGGCTTAGGCAAGAATCAGAGGGGGCTGAGGGAAGAGGTGCACACTGAAGGTTTCAGCCCCACCCCCAGCTCCTTCCTCACTGGCTGTAATTGACAGCAGCAGGAGCCAATGGCTCCTGCTGTTGCATCTCAGCCAATGAGGGGGTAGAGACCCAGGAGAGACACTGCTCTCATGCACATCTCTGGATCGAGATCAGGCTTAGGTAAATATTAGAGGGGGCGAATTGCACACTGAAGGTTTTAAAAACCTTCAGCCTTTACAATCACTTTAAGCTGGTCATATACTAAGCAAGCTTTGCTCAGAGGATGGCCCTGCTCCATTCGGCAAAAATCTATTGTTCCATTGACTTTTGTTGGAAGGACTCTGCTGCATTCCGTTCAGCCCAGCAAGGGCTACATCGATCAGATGCAGCCAAAGTTTGCGTATTCTGACTGCTGACGGCTAAAGAAAGGTATCCAAGCGTATGGCCAGCTATAGACTTTCCTTATGGATAGATCATAAGACAGATATGCAGTGCATAAACTTTAATTTTTGCCTGCTTGGGTAATAAAACAGTCAGCAGTGAATATTAATATATTTTCTTATAGCAGCCACATAAGAGCAGATATGATTATGGAAAACACTTTAAACAGTAAGCACATAGTCAAAACAACTCTATAATAGGAAATCATAAGAAGGCATACCAAACGGTTTTCATCAAATACTTCAAAGAGAAGTCTGTGCTTTTTTGGATACACCTGGAAAAGAAAATAAGGTGTGTGCACAGGATTTATTACACCACAAAATGTTATAAAAACATTCAGAGTTATAAAAAGATGCAAAAGATTAGACACGCACACCTACACAGGGTACAACTTGAATATATAGTTTGTAAAACGTAGTGCAGTATTTACAGTTAAGTAATTCACTGAAAGTGCAATAAATACAGTTTTTCGACAGAAAGAAGGTTTAGTGCACTGCCTGCTAAAATTTGTTTACTTTTATATTGTTGACTTTTCTTAGCACTAGTCACATTAGATAAACTAATCTAAGGTCTCTGCCATTTCGCCATGTTAGCTGAGATGGAGGAAAATAAGCAATGGGTATACAGTGGGTATAGAGAAGAATCACCCAGTTAAAAATAATTACATTTTGTTGCTTTGAAATGAAGACAGACAGTTTTGGTTTTATCCAGCTGCATTTAACTCAGCGCAACTTATAACATCCAATGGAAAGACAGAACACTAACATGTAAAATTTTTTTTTTTTTATGCAAAAACAGAATCACTGAGTTGGGAAAAGGATCACCGCCTTGTGTCAGTATTTTGTTGCACCACTTTTTGCTTTAATTACAGCCTTTAGTCTGTTGGGATGTGTCTCTACTAACTTTTCACATCTAGACTTTGCAATTATTTGCTTCTTTGAAGAACTGCAAAAGTTCAGTCAAATTTGATGGTGACCGTTTGTGGACTGCAATCTTCAAGTGATTCCACAGATTTTCAATGGGGTTTAAGTCTGGTCTCAGACTAGGCCATGCAAGGACATTCACCTTTTTCTCCTTCAACTACTGTGTATTCATTTTTGCTTTGTGCTTTGGGTCACTGCCATATTGGAAAGTAAACCTTCTTACCATTGACAACATTCTGACAGAGGGCAGCAGATTTTCTTCAATAATTTGACCGTATTTTGCCCCATCCATTTTTCCATCTGTCTTGACAAGTGCTCCAGTGTCTGCGGCAGAGAAACACCCAATAACAGAATATTACCACCTCAATGCTTTAGGGTAGGAATGGCGTTATTTGGATGGTGAGCAATTGGATTTCCTGCCAGACATATCATTTGGTGTTGAGGTCAAATAATTCAATTTTAGTCTCATCTGAACAGAACACCTTTTTCCATGTGGCCTGTAATCTTCAGGGTGCGTTTTGGCAAAGTTTAGTCATAACTGCATGTGGCCTTTCTTGAGGAGTGGCTTTTTTTCTTGCAACTCTCACATACAAGCCACATTTGTGGAGAATTTGTGATATTGTGGCCACATGCACACAATGATCACTCTTTGTCATAACTTCTTGCAACTGCTTCAGTTGCTGAAGTCCTCTTGTAGCCTCTATGGCCAGTTTCCTCCTGATCCAGGGAGGTTATACCAAATACCTTCCACTTCTTAATAATAGACTTTACTGTGCTTCTAGGCATTGATAAAGCCTTCAAAATTGTTTGTATCCATCTCCTGACTTGTGCCTGTCCACATCTTTATCTCGGAGATCCCGGTGACAGTGCCTTGCCACCCATAGTTGATTGTTTGCTTAACCACTTCAAGACCAAGTCTATTTCTGAAACTTGTTGCTCTCAAGTTAAAATCTGCATTTTTTACTAGAAAATTACTTAGAACCCCATACATTTAATATTTTTTAGCAAAGACCTTAGAGCAGTGATGGTGAACCTTGGCACCCCATATGTTTTGGAACTACATTTCCCATAATACTAATGCACTCTGCAGTGTAGTTGAGCATTATGGGAAATTGGGAAATGTAGTTCCAAAACACCTGGGGTGCCAAGGTTCGCCATCACTGCCCTAGACAATAACATGACAGTTGTTGCAATATTTCATGTCACACTGTTTTTGTGCAGCAGTCTTTCAAACACAATTTTTGGGGAAAAAATACACTTTTTTGAATAAAATAATAAGACAACAGTAAAGTTAGCTCAATTTTTTAGCATATTGTGAAAGATGATATTACGCCGAGTAAATAGATAACCAACATGTTACACTTTAAAATTGCACGCACTCATAGAATGGCGACAAACTACGGTACTTAATTCCATAGGTGACGTTTACATTTTTTTTTTTAACGGTTACCAGTTTAGAGTTACAGAGGTAGTCTTTTGCTAGAATTATTGTACTCACTCTAACAATCGCGGCAATAGCTCACATGTGATTTTAACACGGTTTACATTTGAGGGTGTGACTTATGTATGAGTTTTCTTTGGTGCGCAAGCACGCGAGGAGAGGGCGCTTAAAAAATACAAAACTTTTTTTATTTATTTTTTATTTAACACTGTCCCATTAAAAAAAAAAAAAAAAAAAAAAAAATCTGATCACTTTTGTTGCTATGAAAACATTCCTTGTGACAGTAGTAGGCAGTGATAGCTACTCTTTATGAACAAATCTGGGGTCTAAAAAACCCTAAATTCCTCCTTTGCACTTAAAAGTATTCAAAACGCCAACAATTTTGGAATACTGACATTTTTTTTAAATCTGCGCCATTGGCAGCTGAGTAAACCAGAAGTGCCGTCATGGTGGCGCTTCTGGGTTACTTCCCCGGAGAGACATCAAAGCTGATTCCGGCTTAGTTCGGGTCTCCAGCCAACCGGCGGATGTGCCAGTTGGTCGCTCAGGTCTCCTGGTCAGACATCCCCTAATGCTGCTCATGTTGACAGCCAAGCTGCTCATTAGCCGCATCGGTTGATCTCATGAGCAAGCAGACTGCCAGCTCTAAAAAACGGTACCGGGATGATGCCTCTGGCTGCAGGCATCAACCCGGTACAACCACTTCAACAAAACGACGTACAGGTATGTGATTTTGCGTGAAGTAGTTAAGTTGCACTACTAGGGACGGAAATCCTCCAGGAAAGCTCTTTTTATGCTGAACTAATCAAAATGACCACAGCTGAAAGTCAAATGGATTTGTGTGCAATTGAGAAGGTGATAAGCTATTGACTTTTTAAAGTCATTTTAAGGAGGGAGTGATCCTCTTTTTTTTTTTTTTTTAACTCAGTGATTCGATTTCTGAGTTTTTATTTTTTTCTGACATGTTGGTGTTATATTTTTCACTTGGATAAGTTGCACTGAGTAAATATAGCTAAATAAAACAAAAACTGTGTCGTCTTCATTTTAGGCTGCTGCAAAGCAACAAAATGTGATTTTAAAGGGGGGTGATTCTTTTCTATATCCACTGTACTTTTATTAAGAAAACATTTATCTCAAGGTCAGTTGTACACATTGCAAGGATCTTAGCACAGCTATCTGCAAAATCCTACCTGAGTTTGTTTCACGGATACATGACAGGGCTGAGGCATTACCTTCTCAAAAGGACTACTAGGGGCTCATCTAAAACAACAATTTTGTACACACCTAAACGCAGCACTATAGTAATGAGACCATACATGGAGCAGCGTCTACAATCGAATGAGCAATACTCCATATTCCCATCGCACACATTCCTGGAAATGCTCTCAAAGATTTGGATGCTCCAGCAAAGGCCAACTGGAAGCCGATTAGGAAAGTCACAATGGAGGTGTGCTAGCAAATATCTTCATTACAATCGAATGAGCACTGCATTTAGTTGTATAAAAAAAGTACTACCCAGCTGCACAAAGATCTGCAGATTATTTCATGTGTATGCACATGTAAATATACACACATAAGCCATTAGAAGATTTGCACATGTCTGAACACGAGTACATTAGCCACATATTTATGCAGGATCTTCAGTAAGCTCTGCCCATGTGAATGAAACCTCAATATAATCACTCTGTCAGTCAGTGTTGTAAAAAGAGAATACTTGCACCTTAAAATGCCAGCTGAAGAACACTGCCCCTTGGAAGTATCTCACTGCAAAAATCTTAAAGCGGAGCTCCACCCTGAAGGGGGTGCAGATACCTGTATAATCCAGGTATCTGCACCCACTTCCGGGAATAGCTAGCCGCAGATGCCCCCCCCCTCCCCCCGCTGTGTTCTGGGAAACACACAGGACACACCAGGAACCAGTGAAGACGCGCAGCACGACTCGCGCATGTGCAGTAGGGAACCAGGCAGTGAAGCCGCAATGCTTCAATTCCCAATTCCCTGACAGAGGATGGCGGCGGGGGCAGCAAAGAGACAAGTGATTTCTCGTCATCTGCTGCTGACATTGTGTACACCCCCTGGACAGGTAAGTGTCCATTTATTAAAAGTCAGCAGCTGCAGTATTTGTAGCTGCTGACTTTTAATATTTTTTGTTTAAGGTGGCACTCCTCTTTAACCACTTTCAGACCGGACCATTTTGCTGGTCAATGACCAGGGGTCTTTTTACAATTTGGCACTGCGCTGCTTTAACTGGTAATTGCGCGGTCATGCAATGTTGTACCCAAACAAAATTTGTGTCCTTTTTTTCCCACAAATAGAGCTTTCTTTTAAAGGTATTTGACTGACTCTGCGATTTTTATTTTTTGCGATATAAACGTAAAAAGACCGCAAATTTTGAAAAAAAATGATATTTTCTACTTTTTGTTATTAGAAAAATCCAATAAACTCAATTTTAGTCATACATTTAGGCCAAAATGTATTCAGCCACATGTCTTTGGTAAAAAAAAAGTCAATAACTGTATATTTATTGGTTTGCGCAAAAGTTGTCATATCTACAATCTAAGGTACGTTTTCTGGAATTTACGCAGCTTTTAGTTTACGACTGCCTATCTCATTTCTTGAGGTGCTAAAATGGCAGGGCAGTACAAACCCCCCCCCAAATGACCCCATTTTGGAAAGTAGACCCCCTAAGGAAATTGATAAGTGGCATGTTGAGCCCATTGAATATTTTATTTTTTTGCCTCAAGCGATTAAATAATGACAAAAAAAATATATATATTTTTTTTTTTTTACACAAAGTTGTCACTAAATGATATATTGCTCACACATGCCATGGTTATATGTGGAATTGTACCCCAAAATACATTCTGCTGCTTCTCCTGAGTACGGGGATACCACATATGTGGGAATTTTTGGGAGCCTAGCCGCGTACGGGGCCCCGAAAACCAAGCACCGCCTTCAGGCTTTCTAAGGGCGTAAATTTTTGACTTCACTCCTCACTACCTATTACAGTTTTGAAGGCCATAAAATGCCAGGATGGCACAAAACCCCCACAAATGACCCCATTTTAGAAAGTAGACACCCCAAGCTATTTGCTGAGAGGCATGTTGAGTCCATGGAATATTTTATATTTTGCCACAAGTTGCGGGAAAATTACAAACTTTTTTATTTTATTTTATTTTTTCACAAAGTTGTCACTAAATGATATATTGCTCACGCATGCCATGGGCATATGTGAAATGACACCCCAAAATAAATTCTGCTGCTTCTCCTGAGTACGGGGATACCACATATGTGGGACTTTTTGGGAGCCTAGCCGCTTACGGGGCCCCGAAATCCAAGCACCGCCTTCAGGCTTTCTAAGGGCGTTACAGTTTTGAAGGCCATAAAATGCCAAGATGGCACAAACCCCCCCCCCCCCCAAATGACCCCATTTTGGAAAGTAGACACCCCTAAATTTAGGGGTACACTAGTGAGACTAGGTAATAAATGGCGGGTACCCTGAAACTATAAAAAAATAACTAACCAACCAGCGTCACCTGTAACAGTTATATGGTTATCACTGGTGAAAGGGTTAACTAGGGGGCAATCAGGGGGCTTTATGCGGTAGTATATGGGGGTCCCTGGCGCTATAAAAAGCTGCGGCGAACCTAAATACCTACCTGCCTAACTAGCGTCACCTGTGACACTAATACAGCGATCAGAAAAACGATCGCTTATTAGGCTGGGTTCACACTGGAGCGATGCGGGAACGCCACGAATCCGCGGCGGGTTCCCGCATCGCATGCCTCCCGGCGGCAGTTCACACTGCCCTATGCGAACTGCTGGGAGTGTCAGTGAAATGTTAATGATACCCCCAGATCAGTTCGCATATCGCAGTGCGATCTGCAAACTCGGATCGCATGGTGTGAACACCCATGCGATCCGATTCTGCTGCGGACCAAAAAAAGGGTCCCGTGCGAGTTTGCGGCGGGTGCGACGCAAATTCAGCCATACTATCTGTATGGCTGAACTCGAATCGCACAGAGATCGGATGTGATTTGCACTGCAGTGCGAATCACATCCGTTCTCATAAACCGCTGCAATGTGAACCCAGCCTTAGTGACACTGGCGACGGGGGGTGATCACGGGGTTAAACCTTTATTGGGGGGGTTAGGGGGGTACCTTAGAACTAAAGGGGGCTAACCCTAACTGCCCTAACAGTTATTACAGTCACAAATGACACCCGCCCGGTGATCAGGGGGTTAAACCTTTATTAGGTAATAAATGGCGGGTGCCCTGAAACTATAAAAAAATAACTAACCAACCAGCGTCACCTGTAACAGTTATATGGTGATCACTGGCGAAAGGGTTAACTAGGGGGCAATCAGGGGGCTTTATGCGGTAGTATATGGGGGTCCCTGGCGCTATAAAAATCTGCAGCGAACCTAAATACCTACCTGCCTAACTAGCGTCACCTGTGACACTAATACAGCGATCAGAAAAACGATCGCTTATTAGGCTGGGTTCACACTGGAGCGATGCAGGAATGCCACAAATCCGCGGCGGGTTCCCGCATCGCATGCCTCCCGGCGGCAGTTCACACTGCCCTATGCGAACTGCTGGGAGTGTCAGTGAAATGTTAATGACACCCCCAGATCAGTTCGCATATCGCAGTGCGATCTGCAAACTCGGATCGCATGGTGTGAACACCCATGCGATCCGATTCTGCTGCGGACCAAAAAAAGGGTCCCGTGCGAATTTGCGGCGGGTGCGGCGCGAATTCAGCCATACTATCTGTATGGCTGAACTCGAATCGCACAGAGATCGGATGTGATTTGCACTGCAGTGCGGTGCGAATCACATCCATTCTCATAAACCGCTGCAATGTGAACCCAGCCTTAGTGACACTGGCGACGGGGGGTGATCACGGGGTTAAACCTTTATTGGGGGGGGTTAGGGGGGGTACATTAGAACTAAAGGGGGCTAACCCTAACTGCCCTAACAGTTATTACAGTCACAAATGACACCAATGCAAAAAAAAAAAATGCAATTGGTGTCACTGTGACTGGGGGGGCAGGGGTAATTGGGGGGGTGATCGGGGGGTAAAGGGGGGGTGTAAGTGTGCCTGGCATGTTCTACTGTGTAGTGTCGTGTTGGTCAACTCACCGATCCTCTCTCCTCGGTGCCGGAACGAAAAATACCGACACGGAGGAGAGATTACATCACTTCCTCTGCCTGTGTTTACATTACAGGAGAGGAAGTGATGCAATGCTTCACTTCCATTCGTCAGGAGCGATCGCGAGGGGGTGGCCATGAATGAATGGCCGCCCCCTCATCCCGGATCGCTCCTGCACGGATACCGACCGCCGCTGCCACGGGGGGGGGGCGATCGGGCCCCCCCCCCGCGGGAAGGCAGGGACGTACAGGTACGCCCATATGCCTGCCCGTGCCATTCTGTCGACGTATATCGTCGTGCGGCGGTCGGCAAGTGGTTAAGAAAAGTGCAGGGGATGCCTGAAATTCTTTCTCAACCTCTGTGCACAAATCTGAAAATGAGCCAATCATAAAAGCAGTAAACAATATTTTTAAAGGATTCTGTCTTTTCTTTTTTTCATTAGAACACTTGCAAGCATATCCAAGGGAAGAGTTCCTTACAAATGTATCTAGAGAAAAAAACATTTTATTTTTTTATTTTAGGATAGAGTGGTATGAGGTCAGGACTGCTGTCAGCATCCCTACTAGGGAAAGTTCACTATCTATGTGTGTGCTGGTTGCAAAAGTCACCAGTGTTACATAATTAATCAGGTTGAAAAAAGACACAAGTCCATCTAGTGTCAAACGCCAAAAAAAAAAAAAATAATAATTGGGTTACTGCCACACAGAATTTTGGCAGCTTTCAATAAATGCATCTGTATGTAACAGCCCTTTTTTTGGTTATTAAAGTATCACTAAACCCACATCATAAAAGCTATCAATAAACAGTGTATTACATGCTGTTCATGCTCACTCAGTCGCTATGAGATACGTTTTCTGCATTCTGAAAAAAAAACTGGTTGATTCTGCTGTTCTCTATCTCTACCTTCTACAGTGGTGTGAAAAAGTGTTTGCCCCCTTCCTCATTTCCTGTTCCTTTGCATGTTTGTCACACTTAAGTGTTTCGGAACATCAAACCAATTTAAACAATAGTCAAGGACAACACAAGTAAACACAAAATGCAATTTGTAAATGAAGGTGTTTATTATTAAAGGTGAAAAAAAATCCAAACCATCATGGCCCTGTGTGAAAAAGTGATTGCCCCCTAAACCTAATAACTGGTTGGGCCACCCTTAGCAGCAACAACTGCAACCAAGCGTTTGCGATAATGTGCAATGAGGCTTTTACAGCGTCCTGGAGGAATTTTGGCCCACTCATCTTTGCAGAATTGTCCTAATTCAGTTACATTAGAGGGTTTTCGAGCATGAATGGCCTTTTTAAGGTCATACCACAACATCTCAATAGGATTCAGGTCAGGACTTTGGCTAGGCCACTCCAAAGTCTTAATTTTGTTTTTCTTCAGCCATTCGGTGGTGGACTTGCTGCTGTGTTTAGGATCATTGTCCTGCTGCAGAACCCAAGTTCGTTTCAGCTTGAGTACACGAACAGATGGTCGGACATTCTCCTTCAGGATCTCTTGGTAGACAGCAGAATTCATAGTTCCTTTTATCACGGCAAGTCTTCCAGGTCCTGAAGCAGCAAAACAGCCCCAGACCATCACACTACCACCACCATATTTTACTGTTGGTATAATGTTCTTTTTATGAAATGCAGTGTTCCTTCTACGCCAGATATACTTGGACACACACCTTCCAAAGAGTTCCACTTTTGTCTCATCGGTCCACAGAATGTTGTCCCAAAAGTCTTGGGGATCATCAAGATGTGTTGTGGAGAAATTGAGACGAGCTTTGATGTTCTTTTTGCTCAGCAGTGGTTTTCTCCTTGGAACTCTGCCATGCAGGCCATTTTTGCGCAGTCTTTTCCTGATGGTGGAGGCATGAACGCTGACCTTAACTGAGGCAAGTGAGGCCTGCAGTTCCTTGGACGTTGTTGTGGGGTCTTTTGTGACCTCTTGGATGAGTCGTCGCTGCGCTCTTGGGGTAATTTTGGGCGGCCGGCCACTCCTGGGAAGGTTCACCACTGTTCCATGTCTTCGCCATTTGTGGATAATGGCTCTCACTGTGGTTCGCTGGATTCCCAAAGCTTTGGAAATGGCTTTATAACCCTTTCCAGACTGATAGATCTCAATTACTTTCTTTCTCAATTGTTCCTGAATTTCTTTGGGTCTCGGCATGATGTGTAGCTTTTAAGGATCTTCTGGTGGACCTTACTGTGTCAAGCAGCTCCTATTTAAGTGATGCCTTGATTGTGAACAGGTGTGGCAATAATCAGGCCTGGGTGTGGCTAGAGAAATTGAACTCAGGTGTGGACAACCACAGTTATAGTATGTTTTAACAAGGGGGCAATCACTTTTTCACACAGGGCCATGATGGTTTGGATTTTTTTTCACCTTTAATAATAAACACCTTCATTTACAAATTGCATTTTGTGTTTACTTGTGTTGTCCTTGACTATTGTTTAAATTGGTTTGATGTTCCGAAACACTTAAGTGTGACAAACATGCAAAGGAACAGGAAATGAGGAAGGGGGCAAACACTTTTTCACACCACTGTATGTCCCCAATTCAGCTAGGGATTTTGCAGCTGTGGTGGCAACTCTGCACATGCTCAGTTTTCAGCGAGTTTCTATGCTGAGCATTTCCTCCCCATCAGCCCATGTGACTATAGGGCAGTGATGGTGAACCTTGGCCTCCAAGATGTTTTGGAACTACATTTCCCATGATGCTCATACACTGCAGTGTAGTAGAGCAGAATGGGAAATGTAGTTCCAAAACGTGTGGTGCCAATGTTCGCCATCACTGCTATAGTCATACATGTGGGCATATATACTGTAAATGAATAGAGGCTTCACCTTAGTGTTATCTCCACAGTGGTCTCAACACTGCCGTCCAGGGGCCAAATGTGGCCCTTTGTTTGCCTTATCTGGCACCAATGATGGAGCTTTCTGCCTTCAACTGACAGCAACGATGGGCATTGTTTCTCCCACTGACACCAGCTATCTGGCAGCACTCTTCCTCCCACACACACACACACACCAGTGAAAGGGCCCTATTCCTCTCACTAATACCAATGATGGGGCAGTGGTTACATCCATTTAAATCAGGATATTTTCTACTCCCATTGGTAAAGTCTGGCCCCCTAAGGTCTGAAGGAAAGCAAACTGGCCCTGCATGTGGAAAGAATTGAGACCCCTGTTCTAGTACAATAATAAAACAAGGAAACTTTCAAGTGGGTAAGTATTTTTTATAGGAGCTGGACAACTTCAGCTACTGATATCCTTGGATCTACCATTAATTTTGTCAAGGGGCTTTTATCGATGGTACCCTTTACTTAAAGTGGTTGCATAGTTAGTCAGGCTGACGTCCATATCGTTCAACCAAAAAATAAAAAAAGCATACAATCCCATATACCCAATCCTATACCCACCGTAGATTCAGAGGAAGACGAAAAACCCCAGCAAAGCATGCCCCAATTTACTACAGCAGGGAAAAAAAATCCTTCCAAATCCCCTGAAAGACAACTGGATATTCCCTGGATCAACTTTACCTATAAATGTTAGTATCCAGTTATATTATATATTATTATTCAAAAACAAGGGGGTTTTTTTTTAGGGACTTTAAGGAAGCCATGGCCGGTAGGCCACGTATTTCCATCCCTAGGGACTTTAATTGAAACCCTGACCTGGTAAGGTCAGGCATTTCCATCCCAATCTGATTCAAAGAAAAGGGGGCTAAGCAAAGGGGGGAAATGGGACTTTATATGAAGCCCAAGACTGCAAAGACTATGTGTCACTTTGAATTTTTTTTTCCCCAGACACCAGCCCCTTCCCCCCCATCTAGCACACAGCAGGTTATTGACAGCCTCAAATGTGCAAGATTCCCATTGAGATTGAGAAGGGTGTGTCTAAATTATATACTTTGGAAAGCTGTGGAGGGGAGAAGGCTGCAGATAAACAGGTACAGGTTATATAGGATAGGAATATACTGTATGTGTACATCCATATGAAGAATTACTAAAACAAATTGTGAAAATTGTCAGCTTCTCTCTTGTAACTCTACACCCGCAACTTTCTCCTTCTCAGTGAGCTCCATCAGGACCCTAAAACCCATTGAAGCCTTTTGTTTGGAAAGGTAAATAAATTTGAAGATGAACATCTTTCCATGCCTTTCGTATGTTATGCAAGGCATCCCAATAAAACTACCATCTGCTTTTTTTTTGCCTCCATAAAAAAGCTGTTTAGCTCCTTCCTTTGGAAAAATGCCACCCAAGAATGAGTCTTTCCCACCTAACCTTACTTGGGCATAGATCTAAGCTTCAACTCATCATCTGATGAGTGGGATCATTCTAAGGTTTATAAGGGCTCCCTGAATGTCAAAATGTAATACCATGGCTACAACGTATATAAAAGGACTCCCTCTTTATTGAATACAATTTTCCCCCATACATCTGATCGTTGCTGGAGATGTGCAAACAAGGAAGAGACTAGCTTCACATCTGGTGGCAGTGCCCGAGATACAATCATATTGGTTCAATGTATAACTGAACAAGTCTGTTATCTGTATTATAGCTGAGGGGTCCCCTATTTTCCATAGGATCACTCTCAACAGATTCTATGCTTCTGCTGTTTGTAACATGCTCCATGTCTAGAAAAAAAGGAAAGCATCATGGGAATGGGGAATTTTATACTTAGTTGATCAACGTTTTTTTGATTGCCAGTGTCCAAATCCTTCTAAAGGCATCAGTACAATCCAATGTTCCTAAATTCTACTGTTCCTGTGTCTCTTGATGAACTATTAAGAAAATAATAGGGCTGTGGAAATTAAAGATTAATTTTTTTGATCGATCAAAATTCTTTTGATTGGTACTCACCTCTCCGCCGGCTTCCCGGTCTTCAGGGAATTCCATCGGAGATCGGGTGACATCACAGACATCGACATCACCAGACTCCTCCCCCCTTTCCCAAGTGCCTCCGTCTACTACCGAAGGGAAGGGGGGAGAAGTTCAGTGCATTGACGTTCTGATTGAACGTAACACGTACAGGGGAGGAGCTATGCATGACATCACCCGCTGCTGTCCTACGGAACTAACCCGATTGTCAGGTTTACATGCTGTGTTTTTATCATCTTTATGTGAGTAGTTTGCGTTTGAACACAAAAATTAAATCTTATACTTTAGCGGTGAGCACTTCAATCTTTTCTTTCTACCCGTGACCTGGCATCCTTGCTGAGATCTAAGGAGACGTGAGAGAAGTTTATGGTCTGTGTTAACCCTTTTGATACCTACTTGCATGACCACCTGTTTGCCCAGGGGTCCATGCCATAAGGTGAGAGTGATTAGTTAGACCGGAGGTGGAGGGATTGTCATGCTACTGTGGACAAAAAAATGACTTACGTCAGTGCAACAGTTAGAATTTAAAACGTATTTGTGTGAACTGTGAAGTCAAGGATTGTGGAAACTAACTAGAGATTGTATATAGTGTATGCCACATTTACCACTTACTAATGCAGAGTTGCAAAGCAAGGAGATCAGCTAAAAGTAGTTGGATCTGTATGTGCGTTATAATTAATCGAAATTAGTCAATTAATCGATAAAAAAAAAAAAAAAAAAATCGATAAAATCAGTCAGGATGGCCTTGAAAAGTATTTTTGGTCTCTAAGCACCCCAGTCTACGGCTTCTTTCACATTACTGTGTGTCAGGAATGTGCATAAAATCACACACATTGCGGAAACACAGACAAATGTACTGATCTTTAATAAATGTGCTAGGCTCTTAGTAATGCTTAACGATAGCCTCAAGACCTGGCAAACATGTCATGTGCCAAATCAGTGCGCTTTTAGAAAAAAAAAAGGTCAGGGACTTCTTTATCTGCATTTCTGCAGAGAGAACAGCCCATGGAGATTAACGGGCTGACCTACACGCAACCGCACAGGTGTGAACCAAGGGCTCGCTCACACATGAGGTTAAGGGATGGTAAAACCTTAATATAAATCTGCATTTTAACACCCTGACTGCTCCCTCTTTAGGTGCAGAGGCAGCAGCCAGGGTCATATACATATTATGGCAGTGGCAGGAAGTATCCCCCAGATGAATGGGGCTGCTCTGCAACCATGTGCACAGCACATAGTTGAGGCATGGTGGTGCTGAATTTAAGGAATTAAAACAGGAGGTGAGGAGGCAACATATTGCCTCTTCACAATCTGTCAAATGCTTTTGAAAAGCGATCTGAGCAGGGATCGCTTTTCAGAGGAGCGGCAGTTCTGATTGTATGGGATTAGGGGCCAGGATTAAAATCAACATGCACGTTTATATACATAGACACACACCTAATCTCAAAAAATATCACACACAAAATGTACATACATACATGGCCATTTTAAAAATTTGCAGTACTGTACCTTTACTGCACTTCCCAGTACTGAACTGTAGGGGGAGGTGGAGTGCTTAGGACCTTGTAAGACACTTTACTGTCTTTATTGAGCTCGGTATGATCTTTGAATTTCCTTCTCGAGGATGCCATGGCACCCTTGGCAACCTCCCGGTTGGCAAAGGGTGGTTTAGATACATTTTAATGTTCAGTACTGTGGTCCTCTTTTTTTTTTTTTTAACTCAAAGGATAAGATGATCACCAGATGTATAATGAATAATGAACATGCGTGTTGGTGAAGGGGGATCACTAAAAGCATTCTACAGTTAATTTATATTCAGGTTCTAAACAGATTTCTTCTTGTATAGCCAAATAAGAGAATACCCAATTCCAAAGAGATGTTAAAGTGAAAAAGGACTACAGAAGCAGCGTTTTAAAAACAAACAATAAATGCAGTACTTACTCTGAGTAATATTTCCTCATTCCATTTTGGATGTAAGCTCTATAATAAAAAAAATAAAAATAAAAGTTAAAGAGGGGGCTTTTTCTTTTTTAATTCAGAAATTCTATTTAGATCATGTGATGTCATTATTATATAATCCTCAGGGAGCACTAAATATCCCAATTATTGGGTAAAAAGAAAACTAGCTGTTTACGCTGTGAATTGCAGTACAGTAAAGAATGTAACTTTAAACAACAACCCCATTCTTCAATAGTGACATAAAGGATTCTGTTTCTATTCGCCTTTAGAGTAAGCCCCCGTACACACGGTCGGAGAATCCGTCGGAATGTGTCCTATCGAACCGTGTTGTCAGATAATCCGACTGTGTGTGGTATGCATCGGACTGTTTCCGTCGGAATATCCGTCGGACCAGATTTTCCAACTTGTTGGAAATATTTTCCGACAAACTGGTCCGATAGGACATACTCCGATCATGTGTAGAGAATTCCGATCGGACAAAGTGCCACGCATGCTCAGATCAAATTCCTACATCAAAGCTATTGGCTACTAGCCTGAACGTAGTCCCATCGTAACGAAATTACGTCATCACGTTCTGAAAGATCGGATTTTTCGAAACAACTTTGTCCGACCGTGTGTATGCAACAGTTTCGGACACAATCCAACGGACAAAATCCGACGGATTTGGTTGGCAGAATGTCCAACCGTGCGTAGGGGGGCTAAGGCTTCATTCACACTTGTATTACTCCAAAGGCTGGTTACTTTGGAGTGCAACTTTAGATAGGTATGACTTAGATGTGATTTGTTGTCCCTCCACAAAGTCAGACCCACTGTTGCATGTAACATATTCAGGTACAACTTTCATGCAACTTTTGAGCGTTAACATTGAAGTCTATGGTGATCAAGTTGCATGAAAGGCAGACTACTTTGAAGTCGGTATTACTAAGTCACAAATATATGAATGGTTATCAGTGGAAAACATGGGATGCAACTTGTCATGCGACCTTGATGTCCAAAGTGGTATAACAAGTCGCACAAGTGCGAATGGGATGTAAAACTTTTTTAGATGTTGTTATTCTCCGAATTAGTTATGATATACAGTGAGAAAAAAAGTATTTGACCCCCTGCTGATTTTGTATGTTTGCCCACTGACAAAGAAATGATCAGTCTATAATTTTAATGGGAGGTTTAGTTTAACAGTGAAAGCCAGAACAACAAAAATATCCAGAAAAACGCATTTCAAAAAAGTTATACATTGATTTGCATTATGAAAGAAGCATTTGATCCCTTATCAATCAGCACGATTTCTGGCTCCCAGGTGTCTTCTATACCGATAAAAAGCTGAGATTAGCAGTACTCTCTTAGGCCTGGTTCACGCCTATGCATTTTTTTTTGTGCGTTTTCAGTTTTGAAAAAACAAACTACAGTCCATTTAACATGGTTTCCTATGGATATAGTTAATATCTGAATTTTATGGAGAGAGTCAGGGACTTTTTTCTAGTTTTTGGTTCCATACTTCAATGGATCAAAAGCGGGTATTGAAAAACGCAAAATGCTCCTGCAAAATGCAAACTGCAACCTGCATAGGTGTGAATTAGGCCTTAAAAGGGAGGGCTGCTAATCTCAACTTGTTACCCGTATAAAAGAGATCTGTAAAGAGAAGCAATCAGATTCCAATCTCTCGATGGCCAAGACCAAAGAGCTGTCCAAGGGTGTCAGGGCAAGATTGTAGACCTACACAAGGCTGGAATGGGCTACAAGACCATCACCAAGCAGCTTGGTGAGAGGGTGACAACAGTTGGTAAGATTATTCGCAAATAGAAGAAACACAACATAACTGCCAATCTCCTTCGGTCTGGGGCTCCATGCAAGACCTCACCTTGTGGAGTTTCGATGATCATGAGAATGGTGTGGAATCAGCCCAGAACTACATAGGAGAATCTTGTCAAGGATTTCAAGGCAGTTGGGACCATAGTCACCAAGAAAACACTACGCCGTGAAGGACTGAAACCCTGCAGCGCCCCACAAAGTCCCCTGCTTAAGAAAGCACACGTACAAGCTCGTCTAAAGTTTGCTAATGAACATCTGAATGATTCAGAGGTGAACTGGGTGAAAGTGTTGTGGTCAGATGAGACCAAAATCAAGCTCTTTGGAGGAGGAGGAGTGCTGCCTATGACCCCAAGAACTTCATCCCCACCGTCAAACATGGTGGTGGAAACATTATGCTTTGGGGGTGTTTTTCTGCAGACGCAACACTACCTTATCCCTGCGGATGACCAGATAAGGCGACTTACAAGACAAGGCTGCCAATTCCGAAACCCTCCTGGCCGATGTGATGGCCACTAGAAAGACCACTTTCTGGGAAAGAGTCAACAGGAGAATCTCCCTGATATTTTCAAACAGTGATTTTTGAAGCGCCGACAACACCAGGGTCAAATTCCATGGGGGTAACGGTGGGTGCACTGGAGGGACAACATGTCATACCCCCTGAACGAAGGTACCCACTAAGGAGTGCGATGTCAGGGGTCGTTGAAAAAAGACTGCCAAGGCTGAGATTTGCCCCTTGATGGTGCTCAATGCCAATCTCTGGTCTACTCCTTGCTGGAGAAACAGCAGGATCCTTGCTGTGGAAAAGGAATGCCGATGCCACCCTTTCTCCTCACACATGGAGATGTAGGCCTTCCAGGTACGATGGCATATCTTCCGAGTAGAAGATTTCCATGCCCTCAACATAGTTTGAATCACCGAGTCCGACAGACCCCGGTTCCTCAACACCTGGCTCTCAATAGCCATGCCGTTAAAGCCAGCGATGGTAAAGCAGGATGAAAGATTGGACCTTGAGATAGGAGGTCCCCTCGCAACGGCAGTTGCCAGGGAGCGTATGCCACCAGACGCACCAGGTCTGCGTACCAGGGCCGCTGAGGCCAATCTGGGGCAACCAGCATTACTGGAATCCCCTCAGCTTCCACTCTGCGAAGCAGACGTGGCAACAGTTTCAGTGGAGTTAAGGCGTAGATCAGCTGGTACTGATCCCACAAAGCCACCAGTGCGTCTGGCGCATCTGCCCACGGCTCTCTTGTCCTAGAAACAAATCTTGGCACCTTCCGATTGAGACGGGAGGCCAATAGATCCACATCTGGTGTGCCCCACTTCAGGCACAGCCGTCTGAATATCTCCGGATGCAATGCCCATTCTCCTGTGTCCAGCATCTGACGGCTCAGATAGTCCACCTGCCAATTTTCCACCCTCGGGATGTAAATGGCCGACAGGGCCGGAACATGTCGCTCTGCCCACCGAAGTATGTGAGCGACCTCCCGAGCAGCGGCTGAGCTTCTTGTTCCCCCTTGGTGATTTATGTACGCCACAGCCGTGGCGTTGTCCGACTGTATCCTGATCGGATGCCCTTGAAGACACATCGACCATGTGTGGAGGCACAGCCTGATCACTCTCAATTCGAGCAGATTGATCGGCAACTCTGAATCTTTCGTCGACCAGAGGCCCTGAGCCGACTGAATCCCCATCACTCCATCCTAGCCGGATAGACTGGCGTCCGTAGTGATCACCGTCCATTTCAGAGGAAGGAATGATTTTACGGACTGAATCGGAGACCTCAACCACCAGATCAGAGAGTCCCTGACTGGTTGGCTCACCTGGATCTGTCGATCCAGGGACAACTGAGACTTGTCCCATTTTAACAAGATCTCCTTCTACAGTACTCTGGTGTGGAACTGGGCGTAAGGTACTGCCTCGAAGGAGGCTACCATGAGCCTCAGTACTCGCATGCAAAACCGGAGCTACGACCACTTGCGGTTTCACCGCGGATCTGAGAGTCTGCAATTTGTCTGAAGGAAGAAAAACTCTCGCTTCCCTGGAGTCCAACAGCAAACCCAGATACTCTAGATGTTGAGTTGGCACAATCACCGACTTCTTTAGGTTGAACAGCCACCCAAATTCTTGCAGGGTCTGCATGGTGATCGCCACATCCTCCTCTAATTCTGAGGCGGAAGATGCTCTCAGGAGGAGATCGTCCAGGTAGCCCACGATCGCGATCCCACGTTGTCTCAGCAATGCCAATACTGGAGCCAGTACCTTGGTAAAGACTCTGGGGGCTGATACCAGACCAAAGGGAAGAGCCACAAATTGGTAATGGGCTTCCCCGACTGCAAAACGCAGAAACTTTTGATGCCGAAGGCATATGGGTATGTGCAGGTACGCATCCTGGATGTCCAAGGACGCCAGGCAGTCCCCTTGATGGAGTGCAGCGACTACTGAGCGAACTGATTCCATTCTGAACCTCAAAGTGACTTGAGGGCTTTTAAGTCCAAGATCGGACGTACCCCTTCCTTCTTGGGAACCACAAATAGATTTGAGTAGAATCTCTGGAAGCGTTCTGATTCCGGAACTGGTACAATCACCCCTTCGATTCACCAAGTCCCTTACCGCCCCCCAACAGGGCCTCCCGGCGAACCGGGGACATGGGTATGCTGGAGGGGAAGAATCTGTTTGGCGGCCAAGAGAGAAACTCTATCTTGTAGCCTGCGGAAATCAGATCGCAGACCCATTGTTGGGATAACCGGGAGGACCACCAGGCTGCAAACTCCCTAAGGCAACCCCCCACCCAAGACATGGGTGGGGGCAAACCTTCATGCGGTAGCACTTTTGTTCGCAGACTTGTAAGGCTTGCAGTTCCAGGGATGTTTTTGACCATCCGTGGGCGTCTTGTCGGGCTGGGGACGTTTTGTCGAAGCACCGGGCGGACAAAAAAGCCGCTTGTGAATGGAAAAAGACGGCCCTTGCCTGCGGTGTAGCTCCTTGGCCTTCCTGGCCTGTGGGAGTAGAGTACTCTTACCACCAGTGGCATTTTTAATGTCATCTAACATTAGAGCCGGTCGCCAAGGAAGGGAAGATTCGTCAGGGCTTTCTTTGATGCCTGTTTAGCAGACCAGCATTTCAACCAAATCAGGCGCCTCAGCACCACAGCTGACACTGAAGCCCTGGATAACAGAGGGAGAGTATCCAGGGACGTGTCGCAGACGTACTTAAGGCCTTGCACTAGTTGGTCTGCTAGTTCCACGCAGACAGGGTAGGCCTGTTGCTCTCCCAATTTGCAGTGCAAAACTTTTGCCCACTCAGTCAGTGTCTGTGACACCAGTGCAGATGCCAGTACAGGTCTGTAAACAAGGAACGAGCCACTTCCTCGGCCTTCCTATCCATGGGATTCTTGAATGCAGGAGTCCCCTCAACTGGGATCATGGTTACTTTATTTAATACTGGGGGGTCCACGACCGGAGGAGCCGACCATTTCTTGAGAAGGCTTTCCTCAAAGGGGTAATGCACCGCCATGTATTTGGGGACCGAAAAGGTCCGTTGCGGGCGACCCCATTCCTTGTAAATGAACTTGTCAAAATAAGTCACCTAAGGTGTTCCCACCGTAGGTGAACGTGCTGGCTTGCGGGACCCAAAAGGGACCGGTACATCAGCAGAGGGATCCGCTGGCTCCTGAATCTTCAGGGTATCACGCACAGCTGTGATAAGTGTTCCAACTAGCACTTTATCGCGCACGGACCCAGACGGGGACTCATCCTCACTGTCTGAACGGTCCTGGTCAGCGTCATCTGACAAGACAGAACAGGGGTCACCGGCCTCAGCAGGACCCGAGTCTGCATCAGAGCTCTCCCCAGAGGACGGGGGGTGCAGGGGCCACTTTTTAGCACCTTTCTTCCCACGTACCGCCTCTATCTTCGCAACGAACGAATTGAAGACCACCGTAAGGGTGTCCATAGGGACCGCGCAGTCCGCAGGTGACCCGGTTGCAATTGCCTGGATTTCGGGGGAAGAAACACCAGTTTCTGAAGCCATGCTGACCCTACCCTGTCTGCCACCCAAAGGGGACTTAGGACAGTGACAGTCCCACCCTCCTGCTGTAACCCGCTGGACTCACCACCCTGGGCCGTTCCACGCTGTATTACCGCAATGCCTGATGATCCCCAGCGCTCCCAGATGCAGAGATTGCAAAAGACTGTGTCAGTGGCCGGCCGCACGATCGGTGAACGATCTGTGGGCGATCAAACACGTGTTCAGGACACAGGATAACCTCCCCAGCACCCCGTGATGACCAAACAGGAAGCAGAGGGCACAGGGGCAGCTGCTAGAGCACAAAAACGTGGTCCGGCTGCAAGCAAATGGCCACCGGTGTTCTCAATAGGGAATCACCAAGAAAATGTCCGCCTGAAGCCAGTCTGACCCTTGCCCATATTTAAAATGGCCGCCGAACAGTGCTATGGGGGACTAGAGAACAAGTGGCAGGCACAGCACTGCACCAATGCAGGGGCATGACTACATGGGCATTCAGAGGGATAAGCTGCAGGACCCAGGCACCCAGCACAGCTAAAACCCCCAGGTGAGAGCCCAGGCACACACACACCGCTCAGCACATGTTCAGCCCCCCCCCCCCCACCCCGTGAGGGGGAAAAAGGAGGGAGTTAGGGACAGGGGAGAGAAGAGAGGGGGGTCCCCAAATCGACCTCCCAGGGAATGCCCAGCTGCTCCACCCTGACAGGCAGGGAGAGCTGTACTTACCAGTCCTGAAGCTGGGAGACATTCCACGGTAGTCAGCTCCTGATCAGTACAGGGAAGACTACTGGCCTCGGCATACTGTGATGCAGACATCAGTAGCCCGGTCATATGTACGCCCCGGAGCATAAAGCTCACGACCACCTCTGGAGCCGAGGTATGGCGTGGCCTGCCGAACCGTAGCTGCGACCTGCACACGCTCGATGGCTGGACTGGGGAGACTACAAGGATAAGTGAACCAGCCTGTCACCCAGCTGGCTGTTGATAGAAGATCACAGGATCATTCATCTTGCGCAAAAATCCAAGCTTCTGCACCAAAAAAAAAACAAAACACGGACCTAAGGGCCCGCAGGGTTCCTAGGTCTTATCTCCTCACTAGGCAAGAAAAAACGGAGTTCTGCTAGAGCAGGCTGTGGGGTTGTAGCCTAGGTACCGCCCCCCTGGGTGGAACTAAAAGTTCTGAAGTGTTGTATTACAACTTGCCTAGTAATCTCCAGTGATACGGCTGACAACATATTTTGTACCAGAGAGGAGCTGTGTCGGCTGGTGAATATAAGAGAAAACATTTACTGACCGCCCTTCAGCAGAGCTAGTGCTACAGGGCGACCCTCCTGTGCTGAATGATGTATATATATATGTGGTTCTGCACTTCTGCCTACAGGGGATGCACGTGCCGCCAGAGGGCCACCTCTGTTAGGATTTTTCACAGCAGAAGTAGAATCTGCGGGTGTTGAGACCTGGATGTCCTCTGGCACTCGCCAATTGTTGGACAGACATAGAATGGAGCTCTGCCTATGTTAACAGGGCAGAGCTTTGTTCTGAAGGGAGAAGGGATGGATTTTGTGTACTTGCAAGGCAAGGAATAAATCCATCGCTTCCCTGAGTCAAAGCAGCACATACAGTACACCAAAACACTGGTGAGGAACACAGTCAATAACCCCTTGATAGCCCTAGATGTTTAACCCCTTCCCAGCCAGTGCCATAAGTACAGTGACAGTGCATATTTTTAGCACTGATCACTGTATTAGTGTCACACTAATGTCGAATGTCTGGCGCAATATCACAATCCCGCTATAAATCGCTGATCGCTGCCATTACTAGTATAAAAAAAGAAATAAAAATTCCAGTATATACTGTATACCACAGTTTATAGACGCTATAAATTTTGCACAAACCAATCAATATAAGCTTACTGGGAATTTTTTTTACCAAAAATATAGCAGAATACATATTGGCCTGAATTTATAAAGAAATCTGATTAAAAAATTTTTTTATTGGATATGATTTATAGTGGAAAGTAAAAAATACTGCTTCTTTTTACGGTTTAATTTGTACTGACAAGGGACAGGATTGCTTTCTTATTTCTGATAGATTTCAGCTGGTGTCTTGGTTTTCCATGCCTTTTTGCACCTCCCTTTCTTCATGTGTTCAATACTTTTTTTCCTGCATCATTCCATTTATTTACACATAACTTAATTCCTGAACTTATTTGTTCTGGTTTCTTTGTATGCATGGATTGCATTGGTTGTTACCGACATTTCATGTCAATCTCACCTTTAGAAATATATCTACCTAGAAAAATTGTGATCTGTTCAATACTTATTTTACCTGCTGCAGAGGCGTAACTAGAACCTTCAGGGCCTTGGTGCAAAGGACAATGAAGACCCCCCTCCAACCTCTGGTCCCGGGGCCCTTTCCAATGATCTTGGGGTCCCTTTCTCCCATTACGGGTGGCCCTTTATTATGGTCCTGCAGCAGGACCCCTTCTTGATGTCTTGGGTAGGGTTGCCACCTTTTCCTCAAGCCAAACTCAAAGACTTTAGCAGCGCACAGCAAATTCTTTATTGTAGTATACATTATACATATATTTTGTGATCAAATAACAATTCTAATTGTATAGATTTAATCACAAGATTCCCTCTTTACACAGAGTTTCTCTTTTACATCTAAACTTGCAGAGCTCCCTTACACAGTTTAAGGGAATTCTGCAAGACTGTGGTAGAAGGGAGAACTCTGGGGACTCTGAGTTAAGGAAGAACAGTGAACTCTGATAAGGTAAGGGGGGACACTGCAGACTCTGATATAAGGGGGTTCCCGATAGCTGGATCCCCCACTTAAATCATTGTTCCCAGCATTCCTCTTTAACCACTTGCCTAACAGGCACTAACACCCCCTTCCTGCCCAAGCCATTTTTCATCTTTCAGCGCTGTCGCACTTTGAATGACAATTGCGCGGTCATGCAATGTTGTACCCAAACAAATTTTCTATAATTTTCTTCACACAAATAGAGCTTTCTTTTGGTGGTATTTCATCACTGCTGGGTTTTTTATTTTTTTACAAAAATTTTTTAAAAAAAGACCAACATTTTTTGGGAAAAAAACGTTTTCAGTAAATTTTGTAACCAAGTAATTTTTCGCCTTCACTGATGTGCGCTGATGAGGCGGCACTGATGGGCACTGATGAGGTGGCTCTAATATGCCGCACTTATGGGCACTGATATGTGGCACTGGTGGGCACGGATAAGCAGTACAGATGGGCACTGAGGGATAGCACTGATAGGCGGCACTGATTGCCAGCACTGAATGGCATGGCTAATGGGCACTGATTTGTGGGCACTGTATGCTGGCATTGGTGGGCACTATATTATACACTTTATTTCTTTATTGTAATCAGGGCACTAATGATCAGTGCCCTGGTGACATCCCTAGATGTCCCCCTGTGAGGAGATGACACTGATCGGCTCTCCTCACCTCACACTCTATCAGTGTGAGGCGAGGAGAGCCGATTACCGGCATCTCCGTGTTTACATGTGAGCGGCTGTGATTGGACACAGCCAATCACATGGTTAAAAAGCTGTGGGCGTAGCTCTTTACACAGATCAGAGTTGCACCATGTCCTAGCAACATGGCGTGGCCATGATCGCCGCGCCACCGTGGGCGTGCGAGAGCGGCCGTTCTGGGCCGCCGTCATATGACAGTGTCTCAGAACAAGAGCTGCACCGTCCCGCCATCATTTGACAGTGAGCAGGTAACAATAGGTTAATCACGATTCCCAGAGCCCATGTTACTTTAGAGTCTGAAGAATTTCCACTTGCGCTGTAAGGGCTCTTTTACACGTCTGAACTGATTAGACTACTCATTATTCTGTATTGGGGGGCAGATGTAAACAGACATGTGTCCATTTACTCCTGCCTGCATCCGATCCAATGAAAACAGACGAATGGGGATCCATTCACCATCCGTCTAGCGGATTAGATAAGTCAGACCGGCCCATAGAGAATAAATAGCTGTGTCTGCTCTGCACAAGTGGTGCGGACACGGACCTGGTATCCGCCTGCTCAGCAGGGATCAGTGGAGAGAGATCGCCTGTTGAGCAGGTGGATTCACTTGGCAGAGTCCGCCCTAATTGAAGGGGCCCTAAGGGGGAGCTCTGTGGATTGTATTGTAAAGGGGAACTCTGACGTGAGGGGTGCTCTGGGAATCCTGATGTAAGGGGGTCTCTGCTCACCAAAGCCTCCACTTATATCAGAGTCCTCCTTTTACATTACAGCCCACAGATCTCATTAGTGTGCTCAGAGGCTGGCGAGATAAGGGAGGAAGGCTTCACTCAACATAGATGGAGGCTTGGGCCCTGGAGTTCCACCACTGTGGTCAGCAAGCAAGGCCTACTAACCTGAGCTGTACATACACATGAGCTGGCAGAGCATGCTGGGGCTTGTAGTGCACCACGCCTGGGAAACCCGAGTGAGCTGGTGTGTTGGCAGAGGGGCTCTGGAGGTGACAACACTCTCTTTCGTCCCCTCAATGACTGACCCACCTGTGTGCTGCTTTGTTTTCAATCAATGAGATGTTTAATTAGGAAGGAAGGCTGTCCTGGAAAGCTGTGGATCCCCTGTGGAGGATTGCAGCATCCATGATACATGTTGGGCTTTCCTCCACTATCTACCTGCTGGCTGTTGGACTTGTCCTTTGCGAGGCACGGAGTTGCCGGGGCCATGGGCACATGCAGGAGGAGGGGGGAGAAAATCCTGCTCTCTCTCTCGCTTTCCTCTCCTGTCTGTGCAAGGCGGGGGGGGCGTCAGTGCGGGGTCTAGGTAGGGTGAGAGCGTGTAATAGACACACTCTGCTCATAGCAGCAGCAAGCAACTCTGGAGCCACATCCCCACAGTGGCAGAAATACAGGACCCAGTCGAAAGTGCAACTGCTTCGACCTTGGTAGTTCCGCCACTGACCCCCTGTATTTAAGCAAAAAAAAACTAAATTTAATACATACTAATTCATCATGTTAACCATGGAGGACAAAGGAAAAAAAAAAAGGGAAAAAGTAAAAAAAAGGAGGGGGAAAAAAGAGGGAGGGGTCAGAAAAACATTCATCGTGGGGACAGTAAAAGACACAGGGGGCCCCAACCAATCAATCCTGTGTATCTAGCAAAAGGAAGAACTTGCCCATCTAGATTGTGCTCCCCTACAATATACACATCTAATATCAGGTCTCCAAAATAGTTAAAAGCAAAGGGCAGGGCCAGTCGTGACGTCTTCCGCTTTCTAGGATATAACGTTTCTGTGGATGTCATTTATGATGCTGATCGTGTGTGTCGGGTGGGCGGGGCGCCTCCACATGTGGACCCTCCTATGGCAGGATGCAAAGGACCAGGGGGCTGCAGCTAATCTGCCCTAATTAGGGAAATATTTAGGGAGATTCACCTGCCTCAGTACTCAGAGACTGGTGAGGCAGACTGGATCCATGGCAAATGATTGTTAATAAGGTATGAGAGTTTATACCCCTACGTTTCTATAGCCTTTTAGCATTTGTGTTATTAGAATATGCTGCTGTGAGCTCTCTGCACTTTGTTTTACCGTGATATAATAAACTCTTGCTTTTATATTCTTGTTTTTTTTTTTATTTCCTCATTTGACTGGCACATTTAAAGTCCCTTTTTCCTGTGGTCTTTGGAGCTTCCCTTCCTCCATTTTGGATGTGGTCCTCTTCTCCACTGGATGCATGTTATGATTAAAATATGCTTATAATAAAGCTTACATGTAGGTTAAATGAATCTCTCCTAAACACACACCATTTAGGAGATAATGTAGTGAGCAGCAGCCGGTGACGTCACCGGCGCATGTGCTCTAAAGCAACAGCATAACCATGCCGTTCCTTCAGGGCCCTGTGCCTTGGCTCCCGCATGCATGTGCGAGAGTGACGTCGGCCATTCAAGCGGCTGCAGCACGTGAACCCGGAAGGGTGAAGATGGAAGCCTCTGCAGTGGTGATAGAGCACTGCTGGAGGGCTTAGTTTCAAAGGTATGCATTTCATAATGTGCTAGTATGCAATGCATACTAGCACATTATGCCTTTGCATTGCAGGGAGAATTTTATTTTCTTCAACATTTACTACCACTTTAAGCCTAGGTTCACACTTGTGCGAACAGACATCGCATGTGATTCGCACCCACGGATCGCATGTGATGTATCGCACAGCGATCTGTGAACCGATCTGGGGGTGTAATTAACATTGTGTTGACACCCGCAGTGGTTCGCAAAAGGCAATGTGAACTGCCTGCAGGAACCAGCATATGTGTGAACCTAGGCTAAATCTTGACATTTCAAATACTGGTGGGTATCTTCTGATATTTTTAAGTATTGTAAAGTGGTCATGTAAAGTGCTCTGCACCCAGGATTACCTCTCCACCTGCCTTCTACTGTATGCCAAGTCTTACTCTACCATTATTGTTGACAGGAAGTCTGACAGAAAGACCTCATCGGGGAATCTGGATAATAAAATAACACGTATGCTTACCTTCTTTATAGTTTTTGTTTGAACACTGGTCACTATTCCATTTTCTGGATCATAAAGTGTCAATTTCACATATGGGTCACTGGAAGACAATTTTACAAATGGATTATTGAAAACACAAATAAAAGGGATTCTGTCATCACTTTGAATATTTAATGTTTTGTTCCTCTATTAGCCAAGATCATTCTTTTCAAATTATCCTGTCACTACAGCTTCGCATACAAAAAAGTCCAGTCCTGAAAAAAAACAAAAAAACAAACAAAAAAAAACCTTTACTTACCTTTCTGGTGTCCATGAAGTAATGTCAGTGTTGCCCAGCTACTGCAGGTATCCCACCCTTCCAATTGTGAGAATACCTTCCCCTCTCGCTGCATGCAGTGGTTTCCCCCATGGCAACATACTGTATATCATTACAGGTTAAAAAAAACAGCAGCTGAGGAACAGTGAAGAGGCAGCATTTCTAGACATGGGCGTATGTAAAGGTAAATACAGGGCCTCTTCTTTTACAGACTTGGTCTTTTATGGCTGGCTAAGAGGTGGGTTCTACATTAAAATTTTATGCCTGCTTTTAACTAATCCTCTAAGTTTTCCATACCTTTCAGCCTAGAATATAAGGAAATGGCTAACTCTTTTCATCGTGCAGGTGTATAAGCCACAACATAAGTGCTGCTCACATCACTGTCATCACATACTGAAAATGCCATTTTCCTTCCCTAGGGGTGCCTTTACGACTCAAAGGTTCAAATTTGACAGGGTAATCTATAAAAATACATTATACATATATATTTTCTGTGAGTTTCTGTGTCTGAATAAAAAAAAAAAAAATTATGTATATAGTACTTACCCCGCATAACAAATTAAATAGTGAATCGCATCTCCACTGTGTAGCATTGTACAAATGCTAGATAATCACTGTGCTAAACAATGGTTTGGTGAGCACAACTTCATCCTCCAAGACAGAGGGAACCACGCTCTTCTGGGCCAGTAAGGCAGGATTACAATTGCTGTGGACCTTTCTCGCTGAATCTTCAGCAGGACTTTGAGAGCCAATGGAATCGGCGGGAACACATAAACCAAGGGGAAGTTCAGAGGCCTGGACAGAGCATCCTGACCCAACGCCTGTGGATGCCAGGCCTTGAAAATCTTGCATAGGTATTTGGGGTTGAGGCCCCATTCGTTGTGATCCACAAAGGTTTGACTCAAGCGATCTGCTAAAACATTCTCGGGCCCTGGGGGATAGGATGCTGTAAGAGTCGAGATTCTTCTCCGTCCATAGGAAGATTTGACATGCCAACTGAAGGAGAGAGCGATTTCTTGTAGCCCCTTGACGAGACACATAAGCCACCGTAGTTTTGTTGTCCGAAAGGATCTTGACAGCTCAACCTCGCAATATAGGTTGGAATGCTAAAAGAGCATGCCTGATGGCCTCCAATTCCAGGAAGTTTGAACTCTTAGCCCCACAAAGGTTCCATTGCCCTTGAACCTGCTGTCCGAGGCAGTGTGCCCCCCAGCCTGCCAGACAGGCATTGGTGATCACCACTATTGGTTCTGAGACCTTCAACATAACTCTGCAGGAAAGACTGCGAGGCTACTGGCCACCAAGCCAGAGACTGGATTATCGGAATTGGCAGATAGATTTTCTGGATTAAGAAGTGATGATACCACTGCAAAAGAAAGTTGCATTGAAATCTCCTTCTGCGCCACCTGGTCCTACTGGAATTGTGACAAAAAAACGTTCCCAGTGACACTGCGCTATCCGAAAAAACAGAAAAAAGCTGCTAACACAATCACAAGGATAAAACAGTGAATAATAAACAAATACCAAACCAAAGTGTAGCGCTTAACAAAGTTATGAATAATCTAGTTAGTGCATCATCGTACAATTTAACCCAAACACCTTAGGTGTGAAAATTCTTAAAAAAGTACATAGAAATAAAAAAATACACTTCCAAAAAAATATAAATGAATTAAAAGTCTCTATGTAAAAAGTTGATCCAATCCAAACGTGAAATACGGGTCACCATCCACCTTCTTAAATGAGGCTAGCATGCAGACACCCTGTGATATTCCCGTCACCTTTAGAAGTAAAGGCTTACCGGATAGTATGGATCCAAACGAATATATATTCGAAGGATCATGCAAGCTTATAACTTAGAAGGCGAGATTTGCAGGTGTAGATTTTCAGGGAAGTAACAAGTCAGACTCCTCATATAGTTGTCCCAACTAGTTGTTAAATCCACATCGGTACACTCCAGCTCAAAATGTTGAACTCATACAAAGGAAAATAAGGAGCCACAATAGTGTAAATCCGTTTAAAAGAAAAAATTTAATAAAAAAAAGTAATGAACTCACATGTAACCAAAGAAATCAAGCGCTTATTCCATAAAAACAGTGCTACAGCAGTAGTCCCGACGCGTTTCGTCCTCTACAGACGTCATCTTGGGTTAAATTCTACTGGAATTGTGGCTGATAGAACCCCCAGATACTGCATGCATTCCTACACTATCATAGAAGACCTGGCCATCACTGCTTTTGTCTGAGACTTGATCTCCTGGACCTTCCCCTGAGGAAGAGAAACACAACCTGGATCCGTGTCAAATTGTACTCCTAAATATGCCAACATTTGGGTCAGCTGCATCTGGCTCTTCCGAAAGTTAATCAACCAACCAAAACAAGCTAGCGTTTTTGCAGGTGAGATTCATATGATCTAGAAGAAGAATGTCATTCAGATAATGGAATATTTGCACTCCCTTGACCCTAAGAGTAGAGGCGACAGCAGATAATAGCTTTGAAAACGTTCTGGGAGCCATGCCGAGAACAAATGGGAGACATTGAAATTGAGAATGCAAGCCTTCTACAGAAAACCTGAGAAAGCGATAGTGAGATGTCTCTATGGGAACATGAATTTATGCATCCGCCATATCGATGGAAACCATCCAGTCACCTGTCTTCACAACAGAAATAATAATTTCCAATGACTCCATCTTAAATGGAGGAACCTTGATGTAAGAATTCAATACTGGTCTGAAACCCCCTGAAGCCCTTGGGACCAAAAACAGAGGGGAATCTACTCCCTGACCCCTTTCTTGCCTTGGAACTGGAAGGGTAACCCCTTATATATCCTTGCAAACATTGCCTCCTTTCCAAATCCATAGGAAGTTGAGTTTCTACGAACAAGGTCTGAGGGGCCTTGTTCTGAACTTGAGACAATAACCCGATCGAATGATGGCTACAATCCGGGCATCCTGTATTTCAAATCTCCCCGAACTATGCTAGTCTTGCTCCTACTTGAGAGGGTTGAGCGGAGACACCTTCAGAAGGACTTATTTGAAGCCTTAGGAGCTTCGTTGGCCCTGGGCTTGGAAGGTTTCTGGAAGGTTGGACTGGCTCCTTTCCATTGTCTGAAAAATGGCCTACCATGCCTGTAAGCACTGGCCTCTCTGAATCCTTCTTTGAATCTCTCTGAAAGGGCTGCCAATTGTCTTCTCTCCTGTGGAAATAGGCCAGATTTGCCACGCAAACCCACTGAATTGCTGATTCTAGGTCAAGATGACAGCAAGATGACAGCAAAGATAATGGCTTATTCTTCACAGCCTGCAGAGCTTTATGGTTGAAGCATTGGTCGGCCGATAATCCTTCAAAGCACAGTCTGTGTTCAGTTCCATTAGACGGGAAGCTTAGCGAAGTGAAGATTAGCTTCCCGTCGAATGGAACTGAACACAGACTGTGCTTTGAAGGATTATCGGCCGACCAATGCTTCAACCATAAAGCTCTGCAGGCTGTGATGAATAAGCCATTATCTTTGCTGTCATCTTGACCTGGTCGACAGCCGTTTCAGCCACAAACTCTACAGATTTTTTGATAAACTGCAAAGGAGAAGAATCGCCACTTCCAAGACCTTCCTCCGAACATTCATCCGCCAGCAACGCTACCCACACTCTGCCGCCACAGAACTGAGTGTTACGGTCTGCGGGCTGCTCCGGCCACAGTATGCAACCTTTTTAGATTTGTGTCTATTCTGCGATCCATAGGATCCTTAGAAGACGCTGAATACTCCAGCGGAATCGTAATGTGGCGGGCGAGTCTCAATAATGAAGCATCCATCTTAGGCGTAGTGTCCCATAAATCTGAATCTTTTGCACTAAAAGAGTACAGCTTTGACACTCTATTGTGCACATTGAGCGCTTTTTTTTAGGCCTTGCCCACTTATCTTCAATCACTTCTTACATTTCAGAAACGTAAAGGAAGGAATCTGAATCGCTATCAATTTCAGAGTTAAAGCACACTGATAACTCATGATCTGAATCTGCAGATCCTGATGATACATCAGGACAAGCAGGTTTCCTTGAAACACTCTTTAACCCCTCTGACTGCGTGCTTAATGTAGGAATTAACCTGGCATGCATCCGCAGCACTGTCTGAGCCGCTTCTTTAAAGCAAGAAGCACAGACCAGCTTCCCCAGTGGGACTTGAGTTGAAAAGGCCCAGCAGGATCCCTCTTTCGCCTGCGACAACGATGAGGCTCTAGAAGATGAGGAGGACTTTCTCCTATGTCTGCACCCAGATCCGAATTTTTTAGAAGCTTTATGATGGGTCAGCTCCCGTTGGTGCGAGTCTGTCCGACTACAATGAGGTAGGGGAGAGGGGGATCTGGCATGCAGAGTTGACGCTTGAGTATTTAGCTGTAAACCACTCTGCGATCTATCATGACTCGCCCCTCTCTTACCACTCCATTCGGATCTTCAGTGCTTTTATAGGGCAGGCAGCCTCCCCACAGGACCTGGAAGGTAAATAGCCATCATCAACCACTCCCAGAAAAGACAGCAAGCAGAGTGTCCACAATGCAGAGGCTTACCTGAGCAGAGCAGCGGTTCCCTCACTGCAGGCAGTGCCTCGGATGTATATCCCAGCACAGGCACACTTGTCAGCCACAACGAGTGTTCATGAGCCTGGAAGCCAGTCCCTAGAAGAGGGGGCAATCCGCCAATCAGCGGCTAGCGTCCTCCCCACAGTTGCCTAGCAACCCCCCAAGACAGCCGGCCGTGGGAAGACATCCAAGACAACCTGCACGTAGGGCAGTCAGAGAGGACTACAGGGACCAGCAAGCCCAAAACCTCAGGGGAGACTGCGCAGCAAATAAACCAGATACGAAACCCACTGCTATTCACCTACAGTAGTTTATACACCAGGAAAAGAACCCCAGTACCAAGGGCACCCACCTCCTTAGGGGTCTTTGTTGCCCATATGGGGAGGGGGGGTCACCTGAGACTGAAGAAGCTGAACCTGACCAGGGCGATCAAATCGGCGATCCACACAAGCAACCTTTATGGTCAAAGAAAAAGGTGGTTCTGGAGGGGTCAGAGAAGGCGGAGCTGACCCATAGTAGGCTGACATGGGGAGGTCCAGGAAAAGTAAATATCTCCTAAACAATGCATGTTTAGGAGATATTTACTTTACCTATAGTTAAGCCTTAATATAAGCTTACCTATAGGTAAAAGTAATGCATGGGACTTTACTCCCACTTTGACTGTAGCTGCCATGTTTGTGTTCCTGGCTGAACAGAGTTGCAAATCTTTTGGCTGATGAATCAATTCATATGTATGTATTTCCAATGTGTGTTTACCTGTGCCAGCAGTTCAAATTTCTAGCCAAAATATCAAAAGAGCATTTTAAAACAGGACTACAGACGAACACATACATACATGTACAGTATGTCAACAAATGTATCCGTCAAATGACTTGTAACCTTTCCAGTCAATCTACCCAATTTGTGTGAAGCAGATTACATAATGTCCTCAATAGTTTTAGATCACTGGAATTTGCTCCAGGATAAATGCTGACAGAATTTCCAGAAACGGAAAGATTTTGCTTCAAGTCTAAGCCAGACCAATCTGGTTGTACTGACTAATGTACTAATAATAACAAGATCATCTAAAGCACGTGTTGCGAGAAATTTAAATGGATTACAGGAAACGCATACAATAGAGAAACTGCATTCCCTGTCATAAAGCGTAAAAAAAAAAAAAAAAGTACCTTTTTTCCACAAATACTCTGACCACATGCCATAAACATTTTTTTTTTAAGATACCCTATAAAATTGCTAGAGACAAACAAGCACTGCCTGTGGGGTCACGTGTCCCAGGAAATAATACGTGTGAGAGAATTAAAACAAAGAAAAAGTGGCTTGCTATGGGGGCACACAGAGAAGAGGAGGAGCCAGGAGCACTGGTGGGGGACCCCAGAAGAGAAGGTGGACCCATTCCATGGCTCACAGAGCAAGTGAATAGAACAGGTTTATTATTTTAATTGGTTTAAAAATTGCCTTTAGTACCACTTTAATTATCACCCCATCCTGGCACTAAGCCATGCCACTTCCCACTGAAGTTCCAGCCAAATTGCAGTTCAATTCCATGGGCGAGACATAAAACCAGGAAGGTCAGGGGTAATCTTGACTAGGGCAGAAGTGGAATCTACATGTGCAGCCTGGATCTAGGTTTCAAGGGGGCTAAACAAAGATAAATAAATGGATCTGAGCACCAACATGGGTACCTGTAGGCACTAAAAGGCTACTAACCTGTTGCAGTTAAAGTGGTTGTTAAGGGTCAGAGTTTTTTTTTTTTTTTTTTAAACAAACATGTCATACTTACCTCCACTGTGCAGTTGGTTTTGCACAGAGTGGTCCCGATCCCCCTCTTTTGGGGTTCCTTAGCAGCGCTCCTGGCTCCTCCTCTTCTCGAGTGCCCCATCGGAGAAGTGCTCTCCTTCGGGACACCAGTGCGGGTATGCACTTGTGTCCTGCTTCTGCGTCTATTGACACAGAAAGCAGGACTCTGCCTCACCCCCCATGCCCGTGTCATTGGATTTGATTGACCGCAGGGAGCCAATGGCTGCGCTGCTATCAATCTATCCAATCAGGACATGAGACACCAGCCAGAGCTGGTGTGCTCATTCCCATCATGGGAAACACAGGGCTCAGCTAAGTATAATGGGGGCTGGGGGGCTGCTGAGTGACAGGTCTTTCACTCTAATGTATAGAATGCAAGGTGAAAAATCTTGAACGTTTACAACCCCTTTGACTTAGAAATTGTTTATCGTTAGGTTTACTTTAAAGGTGCATTACTTCATTTTAACTACAGCTTTATATCCTAATACTATGTTCTGGTCTTTTGTTACTCCCACCTCTATCCTTACTGTGAGTAATCGGAACAAAATAAATTTAACTCAAGACACAAAAACTATATTTTAACATAAAAGATTAGTTTACCTTGCTCCTAAAAGATCTTTCTTTGCCAATCCAATCCCTGCAATGACTTTCACACGAAGAACACGCGAGTCTTCCTAGAGGAAGCAGATACATAAAAATTAGCGTTGCTACAAAATGTAAGTATCTTTAAGACTCATCATTAGTGATGTTAATTGACAGCCCAGACTTTTGCAGAGACTTGGCTATGACTGCTTTCTACAGAAACAGCTAAAAGAAGAATGCTTCAAGCCATCGATACACCTCTTCTATTCCTCTTTTCTATAACATTTCAATGTCTATCATGCTGAGCTCTGTTCCCTCTCATGGACCCGCTCCATTGCCCATTATCTGATGGTTAAAAGGCAGCATTTGGGCTGAATTCACAAATGGATGTTTTGAATTGCGGCCAGGTTTGCCGTAATTCTGCCCGTGATTTCAAAACGCCCAGGTGTGAATAACAAATTGCAGAATGCACATTTGAGATGCCATTCATTTGAATGGCACCTAAATTGGCAATGCAGTTCTGCCATGATAAATCTTAATTTTTTGGGGTTAACAAACTTCACGTGATGCGGGTTGCCACGATAGCATCTCAACAATCGCAGCACAACACTCAATGAATGCCATCTCAAATGTGTGTTCTGCTATTTGTCATTCACACCTGGCCATTTTGAAATCATAGGTAGAATCACGTCAAATCTGCCCATGACTCAAAACGCAGAGGTGAGAATGCTTTGATTGTGTATTTTTGGTCACTGGCAACTGATTTTGGTGAGTCTGAGATGCCGATAGAGGACACTTTTATACCAAAAATGTTATATGGCTTACGCTGTTCCATTCATCTCTAAAGAGCTTGTATTTACATCCCAACACTGCAGCACAGGTGTCAGGGGTAAATCAGATGTAGACCTTGATCCGAGTTCTGCGATTGAGTAACAGTAAGGGGCAACCCATACAAGGATTTTAGTATAAAGGGCCCCTCTAGTGACCAGATCTCATATAGATCCTCGGTGACCTAGATCCTCATCTAGGGCAAACTAAAGCTACAGAGGTTGTCTTACTTAATTTGTATTTTGTAACTTCAGTTACCCAATTTGAACAAGAGAGACTCTAAAACCTAGAGTCTAAGCTTTTAGGTGGATATAGTTTAGAGCACGGGTGCTCAACAGAACATCTCACTTTCATGTTCTCTTTCAATTTCTAAGGACTATGTGTCCCACGGTACCTTGCTGCCTGCAAGCAATGATTCCTGTACCGACTCAAAAAAACTCACACAGCCATTAATGTCTAAACCGCTGGCAATAAAAGTGAGTACACTCCTAAGTGTAAGGAGTTCACCAGAGCTTCACAGGTTCTCACTGGAATCCTCTTCCACTCCTCCACGACAACATCACGGAGTTGGTGGATGTTAGAAACCTTGCGCTGCTCCACCTTCTGTTTTGAGGATGCCCCACAGATGTTCAATAGGGTTTAGGTCTGGAGACATGCTTGGCCAGTACATCACCTTTAGCCTCAGATAACTTTAGCAAGGCAGTGGTCGTCTTGAAGGTGTGTTTGGGGTTGTTATGTTGGAATACTGCCCTGCGGTCCAGTCTCTGAAGGGAGGGGGGAACATGCTCTGCTTCTGTATGACACAGTACATGTTGGCATTCATAGTTTACTGAATTGTAGCTCCCCAGTGCCAGCAGCACTCATGCAGCCCCAGGCCATGACATTCCCACCACCATGCTTGACTGTAGGCAAGACACACTTGTCTTTGTACTCCTCACCTGGTTGCCGCCACACATGCTTGACACCATCTATACCAAATAAGTTTATCTTTTTTTTTTACAAAAGGTGAACTTGATTCATGTTCAGTACATACAGGTCAGTCTACAGTACAGAGTCACTTAGAGCAAATTGTCAATACATATATATATCTGCAGAGTACACAATTGCATATAATGTTCATAGTCAATAAGTGTATATTGGAACCAGAGTTCGTATATCCGGAATTGTTCAGCATAGCATGAAGGGGAAGTAAAAGGGGAGGGGGGGGGGAGAGGGAACACCAGGAGAGGGAGGTTGGACCAGATCTAAGAAGGGAGGGAACATGGGGAGGGGGAGAGAGGGGGGGAGGAAAGAGAGGGGAAACAGGGAGGGGAGACAGAGAGGGGGGACATACTCCACTAGTATTCCAGAACCATGCCACTGAATTATGAATCTGCATCTGGGTCAGGGGGAGACAACTCCAGTGGCAAGGATCCCCAAGAGTCTATCCAGGAGGACCATATCTTGTCGAATTTATTCCGGCAATTTCTATTGACATATGTTATTTTGTACAGTGGTAAAACAGCATTCAAAGTGTTTCTCCAGATGGTGATGGTGGGCAGGAGCCCGGACCTCCATTTCAACAAAACCTCTCTTCGGGCATAATAGGTGGCATACACCACAAACAGTTTACTATATTTCCCAACAGTTGGGTTGCCCATCACCATTTAAAAGCAAGATTTCTGGCTTCAGTGGGAGGGAGAGTTCAGCTGTCTGATTGACATCAGTTAGGACCTGTTCCCAGAATCCTTGCAGAGCAGGACATGACCAGGTCATGTGTAAGAAGGAGGCCTCCTCACCTCCACATCTA